>NC_057919.1:63298483-64030983 GCF_018873765.1 Telopea speciosissima
ATCAAAGGCCAGGCTCTTGTAGATTTCATTGCAGAGTGTACCCGTCTCGAGATCGAGTCAAAAACAGGGGAGCCCGAAAGAGAAGGATCACGGATCGTGGGACATGTTCGTGGACGGGTCAAGCAATGCGGCAGGAAGCGGTGCGGGTCTCATATTAACCAGCCCCGAGGGATTTCGTATCCAATATGCTCTCCGATTCACCTTCCAAGCATCCAATAATGAAGCAGAGTATGAGGCATTACTAGCTGGACTCCGGGTGGCCAAAGCCATCCAAGTCACACACCTATCCACCCGGAGTGACTCCCAGCTCATGGTGAATCAGGCGAATGGAGAGTATGAGGCGAAAGATGAGAGGATGGCATCATACCTAGCACGTGCTCAAGCATTGATCGAGGGTTTCATGAAGTTTGAGATGGTTTGAGTTCCCAGGATGAGAACGCGCCGTCGGCGACGCCCTATCCAGGCTAGCCAATGAGGAACTCGAAATTTGGCTAGCGCATCTATGTTGAGATCCGCATGAGCCAACGTATAAGGAAAAACAGGTTAACGAGATCGAGGAGGGACCTAGCTAGATGGACCCTCTACTCAACTACCTCCAGAACGATGTCTTACCAGAAGACAAGGCCGAGGCAAGGAAGATCAGGATGAGAGCTGCAAAGTACACCGTCCTAGACGGGGTATTGTACAAGCGGGGGGCAACAGCACCACTACTCCGGTACCTAGGACCCAAGGGGGCAGAGTATGCCCTAGCCGAAGTCCGTGAGGGGATATGTGGAAGCCACATGGGGGGACGAGCCCAAGCCTACAAAATCCTCCGCCGAGGGACTATCGGCCACGAATGCAAGAGGAGGCCATCCAATATGCCAAGAAGTGCGAGCAATGTCGTTGTTCGCCCCGATCCCATCTACCCGCCACCAAGCCGACATCAATCCTCAACCCCATACCTTTTGCCATGTGGGGACTAGACATCTTAAGCAACTTCACCGAAAGACCGGAAATAGAAAGTACCGGTCGTCGCGATCGACTACTTCACCAAGTGGGTCAAAGCTAAACCCTTGGCCAAAATAACAGAGACAGAGATGGAGAAGTTCGTCCGCGACGGCGTCATCTGAGTTGGGTACCACGGATCCTCGTCTCGAGATAATGGAAAACAATTCAACAGCCCCAAATTCTAAGCATTCTGTCACGCTACAACATCGACTATCGGCTGTGTCGGTAGCATACCCAGTGCCAATGGTCGGGTGGAGGTCTGTAACGCTACTAGAAGGAGTCAAGAAAAGGCTAGAAGGAGCCAAAGGCAAGTGGGTAGAAGAGCTACCAGGCCCGTGGGCATACCGAACTACAGACGGATGCCCACGGGAGAAGCCCATTCCGCCTAGCATATGGCATCAAGCATTGGCGCCAGTGAGAGGTGCGCCATGTCCCATAGGGTCCTGCACTTCAATGAACGTACCTATGTCGACGGACGTGGGCGAACCTAGACTTTATAGATGAGGTCCGCGAGAGAGCACTACTAAGGAATGTTGCCTACTAGCAACGTCTCGCCCGCACTATAATGCCAGGTCAAGGAAAGGCTCTTCCACCAGGGAGATTTAGTACTACGGAGGGCAAGTGCATCACGATACCACGATGCGGAAGGCTGTCACCCAACTAGGAAGGACCCTACATAGTCTCCAAGCGAGATACGCCAAGGGACTTACCGCTTGAAGACCAGGGGCAAGAAGGTAGACCGCACGGAACTCGAACATCTAAAGAAGTACTACCAAGAGAAGCATAAGCAAAGTAGTGGTAGTGATAATGTATGCGATGCGTGAGGAGTAGCAAGAGACGACATCACTGTTTTAAGGTCAATTTGAATTTCATTCAAAATAAAGAGATGCTGCAGAAATACTTGTCTTCTTCTACCACTCAATCGAATCACTGCCATTACATTAAGGCGTCATGCCAACATTGAGGCTTTATGCCTAAGGCAACGTACCAACACTGAGGCTTTATGCCTAAGGCAACATGCCAACATTGAGGCTTCATGCCTAAGGCGACATGCCAACACTGAGGCTTCATGCCTAAGGCGATATATCAACACTGAGGCTTCATGCCTAAGGCGACATGCCAACACTGAGGCTTTATGCCTAAGGCAACATGCCAACATTGAGGCTATATGCCTAAGGCGACATGCCAACACTGAGGCTTTATGCCTAAGGCAACTTACCAACATTGAGGCTTCATGCCTAAGGCGACATGCCTACACTGAGGCTTCATGCCTAAGGCGATATACCAACACAGAGGCTTCAGGCCTAAGACGACATGCCAACACTGAGGCTGTATTCCTAAGGCGACCTGCCAACACTGAGGCTATGTGCCTAAGGCGTCATGCCAACACTGAGGCTCTACGCCTAAGGCGTTAACCAACCAAGGTTCGAGGATCACCAAGGCACGACGCCACTACCAAAATCCCATGACTATCAAGGGTCAGAGAGTATCAACGCGCAAACAATCATCAGGAGACAATGCAGTCAAAGAGAAGCAAAAGCGATCACATAGAAAAGTCATAGTAGTTACAAACTCAAGTTCAAAAAAGGAAAAAGGTTGAGACGTCTATAGGATCGGTACGGCCTTAAGGTCAAGGGATCACGAGTGGTGGGTCACCTCCGACCCAGCGGGAGACATCATGTCCACCTCAAGAGGACGCGCGACACCCCCCTCGGGCATGGCGCCTCCACCTCGACACCGAACGCTCTCCACCACGGCTACACCGGAAGCACCGCAGCAAACTCGAGAGAACCCCAAAACAGAGAAGTCATAATCGGGGTCACCTCCATGACACAAGTGGCTAAGTCCCGGACCCCTCCTTCATAGGCGGGCTAAAGCTGCGCTACTGACATATGTCGAGAACGCAGAGGATGCCTGGAACTCAGCCACGGCTCGCTCACCTGCAGATGCCGCTCCGCCTCATGCCTTCCCCTCAATGAATGAAGCTCCTCCTCCAAGGCAAGAACCCTAGCCGAGCTCTCGGCCGCACCAAAAGGTCACACGTAGCTCCTCGGACACCTCCGGAGCTTCCCGAACGCCACCGCGAGTTCCCCGACACCCTCTGCGCGTTTGCCTCGGCCCTCTCACGGCATCTATTTGTCCCTAGAGCTCCCTCTCCACGTCACGCAGGTGCGTCAGATCCGCACCTCACGAGAAGCGTGACCCTCCAATCGAAGCACCGCCTCAAGCAATACGGTGATGGACCTACAATCAACATGGCAAGCGATAAAACAATCTAAAAATAAATGGAGCAATGAACATGACGAGACAAAAAGGGATAACTCACCAAGCCATATCATGGTAGAGGGTCTCGAGCGCACAAGCATCGGTAAGCTCTGCAAGGCCATCCCGCGCTAGGGAGCCCGCCCTATCCACCCACTCCGCGACACGGCCGGCTAAGGTCGAGCCCTCCCGACGCCCAAGGTGATCACCAGGACTCACCCAAGTGGGAATATCAATGGCAAGTACCACCGGAGGAACTTGCACCTTTCCCCTTGGAAAGAGGCAATACAGAAGATCCGGAAGGAGCGACAGAGGGAGGCAGAGGCACAGAGCCTGAAACGCCATCATCATCAGGTGAAGTACGGGGAAGGAGGACACGCACACCAGAGCTCGTCATGCGAGCATGTCCTGGTCCACCCTTCCGCTTAGCTCCAACAACCACAGCGCAAGCACCACTAACATTGGTCACTCCAGTGCAGAGGGACCACCCGAGAAGCGGCCTTCCTCCACAGTTGCCACGAAGCAAATCAAGTCGACGCGTATCCACCGCATAGACCACCCAACCAATCGGATGACATATACATTCAAATACCAACATGCCAATCAAGTACAAAAGACAATGCTCTTACCAGGACTCGCTTCCAGAGAGACAGGAAGGCCTTCGAGTCCAACTCCGGACGTGGAACGGATCGCGACCAGGCACGGCTTGAGGGAGTCACCCTCAAAATCACTCACTCAAGCCCTTGATTGACCCTCTTGAGGTCAATAACTTCCCTAACAATCCGTAATGGGCATCGGGGGACCGTGGCAAAAAAGAAGCGATCCCTCCAATACTTCACGTGACTAGTGATCCCCGTGAGAAGCTCCACAGAGGCATAGGGCCCCTTGAGCACGCGGTGAGCAAAGTGATAACATCCATGGTTCCCCTTCTTCAACAGATAAAAGTGGGAGAACAGGGAACAAGAGCTGCACGCCCAGCGTGGCGAAGAAGACATAGAAACCCAAGATCACCCTCCAAGAGTTGGGCAACACCGCCCGGGGTGAGGTACCAATGCTCTAACACCAACTCGACAAAGCGAGGATAGGAAGGCGAAGGCCCTGGAGAAAAATGAACTAGTAGAGACAGATCTCACCGCACGATGAGAGAAGGCATACTCGCCAGCCCAGGAGCACGCAACATTACCTCGGCGGGAATATGGAACTCCTCACGGAGGGAGACCAAGTCGAAGGTGACAAGATACTAGCAACGGGCCCAACCTATCGCCAGGACCGACGGCCGAGGATGCCGCCCGAGGGCCGACGATCCCACTGGAACCGGAGACACTAGAAGGTCCCACACCTCCATCAGTAGCACTAGGGGAGGGTATAGAGGAGGGAGTACCCACAGAAGAAGGCGATCTGGGGAACGCTCCTCGAGGATCCAACCTCGATGAGGGGGCCAAGGTCACCCGGAGCGACATGAAGGACAAGAGAGGAATGAACTACTTACTCGAAAGCGATCTCCCGAAGCCGGTAAGAAAAATGAAAGGAATGCCACCGCAAAAGATAAACAGCAGATCCATCACATATAAGAGGAAGAAAAGAGAGGAAGAGCGAGGGTCCATCACATCCACGCCGCGGCCACCATAGGCGCGGCCTCACCGGCATGGCGCAGCCACCCCAGGCGCGGCCACACCCGCAACGTGCGGCCACCCAGGCGCAACCAGCTAGGCGCGGCCACACCCACCAGGTGCGGGCCACACCCGTAAGGCGGGGCCACCCAGGCGCGGCCACACTCGCAAGGCGCGGCTACACCCAGGCGCGGCCACCCCAAGCACGGCCACCCCGGCGCGGCCACACCCACAGGCGCGGCCATCCAGGCACGGCTACGCCCTAGGCGCGGCCTCACCGAGGCGCCGCCCTACAAAAAAAAAAAAGAGAAAAAGAAAAGGGACCGAATTTACCTCAGAGAAAAGGCAACCGCACGGGGAGACAGGCACACGACGATGACACGGCCACACCACGGGCACGATCAGGTGACAGAGATCACAAGAGGCAAGGCACTTAAGCCAAGCACCACTCAAGCCTGCCAAGCAAACCAAGGCACCAAGTGAGCACAAACCAAACATAAGGACCCAAAATCAAGCAAAGTGGATACTAGTGGAGGTGACCCAAAAACAAGCACATGGTGGGCACCAAAGAGAGGACAAAAGACAAAAAGTGGAATGCAAGGGGGGAATTAAAGAAGAGCAAAATGGGAGACAAAAAGTAAGAAAGAGAAATGAGAAGTGAAAGAAGAGAAAGTGAAAGAAAGGAACATATACCTACAAAAAACAAAAGAAGAAAAAGTGTAGGAGGAAAGGTTTGAACCCCCAACCTCTCCTACCTCATTAGTGGATTTACAGGCAAACCCCACAAGGAAAGTCTATTCGCAGCGGACCCCTCACTATGTAAAGGCATCTACTCTCTTGGACATCCTATCCCAAGAGAGTGGGGGGCAAATGATACATCCAATATTCACCGGGCCAATCAACGATCGCCACGTGTCACAGACGACCCGCTCCATAGCCAAGGGGAACGAACCGGGGTCCCAGCACCCGGGCTTGGCCAGCACCCAGGTGCGGCCTCACCCAGGGGCGGCCTCACCCAGGCGCGGCCACCACTCGGGCGCGGCCTCACCTAGGCGCGACCACACATCCGGGCGCGGCCTCACCCAGGCGCGACCACCACTCGGCCGCGGCCTCACCTAGGCGCGGCCACAGATCCAGGCGCGGCCTCACCCAGGCACAGCATCGTGGGCACGTGAGGTGGGGGCTACCCACCTATGACCCGATCGTATCGCTACAGACTCATGTCACCACCAAGACTCTAGGCAGCCGCTTAGAAGTCACGTCACCCAGACGGATTCAAGCACCAAGGACGTTATCACCACAAGCGGGTATCTATCCACCAAGGATCTTGATACCACTAGGACACTCCCTCCCGCGGGGAGATGATCAATCAGGATAGAACCCCATTACCCAGGGCCTCTATCCACTCAACGGGACAATCGCCATCAAACTGGGACTCTCCACACCGTCATACACTGCTATAAAAGGCAAGGTACACAACCCCATCGGGGACATCTAAACTCATACTGAATAAATACTATTCATCTATTTGCGCCAGGAGATCTAACTTTAGCATCGGAGAGCCCTAGGCCGGAACCACACCGGTTCTCTCTGTTGACCCCTTGGTCCACTTGCAGGTGACGGCACTCGTAGGACCGCTCGACGATTTCTTGACGCAACAGTCTCCATGTATATGAACCATGTGACACCCCTTCCCATGCTCCTATTGACCTGACAATTCCCTCCCTCACGGTAACGTACTGATCCCTTGCCCTAAACTTTTTCCATGCTTATCCAAAAATGCTTATCCAAAAATGAAAATGATGATAAGTTCGGTTTGGGCCAGTCGAGGACACATGGTGCCTTCAAGATGGTTCATCTTCATCCGACCACATAATTTTTTACATAAGCAATCTCTCTCTAAAGTGTGGACCAATACATCATAAGATAGATTCCCTTATCCCCAAAACATGAGATTTTTCATAAGCTGTTCCATCTCTCCAAGCTTCCACTTCTCACTTCTTTTTCTTTCTTTTGGGTTTCCCTTTCTTCATTTTGGATGTGAATCTTATTGTAAGAATATATCCAACCCCTCTACTCCTATCTTCCACCTCAATAGATGCTCCCAAGATAGGTATAAGGAGCAGCTGATCAAAACCCCTTCCAAACACAAATTAATTTAAGGGGAAAGTTTTCTTTCACCGGTGGAGATCGAAGGTTCAAAATTTCTTTCATTATTCCTTAACACCCATCTAAATGCATTAAATAAAGCCATTAGTGAAGGAATTCCTCTTTCTTCACTCCTTAAGGAAAACTCCATCCCTAATTAAACAAAGGGCTACGCCCAGACACATGGGGTGGGTATTTCTGCTTTCAGGGGGGCAAGGCGATCATTTTGCCCACCCCTAATATGTTTGAGTGCAGTCTACACCCCTGATACAGAGACCATTTGGCCTTAAAGGGGCAGTTTAAATAAAATGTAGAGGGTGGTAATCTTGTCATTTAAAAGAAATGTACGGTAGTCACATAAGCCACATTAGTCGAGTATGGATCATCTGCACGTACCAACAGGTGAACGTACATCTCAGAGTCAATCATATTTTAATTTTATTTCCATAAAAACCCCTCCTCCCCTTGTAAATGGCAAAAATAGAATAAGTGATTGGCTCTCAAATGTACATTCACCTGTTGATACGTGCGGAAGAACTGAACTTCATTAGTCACATTCCACAAATCCACAAATAGTGATTTGCTAAATATTTTTATTGCAACTTGTGATTCCTTCTTTTCATGATATGATCAAATGCTCTCTGATACGAGAATCCACCGAAATATCTCAAAAAGAACATTCTTATTTGCTTTGTGGGCAATGGAGGGTGGAGAAAGGACAAATTAAGAAAAGAGAAGGTTTCCCGGCCCATTCAAGCAAAGCAACAATACACCCTTACCATCTTATATAAATAGGTCTCATTGGAACTAAGGTTCCTCACAGCAAAAACCAAAGCTAGTTTTTTCTTAGTTCAGCCAAATCTCATTTCAGTTCTCTATCTCATTATTCTTTCTTTCTTTCTTTCTTTCTTTCTTGATCTGTTGTAATAATGGAGAGACTATCGATGTTGTCCAAACAAAAGCCAGTGGTGATCTTCAGCAAGAGCTCTTGTTGCATGAGCCACACTCTCAAGACTCTCATCTGTAACTACGGGGCCAACCCTTTGGTCTACGAGCTTGATGAGGAGCCAAAAGGATGGGAATTGGAAAACGCACTCATGAGGCTAGGCTGTAACCCAGTTGTTCCAGTTGTGTTCATAGGCGGGCAATTGGTTGGCGGAGCGAATGAGGTCATGGAGCGGCAGATGAATGGTACTCTTAAAGAAACACTTATCCGAGCAAATGCAATATGGGTTTAATATTCTAATACGCGGCTCTAATTTCATATTAGAAAATAATCATACACATTTGTTTTTTGAATAGTAGGTTTACTTTTGCATGTAACCTCTTTTTGTGTAACTTATAATAAAGATGAGCTTTTCATAATTCTTCCATAATATTATAATACTATACGAAGATACCGAAGTTATAATAGTAATTATAAAAATTTAAAAAAAAAAAAAAAAAAAAAAACTTGGTTACCAAACTTGGTAATTTTAATTATTAGATAGACAGATAGATAGATATAGGATTAGATTAACCGTACCACATGTTAAATGTTAAAAATATCTTTGATAATTAAAACCATTGGTCATAATGGCGGACAACTAGGGTTTCTTCGCTTTGCTCCTTAGCTTAGTTTTTTAGGTTTTTTTTTCCTCTTCCGCCGCCGTCCACGAACTATCTCCGCCATTAGTGTGTGGTCTTCAATCTCTGCCTCTGTGCGTGTTGTACTCTCCGCCTTCGTGCGTGTTTGTTTTGTTTTTTCACCACCTCATCACCAGCCTCTCCATCATGACTACCGACTCAGCCAATGAAGAGGATTCTGACGATGAAGATGATGTCGATGATGGGGTGCCTACGGTTACGCCGGCAACACTCCCCTTCGCTGTTGTTTCTTTCCCCCTCCTTTCCCTCTTCATCTATTCCAGTCTGGTCGCCGGATGGCCATATCCACAAATGGGGCCCTTTCTATTGGCACATTAGTGCATGCACGTAAAATTAGCATAGGCTACAGCCTATTTTCTAGGGAAGTGGTTGTGTCCCAACCTCTAGTTTGGATGACCCAGTCAATGGCATGTGAGATCGGGTCAATTTCTGTTCCTTAGTTTTGGATATGTATATCCATACCTTGTATTTATCATGCCCTCTATCTGTTTTATGTATTTCCTTTTTCTTTGTTTGACATTGTTGGGCGCGCATAAATGAATAACCTTTTTCTACCAAAAAAAAATCTAGAGAATTGTTTCGGCACATGAAAAATTCTGTTTGAAATGATTTTTTTTTTGGTAAAATATTTGAAATGAAACTCAACATAACCTCAAATTTTGACCTCATTCGATCTATCACATGACATAAATTCGGCCATTCTGACAAACTTATCCAACAACCGGCAGGCCATTATATGACAAACTTAGCCCTAATTAATTTGTTTGATTTAATACTGTAGACACCACATTTTGACACCTTGGAAGTATGTCTTGGCAATGATGGTTAAAGACGTAACTCGTGTGGTGACTGAATGGCAAGAATTACCAAATTACCCCTACCCCACTTTTTGTAACCAAACTGTCCCAAATAGAGCCTAAACCCTTAGCATAGCCGTATTTAACCATTTTAAGTTCACATTTGAAGTTTCACCCAAATCCAACACCTTTCATGAAAATGACTGTTTTGCCCCTGGCACGGTTCTCGGTATCTGGACCACCCGATTTAGTCCGAAATACTTTGGATGACCTCATTTGGTCATATTAAGTTTTCACGTAAAGTTTCGGCCAAATCGGGTAACTTTTGTGAAAATAACCGTTTTGCCCCTGGCATGGTTCTTGGTACCCGAGCCACCCGATGTGACCTGATATCATTTGGATAACTTTATTTGGTCATATTATGCTTACACGTAAAATTTCATACAATTTTGGTATCATTTGGACCTTGATTGGTGTGAAATATCATTTATGTGTTTTCTTCGATATCCGTGCCATTTTTAGGCAAAATCTAGTCATATCTGCCACACGGATGGAAAGTACAGGTTGAGACCTTCGCGGCAATATGTGGCGCGTCAAAATCGGCCACATGGATTGGGAGATATTAGCATTTGAACGTGAACCTTTAAAGTGGAATCTTTAAATGGTTTATTAAAAAATAAATAAAATAAGAAAGGTGGGTCAAACTGAGTTGACCCGAACCGAGTCAACCCAATCTGACCCGGCCCAGCTGGACTGTCGGCAGGGGACAAGCCCCCACCGTTTAGGCTGAGCCACACATGGCCCATCACCCATGCCCACCTGCCCAGCAGGCCTAGGCACACGCAAGCCCAGGCTGCTCAGCAAGCCTGGCCACACGCAAGCCAGCCCATAGCCATTAAGGCCCCAAGGGTCTTTGAGACCTTTCCTCGAACAAATTTTCTCCTATAAATAGGAGGCCATTTGGAGGGTCTAGGAATGGAGAAAAATTAGTGAAAAATTACCTTCACGCAGTCCTTTATCCCCTCTTTCCAACCATGGTTTTCTCATCCATAGGTTATGCTACATTACTGATATAAAATTCCGTAAATACCCCTTCTTCATCATTCTTGCCATTCGAAGCAACCACACTTGGAGCGGCTTTTGAAGGTTTCAGGCGACTATTTACGGTCACACAAGGTTATTAAAGCTGAGCCTAGGCACTTCCACGCTTCAAGGGTATTTTTCCATATTTTTTACTTATTTCTAAGTATTTGTTTTGATTTTCTTTACAACAAAGGTTGTTTTTCAGTTATAAAAATGTTAAAAATAATTCAAGAATGAAAAAAATATGAAATTTTCAGGGATGATGATTGTCACTATGTTTGACATTCATTAATTTTCTCAAGCTCCAAATCATTTTTTTTATGATATTTTTGCCCCTGTAAAGGATTTCGGATTATGCAAAATCTGAACATGTGGGTGGGTATTTGGACAAAAGTGTTGTGACCATGTTAAAGATCATGTTTTGATTAGTGGGAATGGGCTCTGGTTTGATCCAATTCGGATCTGTGATGGGGATTTTGTATTTTTCTTTGTTTTTCCTTCTTTTTTAGTATTTCAGAAAATATTAAAAATAATATAAATGCATAAAATTCACAAAAAAATTATGGAATGCATATTTCATCATGCTTGATTTTACGGAATCATTATCCACTGACATGCATGTTTGATAGTTTTTATACATTTCCCACCTCATTTAGGGGTATAAATGTCATTTTTCTAATTATAATGAAAAATTATGGAAAAATAGGAAAAAATGTTTTTATGCAGGACATGCTGTTTTAGAATGGTTTAGGATGTTTTCATATGCATACGTGACCATCATGCTTGATAGATATGCATACAAAGTCATTTGCGCCTTCTAGGGGCATTTTGGTAATTTACCAAACATGGGCCTAGGCTATCATGCTGGAAATATCATTTGGTGTGTTCAGTCATTCTAGGATGTTTAACATCACTTTCGATGCCTACAATGATTCTAAGTGTCTTTTGACACTTTTGCCATTTTGCCCTTAGGGGCATTTTGGTCATTTTGTAACCAAACCTTGCTTAGGACCCCGAAAAGGCTCCTGTTACTTTTGCCGCATGTTTTAACATTTAATAAACATGTTTTAAGCATAAGTCAGCATTTTCATGAATTATCATGCATTTTCTACATGTTTGCCATAACAGGGGCATTTTGGTAATTTTTACCATCCCACATTTCCTTAGCATTTCATGTGCTCTCGATGATCCAAATGCATGATGTTAATGTTATTTAATCATATTTTGCTTATTTACAGCATTTAAATATGATTTCATACCTTTGCACATATTTTGACCCTTTAGTGGCATTTTCGTAATTTTGGCAATTTTGGCCTATGAATTACTTTGCTTATCAATGATTGTCTTTCTCCATGATATAATTAAACTTGGTTTTCTTTTTTACAGTTAGCCATGTTTTTTGACCATAAAATTAGGCTTTCTAATTTAGGAAAATCCATTAATTAGCTTAACTAGGATGCATAATGTACATAATCATCTAGTCTAATGATAGTAATTAGGATTAAAACATTAATCTTAATTAGTCTAATTAGGTTCATAAATTTCAATCAAGTTAATAAAAAAATCTTCAAAAAAAAAATTTAGTTTAATTAGGTGCATAATATGTATAACACAACAGTACACAACAGAGTTTGATCTAGGAAGATCGATCGTCGGCCGGACGGTTGCTGGGTGCCTGACACCTTCCTAGCCCGTAACTTGACACTTACCTAGAGATCTGGGCCAGACCATCCATTGAGTCATTGGAGTTAATTTAGTGCCCCTTCTGCGAAGGAGGGGCACCATTAATGGATCCTAAACCCTAAATCTAGGTGGCGACTCCCATTTTTCTATTTTCATTCTTTCCCCCGGGTGCACGCTCAACGACCCTCCGTCCGTTGCACCTACAAATACTTCTTAGAGAACTCTCTCTTTTATGTTTAATGTGTGAAGCGAAGGTCGAAGAAATTCTCTTTCCCTTTCTCCTTTTCTCCTTCTTTGTTGCCCTTTTGCATATTATCCTATTCTATCTCTGTCGAATCTATTAAAGCTACAAACTAGAATATGAAAAATAGTAGAACAACACAACCTGTACCTTCCTCTCTACCCCCTCCCTCTCCCTCTCCCTCTCCCTCTCCCGCCTTTCTTTCTGTTGTAGTATATAGATAATGTACTTGGCCAAATGTCTTAATATGTGATGCTACAATCCGAGCACACTTTTCCCTTTATCACATGCCCACCAATACATAGATATAATAATAGAATGTGGATTCTCATCCCCTCCACTCACTCGCAACCCCACGCAATTCTACTATAAGTGTCCTCTCTCTCTCATTCATTCATTCATTCATTCATTGTTAGGGGTGTAAGTTTCACCCTGACCACCCGGGCCTGCCCTGAACCCGAACAGGGCTTGGGCTGGATTTTTCAACCCTGAGAACGGGTTAGGGTTGAAATTTCCAGGCCCTAGATTACAGTCGGGTTGGATCAGGGTTGAGGCCTCGGGCTAAGCCTGTGTTAGGTTATGCTTTGCAATTTTTTTACATTTTTTAATATTTTTTTTAGTATCTAATTATCTATTGGTTTACTAAAAAACGACTAATTATCTATTGAACAAAAATATTTACAATTTTAAGATTGAGTTAAGTTTTTTTAACCCAAAGAAAAGTCTAATTGTCAATTGAGTGTGAAACAAACCAATACCCAATCACATGTGTCTTATTTTTTTTTAATGCATAAGACGATGTAAATGGCAAAAAGTAGGGCAAGTCAAGGCCAACCAGATCCTTGCAAAAATCAGGGTCAATCAGGGCTAACCCGACCCAGCCTGGCCCGATCAAGATCAATCAAGGTCAGGCTGGGCTGGGTTGAGCCCGACAGGGTTGGGCCTGGGCTGAGATAGCTCAGGCTTGGGTTGAGCTAAGAGGACTCGGGGTTGGGGTAGGGTTTTAAAAAACCCGACCCAGCCCAGCCTTGTTTCACCCCTACTCATTGTTGTTCATCTTCGTCTTCTCAATGAATGTTTGTTTTGTCAAAGTATAACAATTTCATATCAAGTTATGAATAGAAGCAACAACAAAAGTAACAAATAACTTTTGTTGAAGTGTTCAACTCAAAATTTTAATGTTTTTTTTTTTGGAAAATTAAAAATATATTTAATAGAGCGTCAAAATTATAACACTCAGAAAGGAGGAAGGGGGGAGGGAGGGAGCATATTGACAAAGCAAGTACCCACCATGGAGTCCCCAAAAATGGTTAATTTGGACAAAAATTTGACGAGTAAAAACATCTCTAAGTAACGATTAACAAACATACCAAACGGTGTTATTCCAATGGTTTGTGTCGTCGATGCTCCAAACACAGTTGATAATTCGATAACCATTCTATGTCATTTTAAAAATGAATTTAGCCGAAGATGATGGGAGGTGAACAAGCCTTGTAAGTTCAAGTGATGATGATGAATGGGTGATGTCATCTAAGTTGACAATTGACTTCTCTTCAAGTGGGTCTAGAAAAATATCATCACTTACATCATTTTGGAAATGAAAAAGAAAAGGAGAATGATGTAAAGTCCGCTAGGCCATGGAAATTCAGATCGAGAGAGTGATAAAAATAAGTTCTAATAAACTTGAACCTAGATTTAAGATTTTCTAGAACTGTACCAGTTTTGGAAAATGAACATACTCTTTATATAACTCGATATGAGTTGACTCTAAATCCAAATGAAAGAAGACTCATGAGGATACAAAGTTTATGAAATACAATTTTCTCAGATTCTGATTATAGGATGTTGAAAACTAGCCGTGAAAATAGGGCTTCTGTAAGGACGAATTTTGAAAATGAAAACAAAAAAAACGAAATAATTTTGGATTTGTGTGAAAGAGATTAGTAGGAACTGAAACACATCTCTTCTAGGATGTGTTGTAGTAGCACCAAGAGTGTTGTTGCAACTCTTCTAGGAATCAAGTAACACAAGAAAAACACCAACTTTTCAAGGATAGTGAGAAACTCTTCTAGGTTTCGATGAACTCGAACTCTTCTTCTATGTTTCTATGAGCTAGATTTCTTCAAGGTTCAAGAGAATGCATCAATCACTTTGTATTATCAAAACTCAATGTCTGACAATGAACATAGCTAGGCCTTTTATAGGCAAATATTAAAAAAAAATGAGTGAAAGATTCCCTCCCTCACAGGAACATGTATAGTTCCCGGATCTTTATCCTCTTAGGTTCCCTGCCCAGTACAGTTCATTCGATTCCTCTCATAAGGGGGGAAGAAAATGACCATCTTACCCCCTACCCAAACATACTGCCCAAGTGAGATCCACACTCCTCTTATTAGAGGCACTAGGAAACTGTACCGGACAAAGAACCTGAGAGGATAATTTTGTTATAGATCCCTTGCCCTTAACTTTATACATGCTTATCCAAAAAATGAAAATGATGATAAGATACGTTCGGTATGGCCTAGTCGAGGACACATGGTACCTTCAAGATGGTTCACCATCATCCAACCACATGATTTTTGACATAAGCAATCTGTCTAAAGTGTGGACCAATACATCATAAACCAGATCCCCTTAGCACCAACATAAGCTGTTTTATCTCTCCAAGCTTCCACTTCTCACTTCTTTTTCTTCCTTTTGGGTTTCCCTTTCTACATTTTTGGATATGTAAATCTTATTATTTTTTTCAACAATTGGATAAACCCAACCCCTCTACTCGTCTTCCACCTCACCAGATGCTCCCAAGATAGGTATAAGGAGCAGCTGATCAAAACCTCTTCCAAACACAAATTAATTTAAGGGGAAAGTTTTCTTTCACCGGTGGAGATCGAAGGTTCAAGATGTCTTTCACTATTCCTTAACACCCATCTAAATGCATTTAAAAGCCATCAGTGAATTCCCCTTTCTCCACAACTTAAGGAAAACTCGATCCTAGTTAAACAAAAGGGAAAGTTTAAATAAAAGGGAAAATTACACGTACACTCCATGTATTTTGTCTAAAGTAATAATAAATTCGAAGTTTCAAAAAATGCACTGGTACACCTAGGGCTGCAAGGTTGGTCCTATCGGCCCGAACCTGTCCTGGCTCGCCCTGAGCCTGAACAGGGCCTGGGCTAAGATTTTTGGTCCTGAGGGCGGGTTAGGGCTAGAAACTCCTGGCCCTGAGTTAGGGTCAGGTCGGGTTAGGGTTGAGACCTCGGGTCAGCCTGATCCTGATTTTGGCCCTGAAGAAATTTCTTTATCTATTAAAAAATAGAAAGTATTATTATCAATAAGTGCTTAGCACCCTTGGCAGTTTGTGTTGTGTAAAAAACAATTGCTACCCAAAGTCTATGGTTCAAGCCTCCTCGCTCACATCTTCTATAGTCTTGTTATTTTAATTTAATTATTGCAAGGCCATGGCCAATCAGGGCGGGTTTGGGCTGGGCTTGGCCCGTCAGGGTCAGGGTTAGGGTCAAGGTATTTAGGCCCTGAATCAGGTCCCCAGCTAAGGGGACTCAGGGTTGGTCTATTTTTCAAAAAATCCAAATGTGTTTTTTGAAACTTTGGATTTATTATTACTTTAAACAAAGTACAGGGGGGTATACATATAATTTTCCCTAACTCTTATGTAGACGGTGATCTTGTCATTTAAAAGAAGGGTAAATTATACATCACCCCCTGGTTTTCAAACGAAACTCAGATCACCCCCTGGTTTTTGAAAAAATTCAAATCACCCCTTGGTTTAGACCCCAATATGACAAATTAGTCCCTATCGTTAGTTTTATGTTGTTAAGTGATGATGTCAGTCAGTTAAATAAATTTAAATCCCTAAACTACCCTTGACCAATGTTGAAGATGAAGGAAGGGTAGTATTGTAAATTTAATTCTAATGTTTTAGTACAAGGGTAAAATAGTTCTTTCACACCAATAAGGCAATAACTAACAGTAGACTAACACCGTTACTATAGAGGAGGTGATTTGAGTTTTTTCAAAAACTAGGGATGATCTGAGTTTCGTTTAAAAACCAGGGGGTGACATGTAATTTACCCCTCAAAAGAAATGTACGGTAGTCACATGAGCCACATTAGTCACATTCCATAAATCCACAAATAGTGATTTGCTAAATATTTTTATTGCAACTTGTGATTCCTTCTTTTCATGATATGATCAAATGCTCTCTAGCTAATACGAGAATCCAGCGAAATATCTCAAAAATAACATTCTTATTTGCTTTGTGGTGGGCAATGGAGGGTGGAGAAAGGACAAATTAAGAAAAGAGAATGTTTCCCATTTAGGCAAAGCAGCAATACACCCTGACCTGACCACCTTGTATAAATAGGTCTCAATGGAACTAAGGTTCCTCACAGCAAAAACCAAAGCTAGTTTTTTCTTAGTTCAGCCAAATCTCATTTCAGTTCTCTATCTCATTATTCTTTCTTTCTTTCTTTCTTTCTTTCTTTCTTTCTTGATCTGTTGTAATAATGGAGAGACTATCGATGTTGTCCAAACAAAAGCCAGTGGTGATCTTCAGCAAGAGCTCTTGTTGCATGAGCCACACTCTCAAGACTCTCATCTGCAACTATGGCGCCAGCCCTTTGGTCCATGAGCTTGATGAGGACCCAAATGGACGGGAATTGGAGAGATCACTCATGAGGCTAGGATGTAATCCAGTCGTTCCGGTTGTGTTCATAGGCGTACAATTAGTTGGGGGAGCGAATGAAGTCATGGAGCGTCAAATGAATGGTACTCTCAAAAGTACGCTCATCCGACCAAATGCAATATGGGTTTAACTTATAATAAAGATGAGCTTTTCATAATTCTTCGATAATATTATAGAATTTTACGTCTATCTTCTTATGTATCAAATCATATTTCAACTGTAATGATTGAAACTTGGTAAAGTTTATATTTAGAATAGCATCTTTTGTAGTGTTGTTATGTCTTGCATCAAATCTTCTCATGGACAATAATAACAATGAATATAGGCAAAAGTTAAAACATGCATGGATGTGCATGTGCACGACTTGCAATAAATGTGATTAGATTGACATAAAAGTCAATCTGAAATGACATCAAAGTCTCTGCACCCCTTGTTTGATGGAGTTGATGAGAGAATTAATCTCCCGTATACGAATACCTTCCCCATGAACGTACATATTACGCCCAAGTCAAATCAAGGGTTATATAGCATGATTGGTCACCCCTGCAAGTAACCACCCCACTTCATGGACGGTGTGAGATGTCATGCATCGCTATGTATGTCCATATGATGCCCATGATACTCCAACAACTAATGTGCACTCTAACCTCATTTTCAAAACTCAAATATGCCATGTGGCAAACTTTGCTAAGGCTAAAACTTGGTATGTGAGCAAAAGACCTAGGGATTTACTTATCCGTAAGATTTGAGCTCATCTAATTTGCCAGTGGAAATTGTTGGCATTTAAAGTGGGCATGTAGAAAAGGTTCCTACCAATCGATTGCTTTGCATTGTTTTCAATCTCTACTAAGTGTTGATCCTGATGGTTATGTCACTTCTATTGAGTCAACTTTTTTTCCTAGATAGGTTATGAGTCATATTCTTCTTTGAAGAGTGAAGAACTCGAAACTGAACTGTTCTTCTGGCTTTCTTGTTAAATTATGGTAATGTTATAGAAAGTAAAATCTCTTTTTTCTTCATTGTGAACTTCCTTGAGGCTCCGTTTTGGTTGCAAGCGAAATTGAAGGGAAGAGAAGTAAAAATTTTCAAACCTAAAATAGAAACTTTTGTAATTATCAAATTCATAATACACCAAATTAAGAAGCTTAGGACACCAAACTCTACTTAGTTGTTTATTGTTTTAGATGGGCCAACTTTTAGTATGCATTCTAGCCTTCAAAGTTAGGTAGTATCTGGTACATGATTCCATGGATAGTTTCATTCGAGATCATGATGGAGGACATAGCTTACGATCATCGACTTTGATCATGCCAATAGGCATTTAGAACCACCGCCCAAACACAGGCTCGAGAGACCTCTGATTCAGATACGGAAAGCAGATAACTTGGCAGCCACCCTATGCTCTATTCTCAAGAGACGCTAGGCTTCGGAATTTGGATTAACTATGTGTTAAATATAAGGATCTCATTCAATAAAAGAACAGGTTGCGTTTAGTATGCATTCTAACCTTCTAGGTTGATGATGCATTCCAAGAAATCATACCAAACACAGCTTTAATTTCAAAAAGTCTACCGTACAATTCCAACACTTTTGAAGTTGAAGTATAGTTCTATAATTCTTTTCTCTAACCACGATTTAGAGTTGAGATCTTCGGGGATGGGGTCCTCGGGACCTACAAAATGTTGAGATTGAAAAGATGAGATGACAAATATACATTAAATAAATAATAGGTCCAAATGTTTAAGATAATAGGTGGAAGACTGGCTGCATTTGGTATAATTTCTTGGAATGCATTGTCGACCTAGAATGCATTCCAACAATGTATACCGAACTCAGAATCTCTTGTGTATGGGCATTGTAGCATTTTCTTTTTTCAGCTACCCTCGTATACCTATGCATCCTCTTATAGTCTTTTGTTTTTTCAATATTTATTTTGCCACTTGACAAATTCTGTTTGAACTGAAACATAACATGTAAACTGGGGATCTTGAGGTCTACCTATCTACAAAATTTGGACATCATTCGATCTACCACATGACTGAAATTTTGCAATCCTAACAAGCTTATCCAATAGTCGACCATTAATATAAATAACTCAGCCTTACTTATATTTAAAGATGTAGACGGATTGAATTCGGTCAGACAGTGGCATTATCATATTCGTATCTGTTTATATTCGGACGGATTCATGACAGAAATTTTGTAATCCTAACAAGCTTATCCAACAGCCGACCATTAATGTAAATAACTCAGCCCTACTTATATTTAGAGATGTAGACGGATCGAATTCGGTCAGATAGTGGCATAATTATCATATTCGTATCCGATTATATTCGGACGGATTCGGATTGTTTCCGAATAGTGATTGTTTGAATATGGATTCTCCTAAATGGATATGAACGCGAATCAAATACAAATTTTCGACTATCCGTTGACATCTTTATCATTTTTATGATAAGGGCTAGGGTTGAGACTTGAGAATAACTACCCTTTCTTCTACTCTTCTTAGTCTTTGATTTTCTCACATACATATGTGATTCCATGTATCACATTGCATAAAACAATATATATAAACCAATAGAAAATATAAAAAAAGAATTACATTATCTTAACTTATAAAATTATAAAAATTAGCTAACAAAATCCAATAAGGTAACTTAAAAGGATAGATGGACACAGAGATATATTTCAGATATTTTATTATCGTCGGATTAGTAAAAGAATCGGATAATAATTGATCGGATAGGAGGATTATCATATTCATATCCGATTAGTTTCAGACGGATTCGAATTCTCCTAAACAAATACGAACGCAGATCGAATACGAATTTTCGAATTTTCGTTTACGTCTCTACTTATATTGTTTGATTTGATACTTCTAACTACATTAGAGACCTGTCTCTCTTTTATTATCTCTCTTTGATGTTTAATGTGTGAAGCGACCATCCAACGTTTGAAGTTATTCTCTTTCCCTTCTCTTTTCCTCATATGTTGTCTTTTTACATATTATCTTTCATCTATCTCGATCGAATTTATTAAAGCTACACAGTAGAATATAAAAAATAATTGAACAACACAACCCTTCGCCTTCTTCTCTCTCCTCCTTTTCTCATTCTCTTTCTCTGTGTGCGGGTGAAAGAGATTGAGAAACCGTGGGAGGAAGGAATAAGAAGAGAGTGGATAATTTGCAGTATAGATAATGTATGTGATGTAGGGTTGCAACAGGGTCGGATTGGGTTGGGCTTTATAAAACCCTAGCTCAATCTTGAGTTCTCTTAGTTGGGCCCAGATCTAAGTCGACCTTGACTCAGGGTATGGAAAATCCAACTCTGACCTGCCCTTAGGGTCGGGTCGGGCTGACCCTAATTGGCCCTGATCATGGGGAGGGAGAAGGTAGATGCATGGACTGGATTGGGCCAAGGAAAAAATTATCAATTTTACATAAAATAAAATAAAATGTATTATATCACTTATTATTTTCATATATATTATATAACAAAATATGGGTGACATTTAAAGTTTATGATACATAAATTATACCAATATATATTTAATAGTATAACTTAAAACAGGATCGGGCTGGACCGGGCCAGGCTCAAGCCGAAATCTCAATCCTGACCCGACCCAACCCTGACTCAGGGCTAGAAATTTTCAGCTCTGACTCGCCCTCAGGGCCAAGATATCTCAGCCCAAGACCTGTTTGGGCTCAGGGTAGATTCAGACCGACAGGACCAAACTTGCACCTCTAATGTGATGCCACGATCCGAGCATGCATTGCCCTTTATCGCATGCATGAATCATTAAAAAGCTGGCCTTTCGCCTTAATTTGGGCCGATTTATTAGATTAAAGTGAACAAACTGACCCGTGCAACCGTTTTTTTTTTTTTGGATGAGTTGCTCCTCACACACACCTATGTGGTCTATTTTTCAGTGATAGCTCTATAAAATTACATCAATTTTTTTTCTTCTTTCTTTTATGAGGTTAACGTCAGAAATGAAAAGGAGATGCAACCATGCATGTATTCCCAATAGATTCCTACAGTGAAGAAATGCCCCAAAAAGCATGCATTCCCAATAGATTCCTACAGTAACGAAATGCCCCAAAAAGTGATATGTGGATAATAGAGAATAGATTGAGATTAGAGATTTCTTGTCGGATCTTAAAGGATTCTTTACAAGCACAAAGAGGGTCATCTTAAAGTTGGCAAACAAGGTTGATTGGAGGCATTGCAAGTTGAGTGCATGTCCTCTAGGAGTCAAGGGATCGATTCTCCTAGATTGCATATTGTGCTAAAAAGGCTCCCCTCTCTTCCTCCCCTCCTCTTTTAGTTGTAGATTATGGACTTGCCTTAGCCTTCTCCCTTACCATCAAGTCAGAATTTGGGAAATCTCAAAACATGAAAAATAAAGACAATCGAGTTAATTTTCGAGAGGAAAAAGAATCAGAACATTTGGATGTGTATCAGCCGAATGACGATCGATTGAATGAGCAAAGGTCAACAAAGGGATTCTGATAAGCATGAACCGGTCGATCCGATTGGTTCCAATGTTCAATCGGATGGAGCCAGTTGGGAACCAATCCAACCGGTTCTGACAACTGGTCAAAAATTGTCCGATTGGTTGGTAATGGTTTTAGGTCGGCTGTCCAACTGGTCGATTGGTTGCGCCAAAATTTGACTTTACAAAAGCCAAACTAGCTTATTTCAAGTGTTTTAACACTTGGAATTTAGAGAGAGAGGGATTGAAGTTCAAATGCTTGGACATTCAAGTATCAAAACATATAAGAGGCTCTTAGATCAAGAGGAGATCAACAAGAACCAAGGAAAAACTCTCCACTTAGGGTTTTGAGCTTCGAAAGGTAAACCCTTAAGCCCCTTTTGATTCTTTGAGTGTTTATTAGAATTTAATCCATTGGAAAGTTTCCTAATAATATTTTTAAGTTGTTAAAGTGATCTATTTTGAAAGGGAAAATTATCTCATAAAATATTGGGGAAGAAAATAGCAAATACCCTATTTAAGGGTTTAAATTTTCCTGTATTAGGCTATCGATTTGACTAAGGGATCGACCAGTGGTACCCATATGCCAATATAAGGGTCGTAGGGATATAGAGACAAGTTTTTAGTTAAGTATGGATGATGGAGGACCATGCATGCATTCCCAATACATTGCTACAGTGATGAAGTGCCCCATAAAGAGATATAGAGAATAGAGAATAGAGATTAGGGCTGTGTTTGGTATGAATTCTACGTAGATTTCGCATTCTAAATCAATAAAAACAATTATTTTTATCATACGAGAATGCATACCCATCAGACGATTATGCAATCATCTTAAATCTACTGGTTCAAGCATTTGGGCTGCCTTCTACCACTACCCATTAGTTGGAGTCCTTGATGAGTGTGTTTCTCTGGAGAGGGAGTGATAATGTGAATCATGTTTTGGTATAATAGACACCTGAAAACGTAGACTGGTAAGTCAAGGACTCGTCAGCAAATATAGGATTGTAGGCTTGGGTGTAGTGATATTTTAGCTGTTCCAGTTTCTTTTAAAAATCGTCTCATTATGTCTAGTTGGTTGGAGCAGTCCATTCTCCTTCCTTCTTGTAATCCCCTAGTGACATTTCCAAGTTGGGTTGGCACTCCTCCTTTCCCTTTCTCCCTTTGGAGTGTTCTTGTAATTTTGGCACTTAATTTGTTGAACATATCATTCATAAAAAAAAAATGAATAAATAAATTCACCCAGTTTTAGGTATATCTAGGGATGTAAATGGATAATCGAAAATTCAAATTCAATCTGCATCTGTATCCATTTAGGGACATTCGTATTCGTTTAGAGATATCCGGAAAAAAAATCCGAATACTCTACTAAAAATCCATTCGAAAAAAAATCTGAATATTTAATAATAAAAAATTAGGTAAATAATGATCTTGAGGGTTTTTGAAGATTCAACAGGTTCAAAAATATGAGGAAAAAAGAATCATGATCTAAGAGATATGGATTAAGAGTGAATTGTATCCGCTAGGGGGAGGAAGGTCCGGGTTACACAAGGTAAAGATGTAAACGGATGGTCGAAAATCCGAATTCGGTCTCCATCTGAATCCGTTCAGAGGTATCCGTATTTGACCAAGAAATATCCGAAACTGATCACATCCGATTTGTATCCGAAACAAATCCGATCCGTTTACACCCCTAGGTATATCCAATAGTGGTAATTTTAAATATTTATTTTATTCTCAGATACTTTTTTTAATGAGAATATAATTTTCAGATATTTATTTGGAAAGTTGGATTATTATTACATGGGTGCTAATTTGTTTGGTTCTAAGATCAATGGCTTGTGTGTATGGAATGGAAATAGAGACGTTTTTTTATTTAAAAATTTTTTGGGAAAATTACGTACCTTTCCCCTGTATTTTATCCTAAGTACACTTTCCTCCCCTTAGTTTTCCCACCTTACATACGATTCTCCTGTAGTTTTCAAAAAATTATTAATTCCTCCTCCCCTGCCGTAGCATCTGTTTGTTAAGTACTGATGTGGCGTAGTTAGATTTTTTATAATGCCCAAACTAACCCTTGGTAATTTTGAGATGACCCTTTTACCCTTCTTCGTCTTCTTCCTCCTCTTGCAACTTCGTCCTCACCATGCTCCTGCAACCTCTGATTTTGACATTGAATCAAACTTTTCTGAACCCAACAATACCCTTCTTCTTCTTCATGTTGCAATCCCACCCGCCCCCACCCACGTCATCATGTATAAATTCACATTTTTATTACCCTTCTTTTGGGTTATTCAGGTACAGTGTGTATCCCACATAAGATTTCTCCATCAATTTCAAGATCTGGTGGTTCAGTAACTGTCCTTATCGCTTTGCACTTCCTTGCGAATGACGACAAGAGCTTCGGGCGGCGAAGAGAAATCGGCCAAGACATATATGAACAACTATCTTTCCTCTTCCAAGGGATTACATTTGATTTGAGAGCTTGATTAACATCCCAACATGCCCATGATTGATCTGGTCCTGAACCTGGATATCCAAAAACTCATAGATTCAAACCCTTTTGGGAGCTTTCAACAGCAAACTTGCATGCTGCAAGTCCAATTATATATTCTGAAATATGCTTTCAACAGCAAACTTACATTTGATTTTTTTTTTTTTTCCTTCAAACGGAAGAAAATGGAACTCCTCGGATGACGGCTTTTTGAGAACATAAAAATGGGAAAAGATTATAAGCAATGATTCCAAGTGAAGAAAAGCTTTGGAGAGAAGAGGACAGAATTGAAGAAACTACCCTCAAATGTTACAGAAGAAATAGGGTTACTCTTTCTCGACTTCCTTCCTCTGTTTCTCCAACGAATCAGGACTCCACAACTCTTCGTCATCAAACCCCCTTTCTCTGTCCCCAAAACCGGCAAAATCCCCACTGGAAACAAAAACCTTTTTTTTTTTTCCTCTTGAGATCGTAAGCTATATATGGTCTATTTCATTGGAATGAGTAGCAGATCAACAAGTCGCTGGCGTCCTGTTATTAATCAAATTTCCAGCGGCTGTAGTGATGGCGGTGGTGGTGGAAAGAAATTGGTGTTTTAAGGTTGAAGATGATGAAAAGGATATCATTGTAATTTTACTTGTGGGGTTTTAGAACAAGGGTAATATAGTCTTTTCAAATCATTAACTAACAGCACCCTAACACCGTCAGCCATAACTAAGTCTGTCAAAACTTAGCCCGAACCGTTAAGACCGACCAAAAAAACCCGAGACCGAACCGAACCGAACCGATTCTTATTGGATTGGTTTTGGATTGGGGTATGACGGGACCGATTGAAAATCGGACCGACCGATAACAAACCAAAAACCAAACCGAATGAAACCAATAAGAAAATAATGAGTATAAGGTTATGAATCATTGAATTGATTTCAATATTAGTGAGCAAATTTATGGTTGTAAGATAAATTATTACAAATCAATAAGTATGAGATTATGAAAATAGGAAATTTGATTTGTAACAATGCTTGTTCCATTGATCTCCTTTTTATGTGTGTGGCTAATGAAATATTTTATGTAGTTGAAAAGAGAAAGAGAAGAAAATAGGCACAAATCGAATCCAACTTAATTAAAAAATCCAGTACCGAATCGAATCCAAACTGATATCAACCCGTTATCATAAATTGAAACCGACACGAAACCAAACCACACCGAAATCGAAATCAAAAAGTTCTTATTGGATTGGTCTCGGTTTCTCTAAAAGCCACACCGAAACCAAAAAACCCAAACCAAAATCGGACCGAACCGACCCATTGACACCCCTATCCATAAATCATAAGGGTTTAAAATGTAAGGTGGGAAAATTAAAGGGAGAAACGTGTAATTAAGGCAAGTACAGGGGAGGGATACGTAATTTTCCCAAAAAAAATAATTTCTGTCCCCAAAGATCACTTCAGATACGCATATAGTTATCGTATCTTTGGTTCCTCTTGACTTTTTGATTACTTTATTTTTAATTTATTGGCCAACCTAATTGGAGGAATTGACTCCCATGAATGTTATAAACGAATAGCTCCTTCGGGTTCGTATCTATTTAATTAAACCACGTGTGGATTATTGTTGAAATGTTAAGGGCATGAGATTCTTTCCCAAACTGCTCCCTCGGGTTGATATCTATTTAATTAAACCACGTGTGGATTATTGTTGAAATGTTAAGGGCATGAGATTCTTTCCCAAACTGCCAACTTGAAGATCCCCACCTTTTATTTAGTTTAAAAAAAAATAACGCCAACTGGTCGCATGGTTAGAATGGTTTCTACATCTAGATACAAACCAAAGTTTTTGTGCCTAAAAAGATCATTCAGTCCTTATTAAAATTGTAAATTGCATCTGAACCAATGTCTTTGTGTGCACTTTCATTAGCTACCGCGTTAGTGCAGGGGCTACACAATCGATTAGTGTTCTTTTGCCTTTTAATTTATTACTTTCTTACATCTATTACATATAATAAGATGTGAACAGTTTTCCTTCAGCCATGGTTAAGGGAAAATACCTTCACCGCTAAGGCATTCGGATGATATTGAGAGGGGATCAAGATCAGTAAAGGGGGGATTTTCTCGACTTCATAATAATGGGGCAAGCAAGCATTAATCACCCTAAATACATATATTTTTTCCTGTACCAACAGTTCAAGAAACCTTTCTTTCTCTTTTTTTTTTTTTCGGAACCACTTTGGCAACACTAGAACTAATAATGGAAAATAGTAATGGAGAACCAAGGAAATAACAATGAACACGAGGGACTCCCCTTCAAGGATTCTTGATTTCTCCCTTGAGTAATTGATTAATCTCAGAGTTTTCAATATTTGATTCTATCTCTCTTTTACATGGGCACTAGGGCCTCCATTTATACAAGTTTCTCCCCCCCCCCCCCCGCCAATCCCTTTCCTTTTACCATAGATTTGCCAGTTGGCTTTCCTTGGTTGAATCGTGCTCGGATAAGGAAACCTGCTAAGGAGTGATCTTCTCATAGTTTCCAGGGATTTGGAATCTTCTTGCACTTGGTAGGCAGTTACCAATCTTAGTCCGATTGGTTTAGGGTTCTGACGTGTCCATACCGACTTAACTACCACGCATGTGATAGAAGGATCTTGGACTAAACATGTTCCTTGGCCTTCAAACTTCCACATGTCGTTGCAAGATTGGGTGGATAAATTATGGTGTACCAGGAAGACATAATATATATTTTAGCCATTGTCACAAAAGTTTTTGTACTTTTCTATGATCCAATTTGCATAGGTAGCGATTTTTGGAAGACATAATATATATTCTCAACAGATGGGAAAGTTCATGTATTGTGTGCCATAGTGGTTCTACTCGTGTACATCTGTTATGTATTTGTTATTATTATTATTATTTGCTTAAAATTGATATGTTTTGTATTTTAAAATACATTAGGGAAAATGGATCCTCATCCATGGTGGGATTGTATTTCAACAGGTGGTAAAATTGTGTTTCAGAGAGGTCTCGGACTGTGCCAGTATTGATGAGGTGAAGGCTAAATCAGTTCAAGACCTGATCCTGGTTAGAAAGCTGTGAGTTGCTATCTCCAAATCGCCAGCAAAAAATATAGTGGAGGTGAGGTGGAGGCAACCACCGCCAGGGTGGTGGAAGTTAAACATCAATGGTTCCTCATTAGGAAATCCAAGGTCTACAAGAGTTGGTGGGATTTTTCGGAACCACTTTGGCACTCCTATTAGATGTTTTGCATCATTTCAAGGGGTGGGAACTAATTTCATGGTAGAGATTGCGACCTTCTTGGTAGGCACTAAGGAAGCTCGGGAGTTATGTATTAATAAGCTTTGGGTTGAAAGCGATTCTGCAACCATGGTCACCGCTATCCTCAGCCGCAAAATCCCCTGGTGTTTTTTGCAGACTTGGTGGTCGATCTCTCCTTACCTAGATTCTATTCAGTGGAGAATCACCCACAAATGCATCTTGCATTGATTTTCTTGTCCGTAAATTTATTAATTGCCATCAAGGTCCTATGCACATAAACTTTAGGGAAAAGTCTATACACACTTCTGGTGTATACAACTCTCTGATACTCTCTCTCTCCTCTTTGACAGGTGAACTTCTTGTATACAAACCGTATGACACCCCCTTCTGTGCTCTTATAATTGGCTTGATAAACCAACAGTGTGTAGATCCCTTGCCCAATAGGTTCATACTAGACCGAGTCAAGGAATAGTGCCATCGAGTGGCTCACCATCATCGGACCACATGAATGTTGACATAATCAATCTCTCTCTAAAAGCATGCACATGTTTTTCATAAGCTGTTATTTCTCACTCCAAGCTTCCACTTCTCATTTCTTTTTCTTCCATTTGGGGTTTCTCTTTCTTCAATTTGGATGCAAATCTTATTGTTAGTACCAATTGGATAAAACCCAATCCTCTCATGTCTTCCACCTCAGCAGATGCTCCCAAGATAGGCATAAGGAGTAGCTGAAAACCCCTTTCCAAACAAAGGGACAAAAAGATTTCCCTTCATTCATGGAGAAGGTCGGAAATGCCCTTCACTATTATTACACGCATCTAAGTGCATTTAAAAAGCGGGTCTTCATCCTCTCAAGTGCGGTGCACTGTTCAGTACACCACACTCTTAAGAATCCAACGTACACAGTGCACCACACTTGAGAGGATAAATTTCCATTTAAAGCAATTGGTGAAGGAATTCCTCCTTTCTCTCCATGGGTTAAAGAAATAAAATATGGAGGGTGAATTTGTCATTTAATAGAAATGTAGGGTCAGTCACATAAACCACATTAATCACATTCTACAAATCCACAGATACTGATTTGCTAAATTTGCAACTTGTGATTCCTTTCTTTCACCAAAAAAGATATATAAGAGTCATTATCAAAGTAATGATATGCTCTAAGCTTTTAATACAAGAATCCATCGAATCATTTTTTTAAAAACATTCTTTCCTTTATGGGCAATGGAGGGTGGAGAAGGACAAAGAAAAAAAAATTTCTAAAATTTCTAAAAAGCAAAGTGAAATGTTTCCCGTTTAATCAATAAAGAAGCAATATGCCCTGATCACCTTGTATAAATAGGTATCAATTGGAGCTAAGGTTCCTCACAGCTAGTTTTCAAGCTCCTTGAATCACTTCTATCTCATTTTTCTTTCTTTCTTGAGCTTGTGATAATGGAGAGACTGTCGATGTTGTCCAAACAAAACCCAGTGGTGATCTTCAGCAAGAGCTCTTGTTGCATGAGCCACACTCTCAAGACTCTCATATGCAACTATGGGGCCAACCCTTTGGTCTACGAGCTTGATGAGGAGCCAAAAGGAAGGGAATTGGAAAACGCACTCATGAGGCTAGGCTGTAACCCAGTTGTTCCAGTTGTGTTCATAGGCGGGCAATTGGTTGGCGGAGCGAATGAGGTCATGGAGCGGCAGATGAATGGTACCCTTAGAAATATGCTCATCCAAGCAAATGCGATATGGGTTTAATACTCAATTACGCACCTCTAATACCATGTTAAAAAATAAATTTTAAACCCCGGTTTTTTTTACTTAGGTAATATAGTATGGATCTAGTATTTACCTTCCATATATCCTTAATTAGAGCCTCTTTTAGCAACTACTTTTGCATGTAACCTCTTTTTATGTAACTTATAATAAAGTTGAGCTTTTCATAATATAATACTTCATTAGACTATCTTCTTATTGTGGGGGAAGAGATGTGGAAAAAAACATTCTCACCTGTGTGAATCAAACAAACAACCAGAAACGAAACAAACAACCACAAACTAAACCAACATAAGATTTATCGTGGAAAACCTTTTAATGTGAAGAGAAATACCACAGGGTAACTCCGAGAATAATCTCACTAAAACAAATAATGGATTACAATGATTTACCTCTCAAGTTTGGAATAAATGTTTTCTGCCTCGCCATTCTACTTTTGGATGGAAATTGCATGATAGGAAAATTTCTACGTACTGATGACTTGGTGCAGCGTAAAGGTGTGTCTGTTCCTTCTAGATGCAGCTTGTGTTACAAAGTGGTTAAGTCCTTCACTCATCTTTTCTTGGAGTGTGATTTCTCAGTTGCGATCTGGAAATTTTTCTAGAATATTTTTGGTTTCGCTTGGCATCCTCACCCCTCTATTCTTGAACTAAGTTAATGGTGGAAGCGAAAGTCTAGGGAAATGTTTAAAAGATGTTTGGCTCTCAGGCTTCACCCTTATCCCTCATTTGGTTTGGTCGGAAAGGAACCTTAGAAGGTTTGAGGGGAGAAATAGAGATTTGAGATGGATCTGTAGAAGTTTGGTGAGAGATCTTCCATTCATTTCGTCAAAGTTTAAGAACTCAGTTTCATTTGTCGTGGACCTTCTATGTTCTAGTCTAGCTTCTAAAGATTTCAGTTATCTCCAAAATTAACCAGGATTTCTCTTGGAAGTTTTCTGGCGCTCCCCTTCTCAGCCCTAGTTTAAGTTGAACGTGGATGGATGTTCTTTGGGAACCACAGGAAAATCAGGCACCGAAGGTATCTTTCGTGACTCTCAAGCCGAAGTCCACACTTAAGATCCACTACAAGATTGAAAAAGAAATAACAAACACTTGAAGAGATTACAAGGTTACCTCACACTTTAACAAAAATACTACCGAATCACCTTTAAAAGCAAGCAAAAACTTCTCCCAGATCTTAGAGAACCCAACCGAATAAAGCAAACTGCAATTTCGGTTACCCGACTAAACAAGAGCACAAGATATAGATTAAACGGCCTCAAGATGACCCAAAACGAGAGTAAACATCCACAAGTTAGAATTCTTTTTTCAAACCTTGCACTTTTTCTCTCTTTAGAGAAAACCCACTAATTGTCTGTCTTCCTTTTCTTAGAAGAAAACCTCACTACACCCTTCACAAAGTGTCTCTTTGAATTCTACAACCCAGTAAAGAAAGTAAGGGATGCCAAACATTTTGACTTCACATGGATTTGGACCCAACTTAGCCTAAGCACCCATATAAAACTCCACATGGGGTTGGACCAACATAGTCCAACATAAGGCTGAAACAAGGTCGGATTGGGCTAGGCTTTCTAAAACCCTAGCCCAACCCTGAGTCCCCTTAGCTGGGCCCAGGACCGACCCCACCTTGACTCAGGGCCTAAAAAATCCAACCTTGGCCCGTCCTTAGGGTCGGGCCGGGCTGACCCTGATTGGCCTTGATCATGGGGAGGGGGAAGGGAGGGGGAAGGGAGATGCATGGATTGGACTGGGCTAAGGAGAAAATTATCAATTTTACGTAAAATAACACTATAATAAAATGTATTACATCATTTATTATCTACATATATAATATATAATATATAAAAATGTGGGTGACATTTAAAGTCTATAATATATATCATATCAATATATCTTTTATAGTATAGCTTAAAACATAGTCGAGTCGAGTCAAGCCGAACCGGACAAGGCTAGGCTCAGCCCGAAGCCTCAACTCTGGCTGACCCAACCTTGACTCAGGGGTAGAAATTTCCAGCCCTGACCCACCCTCAGGGCCAAGCTATCTCAGCTCAGGCCCTGTTCGAGCTCAGAGTAGCCCATGACAGATTCGAGATGACAGGACCAAACTTACACCCTTACTCCAACACCCAACACTTATATCTTAGATCATATTTGAACAATGATGTTTGAAACTGTTAAAGTTTAAATTTGGAATAGGATCCTTCAAATCGTGGTGCTTTTATGTCTTACATTTCGTCCTTTAATTAGCCTTAAAAGGATTCTCAGCCCCATAAGAATATTAATATAATTGAACTTATATGCCCAAGTTTTATAAAGGGTTAAATATATATATTATATAATGAAAAGGTTAGTAGTGTCTCCTTGAGAATATTTGTATAAGTTCTGGTCATAAAGTAGAATATATAAAAAGTTGAATAGCACAACCCTTGGCCTTCTTCTTCCTCTTCCTCTTCCTTTTCTCTTTCTCTGTGTGCGAGTGAAAGTGATTGAGAAACCGTGGGAGGAAGGAATAAGACTAGAGAGTTGATAATTTGTACTATAGATCAGATCATATGTACTTACTTGGCCAAATATCTTAATATATGATGCCAAGATTCGAGCACGCATATAGATATAATAATAGAGATATCTCAGTGGTTTCGACAGGTTTCGATTGAGTTCTTGATCCATAACACCACTACATATTGATATAATAATAGAAATGATGGATTTTCCTTCTCCCCACTCTCATCATCTTCCACTATGTGCATATATAGATCTATTTCAATATTACATCACTAGACAAAACGCATACATTAATCATAAAGAGACATAGATAGATAATAGAGAATAGAGATTAGAGAGATCGATATTTCTTGTCGGATATTAAAGCTAGGATTCTTTACAAGCTTAAAGAGGTTAGAGCTGTTCCATGTGCCAAATTTCAAACAAGTGTCTCAGGCATGGAATATTTTGGATCCATGAATGGAAATTGGGATGGGGCCAGGGCCTTATTTAAGAGGTTGTTTGAGCTATAGATATCATCTTTAATGATTCGACCCAATTGGGTTGGGCCTTTTGATTTTTTTTTCAATATATGAATAAAGGGAAAAAGAACGTTAATCGGTTGCGTGGTTATCGTGTCTAGACACAATAGCCCGAGAAAAGATTGCTCCGCCCCTAGTGAAATAAAAAATCCCATTCAAATCAATGTTTTTTTGTGCGCACTCTTATTGACCCTTACGCTGATCCAAGGGCTACACGATCGGTTTCCTTGCCTATAAATAAATAAATATATAGTCATAAGAGTATTATTTTTCCAAACATCACAAGACCTCTATCCTATCACTTGGTTATATGATGCATCCATTCTGATCGTTGGATAGTGTGACTTTAGCAAGATCACTAGAGTTGCCTTAGATCAATTCCCCCATCAAGTATTTGGGCCTTCCTTTCTCCTCCTCCTCCAAGCTGAGGGCCCACCATTGTACCACTATGCTTGATGCTATGAGAAAGAAACTTCAATTCTGGAAAGTCAACCTATTTTTATATGAGGAGAAGGAAGGTAAATCATCCACTGTTGGTATGGTGGAAGAGTCTTTGAGTGATGATGGAGATATCCTTCTTACTACATCATCAGGTATGGATACTTCAGATTGGATTTTAGATAATGGTTATTCATTTCATATGTATTCAGTCAATGATCAATTTGCTGCATATCATGCATGTGAGAGTGGTACTATCAAAATGGCAAATACTACGGAAAGCAAGGTTGTTAGGATTGGGACTGTATGGATTTGCATGTTTGATGGGTTGTGCAAACTTTGACTAGGGTGAAGCATGTGTCGGATCTAAGTAAAAACTTGATTTCATTGGGAACATTGGATTCTAGAGGTTTCAGATGCTCATCGAAATATGGAGTTCTCAAGGTTTCAAGAGGAGTCATGATTGTGATGTAGGGACGGATGATTGGCAATTTGTACAAGCTTGCAGGAAGTGTTGAAACAGGTAGAGCTCTTGTTAAAACTCAAGCAAGAGGTACCGGTGGAGGACAAAGATTGCAGGTGGTTCAAGCAATAAGCAAGTGCAGTCCTAGAAAGAAGTGGGTGTCTTTCGCTTCGGATTTGATGAGTGGCGAAGATCTCTTGTAGCGGACCGCAGTAATAAGAGAGGTAGGGCCAAATTACATCATGCGGCAGTAGTGAGTTGTACGAGACACCCTAGGTGGAAGTGTGGGTCATGTCGATTTGGGCGTGGGAGAAAGGCAAAGACAGAGGCGGAATTTGTAGAGTCGACATCAACACCGGTCTTCTTCAGGGTGGCTTGCAGAACCCAAGCCAAGGTGGAGATTCTTGGGGTTGGGTGTGTCTTGTATTTTGCGGGTCCACATAATTGTAATTGATCTGTATTTGTAATTGGGACGGGTTTTGGGTCAATTACATGTACAGGGGTAGAATTGCAATTGTGTGGGGATTAGGGTTTTGGATTTCCTTATACATTGTCTCTGTGTGAAAAACCCTAATCACAAGCAAAGGGGAATACTTTGTTAGGTGAAGAGTGGTGTAGAGGTTTTTCGGGAAATAATGAAAATCTTTGATTCTCTTGGATGGACGTAGGCAATCTTGCCGAACCACGATAAATTCCTTGCATTATGTATGGTTGTTTGCTTTGATTCTTCCTTGTGGTCATGCATGCGTCCCTAACAAAAACCTGGACTAGTGAGTCAATGAATGATCAACAAATATGGGATTGTACCGATACTGAGATTAGGGGCAAGTTTGGGTGTGATATTCCAGTTGTTCCAGATTCCTGTAGAAATCGCCTCATTATACCTAGTTGGAGCATTCCAATCTCCGACATTGAAGATGCCTTTGAGATAATCAATCTCTCTACCAAAGCATGCACATGTTTTTTCATAAGCTGTTATTTCTCATTCCAAGGTTCCACTTCTCATTTCTTTTTCTTCCTTTTAGGGTTTCTCTTTCTTCAATTGGATCTAAATCTTATTGTTAGTACCAATTAGATAAAATCCAATCCTCTCCTCATTTGGCCGAAAGGCCTTCTGTTGACCAAAAAAAAATCCTATCCTCATGTCTAGCTTCCACCTCAGCAGATGCTCCCAAGATAGGTATAAGGAGTAGCTGAAAATCACCTTCCAACCAGAAACTTAATTAAAATGCCGGAAAATTTTTCCTTCATTCGTGGAGGTCAAAAATGCCCTTCACATTATTACACAAGTTTAAGGGCATTTAAAGCAATTGGTGAAGGAATTCTTCCTTTCTCTCTCCATGCCTTCAAGGAAATAAAATATGGAGGGTAAATTTGTCATTTAATAGAAATATACGGTCAATCATATAAACCATGTTAGTCATATTCTACAAATCCACAGAAACTGATTTGCTAAATTTGCAACTTGTGATTCCTTTTAATCGAAAAAGGAAAAAAAAAAAAACTTGTGATTCTTTTCTTTCACCAAAGAAAGATATTTAAGAGTCATTGTCAAAGTAATGATATGATCAAAGGCTCAAAGCCTCTAATACAAGAATCCAGCAAAATATTTTTTTTAAAACATTCTTTCCTTTATGGGCAATGGAGGGTGGAGAAGGACAAAGAAAAAGAAATTTCTTAAATTTCTAAAAAGTAAAGTGAAATATTTCCCATTTAAGCAATAAAGAAGCGACATACCCTAACCACCTTGTATAAATAGGTATCAATTGGAGCTAAGGTTCCTCACAGCTAGTTTTCAAGCTCCTTAATCACTTCTCTTCCTTTTGCACACTTGCTTCTTAGTTCAGTCTTGCATTGCTAAATACTCCTCTCCTTGGTAATTCTTACTTCTCCCCCCATAAAAAATCTGATTTTAGGTCTTCTATCTCATTGTTCTTTCTTTCTTTCTTGAGTTTGTGAAAATGGAGAAAGTGTCGATGTTGTCCAAACAAAAGCCAGTGGTGATCTTCAGCAAGAGCTCTTGTTGCATGAGCCACACTCTCAAGACTCTCATCTGCAACTACGGGGCCAACCCTTTGATCTACGAGCTTGATGAGGACCCAAAAGGACGGGAATTAGAAAACTCACTCATGAGGCTAGGGTGTAACCCAGTCGTTCCAGTTGTTTTCATAGGCGGACAATTGATTGGGGGAGCGAATGAAGTCATGGAGCGTCAGATGAATGGTACTCTCAAAAATATGCTCATCCAAGCAAATGCAATATGGGTTTAATACTCAATTACGTGGCTTTAATACCATGTTAAAAAATAAAATTTAAATACCAATTTTTACTTTGGTAGTATAATATAGATCATGTATTATTCCTCCCATGTATAAAGTTCATGTACCTTTATAGAGTCTTTTTTAACAGCTAGTTTTGCATGTAATAACCTCCTTTTATGTAACTTATAATAAAGTTGAGCTTTTCATAATATAATACTCATTCATATTACAGTATTACGGCTATCTTCTTATTATTGATACCATTCAATTTGCTAAGTGGTAATTGTTTGACAATGGGAATGAATGATTTGGAAAGGTTTCTACCATGGGCAAGCTCTCGTGTTTATCTCAAAAATTGTTTGGAACGCAAGAAATTGATAAAAATAAAATTTATAATAAGACAAAAGTAATGTCTTTCTCACTTTTCCTTTTTTGAAAAGATTTTTCTTCTTTTCTTACATTCCAAACATAACGTTGGGGTGAAAATCAAATTCATCATTAGTAATGTTTTTTGGCTTAGGGTTTTTTTGGTATCATCTTTTCATTTTGTTTATGATCTATTTTTAAAAAATATATATCATTAATAAAAAAGAATCTTTGTAAAAAATGGAAAACTGTTTGATAACTATTAAATATAATAAAGTATAGAATGAGGAATCGTTTGAAAAGTAATTATGCATAAACAATTTTTAGTGGTTAATGAAGAAATTCTCCCATCACCCATCTTCTTTTCCAAATCAACATAAAAACGTAAGAGGATAAACTAATAAAACAAAATGAAAATTGACATCAACAGTTGCAAGGAGAGTAAGCATGCACCATGCATGGAGGGTACCCTCAGATTTTTCCAAGCATGGATCTTATGATTTTTGGAGTTTTTTCATTTATTTTAAATATAAACAAGTTTCAAAAATGGTACAACACGCATAAAAAAAATTAAAAAAAAAATTTATCAGAAAAATGAAAATGAAAAATGATACTAAAAACACCCTTAGCTCACAATTGGGGCCCTCAGTCCATCAAGTTAGTTTTAGAGACAGGTTAACCACCTGTGACCTTCCCAATTCAAGTTTTTTTTTTTGATAAGCAAAAGCCAAATATATTAAAATCCAGGGGGTGGGGGGGGGGAAGGAGTTTGTAAAGATGTTTAGGGGTATGACAATATTTAAAAGTTAGAGCAGTAAAGTTCTTGTAGTCAAGGTTTATTTAGTTCACGAAATCGGTGTTGGTATCGATTGTTGCCGATACAGATACCGATATCAATATGGATTAGTTGTATCAAATTGATTCTAGTAAAGAACTCATTTTTTAATGAAAAAAAAAAAGAAGACAGTTTTTACCTTGGTAAATGTACTATTTAACCCTTCACCCCCCCCCCCCCAAAAAAAAAAATTGTAATATAGAATCTCCCCCCCCCCCCCAACCACACAAAGAAAAAAAAAAGAAATAGAGAAAATTTCACGGACACCCCCTCTAAGTATTCAATATGTCACGTAATTGTCAAACTTGGTCGAAATGGCAACCTTCCCCCTGATGTTAAGCAAAGTTACCACCCAAAGTTAAAATGTCGATTTTTTACCCTCTTAGTAATTTAAATAAATATTACTTAGATTCCATCATCTTCCCAAATCGAACTTCCTCAACACCACCACTGTCTCTTCGATCGCCACTGATTTCACATAGTACAGAAGCCCATAAACATGAAAGTACGGCACGGTGAGTAGTAATACTGCCGGCAACGCTCTCCGCCACCACTGATTTCACTCTATCCGAATGGACTTATTCGAGCACAAAGGTGAGAAAGGGCTTACTGTAAAAGATTATACTGCACCCAAAAATGGCACAAATTTGCAGTAAAAGGTATACTTTTTCCCCCAATTTTATAAGGGATCCCAAACACATTATCTAGAATTTTCCATACCACCAACCTAATTACCTAGGAAAAAGTAATGTCTCTGCAGAGAATGTATCAGATGCCATTTCCGTTCCAAGTAGCAATCGAAGCATTACAACAATAATATGATAATAAGTTATTTTGCTTCAAGTCAGATCCACCATGAACCCTCTACATTACATCATAATAGCCTACATTTCCAACAATTATTTAAGGGCAAATTTCACGGACACCCCCTCTAAGTATTCAATATGTCACGGACTTACTAAACTTGGTCAAAATGGCAACCTTCCCCCTGATGTTAAACACAGTTAGTACCCAAAGGTGAAATATCCAATTTACCCCTTAGTTATTTAAATAAAAAAAAAAACTGTCCTTATTTGTTTAAATACCCAACCTTTGCTCAGATTTTATCCATTTCCTTCTCTGTCTCCGACACCCCTCCCCCTCCTCTGCTCAGACTCCCCCTCTCCCTTCCGGCCTTCCCCGACTTCTCAATCTGTCCTTCATCATTTTCCTAAATTAGAAGCCCACCCGATGGACATGTACCATCATAGAATCTGATCTTAAAACCCTACGGATGCTCTGTTGTAGAGTAGTTTTATGATCTGAATCGATTCACAATTGAGGGGATCCATCCATCAACTCAGGGCAGGGTTTTGGGGTATCAAAGGGGTACCCAAAAGGGGCACTCGACCAGGGTATAGGGCAGCTCTGATCCTCAGAACTGGTTCTACTCAAATTCTCATAAAACCTGCTATTTTTGGTTTCAGGTTTGATGTGTGTTAAATTAATTTGAATCCAGCCATCAGATTTGGAATAAACTGTTGGATTTAAAATATTTAATATATATTTTATTTTTCTTTAAGTTTCAAAAGATTTTGATTGTTTTGTTATGGTGTGGGACCCATGTGATCAAGGAATAATAGTTGAATTTCAAAGGTTGTAACATCCTATGGGTATCCTAAAGTCTATTCATGGTCACTATTATGAGTGGGAAGGTGGGTCAAGGATATTGAATTGGATTAATTTCTCAATTCATGGCCATAGGCATGTCTTTCCCTTTATGGGGTTTTAAGGCCTTTTATGGTCTTTAGTGGGGAATGAATGGATTTTAAGGCCTTTCATGATCCATAGTGGGAAAATGGCCATGAATTAGGAATTGATTTCTAATTCATGTCCATAAACTTCATTCTCCAACTAAATTGGTCATAAGTGGGTGGTTATTCTTGGAAATTCCAAGGGAGTGTAAGGATTGATTTTGGGCCTATATAAACCCAACCAAATGCATTGCAAAATACACATCTTGATACATATCCATGTCCATACTTTGCAGTCACAAAAAGTCTTATTTCTCTTTCCCTCTTTTCTTCTAAGTGTGTTAGAGGTTTGTTGTGTTGAAGCTCTTGGCTCCTTCAAGGGACTAGAAGAACTGTTTCATCTTCTAGTTGGAGGTTGTTTTATCTTGGGGTAGTGGTGCAGAACAATCCTTGGCAGTAGGAGACATCAATTACCTTAAAGGCAGCACCACAAGTGTGACTCAACCTCAAGCTTGCTCAAGTTGTTGCGGGTGTGACTCTACATCAAACTCAAGTTTTGCTCTTCTCATTTCAGCCAAAGGTCAAGCCTAGTTTCTACTGCTTCTATTGTATTACAATTTGTGTTGTTTTCAAATTGTTTGTAAGAAATTGTAATACAATCACCCAACATAAACTTTGGTGTAATATAGGGTTATCCAAGAGTGCTACTCAACTCAAGTTTTGTGCTGATCCGATTCTCAGATTTGTTTCTATTTAAAATCTCGTAAGTTCTGACTTTGTGATTTTCTGATCTGAAGTTTGGTTGATTAATCTCAATCCTACCATTGGATTAGATCCATATTTTGAGCATAGGTTAAGCAATCAAGGAGTGAAACTTGATCTGAGTTTCGGGCAGATCTAACCTACTGAATTGATTTGATTTCAATTCTTCTATTTGCTGATCGAAAAGCTTTTTACTTGCCTGAAATTGACGATCCTCTCCCGCTTGGGTCTGCTGGGTCATAGTGGAGGTTCCTCCCGAGAACCCGTTAGGATTAAGAGTGTAGAAGATCACATCCCCAGAAGTGATGTCGAGAGACTGGAGAGACTCCTCAAAGTTTGCAGCAGGTGGAGGAGGGAGGGTACGTGATGGTCGCCTCCCTCTGAGTTGCAGGTCTCCAACAATGAAGATAATGGTTTGTATTTGGGGTTTTACCCTTAAGGGTATTATGGTAAGTTCAACCTATGGTAAGGGTAATTTCGCCTTTATTTTTTGGGTAAATGGGGGGTTTTACCCTTAAAAGGTATTATGGTAAGTTTATCCCTTCTACGGGTAATTTGGCCATTACGAAAAAACTAACAGCAACTTAACCGCAAAAGCCTAACAAAGTGTACTAAGTTGAAATATAATCATAAAATAAGGGTAGTCTGTGATATTTTTTTCAAGTTTGGTAAGTCTGTGACATATTGAATACTTACAGGGGGTGTCCGTGAAATTTTCCCATTATTTAATGAAACAGAATTTCAGTGATCGGAATCAAGGTCCGCCAAGAGAGTAGCACTGCCGATGAGCAGTAGCACTGTCGGCGACGCTTCTGTACTTTGTGAAATCAGTGGCAGTCGGAGAGACAGTGGTGGTGATGAGGAAGTTCGATTTGAGGAAGATGAGGAGGGCGGTTGAGAAGTTTAAGATCACACATATGGCGGTTGCACCACCCGTACCGGTTGCTATGGTTAGAGACAAAGTTGTGAAGAAGGGCTGTAATATGAGCGAAGAAGATGAAGAGAATGATTTGTATTTGGGATTCTAACCTTAAGGGTATTATGGGAAGTTCACATGTGGTAAGGGTAATTTCATCATTATAAAAGAGTTAACAACAACTTAACTAACGGAGTGGACTAAGTTGAAATATAATCATAAAATAAGGGCAGTCTGTGATATTTTTTCAAAGTTTGGGGTATCTGTGACATATTGAATTCTTAGAGGAGGTGTCCGTGAAATTTGCCCAAAGAAATATGATGTAACCTATAACCTATATAGTTGGGATCGGTCTCTGTCCATTCTGATTTGATTTCAAGTCGAATTTTTCCAAAATTGGTCAAACTCAGTTGGAATTGGCCGGACTCGTCTTAGCTCGTCTCCATTCAATAGGGTTTAATCAAAATCGGTCCCAATTACCGAGTTGACTCGACTGATTCAGCCGATCCAAGTTGTAAAACCATGTCTAATGAAAAGAGTTTGCCTTTTGAATTACATTGAAGCCTCTTCTACCAACTGTTGGATAAAAAACTCTCCCTTTGGATTAGTCATGGATCACAGTACACACACCCACGACGAATGCATACACGCACCCTTAGGTAGGTCCAAATATCGACCCTGAACCCACTCGCCGCACCTAAACAAATAGCCAAATATGGCATATCATTGTTTAGAACCCTATTGTTATTTGGGTATGAAGAGGGTATCAGGGAACAATGAGAGAATGATACAGGAAAACCTTTTTTTCCCAAAAGAATTCTTTTGTTTTTATTGAAATAAAAGATGAGACTTTAAGTGCCTGCTTGATAACCTTACGAGTGTTTCTGTTCTGGTTATGTGCTGAGAAACAACAGAACAGTTTTTCCATTTTCTGTGCTGAGAAACCGTTTTTGACCCGCTTGGTAAACCTGTTCTGGAGTGGGTTCTGGCTCCGGTGGCGCTTGGGGAAGTGGTTCAGCCGTTGGCTCGGAATCTGGACCACAAGCCAATCTTCCTCCCGGCAAAAGCTAATGAAGGGAAGAAGTAGGACTCATGGTTCAGTTCACCGCTTCATCTCCACGACGGAACCATCGTCAGATTCGCAGGGTTGATTGCTCCTTCACTAAATAGAAGTACTCGTGCATCTCTGAGTTTAAACAGATAGATGATGACGATGATGGATTCAGCCTTAGCAATTGGATTCCGCTTTACCGGCGGTGGCTCTTGCTCCTCCGTCACTATAGCAAGTTCGTCCATTCTTATATAATTCTCTCTCTTTCCCTCTTCTCGCTCATCAAATTCATCTTTTTTTCTGCCACTTCCTGTCTTCTCTAATGCATTTTGAACTCCATTTTCTGATACTATTACTTATCCGAAAACAATAGCAGATTATCGCCCCTTTTGGAGCTCCGACGGTTCTACAGGAGTCCACGGTGCCTTCCGTCATTTGCCTCACTCCATCAGCCTCGACGTACCGACAATTCTACCGGAGAGGCAACAGAGAGAGAGAGAAAGAGAACAAGCTTACCTTGTGCGCCATTGTTGAGGGCTTTGAGAGGTGGAGGCGAGAAGTCTTTCATAGGGTTTTTCACTTAATTTTATCAGGCACACTTTTCCAATTTTGAGCCCAGAAATGATAGAACATGTTGGACATGTTCTGTCAAAACTCTTCCATAGCTCATAAATTTTGATTTATCCACCCAAGAACATATTCTACGAAACACTATTTATCAAGCACTTTTTAGGTGTTTTTCTGTTTCTCATAATGGAAAAACACCAAAAACTATTTCTAGTAAGGTTATCAAGCGGACTCTAAGTGGCCCTTCATGCTTAGTGAAAGAGGAATCATTTACCATAACCATCGGTGCAGTTGGATTAAAGTAAAGAGGGGTAATTTTGACTTCATAAATAGAGGTGAATGTGTAATAATGACACAAGACTCCAATCATGGTTCCATATCCTTTTTTTAGGTAGTAAATCATGGATTCATATCATTAGTATAGAAAAAAATTATTCCTTCTCCATTGGTGTAATTTAGATAGCATTTCAAAGAGGAAGTAGGGTGTTTGCTTCTACCACACATCAAGAAGGATATACTTGGTATATTTGATTTCTAACCCGATTAGTTACACAAGTATAATAAGACAAAAAAAAAAATTTCTTCTAAATTTCTAAGAGAAATGGATTGGGTATCTATATGAGAATTCAATTTCCAATTTGTTGGAATAATATCTGAATTTGACTTTAAAAAGTTGCAATAGAGGACGGTTCACCCACCATCCTAGGGTTCACAAACCCCTTCTAGGATTTTAATATCTTCCAAAATATCCTCTTGATATCCTCTGTTATTGTTGAAGCTCGATCTTAGCCCAAAAAGTGTTGTGGTGCATCTTTAGCGGCTATTTCGCCTTCAAATCGGGCCAGAATGGCCAAATAGTGCATACAAGGGTGGGTCTTCGATGAGCTCTACAACACTTGTATGCACTTTAATTTTGGCCATTCTGGCGCATTTCAAAGGCAAAACAGCCCGACGAAGAATCACCACAATTTTTTCTGGACTGAGGTCAGGCTTCACCAATAACACTAATGATGATTAGGTCCCTAGCTTTGGGTGAATACATGTAACTCACCATCAAAGCAGCCACTTCAAAAACCAAAAAGATTAGAAGATCCTAATCTAAATGCAATGTTGCCATTCGAGGTTCGTCGTCGCCGGAGAAGAAGAACAAAAGCTAGAATTGGACTTCGGACAAACTTTCGATGCTTCACAGAGAGGTATGCCCATATTCTCTCCCTTTAGTTTCCTTCAACATCATCACATTGCACATTCCGAAAATCTTTTGATTTTCTATGCTTTTCTAGTTCTCTTGACATTAATCTCTTCTACAATATCATAAGCGTTTTTGGCTAAAGATCAGCAACGTATATATTATAATATAAATGAAAAGGTTACAAAATCATCCAAGAAGATTGTAGAAGAAAACATTCACAGTGACTTTCCCTTCAACTTCATGAGAAAAAGAGGGTCTGTCCAGGAAACCAACCACCCAAAACCTGATTAGAATCTGTAATATGGCCGGCCCAATGCTTCCCATGCGACCACCTGGGCTATAAAATTTGGGACTGTGGTCCAGGTGCATGACTCTTTAAGAGTTGCTGCTTTTTTGGCTAGCGCATCTGCTACAGTATTTACTTCTCGGAAATAGTGAGTTATGCGCCACTAAATGGAGTCTAGATAGTTAGCAATCGCCCACCAATGTTGCAGACAGTACCAGGGTAACTTGGCTCAAAGAATGGAGGAGACCACTGTTACAAAATCACATTCCACCCATAAACAGCTAATCTGAAGTTCCTTAGCTTCCTTAATTCCCTCAAAGAAGGCTACCAATTCCGCTTTAAAATTCGTTCCCACTCCTTGGTAGGTAGCAAAACTTCTGATTGGGGTGCCTAGATGATTTCGAAAGATCCCCCTTGCTCCTGAGGATCCCGGATTTCCCAAGGAGGATCCATCGATGTTTAGCTTTAACCAGCCTGATGGAGGTTGCCTCCACCATACCTCCTTTATTGAATGTGTCGGCAGTCTAGATATCGTAACATGGAACCTTCTGGCCAATATTAGATCATGGACTAATTTCACATGGATGCCTTTGATGCGGGAGCAATCCGAAACCTCTCTTAGGCAACGCTTCACAACTTGCATCGGCGTTCCTTTGAGATTGTCATATCTTCTCCTGTTGCCTCCAACCAGATTTGTTGACACCCAATGATTAGAAGCACCCCCCATACACTATTTAAGGGGACTATCTTGTATTTCCTCCGCCACCAGGAGAAGAGAAGCTTCATAGAAGGGAACTCGTTCCAACATTCATTAAAATAATAGAGTATTTCTCTCCATATATGACCCTAGAAGGGACATTCTATGAAGATGTGTGAACTTGACTCACAGTCCGCATGGCACAGATCACATCTGGAAACTAGGGGAACAGCTCTACGTCGCATATTCTCGTCGGTTGGGAGTGCCCCATGCATTAGTCGCCATCCAAATAAGGAGCTGCGAGGGTGTAACTCACGTTGCCAGATCGCCCAGCACCACCCTAGTGGGGCTGCCTTCAGCCTCAGTTCTTCCCATGTAGACTTCATCGAAAACATCCCTGAGTTTGCATGAGCCCAAACCCGAGTATCCTCCCTTGCTGATGCCGTGATACCAAGGCCCTGAATCTATGTGAAGATTCCTTGAAGTGCAATAGTCGAGACATGAGGGAAAGCCCATTTATCTTCTTCTAAAAAGTCTAAGACTTTGGCAACCAGATTGTGTGGGATCTCGTTAGGTTTTAAAAGGTCCTCAACACTCTGTTCACCTACCCATTTATCATACCAGAACCGTATAGAGGTTCCATCACCTACCACCCATTGTTTGGCAGATTGTACAAATCCCAATACCCTTCTAAGACCTGGTAGCACTGACGATGCTCCCACCGATCTCCTTAGACTTCCATCCTTCTTCATGAACCTCCCTCGCAAAAAGATTGTGAAATTTGTGTTTGTCATTTTGAGTGACTATGCCAGCTTCGTAAGCAGCGCCATGTTTAACTCCCACAGACAACGGATTCCAAGACCCCCTTCTTTCTTAGGCTTGCAAAGACGATCCCAACGAACCGTGATGGTCTTGGATATATCTGCTTCCCCTGTCCATATGAAGTTGCGAATCCATCTTTCCATTATGCTAATTGCTGATGCCGGCCACAGGTAGACCAAGAAGTTATGTATTGGAATATTACACATCACTGATCTTACTAACTCTACTTGGCCCGCCATGGATAGAAGGTGCCCTTTCCAGGACGATAGCCTTTTTTTGAAGTTATCAATCATAGGCATGAATATATCTCTTTTCCTCTTGCCTTGCATCAGTTTCACTCCCAAGTACCTGGTAGGAAGCTTGCAAATTGGGATTTGGAGAACCGAGGCGAGACGTTGTTTCTGAGTCGCTGAAATACGCCCCAAGAATACCTTGCTCTTGGCGAGGTTAACCACTTGGCCTAAGTAAGCTCCATATTCTTCTAAGAATTGCTTAATCTGCTTCACAGTTCTCACGTCCGCCTTCATAAAAATAAAGAAATCATCAACATATAGAAGATGGGAGGGAGTAGATACCTGATGGGGACCTGGAAGCGCTTCTATCCTTCCTCTATTACGCAGGTCACTTATGGCTTGGAATAAAACTTCTTTGGCCAAGATAAATAAGAGAGGGGAGAGAGGATCTCCCTGTCTGAGCCCCCTTTCAACTCCAAAAAAACCTACTGGTCCTCCATTTATTAAAACTGAAATCCTTATAGAAAGCAATATTTGTTGAACCCATGAAATCCACAATTGAGAGAAGCCAAACGCGCCAAGAACATCAAACAAGAAACCCCATTCCAGAGTGTCAAAAGCCTTCTGAATGTCCAGCTTCATTCCCAATCCACCTCCCCTGCATTTCAGCGTCATGACATTGGTTAACTCAGATGCCACACTAATACTTTCAAAGATAACCTTCCCCTTTTGGAAAGCACCCTGCTCTGGAGAGACTAGCTTGTGTAATATCGAAGATAGTCGTGTCGCCATGATCTTCGGGATTAGCTTAAAGAAGAAGTTACCTAAACAGATTGGCCGAAACTGCCCCACTTTATTTGCATTCTCCACCTTGGGGACCAGGTTTAGAAAATTACAGTTTATCCCGTTCATTACCACACCTTCCTTGAAGAAGTTTTGGGTCCCCCTCCAAACATCCATACCTACTACATCCCCGCATGTTCTAAAGAAGGTGCCTGGATACCCATCTAGGCCTGGCGCATTGGAGGGGTCTAAATCAAAGACCGCTGCTTTTATCTCCTCTTGAGAAGGAATCTTTGCAAGCATCTCATTGTCTGCATGTGTAACTATAGACGAAATTACTGAAAGCAAGTTCTATCCTTCCTCTATTGCGCAGGTCACTTATGCCTTGGCATAAAACTTCTTCGGCCAAGATAAACAAGAGAGGGGAGAGAGGATCTCCCTGTCTGAGCCCCCTTTCAACTCCAAAAAAACCTATTGGTCCTCCATTTATTAAAACTGAAATCCTTGTAGAAAGCAATATCTGTTGAACCCATGAAATCCACAATTGAGAGAAGCCAAACGCGCCAAGAACATCAAACAAGAAACCCCATTCCAAAGTGTCAAAAGCCTTCTGAATGTCCAGCTTCATTCCCAATCCACCTCCCTTGCATTTCAGGGTCATGACATTGGTTAACTCAGATGCCACACTAATACTTTCAAAGATAACTTTCCCCTTCTGGAAAGCACCCTGCTCTGGAGAGACTAGCTTGTGTAATATCGAAGATAGCCGTGCCGCCATGATCTTTGGGATTAGCTTAAAGAAGAAGTTACCTAAACAGATTGGCCGGAACTGCCCCACTTTATTTGCATTCTCCACCTTTGGGACTAGGTTTAGAAAATTATAGTTTATACCCTTTATTACCACACCTTCCCTAAAGAAGTTTTGGGTCCCCCTGCAAACATCCATACCTACTCCATCCCAGCATGTTCTGAAGAAGGTGCCTGGATACCCATCTAGGCATGGCGCACTGGAGGGGTCTAAATCAAAGACTGTCGCTTTTATCTCCTCTTGAGAAGGGATCTTTGCAAGCATCTCATTGTCCGCATGTGTAACTATAGACAAAATTACTAAAAGCAAGTTCGCAGCCTTGGTGGACTCCCCTCTCTTGAAAAATGTTTCCAAATGCGAAGCCATATAAACTCCAATGGCACTGGCTTTAGATAGGACCTCCCCATCATCCTTTTTTAATTCCCGAATCGAATTTCTTACTGCTCTGATCCTGGTGGACATGTGAAAGTATTTGGTACACCTGTCACCTTGCTTTATCCACTTGTCCCTGGCCTTTTCACTCCATAACTTCTCCTGCAGCAGAATGGCCTGATCATAGTTTCTTTTAGCATGTAGCTCGCTTTCAAATAGCTCTTCAGAGAACCCTTCATGATATCATAAGTTAAGGCCTCTATAACTGAAAAGAATCATTATATCACTCTCACAATGCAACCATGTACTGCCGTTGCAGATTTTGTAGCTCCTCCTTAGGCAGGTGTTGGTGTGAGAAGTGAGGATGGAGACAAAAAGATTGGACATGTTGGTGGCTCATGACATGGAGAAGGTAAAGGCAGGGGTGGGAGTAAGGGGAGTGAGAGAGGGACAAGAAAGGGAAAGCCGAAGGGAGAGGGAGATGTAGAGGGCAATGGTAGTGGGAGTGGAGAGGGGGGGGGGGGGGGGGAGAAGCGGCAATTGGAAGGGGGAGGGATTTGGTTCAGTAATCTGTTGAAGGTGATTTTATAAGAAGTATCCCTCTACTCCTACTCAACAAATGTATTGATAAGGGTAAAAAAGTTATAGTAAAGCGAAATGCTTCATAAGGTATAGTGACCCCAAAAAAATGTCAAAATTTTGGATGTTATTTGACAGTTGAAATGGTAGGAAGAGTTTTTTTTTTTTGGGGGTGCAAAGATCTAATCATTTTCTTGATTCAAAAAAGGGGATACAATGTCCAAGATCTCCCTTGGAAAGGAGGAAACCAAAAAAACAGCTCCCCAAGCAAGAAAGGGCCCATTTAGATACCTTATGGGCTAACACATTCCCATCGCGACTGACATGGGCAAAACTACAAAAGGAGAATGTAGATTTTAGGATGCAAATATCCTGCACAATACAGGAGATAGAAGAAGGATGAGGAGTGTTAGAAGGGGGCAAATACTCGATAAAGGGAGAGACAATCCGATGATAAAGAAATCAAGCTAACTCCAAGCCTGCGAGTAGACACAAGAGTCAAACGGATTGTCAATGCCTCACCAACCAATGCTTGCTCCAAGGCAAAATGCTCAGTAGCAATCTAACACAGCTTCCCACCAGGATAAAAAACAATGCAACCAACTCCAAGAATCGTAGGATTTTTGCATGCAGCTGCATCCACAAAAAGGGAGAAAACTCCCACCGGCCAGGTGAGGGTAACTGAACCCAAAGTCCCAGAAGCAATAGACTAGGGGGGTGAGGGAAGAAATAAGGCCTCCTCGATATCTTTTATCAACAGAAGTATTCAATGCACTGGGGTAGGTATCCGATCAGTTATGCTTTAAAATCTGATCAGATCAGTAATTAATGAAGGGAAACCGTATCTCATATCTCATCGATCAAACGGTCACAATTGCCTCATCATTTTTTCCAATAAGTAAGACTAGGGCGGGGACTGTGTTCGTCAAAGCGGGAAGGATTAAAGTTTTAAAGAGTGTGAAGGATAAATAAATAATAAACTAATCGAATAAGACAAACAAAGCCAACGTACTTATGCTATCCTGCGCACCCTCTGCTACCCCCTCTCTCATATTACTGCGACTGCAACCACTAGTACAGTCCCCACAGCTCAGAGAGAGACAACAACAAGAGACAGCTTCTCGGCTTCTCCCAAACTAGAAAAAAAAATAGAAAAGCAAATTTCAATGATAAACTCCCTCAAAGTAATAGCAACTCCTAACCCTCGTTATCCCTTCTCTTCACCACTAAATTTCATTCGCATTCTTGAATCTCGATTGAATCGAAAGCTTTGCATCGTTTTCTGATGGTTATTTCACTTTTTTTAAGTCAGATTCTTCTCTGAATAGTGAAATCTTTGATACTGTACTGTTATTCTTGATTTCCTGTTAAAGGTAAAGCGTAGAAAGTTTGTTAAAGTTCTCCTTTTCATTACGAACTTCTCTATTAATTTTTCCTCTTTTTCTTTTTTTGGTGAGGCAATGCTTTGTTTCATAGATTTCCTGTTTTAATAATGTAGCTTCTTTTTTTCTTGACTGTTATGAAGCCGAACTGATATAGTTTTACTGTTGAAGCTCGGGAATCGGGAAGACAAAAATGTTTGGATTTTCTCGAAGGCGGATGAAGCTTGGAAGGTTAGATTTTTTTCTCTTTGATAAAGTGAAAAAAAGGTGTTAGCAAAATCATAGTCAATTTGTAAGGAAATAGTTCTTCATTATTTTCTGGAAATGTTTAAGCAGCAAGGAATGCAGGGCTTAGCTTACTTCAGTTGATATATATAATCTTCTCATATGGCTGGTTCTGATTTTGTTGGTAGAGATTAAATTCAGAAACATTTTCAGTGTAGATGGAAGGCTAGCACTATCCCACATTTTAGTTGAATAGGTTAGATAATAGGCTTGTGTTCCCCAAGATTTCTGCCAAATGCTGGGGAGTTTACTAGGGCAATCCTGATTCCTGAAGAGAGTATCGGTGAAGATTGAGATGGGAGGCTAATCAACTGTTCTGTGATAGCAAATAGAAACTAAATAAACTTCTTTAAGTAATTAAGCAGATATTAGAGGAATATATGAAAGAAGGGGAATGCAAGGGGAGTGAGCTGATTGACACTATTAACCAGCTTCTGCTTGACCACTTGGCGAAGGTTGGAAGTTGGTGATCCATTTCATCATCTGTTCAATTTGCCCGGGCCGGGGTCAGCATAGAATGAAGGCGAGTCAGTTGACTTCGATTAGACCAGACCGACCTAGAGAGGAATGTGCCCATGAGGGCACCACCAGATGTTGTAGATGAACCTACTACAGAAGAAGTGGAGTATATCTCAAAATAAAGTTCAGTAATCATCCCAAAATAAAAGGGAAGATTTCCAATTCATGCTAAATGGATGGCCTGTATGCTGCTTTTCTTAATCTTGAAGCAATTATAGTGCTCTTCGACTACATTGAGTAATATTTCTATTTCATTCATACGAAATGAAAAAAGTTATTAGTGTGATGACCTTTTCTTTTTACTCGTTAATATCATTCTTCAGGTTGAAAGTCCAGCTTGCCGATTCTGCTCAGGGGACTAGAAGTCCTATAAGACATGCTAAACGACTCAGCCATTCCAATGTAATCCTTATTACCTAATTGTGGATCGTTCTTTTGAGTAAGTACACACATTGAACTTTGGTGTTTGACAGGGAGAAAACATTGCACCTGCTAGCAGTCATTCTGATGAAATAAACTGCCAATCTTCATCTGCTGAGCTTGACATAAAAAACAGTACATATGGGAACTCTGAGAAGTGGATGGTGTTGTCAACAGCTGGTGACAAGCCCACACCTCGCTTCAATGTGATTAAATATTCTTACTTCTTAATTTTTGTGATTCATACATTACTTCAACAAGCTTGGGTATACATTGTTCTGATGAGATCCAAACTTTTATTTGACCCCCCAAATAGCATGCTGCAGCCGTAATTGGGAACAAAATGGTGGTGGTTGGTGGTGAATCTGGTCATGGATTGTTGGAAGATGTGCAGGTAAAACATGCTAGGTTTTTCATCTTCAATCTAAATTCTGGGTCATTGATAATAATTAGGAATTGCATACTAGTTAACATTCACCTCATTACTCAAAAAAAAATAAAAAAACTTTCACCTCATTTTCCTTTATATAGGTTTTATAGGCCACATAAACTCTGTGTAACAAGGACTCATATTTGTCTATTTCTAGCCTTGTACGCGGGTGCCTTAGATTTTTTCTCTTTTTAAGGAGGTGGGATGAGGAGAATGAGAGGGAGGGAGCTTGCCTCCAGAAGGAAAACATATTGTATGCAGTGGCATGAGGAAGGAACATACTTATAGTTGAACCTAGGTGTTTGCCTAGAGGAAGAACCTATTTATTATATGCACATACAGGAAGATCTGAGCGTCGAGTCTTAAAGGTTGTTTTGTTGAACACCTTGTAGCTGTGTATGGCACCCATCACCCAAACAAATGTCAATGTCCTTGTGTACTTGAACCTGCTGGTAACATGTTTCAGATTTCTGTTTAGGTGCTTGATTTTGATAAATATACCTGGACTACGGCTTCATCAAAGATTTATTTGTCACCAACTAGTTTGCCGCTGAAGATTCCTGCATGCAAAGGTCATAGTCTGGTATAAATCTTGTGGCTCCCCAATACCATTTCCTTGTATCATGTTCTTTCGTATTTCTTCTTTCAGTGATCGCTATTTCGGTGTATTGCATGCTGAACTATCATGTTTTCTATGACATCAGTTTGATTGCATCATACCTATTCTTGGCTGAACAATGCTTTTTATATGATTATTGAGTTATTCCCTGTGGTTGTATGGTTGGTTATCTTGTGTCATTTGAGTGCGGTGGCATGATTTTTGATGATGAACACATTTTCTTCTTTTTTCTTTAACTAGGTTTCTTGGGGGAAAAAGGTACTCCTGGTTGGAGGGAAAACTGACCCAGCGAGTGAAAGAATTTCAGGTTGTTTTCCTTTATTTTTTTCCTCCCTATTTATTATTATTATTATTTTTTTGTGGGGAAGAGGGGGAGAAAGGGGTCAGGTTGGCCCTTTTATTGGCCAGACACTTATTGGCTGCCATTGTTGTTCTTTTATTTGAATATAATTTATCTTAGTTTTCTTTCCTGCTTTTGTAGTGTGGGCATTTGATACAGAAACAGAGTGCTGGTCAATAATGGAAGCTAAAGGTGATGGCCCGGTACGTCGTCATCTTTAAACTTAGAAATCAGAACTTCTAAACAATGAGCATTTGTTCTGTGTGTTAATAAATGACTTTTTATTTGTCTGTTCCCTTGCTGTAAACTATTGGGGGTTATCAATCAAAGCAATTGATTAACTAACTGGTCTCTTTAAAGGAAAATCCACATTTATGCTTTTCAATCACACATAGTTGTTGAATCAGGCTTGTGTTTTCTCAGTATTGTCTTTTTGATTGAGATATTGTTTATTGGATGCCTCATGCCTGCACCCCTTGTCTCTCTCTCTCTCTCTCTGTCCTTCCTATAAAATGACCTCCATGTCCCCATACATTGAACCAAAAGGGGGCACTGATTAGGTCTCGCAGGAGTCGGAGCCACGCTCCGGGACAGAAAACACTTTCCCTTGCTATCCTTTTAAATTTATACAGGTGCCTCAGAAACATAATTTAAGTACTTTAACTACATTTATGCAATTGATTTATATTTAAGTATCTAACCATATGTATGAAATTGATTTATTATGATGCAACTCCCAGTTTGCATTCTTCGTTCTGATCTTTTCTAGTGACATCACTTCATAGAGTTGCAGTGATTGCATATCTGAACTTAGGATATCTATTGCATGGTCGTGAAGCACTGATTTTGAAGACTAACATTATTGCAGGTTGCTCGCAGTGGCCACTCTGTGGTTAGAGCTGGCTCTGTTTTGATCCTCTTTGGAGGTGAAGATGCCAAAAGGAGGAAGCTAAATGATCTTCATATGTTTGATCTGAAGTCTCTGATGTGGCTCCCTCTCCACTGCACGTGAGTATCCTCACCTTTCAGTATATGGACTGTGGCACTTGATCTCTGACAATTCATTCTACTGAAAACCTCTACCATATTTTCCGAATGCATAGATCCACAGTGGTACAAAAAATTCTGAATCTTTCATCCTTGTTTATTTCACTGAATCTATTTATTTATTTTTCTTCTCTTTCAATCCTTTAGACAATTGAGTGGCTATGAACACCAGTTATGTTCCATTCAATTACAATGGCACTGTTTATATGTATATGCAGGGGAGCAGGACCGTCTCAAAGATCCAACCATGTGGCAGCTCTTTACGATGATAGAGTTCTCCTAATTTTCGGAGGATCATCGAAGTCAAAGAGTCTGAATGACTTATACTCGCTTGATTTTGAAACAGTTAGCAATTAAAAACTTATTTTTTCTTATGTATTCCATAAATCAAATTTATGTGTGTGATGCGTATCTGTTTCGTTATTAATGCAAGATTGCATCTTGGTAAGTCACAGGTTTCTGATTTATGGAATTTTCTTTGTCAGATGATATGGTCAAGAATTAAAGTTCGAGGTTTCCATCCATCACCAAGGGCTGGTTGCTGTGGAGTTTTAAGTGGAACTAAATGGTATATAGCTGGGGGTGGAAGCAGGAAAAAACGTATGCATCAATAATCCAAAAAAAAAAAAAAAAAGTAAATAAAAATGCTCTGCAAGATTAATTTTTTGCTTTCACCACAATGATCTGGCTATTTACTTCTGCAAACTTTATGTTGCCCAAATGTTCTACCTTTCCACCTAGAGTCTGGATCCTCTCCAACGCACCAGTGAGTGCAGTGAAGATCGGACAGCTGGAGTGTCCGGCACACACCCCATGGACAGCTCCAGCCGTCTGATCCTCACTGCACTCACTGGTGCGCTGGAGAGGATTTTTACACTGCCACCTAGCCCACTTATTGCACTAATTCAATAAATTTTATTGCTGCTGCTTGTTTGACGCCCTCAGAGTTCCAACTTTTGAGTAATTATTATTAGGCTGCGCTCGTGAATGGTGGTTAAGGCCTTTAGGTTTGTTGAAGTTGGAGTGATAAAGACCCTTTTGTTTGTTGATTATTTAAGATTCAGCATATCAGAACTGTTGGGAATCCAGGGTATCGGGATTAGCGCCAGGCGCTAATCCCAATAGCTTTAGGGCCTCTTTGTCTTTTCTTTTCCTGTTTTGTCCTTTACCCTATTATTATTTATTAAATAGAAGTGGGAAGACAAACCTAACGGTTGTAACTCCCCAAGGATTGCAGCCACATTATTCTTCTTCTCTCTTCTTCTTTTTCCTTTTCTTTTATTCTTTACATGGTATCAGAGCAAGGTTCCTAGGGGTTACTACACTTTCATCTTTGGATCTTGTTCACTTTTCTCAGTCTTCAATCAAGAGTTTGCGATTTCTCCAGAATCACTGGTTTGCAGTTTCTCAAGGTTTCAACTTGAAGGGGTGCAGCACCCTATGCTGCTATTTGGGTGCTTTTAGAGACTAGTTCATGATCAAACGAAAGAACTAGGTCTCTCTTTTGGTGGTTGATTAAGCAATTTTTGGTGAAAAATTTCTGGGGACATTTTTTTGGGTTCAATGGCTGATACAAAGGCTGTGGTGACTGAGGTTGTGTCTTCTTCCTCTCATTGGATCACAGAATAGAAATTGGAAGGAGTTAATAATTTTCAGCAATAGAGGAAGATTGTTTGCTTGGTGTTAACTGGCCGTGACCAACAAAGTCACTTGACATAGGCCAAACCTGATGATGATGATGATACATCATGGGACACCATGGATGCATGTATTTTGGGGCAGACGTTGAATTGTATGGACAATCATATTGTTGATTTGGTCACCCATATTGATACCGTGAAGGAATTATGGGATTACCTGAATATGCTATATTCAAGACAAAATAATCTCTCCTGTATTTATGAGTTGTCACAAGAGTTCTATCGGGCATGTAGAAAGGGTCGTCCTTTGGCCCAAAATTTTGCTGATTTAAGAGGATGTATGAAGAGCTGAATTCTCGACTTCCTATTTAGTTCCAAAATTTTGCTGATTTTAAGTTGATTGCCACCTTGTTCGAGAGAAGCTGTAGCAAGGGCTTATTTCTCCATAGCATGTTCGCACAGAAGAACAACTTGCAGATGTGTTTACGAAATCTCTAGGGAGTGGGAGGATTGATTATATTTGTAACAAGCTAGGCATAATTAAAATCTATGCTCCCGCTTGAGGGGGAATATTAGGAATTTAGGTTATCGAGATTAGCGCCTGATGCTAATCCTGATATGCCTTAGGGTCTGTCTTTTCTTTTCCTATTTTGTCCTTTACCCTATTATTATTTATTGAATAGAAGTGGGGAGTCAAACCTAATGGTTGCAACTCCCCAAGGATTGCAGCCACATTATTCTTCTCTCTTTTTCTATCTTCGTCTTTTTCCTTTTCTTTTATTCTTTACAAGAACTTTTGGTTCTTTAGGGACTCATAAGCAGAACCATTGAATGTTTAGGCTTGATGTTGATTACTTTTGCATGCAGATCTGTATTCGTTTATGAGCTGTTTATACTTAAAGTAGGTCATGTTGTATATTTCAGTTTTTCATATTTGACACAATGAGGATTGATTAAGCATTTAATGGAATTAGTAAAATTATGGAATCAAGAGCCTGACAAAACCTTGAATAAATCTGAATTCAATTACTCATATCATGGGGTTTGGCCATAGGCCTTGTAAACAGCCTTGGGAATGAATGCTTGGATGATCTAAACCGATCACCAAGGCCCTTTATTTATATTGAATTGAAGTACAATTAATCAAAGTACAAATAGGAATGTTGCCTCAGTCCTAATCCTATTAGGAATTCCTAATACAACTAGGAATGCCAGAATAGGACTCGGCTGAGGGAAAAACAATAAAACAAAGGGAAAAATAAAAGAAGAGAATCATAATCTGACTAGTACTACTCCTAACTTGACTAGGACTAATCTTAATCTGCTAGGACTAGTAAAACTAATCCTAATCTAACTAGGACTACTTACCCCAATCGGGTAAGCAGCCTATTTCAACATTCCCCCTCAAGTTGGAGCAAAGATGTCGATCATGCCCAACTTGATTAGATTGGGATGAAACAATTTTCCAGACAATCCCTTGGTGAAGATATCAGCAAGTTGATCCACAGATGTCACAAAGGGAATACAAATCAGCCCATCTTCTAACTTCTCTTTGATGAAATGCCTATCCACCTCAACATGCTTGGTACGATCATGCTGTACAGGATTGTGTGCTATGCTAATTGCAGCTTTCTTGTCACAGTACAACATCATAGGAAGACGAATAGGAACACCAAGATCTTGTAGCAACCCTTTAAGCCAGAGTAACTCGCAAATACCCTGTGCCATAGCTCGAAACTCAGTTTCGGCACTAGAACGAGCAACAACATTTTGCTTCTTGCTACGCCACGTGACAAGATTTCCACCTATAAAGAAGCAATACCCAGAAATAGACTTGTGATCTGCAAAACCAGCCCAATCAGCATCAGTGTATGTTTCTATCTGTAGATGACCATGCGTAGACAAAAGAATTCCTTTTCCAGGAGCTGACTTCAAATAGTGTAAGATACGAAGAACAACCTCCATATGAGAAGAGTAGGGATCATGCACAAACTGGCTCACAGTACTCACGGCAACAACAATGTCAGGACGAGTGTGTGAAAGATAAATCAGCTTCCCTACAAGTCTTTGGTACCGGTCTTTATCAACAGGCTCACCCTCTTTCTCCTTGAGTCGAACAGTAGGGTCCATAGGAGTATCTGAAGAATGACAGCCTAGCAACCCGGTCTCAACCAATAAGTCTAGGACATACTTCCTCTGGGAGAGAAAAATACCTTTAGAAAATCTGGCTACTTCAATCTCAAGAAAGTATCGTAGTTTTCTTAGATCTTTAATCTCAAATTCTTGTCCAAGGAAGGACTTCAGCCGTCTGATCTCATCACCATCATTGCCAGTAACCACTATATCATCAACGTCAACTATAAGAACAGTGAGTTTTTCACCAGCCCTCTTTATAAAGAGTGTGTGATCAGCATTACTTTGCTTATAGCCCACAGAAATCATGGCCTTATGGAACCGGCCAAACCATGCTCGAGGTGATTGCTTCAGCCCATAAAGTGCACGCTTCAGTCTACACACTTTTCCTTGGTTTCTGTCACAAGAGAACCCTGGTGGAATGTCCATATACACCTCCTCATCCAGTGTTCCATTTAGGAATGCATTTTTTACATCTAGCTGCTGCAAATCCCATCCAAGGTTGATTGCATAAGATAATAACACACGAACAGTATTTAACTTTGCAACAGGTGCAAAGGTTTCCTGGTAATCAATGCTGTATGTCTAATTGAACCCTTTGGCCACGAGTCGTGCCTTATACCTATCCACAGTGCCATCCACCTTCTGTTTCACCACAAACACCCATTTACATCCAACGGTTTCCTTCCCAGGTGGAAGAACCACAAGCTCCCATGTGTTATTTTTCTTCAAAGCTTCCATTTCTTCCATCATGGTTGCCTTCCACTTTCCGTCTGATAAAGCTTCCTGCCAATTGTTAGGAATACGAACAGAAGAAAGAGAGGAAACAAAGGCACGAAAGGATGGGGAAAGGGAATCATAAGAAACAACATGAGATATGGGATACTGAGTGCAAGTTTTGACACCTTTGCGAAGAGCAATAGGTAAGTCAGGAATATTACCAGGTGGAGAGATAGGTTCTGGATCCGGGTTCGGCAATTGTATGGGTATTGGAGCAACAATTGATTGAACCTGCTTATGTTTTCTTGCATAGGTCTTCATATTATTACTGTTATCAATCCTCTGAAAGTCACTAATAGTCCTCTGGATAGGAGTTTGGACCGGGGTAGGTTGCTCCCCCTGAATAGAAATGGTCTCCCCCTGTATAGGAACCTCTCCCCCTGTAATACAACTAGGAATGCTAGAATAGGACTCGGCTGAGGGAAAAACAATAAAACAAAGGGAAAAATAAAAGAAGAGAATCATAATCTGACTAGTACTACTCCTAACTTGACTAGGACTAAGCCTAATCTGCTAGGACTAGTAGGACTAATCCTAATCTAACTAGGACTACTTATCCCAATCGGGTAAGCAGCCTATTTCAACAGGCCTACATTATAACTTTGGACTGGACCGAATCAAACACTGAGTCAGACTGACTAAAACCTTTTCTCATAAACCAAGATTGGAAACCAAAATCAAGACTAACTAAACGAACCTGAGGCCGGCTAGAATGGACTCCTATTCCAAGGTTCTACAAAAATAATCATAAGCTGAGAGTGAAAAGAGTAATAGAACTCAATACCTAACTCTAAGACTCCAATCTGTAATCAAAACATCAAAACTAACTCCTAAATGACTAACCCACATTCAGATTAAGGAAAAGACTCCTATCACCACACACGTGACTATGAAAGCCATAGGTAGGGCAGAATCAAGCCTTTCTCTTCTTCTTGGCAACTGCATTGTGTAGGCATTGATCAAGTGTAGTTCCTTTTCTTATCAGTTTTGAGGTTGATTCATGGGTTGCTTTATTTTATCAGGTTTGTTGAGTTGTCCCCTATGTACTGATAGTGGGTGATGTTTTCCAGGACATGCAGAAACGCTGGTCTATGATGTTCTAAAAGTTGAATGGTCTGTAGCTGTCGCATCACCTCCTTCTTGTATTACTACTAACAAAGTAAGCCAAGTTGGTTGAACTCTCACTTGCTACTGTCATGATACTATTACAACTTCAATGGCAATATCCCGAGTTTTGTGATGCAAATCTTCATGCAAATGAACATGTTGGTTTCATTTCCATCTCTTGCCACTCTGTCCTCTTATAAAATATGCTGAACACTTCACATTTTGGGCAAGCTACTTTCAGAACAAGACTTGTTACCTTAAGTTGCTTATTCAAGAGACCTTATTCTGTCTGTGGGATAGTGGTGGTTATGTCATCTGCAACTAAAGATCCCTTGAGGCTTTCAAATTTAGTGTTGTAATCTTTGATTCATAGTTTATGAAACATAATTACTTAAAGTTGTAGCTAGTTCCTCAGCATGATAGTTGCCAGAAAGATAAACTCAGTACTCATGCTCTGGTAGGTGGATAAGGAAAGATGAATTTGTTCATCCACCGTGGATTTTATGACAAATGAGGAGTATTTTCTTAGTTCTTGGGTGTGAGGTTATGTATGAATTGGTGCTTAAAAGTGCTATTTGGGGTTGGGTTTGGACCTAGAAGTTTAACCTTTCCATTGCATAGAAAGAAAGACAACATTGTGGAAGACAAGTGCAACTGTGTGAAGAGCTTTGCAAATTTTTTAGATGCCTCTTTGTTGTATGACCAAGGGAGCTTTCTGTTACTACAAAAGGAAGCTGAGGGCTGCTTTCTGTATCCAATGATTGCATAGAAACACCATCTTTTTCTATTTCTGACCAGCAACTAAGTGCTGCTTTTATTCTAGTAATACCAAATCTCAAGTTCCATGCTAATATCCTAGGCTACAATATTTGCATCCTTCCAAAGTCCCCAAAACCCCTGAGCAATATTTTTTATTCTTCTTTGCATTTATGGTGAAGTGGATATGTGATGGTTTTCAAAAGAGGTCTCCTTTTCGAGTTTTATTGTTTCATCTGTTACCTCCAATTTGTGGATACAGGAGTAGCTGCAATGTAGGAGAAATCATGTAAAGGCTCTTATCTAGATTGGTTGCATTCTTTGAGGATCAGCTTGCTAGGTGGAAGGAGAGGACTTTTAAGGAGCAATGTAGCAAGCAGTGCACTCTGCCACTAGTTGTTAGATGAGATGCATACCCATAGACATATATGGGAGGTCCCTTGATGTTGATATGCTTCTATAATGAGCTTGGTATTAACAAACATAATCCATGATGAACATCACATTTTCATCTGAGAAATTATGAGATCCACCGCAGCATCCATCAGATAGCAGATCCGCATTCACCTCACTGAATATTCCATTGAAATAAGTTTAGCAGGCTGCAAAGACGAAAACATTCATTTTTCAGTCTTCTATTTTTGGCCTCTAAAAATGAATCAAGACCATATCAATGTTGATTTAACTAGTCCAATTGTAACACAATGAACTAGTAGTTCACAAAGGGACCCATAGTAATTGGGACAGCACCTTCTTTGGTTTGAGCTGAAAATTCTTCATTCAGTTATGCTTGTTAGGCACTTTCTCTTCTTTAAATTGGCTGACATTTTAACATCAGACGTTTATTATTAATGTCTTCCCTGCATTTTTTAAAATCTGCCAGTTGTATCTTTGTGGGATTTTGCTCAATTATTAAACACTGTTTCTTTCTTTCTTGGTGGAATTCTGATTGTGTTCTTTATGCAGGGCTTCAGCCTGATGCTTGTGCAGCAAAAGGAAAAAAATTTCCTTGTTGCATTTGGGGGATTCAAGAAGGAGCCATCAAATCAGGTTGAAAGAAAAAATAATTTTTGTTACTTTCCCTGCATCCAATGGATGCAGAATTTTAATTACATGAATAATTTTTTTATGTAATGGCTTCTCTACAGGTTGAAGTATTGATCATGGATAAGAATGAAGAATCCATGGGGAGACGATCTACACCTGAGAAAGGTCCAGGTTCATTGCTTTTTGAGAATCGCTCATGTCCTGTTGATTCAGTTGCCAGACAAAATCTAGCATCTGCATTGGAGCACCATGGCTCTGGAAGGAAGTCTATTTCTGAATCCTTACTTGTTGACCCAAACCCGGTCTCTGGTAATGTTTCACTACGCAAGCAGTTACACAACGAGGAAGAATACAGTAATACTCTTAAAATGGTGAAGAATCAGGAAGATGAAACCTTTTTTCCTCAAGTAAGGCACTCGAGCCTCAAATGTGGAAATGTTGCGACTAATTTTGGTTGCTCAGATATGGTACCTAAAGTTTCTGATTCTATTTAGGGTTATGTTGATGATTAGAGGCTATTCTGGCATCCCAAAGTTCAACTTGTATGTGTCCTGCCGAGCTATGTTTGCTAAAATTTTGGGGAAACATTTTGAAGGACACTTCTAGGAAACACACACACACACACACACACACACACGTACACACAAGCATGCATATACAGCATGTACCTGTATGTAAATGGTGGGTCGGCATTTTCACGGTTGTTTTACTTTGCTGGTTTCCATATACTGACCAAGTTAATGTTCTCAAATTTTAAATAGTAGTTTGATGTGAAAAATACCTGCTTTTATGGTCGCATTATCTTGGGCTTTATACTGTGCCATGTTATCATTTCTAATTCTCTTAACACTGAAAAAACTAAGTCACTGTTTCAGGCGATGGAGCACAGAACCAAACCACTAGATACAGGCATGCCAACTGATATTGCTGGAGGTATTGCCAGTCCAGAAGAGATGACTTTTAAATTTGATTCTGAAAACTCGAAATCCCACCCGAAGCAAGTAAATGCAAACATTCCGTCTGACAATGATGGTGCAATGGGCCCAGAAACTGATGGCAAGTCAGCAGGCTTATCAGCCCCTTCGAATATCTATCAGATGTATGAATCCAAAATAGCTGTTCTGATAAGGAAGAATGGGATTCTGGAAGGACAGCTGGCGGCTGCATTGGGTAGCCGAGATGCTCAAGAGAAGAATTTGTCTTCTGTTGTCAAGAGTAAACAGGACATGGAGAAAAAGCTGGCTGATACAATGAAGGAAATGGAGTTACTGAAAGAGAAACTGGGTAGCATAGAGCTTGCTCAAGAAGAGGCTAACAGCCTGTCAAATATAGTACACTCCGACAATGTTCGGCTAGAGCATGATGTGGCTTTCCTTAAAGCAGTTTTGGATGATACTCAGAAGGTCTAGTAAATATTGCATTTACCGACAATGGTTTAAAGCCATGGATGTGTTTTTTCTTTTCTATTCACCCAATGAGATGCATCTATTAATTGGCTTATGGGACATTTGATGCAGGAGCTGCACTCGACAAGGGGAGTCCTTGCAGGAGAGAGAGCAAGAGCGTTCCAGCTACAGGTATAGACAATTGCATCTATTTGAAGGGATTATGAGTTAAATATCTGAGGAATTGTATGAAAAAGGGGAAATTCTATGTTTTTACCCAACAAATGAAGCTTCAAAACAAAATCCAAACTTCTATAATTTTTTTTTGGTGGGGTGGCGGGGGGAGCGTGTTGGAAAGGAGAAATCAAGATTGACTAGAATAATCTTAACCATCAGGTATATAGGATTATATCGCAGCCTTTTTTAACATGAACCGAATGTGAGTCGTTGATGGTTATCATCCAGAATGTGAGCTTTTTCTTACCGTAGTCATACAAGTGGTGCCAATGTACAATACTTTTGTATGCATCCTAAATGAAGCCAACTTATTTTATTTGTCCAATGTATAGATTAGAATGAAGTCTTGGGTTCTCTTTGTTCTCTGATTATTTGATTATTATGTGTTTCTAATGGTGCTCTCAAATTTGTTGTCTGGGAAGGTGGAAGTCTTTCATCTCAAACAAAGATTGCAGTCTGTGGAGAACCGTGCACAAACACCCAGGAAACCGTTCCACATGTAGTTACTGGACATAATATACACAGCTAGACAACCTACCACTCCCCCCCCCCCCCCCCTTTTTGGCCACACTTTAAAATACATCACTGGTGGAGAGTCTGGAGACATTCTGTTTGTATATTATGGGAGTTACCTGTATATATACCAAATCTACTGTAATATCAACATCTTGTCCTTTGCCACTCTCTTTTAGACATGTAAATAATAGAATCGGTGAGGAAGTGCGAAGCTTGTCCTTTGATGGAGGCACTTTCAGAACATCGTCTTTAATTCAAGTAAGTTAATTTATAGATTGCATTCTCTAATATCTGCTTTTTTACAGTCTTGTGAAAGTTTGTAAAGAACAAAATAGAGGTGAAAATTATTCAGAGCTAATGGTCACTGATAATCTTTCATGGTTGAATAAATTAATACATGCCTAATGGAGTTTGATTTGAATCTAAACAGAGGGAAGGATGTAACCGCCCTCAGTTTTTAGTATTGGTTCACTTGTGAATCATGGACACTTTTGGATGTGTTCACTCAAAGAGAAACATGTCTAGTGCTGGTATTGTTTTGCTAGATTTTAAGCTGGTGTCATTCCTTACTGTACCCTGAACAAAAAGCTAATGGAGCAAATCCAGTTGAGGTTAGGGATAAGAGTTAGAGTCACTAGCATAGGGTTGTTTATTAAGACACAGAAGATGAGTTGGTAAGACCCTCAAAATTGAGTAGGGGTCTTAGGATAGCTTGATCAACAGGAGGATGGAATTAGAAAACCTAAGCTTTCAGCCTTTTCAAACTTTCAAGGCAGACCTTATTTTTAGGTCACCAACCAAGCCCTTTTTTCCAATTAGACTTGTGTTGGCATGAATGGCAGTAGGATGAAATTTTCATCCTTCCTATGCTTCAGAGCAACAAAAATAAATAGAAAAGTAGTGTTTTTGGCTATCTAAGGTGAAGAGAGAATCTCTTCAGGTATTTGACGCTATGATTGGATTCTTAGAGTATTTATATCATCATTAACTCTTGATCCCTATTATGAAGCTTTTCATCCTTCCTATGCTTCAGAGCAACAAAAATAAATAGAAAAGTAGTGTTTTTGGCTAAGGTGAAGAGAGAATTTCTTCAGGTATTTGATGCTATGATTGGATTCTTAGAGTATTTATATCATCATTAACTCTTGATCCCTATTATGAAGCTTTGAAATGCCCTATCTCAGTCCAGTTGGAGGTTTAGATCCCATGGATTAAGAGGTTTTCTCCTCATCGTGGGTGAAAGGAAACTCAATCCTAAAAAAAAATAAAAAAATCTGATGACTATAATGCATATTCTTTCACTTGTAGTATGGATCCAAAATGCCCCATTGTTGATTGGTCAGCTTATTAGTCATTTTAATATTGGTTCAGCAATTTTGTGGACAAGTAGACTTCTAGGTCCCTTGCTCACGTCTCAAGTTTCAGATCAAATAGAGCTTATCAAGTGGCAAAATAGAGATTTAAAAGTCTAGAGCTATACAGCAAGCATGCATGGACATAGAATGAGGATCAAAGGAATATATTTGTTGAATTTGAGTTTGAAACTCTTTGTGAGTGATCTATCTAAACCATCCATTATCTATCCAATGGTTGGAAATGGATCACATCTTTATCAGAAGAATATTATAAAGAAATGGCATTTTCCTCTTTGAAAACTATGCTCCCAAAATTCTACCACGCTTTTTTTGTTTTTTGGTAAACGATTCTATCACGCTTTTGACAGTTAACTAAGAAAGGGGAAGCTGAACCGCTCATGTGAAAGCGAAGAGGAGCACAATAAAAATAAAGAAAAAGAAAGAAAAATTGCAATGCAATCGAGTAGATGTTGGGCACGGTGGTGGGCCTATTATTGTTGGTTTAAAGTTAAACGCGTTTGAAACGCTGTTTTGTTTATTATTATTATTATTATTATTATTATTATTATTATTATTTTTGTGTCATTTTCCGAAATTGATTCCAATGATAAGTAAAAAGCGCTCCAAAAAAGAGCAAAAGTTATGAAAAAAGTGGTATTTTTTTTTATCATAAACGTTTGTAATTTTACAATATGTAAAAAGACATTTATTTTGTCCCGTGGATTGATGATAAATCAAAGGATGAATTATTATTATCACAAAAGTCTATTATTTTTCCAAACGTCACAGACTACGAAACCTTTGTCTTATTGTTGATAGGTTAGAGGCTTTCAATGGCCACAGGAGATCCTATCTCGGTGGTCCATGAAACTAGGTCACTCTTGCACTAGAGATTGGGACTAGCAGGAGAAATGAAGCTCCTCATTCCTAGGCAAGTTTATTTAATGGAGGACAAGTTCGAAATGGCAGTGACACTATTCCGTGTATTTCACCAACTATGATTGATGGGAAGAAAGTAGCAAGGTGTAGTCGAGAGGATTTAGCGGAGGAAAAGGACAAATGGGAAGTTGCACTTGTGGGCTATGTTTTTGGACTTCGGCCATCATTCTCAAATCTCAACTATGAACGATATACTAAGGCTGTGTTTGGTAACGGTCTAAACAAAGAACGTCCGTTCTTGATTAGAAACGTTCTTTTGCGTTTTTGGTCTAAAACGGCGTTCTAAGACCGAAAATGATCGTTTGGTAACGTTCTCAAGAACGTTGTTCAGAACGAAAATGGTGTTTGGTAAAATCTGTTCTTCCCTATTTGATATTAATTACAATAATGTCATTTCTTTGTCAATTATACCAAAAAAAGACTTGTAAAATCCTTTTCTCTTACCAACCTTAGCATAAAATTAAAATATCTCATTAACATAACCAAAGTAAGTATAAAAAGATGTCAAATTTCAAGGATGCCATTAAAATTAGGTTCTTGAGTGGATTAGTGGCATAACTAACTATGTTATGAACAGTTGAATAAAGAGGGCCTTGGTGGACTCGAACCATCATCCTCTTGGAACATGCTCATGTTCCAAGTGCTCTACCAATTTGAGCTAAAGGCCCATCAAGTTGTCAATGAATTAACACAACAGATTAAACCAAATTATATTATCCATTCTTTTGGATTCTAGAAAGCCAGGAGATTCCATAGACTGAATGATCTTAACAAACCGAAGCACTTGGCTATTTTGGACATGAGAAGTAAAGAAATTTTTTGTTTTTCAAAGAAAAGGCAATTAGTACAAACAGAAAAATGGTGGTGCCAATGCCAGAACCTTTTGAAATTGGTCCTAAGAGATAACATAGATGGGCCCTGCTCTTACCTGCCATTCATTGCTTCCTTTCTCAGTAATTTCTTTGTCTTCCCCAATCCCCTTTCTCCTATGTGAGTGGAAAAAAGTAAAGGAAGAAAAGGTATGGATATGAAAGTTGAATCAACTTATAATTTAAAGGGCAATCATATGATAGTCCCCCCTAGGGTACCCAGATCAGAAATCAAAAGTTCAAGTTTGAACCATTCTCCCCTGTCATACCCAGATCAATATCATCCAATCAAGTCCTTCTGGGCTGAAGATCACATCTCATGATCAATATCTTATTAAAATCTGACCTGTTTCAAATTCTCTTGGATGGTTTTCACAGTGACAGATTTAGAAATCAGATTTAAAAATAAATTTAATAACAGCAAATCAAAGTTTCAGATATGGTCCAAAAGTTGGTCGAAGGTCAATTATATGGAGAAGAATGGTTTCCCAAATTTTGGCTCAAATCTGACGGACAGATTTGAAGTAAATAGTGTTGGAACCAGATCAGATTTCTTGTTTGGGAGATATCACCAGTTTACTTTGCTGGTTGTGTCCATATGCGATTCTGCCTATTGGATTGGAATCTGAACTTTCCTTAGGGTTGCCTTCACCAAAACTAGCATGGTGTTTTCTGTGGTCATAAAGAGAAAAGGAAGTTGATAAGGACTTTGTTTATCAACATACTGTTTCCTAACCAGACAGCAACACCACTTTTATATAGATTTCATTCAACTTTAGACCTGTTTTTCCATCATGCAGAATATACCATCAGGTGAAACACCAACACTCAACCATAAATTATATGCTACGATGTACCTACAGTATACCAAAGTAACCAATCGAAGCCCATCCCACCTACAAATTTCCTTTTATTGTTTCCTGCAACTAGAATTGATTTCTGCAGCCCCCTGTAGTGCACTGTTCTTCTCATTGATTCTATAGGTTAGAATATTATTTCCTACATTCAGGTTCAAATCCGTTGGCCTGCTTTAGCTCCTGCATATAGACAGCAAAACTGTCCATACGACTATTTGTTTCCAATAGTTCTTGCTTGAATTTCAATCTTGTTTATCTATGTTGAGTTGTACAATCACTGAGAAGAGAAGATGGAAAGAGAGTTGGATGATAGATGGTGTGTATATCATACCAGCCTTCATGTTTTTATATTTAGAAAGCCAAATAAGAGTTACAAAGGAAATAGGACTCTAACACCTCTTACCTAGCTAAGCCTAGAACCTAATTACAATAGGAAACTGAAATATAACTTTAATAGGAAAGAGAAAAAATATAACAATTAAATCGCAAATTACTTAGCTAAGACTACCCTCCCATGCATGTATCTTTAACAGCCTCCATTGAATGTCCAGCCCTTTTTGGGCCCATAAATGGACTCATGGATGACCCACAATTTTCAGTTCTAACAAGACTCCCCCCTCTTTTGTCTTTTAACTTCCGCTCTAGATTATGGAAGCTTTAATAACATAGCAAACTGTGCTTCATTGGCTCATTATTTGTTATTCCTTTTACCATATATAGTTCTGATATCTAATCCTGATTCATTCTTCCCTCTCTCTCTCTCTTTTTTCCCCTTCCTTTTTTTTTTTTAATACCAATTACATCATAAACTACTCACAGAATAATGTAAATACAACCAACATCTCCATCGATTAGAAACTCTATAGATCCTAAGCTAATGAACTACTAAAGTTGTCATTTTCGCCTTACACTACGATACTGAGTACCTTGAAGCATTCTGATCTCTATCATTTAGTGAATAAAAGTGGTATAAAAAACACTTCAAACGATTAGAAAGTAGTTCCTAGTTGCCTAACACCATCTTCAGAATATTTACTTCAATACCCAAAGCAAGTTAATCAAAAGAAGGGAGAAAAAAATATCAAATGAACCAAATCAAACAATACATGGAAACAACAAAAATGGTGAGGAAAATTAGAGAAAATAAAAAATATGGAGGTAAAGTAATATTTACTTGGCAGATATCACATTTAGAGAGCTTGTTGGAGAGGCACTGAAGGAGAAGCCTCTGATGTTCGCTTGCAAGCTTGTTTGCTTCATGAACTTCAATGTCAAAGTTGCCGGTGCCTTCTCACACACATCGCATTGGATTTTCATCCTCTTCCTTCTAGTCTTCTTTTTTTTTTTTTTTCTGATAATTTTTTCTTTCTATTTCTCAACTCTTAAAATCTGTAGAAGAGTTCTTGAAGCTACCCAGATAGACTATTTTCAATAATCTTTCAAACACACACAGAGGTTCCCGAGAAACTCTGCAGAAAGGGGAAAAAAGAGACTTCGAGTAAAGCAGAATAGACAGAGAAGTGGGTTTTGACAACTCTTTGAGCTATGAAACTGGTTGAGTCTCAAAAGATTCATATAAGGCTGAGAAAACCCAAAAGAATGGAAAGAGGCGAAAAAAAAACTCCGAAGATGTGAAAAAATAAAGAAGCAGAACTGAGAAGAGAGTAAAGAAGGAAGGAAGGAAGATGGGAATATGTGTAAGAAGAAAGACGTGTGGACAGTAACGTGGTTGGTTAAGAATCACTGTAACTGTGTAACAGGAGATAATGTTTGATTCTCATAATAATCAACGAAGCTTCGGTGCAATCTCCTCCTAAATTCACATGGCAGACAAGTACACGGCTTCTTCAAAATTCATATTCCATAATCTCAAATCATACCAAAAAAATCCCTAAAATTACAGATCATACAAAATTCCCAAATCATACCAAAAAAATTCCTAAAATCCTATACCTTTTCGGCTGAATCCTTCCAAGTATAGGGTTGGTGATCCAATTCTTGAGACACAATGACACACAAAAACCCCCCATCAACCGCTGATTTTCGCACAATAGGGACGACCTAGACACAGAGAGAGAGAGAGAGAGAGAGAGAGAGAGAGAGAGAGCGAGTGAGACAGAGAGAGCCAGACAGAGAGATTGAGAGAGAGAGACAGAGAGAGGAAGCGAGAGAGAGAGCGAGGGATAGAGAGCGAGAGAGAGATGAGATCATGGTTACCTTGGCCGTAGTTGCATGTACCTTCTCTTTCTCTGTTCCTTCTATTCCCTTCTCTTCCCCAAGGAGACTGTTGGCTTCTTTTCTCGAAATCACGGGATTTCACGTTATCGCGATGTAATTGTCGTTCTTGTTCTTTACGAACCGTCTCGGAGACGGTCTGTAAAGAACGTTCTTTTGGTGATGAAAATCTCCGATTCGTTCTAAAAGAACGAAAAAACGAACCGCAAAGCCAAACACTTTTGCATGTTTTTTTGTTCTTTTTGAACAAAAGAACTGTTCAAAACACTGTTCAGAACGTTACCAAACGCACTCTAAGGAGAAACGGGCACAAGCAGGTGAGGTTAAGGTGTTTGGTTTGGAAAGAGGCATTTTCATCTTTGACTTTCAAGACTTGACATTAAGTCGTCAGATCCTAGATGAGGGTCCTTGGACCTTGGCTGGGCGCAAGGCCATTGATCCTCCACCCATGGTCACCGGACGTGTCTTTGACCAAGAAGGAGGAAACACAACTCCCACTATGGGTCAGGTTGTATGGCTTGAACTTACACTTCTGGGGAACTCAAACGTTGGGGAGACTAGCTAGTGTGTTGGGTACACCGATATGTGTTGATCGCAGGATTTCACAGAAGGAGCACCTCTCCTTTGCCCGGTTTTGTGTTTTGATTAACGCAGTAGACGGGCTGCCAGACTCAATTTCGATTGTGCTTGACATCGGTTCGGTGCTGGAACATCGGGTGGATTACGATTGGGCTCTGTCTATTTGCAACACATGTAAGGTTTTCAGACATGGAGATCGTTCTTGCCCACTTGCTATTGCAATACAGCCAGAAAAGGCATCGCCACAAAGTCAAGATAGTATACGGGTTGATAACTCATGGAAGGCATTGCCACAGAGTCAAGAGAATATGCAGGTTGATAACTCATGGAAGGCATCACCACAGAGTCAAGATAATATGCAGGTTGGAATTTTTTGTTTTACCAATATCTTGGTTGCTTAAACGGTAAGAATCACAAGACATCTATTCTACCACGTGGACAACTGATATATCCATCCCGACCGTTGGATAGAGAGGATATAGTCTTAATTAGCTACATATCAAACTCTCACCCCCCCCCCCCCAAAAGATAATATGCAGGTTGGAATTTTTTGTTTTACCAATATCTTGGTTACTTAAACGGTAAGAATCACAAGACATCTATTCTACCACGTGGACAACTGATATATCCATCCAGACCGTTGGATAGAGAGGATATAGTCTTAATTAGCTACATATCAAATTTGAGAGTTTAACCCCTTCCCCCCAAACCCCCCCCCCCCCCCAAAAAAAAAAATTTTAATTCAATCAAATGCCTCCTTTGGTAATCACCAAAAAAAAAAAAAAATCTCCTTTGCACACATCTCATGTATTTCCATTCATGATTCATGTGTACTAGTACTCAAGATATTGCTATGGATTCTCTCAAGTCTCTGTGAGAACTCTAATGCATTGGATTACAAATCAGAGTCACCCTTGTAGCCTCGAGGTTGATCCATTTCTCAAAGACTTTAGATATCTTTCCTTCATCTTTAATGATTGTAATTTTTATTTTCTTTCAAGGGGAGCAAATAGTATAGCTCATTCCCTTGCCAAGAAAGCCTTTCATTATTGCATGTGACGGTTAATTTGACTTAATTCCACTCATTGGCTTCATAATTTGTGTGTAAATGAAGCCTTGATTACTACGCACTTCTATCATCATCAGATTTTTATTTACCAAAAAAAAATAAAAGTTTGAATGAGAACAAATGGTTTAGATTTAAAAAATCATAAAAATAAATCGCTTAAATTTATTTTGTGATTTTTTAAACCAATTTAGTATTATATAACCTTAGCCCACTCATCAAATATTGATATTTAACTAATAAGATTTGAATTGGTCCCACAATTTATTGTTTATATTGTCTATTTTTTTGCCATGTTTGTTTAAATGTTTAACCATATTTTTGAACTGTCTTAAACACACCATACCGAATAAGGGATTTTTTTTCTTGTTGCTCCCGTTTTAACTAACAAGGTGTATCCAACGCGCCCAAGTCTATCGTGACCGTTCATTACATCATTAAAGCTTGATTTGATCTTGCATAAACATGGACTCACCAAATCGAAATTGGGTCTAACTTAGGAAAAGCATAGAACCTGAGATTTGGATCCTCTACGCTTGAGGTTGAGCATCTATGGTGTTGTGCTCAACTTCCAAGCCGCCATGTTAGATTCTATGTTGATCCAATAATCGGTAAATGAGCTCCAATTAAATTTTTTTTTTTGAGTTGCAATTTTGAATTTTGAATTTTGAATTTTGAATTGAGCTCTTCCACCGATCATTGGATCGACATGAAATCTGACGCAGTTGCCTGGGAATTGAGCGCAACGATGGCCGTAGAGGATCCAAATCCTAGAACCTAAACCTAGATCATGTGACCCCACAGTCAATGGGAACTTAATAGTGGGAGTATCCACGCGTACATAAGTGGCACACAAACCAAAGACACGCACAAGGAGGAAGAGATTGCATGAGGAATGCTTTCCACCCTTTTCCTCAACGCGGGTGTAAGGTGAGAGATGCAACTACAGCAGCAATTGAGTGGGGCCCGTCGATACCAATTCAGAGCGTTGAAGTCAATGGAGTTTCCATGAATCATGCCAAGGAAAAGAATGGGCCCACAATCCTTGCTGTAATTCTTGCTGTCGTCATACTACGCGTTCTGGGTTATCATTTGCCCGTGATGTATTTCGCTACCAACCGGAGGTTCCACAGCCAATTTGGAGGGTTAGGTCATTGGCATTTTTTTTTTAACTTCGCAAGTTAAAGGCATGGGGAAGCATGTTTCGGTAAATATTAACCTGAGTAAGCAGGCTTTATCCCCTGAGGTTCGCTGATCGGTACGATTGTGTGGTTCCTCTCATAGGGAGAGTTAAAATGACCATTCCACCCCCTGACCAAACGCATTGCTCGGATGGGGTCCACTCCCTTTTATTAGAGACACTAGGGAACTGTACCGGGTAGGGGAACCGCAGGTGATAAAAATTCATACTCTATACCCTCTCACAATATTTATTTTCATTTAAAAAAAATTCATATGAGCTGGCATAATGTACACCTTAGGATCAAAGAGCCTTTTCTCTTAATTCATAATTTGTATGCAAAAGTGGATTACTAAAGTATAAATAGAAATACATTTTAAATTACTTTTTCACTCGCTGAGCAAACTGACCTCGCAAGATGGCCTTTGCCCCTTGTTCCACTCTAAGCGATAGAACCCAAGTACTCTCTCTCTCTCTTTTTGCTGGAAAGAGGCAAAATGGCATATACTTAAAATGACTTTAAGAGAAATGACGAGGAAAGACATGCATAGCTTATTAGGCCTTGTATCAAGTATAACTTCAATAGAGTTGATTAGGGGGCAAAGATCTATGTAGACGACCCCATTTAGTTAAGATAAGGTTGGAACCACTTTTTTTGGCCAATATCATATTAGTACCAAATACCGCTACTATCAACCGATATCTTGGAGCATAATTCCATTGGGAAAAGGAATGCTAACCGGTCGTGCAACGAGGCATGTACCTACTACCTACCCCTAAACACAGATGTACACGAAACGACTGACACACCCCTGATTCTTACCACCTTTCCAAGGGTGCACCAATCATTTTGCTTGCAACTATGTGGACATAGATACATGCCTGCACTGCGCGACCGGTTAGCATTCTTTATCCCAATTCGATGAGTTATCAAATGCGCTCTTTTCTCATAGAAATGCTTTGAGGGCAGAAACTTGCATAAGCATTTTTAATGCCAAACACGGCCTTACTAATAGTAAGAGTGTGAAAGTAAATCTAGAGGATTCGCATTTTACAGATGTCACGAGAATCAATATCCAACGGTCCTCTCTCCCTCACACCTAAGTAGTGAACTCTCAACTAATAACGTTTTCTCTCTCTCTCTCTCTTTCTCTCTCTTTCATATTTATCCGTTTCAGATCTCAACAAGAAAATGAAAGATGCTCGTATCGGTATAAACGAACGACCAGAACACAGAGGAAGAAGGACTAACCAGTAACCAGAGCCTTTAAATTTACAACTTTGAAATCGATTCTCTCTCTCTCCCTCTCTGTGTGACTTTGAATTCTCCACTCGAATCTTGCATTAATGGCGTTTTGATCAGGTACTACTACTTCTGTGACTGGTTTCGTCAATACTTTGGGCTTCGTAAGATTCTCTTATTCTTGTCTCTTTTCTCGTGTTTTCCTACTTTTCTTTCTCTTCCTCTGTTTTTTTTGGGTTTCTTCAACCTCTCGTTCTTTTACTTCCAAAGATTCTCGCAGATCCGATGACCGTAAGCTAATTTGTTAGTGCTTCTCTGTTTGTTTTGTTGTTTTCCTTCTTTGAATTCAGATCTACTAGTGATTTTATTCTTTTTTTAATCTTTTCCTTGTGAATTCAAGTTGTGATGACAGAAGTTTTTCGTGTTTGCGGCAGTTTGTTTTCTTGTGACAAGCGATTGGCTCGTATGAAGTACTTACTTCGTCGGCTTCCTTCTCTTTCTATCGACTCCAATGACCTTGATGTTTTGGCACGAAGCAGACTTATTGGCAGATTCTTACACTTTTTATTGACTGACTTTTCGATGTCAAGTTGTGGAAGAAGGTGCCCCCCCCCCCCCCCTTCTTTTTTTTTCCCTTTCAGTTTTCTCTGTTCTGCACTTTTTAATCTTTGGTGACGTAGATTTATTTAGTTATTAATCGAATCACTGTGAAAACTTGTGTAGGCCAGGAAGGAGAGAATCAATTGCTCTTGATTCTTTTTGTTGAAAGAAGTTCTTTGTTGTCAAATTGAATCTGCAAGTTTTTCGATTGAGATATAAATAAATAATGGGTGGAGAAGAGGAACGACTTGAACTTAAGTTCCGCGTATATGATGGCACGGATATTGGTCATAATCACTATGCTGCATCTACTACTATTGCAACACTCAAGGAAAGGCTAGTGTCTGAGTGGCCCCAAGGTTAGATATATTTCCCCTGTATTTTCTTTTATCTCTGAATTAAAGAGGATCAAATTGAAGAATTTAATCCGATTGATTACACCATCGATGCCATTTTTGGTCAACGACACTATGGGGCAGCGAGCCTTTGGCTTTACAATTTATTCATTCCAATTGTTGATACTATCTATTCTTTAATCTTGATATCAGGTTCAGAAAATTTTGTGATATCATAATATAGCTTGTTTACAGATTCGAATAAGCGAATAGACATTTGCGCATTTGTCTTGTTTAAATGGTATTTACTTGCTTGTAGCTCGACTACCTTCCTGTTATTAAGATTATTTGTATAGGGTACCCATTTAGGTGTTGATTCTTTTGCATGTGTTTGAGTTTTACCTTACATTTTGACCCTTTGCTCAAAATTTTATTTATGGAAGTGGAATGATTCTTGCATTATTCATGTTACTTAGTGCATTATATATGTGAAGTTACAGGTGCCTGTTACTTGACCTGAACACATTTATTTATTTATTTTTCTTAATGTGTTTCCCTTACTATGCAATCCAGCATTACCGAAAATTCCTAATTGTAGCATCTTCCCTGGTTGTTCTAACTGGGCATTGGTTAGCCACCATACCTTTCTTCATATTGTCCATGATGTAGTAGTTCGTTGGTTGATGGTTGATTGAAAGTTTACAATATTGCCTCTGAATTGGTTTCTGTTATGTTTTCTGTTCATTTTTATACCTCTATTTTAGAATATAATTTCCTAATGAAGCCTTTCCACTGCCAGACAAAACAGTAACACCCAAGTCAGTTAATGATATGAAACTCATATATGCTGGGAAAGTCTTGGAGAACAACAAGACACTTGCTGAGTCCAAAATACTCTTTGGTGATCTTCCTGGTGGAGTTATTACAATGCATGTAGTAGTGCAGCCTCCTTTATCCAAGAAGAAGACAGGTATGTTGTGTCTCAAACATTTTAGTTCAGTCTTCAGAGTTCAATTTGTCTTGTTCAAAGTTGATGCAGCATTGAAATGTTGTTTTGGGGGGGGGGGGGGGGTGATGTCTTCTATTCCATCTCTTGCATTGCATGAAATGCATGAAAAGTGTGCTGATTCCGAAGGGCCATATAGGGTTTCGCTATATATTGTAGCAAGGGTTATTTCTCTATAATCAATTTGAGATAGGGTGTGAGGACGAGCGGCTGTAACCGTATTCTCCATTGATAGTGACGTAGATCTCACCTCACCGTGCACGTAGGCAGGCAATCGTGTCGAACCACGTAAATCCTTGTGTGCATTGTGTGATTGTTTTGTTTGCGATTTCCATTCTTTTCTGCATCATTTTAGGTTGTCATTTTCCTACAAATGTATAGCCTCAACTATTTAAAAACTCTAAAAGGACTGGACAATATTACCATGGAACGTCTCCGACTTCTCCTCTCTTTTGAATAGAGTTGCAAATACACTTACTTTGCACCTAAGTTCTGGCAACTGTTCCTTCATGATTCCCTCACCTCAAGAATCAGGGGCTGTGGAAGGGTTCTTTCTGTAGTCAACGACGGCTGGTTAGCAATCTTATGGCTACCTAAGTACAGCAGTATCTATAGTTTCTAGACTGTGAATCCAATCATGGGGCTTAACACATCTCTATTTAACAATACATCTGAGGTTGTTTGCATCAACACAGTTTCGAACCACTATGGAATTGAGGGTGCAAATCATTTTAAATGGAGAAAATTATCTGTTTTGGTAGATAAGTTAAAGCTGATGTTATCCCTTATATATGGTTGTAGTGCTCTTTAAAATTATGAATATAGTTATCACAGTGCCACATCCCGTGGGCATGACAGTTTTCTGTTTTGTTTGGCTGTAAACACAGACAAGAGCAAGGAGACGATGACAAAGACGAATACGTGCACATGTACAATCCTTTAATAAGACAAAGCCCTTTACTACACCACTATTGCAGAGAAAGCTAAGCAGATTCTTTTTCATTTTTTCCTTTAGAGATTGTATTTTCCCCTTTTCTTATATAATTATTTAGGTTCAATAGCCATTACTCATCATCAAATCCGACCCATTTTTTGTTAAATGCATTTGCTTCTGTTGTTGTTGTTCTCCATGTTGTAATCATTCTTGTACAAGTAAGCTCAAAATATGTAGCACATGAACAGTGATGACATCTTGTCATAAGATCCTCGAAAACTGAAGAACTATTGTAACTTTGTGTGGACTATTCTACAGGTTAATCTTTATGCTTGCATATGCACTTTAATATTTAATCATACACAGACACGAGCAAGGAGGCATGAAATGACAATTGTGTAACACCATTTCTGTATGTGAAGGGTGATTGTGTACATACACAACTGTGTCTGAAAACCAGACACATTTTTATCTTTATCATAATTTTTCCATTCAAGAAGTTTGACCCCTCCCTCCAATTTTGTTTTCTTTGCTTAGTTTTATTACTTAACATAATGCTCGAATGCCAATGCTCAAAAGGATAAAGAACCTGTTGAGGAGTGTTTTGAAGGGAAAAACCAGGTTGTAGTTAACAACTGGGGATGAATGAAAAGGGGAAAAGAAGCCCACTTATACAAAGGTGGGTAGAACTGTATAGAATCTTTGGATCAATCTTGTAAATTGATTTAGAGAGTCATCACTAAATGTTCCTCCACTAGGCCATGTTTTGGTGGCTCTTCCCTGCATCCACCATTCACTCCAGTACTAGTTAGGGGAAAACACTGCATAGTTTCCATTAGGGCTGGCAATGAAACCCATTTACCCTCCTTACCTGCCTTACCCTCACAGACTTGGAGGGGAAGGGTGGGAATTCTTTACCGTACAAGTTAAATGGGGAAAGGGTAAGGGTAGGAGGGGCTTCCCTGCCTAGTTAAGCTATTGTGGATATGTAACCCAAAATAGCAGAGTTCTGGTGGGGTAATTCTGAAGATTGCAGAGAGTCCATTGGAATAGATGGAATGAAATGTGCAAGGCAAAGCAAAGTGGAGGTTGGGCATGGAAAAGCTATTCTGATAAAGAAAGTTTCTTTTCATCAGAGGTGAATAGAATTCCATCACTAGGATCTCATAATTACTCTTCCCTGTATAGGATGAAGGTCCAATACTTTTGGCACTGTTCCAATAGTCTCTCATATACTTGTGGGTCTCTTTACTCAATAGTTTGAGCTTTTAGGTTGGATATTTACATGGTATTAGAGTAGGTCTCGATCCTGCCTCCGTCCATTCCTTAATTTGTACATCTGTGGTCGTGTACACAATTCTGTCCTACCTACACGTGTTACCAGTAAGATAGTTTGAGCTTTTGAACGGAATATGCAAAGATATGGGATGATCAATCAATTGAACCTTACTAATTTCAATATAGACCTAAGATCTGTTGAGGAGCTATTTCCACCTAACAGTCTATGCTTTGAGGAACCCTTCAACAGTGAGGGATAGTATTAAGGAAATTCAGTCTCAGACAACAATTGATATGGCATTTCACAAATTCTAGAGCTTCAACAATTGGTAAATTCAGAAAAACTGATATGGCATTTCACAGAAATCCGGAAGGATTACAGCTGCTAATCTCCTAGATAAAAGGCATTTTAAAATTGAATTAAGATTCCAATATCAAAGACGCAAAGGCAGTTAACAACTTTGAAAAGGGCCTAGAAACTTGCCCAGTTTTTTTGGAGACATTAGAATCAGCAATTCATGCTATTTTTTGGTTCATGTTATTCCTTAATAACTGAATTAGTTAATCGGGATTATTTTATTGATTAGTGTAAAAACAGCATTTTCATGACAAAGAATGAGAGCTTTTTTCTTTACGCCTTCTACCCTATAAGCTGGAAAATTTTATATGGTAAATTTAGCTTCGTAAATGTAAAATTTTACATGTTGAAAATTTTTCCAATATTTGTTTCCATAAAAAACAAGAAGCATTGAAAAACTTTTCAACATGTAAATTTTACAAGTCAAATTTTTTGAAATAAAAATTTTCAGGGTATAATTTTACATCGAAACAAACGGAGCCAATAGTCAATTTGGAAGGCCAACAATAGATTGGTATAATAGAACAGCTCCCCTTACTCCAAAGGATGTTGCAAGCCTGCAAACCGAAAGAAAAGGTTTGCCATTATACAACTTATATACAACTCCCCATTATAGATTACTTTAATAACTTCCCTAATTAACTAAAGGGAGAATGTTTTCTGTGCCGGTGGTGCAGTCTGTGGCCAGACACATGGAAGTGGGCAAAATGACCACCTTGCACCCCCTGAATGGCAGGCCTATGTATCTGGGTGTAGGCTGCGCTGCGGCACAGAGAACATCAGCTCTTAACTAAAACAAATAACCACCTAAATAATTAGGTAACATTATTGTAGTAAACCATGAGCGGTGGGGGTGGGTTTCAGTGTAAGAGCCCTTTACATTCTTTGGAGGGTAAAGGTAAGGACATTACACATCCTACCCGGACCGGCTGACCCTACCCCATTGCCACCCCTAATTACATAAGAATTTTTAGAAGAATTATATTAGGAGGCATAAATTATATTACACTTTGGAGTGTTAGATGGTTGATTCGACCCAGTTTCGGTTGGGCTGAATTAGTTTTGGTCTGGGAATAGACTAGAATCAAAACCGATAAAGAATGTCAGTTTCAATCGGTTTTGATTTTGGTCCGGTACGATATATATTTATTTAGGTTTTTCAATACCGGATTAATACTGATTTAGATCGATTTATTTTCAAACTTGAACCACAATGAAATCTTACACTCATTATCTATAATGAGGAATGATTTGGTAAAACACTTTAAATCATCTTCCCCAAATCAAACAAGAAAACAATTGGAATAAGGAAATTGATTTGATGTGTTCATATTGTAATCGAACAAAGAGGAATAATTTATAAGGAAAAAGATAACTAGTATTTTTTTTTTTGGAGGGTACGATAAGATAACTAGTATTGAAATCAATGGATACACATAAAGTTTGTAGTGCCATTATTTTACAAATTAAATCATTGTTTATTATTGTAAAGGAATAATAATTAATATTGAAATCATTGGATAACTAATTACTGAGAAGATAACTATATTGAAATCACAAAATGAACCCTAATATCAAATCATTCATTTAACTGTCCAACTAATTTTGTATAATGAACAAGGAGATCAATGGAAACATTGTTACAAATCATTTTCCTTATTCATAACCTCATTCTCATTGATTTGTAGCAAGTCCCCTAACAACCAAATATCTTCTCACTAATGCTGAGATCAATAGATAATCAATTTACCTATTCATAACCTCATACTCAATTATTTTATATTTTTTTTATCGATTTCATTCGATTGGATTTCAGTCTAAATATCAGTCGGTTCAGTATGACCGATTTTCAACCAATCTCATCATTCCCTAGTCTGATAAGGAGCGGTTTGGTTTAATTCGGGTTTTTTCGATCAATTGCGATCGATTTTACCGATTCGGGCTAGGTTTTGACACCCAATTACACACCTCTAAGTCTCTCCCCATCCAATGGCAAAACCGTGAAAAAAAAAAAAAAAAACTTTTGCTATTTAATAATTGGGAGAAAGAATTCTACTTGGTTGTGTAGGTGGTGCATCTTCCACATCGACGGACTTTAAACCATCTTATTGAAATCATTCATTAAGGACCCTTGATATAATTAAGACAATAACAAAATAAAAATTAAATTAAATAAGTATGCCAATACTTCTTTTACACGTTAATGGTTAATATGATTAAAGTTCTTTTACACGTTAACGGTTAATATGATTAAAGTTTACCATAAAAATTTGCTACAATTAAGATAAGTTTCTCCTAAATCCGTGGAGTTACTCTCTCTCTCTCTCTCTCTCTCTCTCTCTCTCTCTCTTCCCTACGAAACCTTTTTGGTTTTTTTTTTTGGATAAGTATCCCTACAAATCTTCATCTTCTTCTTCAAGTCAATACCATTCTCTTCCCTCCAAACTTATCCCACCAATTCCCTTCTAATTATTTCTGTCAAACATCAAACACACCATTTTCTTCTAAGGAATGCTAAATATATATAGTCAATTATAGTTAGATTTTGGAATTGAAAGAAACTGCCGTTTGAATTGTAAGTATCTAAACAGCCCAACCGTCAAACCAACCATCCATCGTCTGTCAACATCTCTATTTTTGGACAGTTAGATAAAGCCAAAAATCAAATCAAAATGGACTGTGTTTAGATGCTTCTGGAGAATGCAGCACCATAATAAAACAAAAGCCCATTCTACAAAAAAATGGAGAGGCCCAAGTGGCCCATTAAAATAAAAATAAATTTTCTTTCATCTTTTTTGTTTTTTTGTAATGAATTTTCTTTCATCCATTTCACTAATAATGGTGATAGATGTTATGATTGAACTCTGAGTTCATTAACCAATCGAATGAAGAGAAATCGGATCCATTAGAAAAACCCAGAGTTGGGCATTTCTTGCTGATCCCAACTCCCAATGGTGAGAGCCCATTTTGGATGAGATGGGCTAATGGCTATCTACCACGTAACAATCCCCACGTGTGTGGCCTTGGTAGGACGGACGGCGGTCCTGCCAATCCTCTATACCTTTGAGCTTTGACTTGGAGTTCCTCTTCCGGTCCTTCCCACCCCAACAACCCTTCTGAGAAAAAAAAAAAGCATTTTATAGTACTTAGAGGTGACCCATAGAAGAAAGAAAGGGATACCTTCGTCGGATGAGAGGTGACATTGTGACGAGATGGTGTGTTTGATGGGAAATTGATCTCCTCCGTATGGACCATATATCTATCCGGCCTAGTTCGTCTGTTCTTCTAATAGGGGGTGGTGGACCCATGTGGGTAGAGTGTTCAGGTAGGAGTAGGGTGGTCATTCTAGTCTCCTCCCCCTTATTAGAGGAACTGGAGAACTGGGCCAGATAGGAAACTGGAGGGGATAAAGATCCGTGTTTGATATTTGCAGTTTATAATATTCGGATTCGCATGCACGCCGTTGTACTTCGTGTGGGAAAAGGTAATAGCCTGTGCAAGAGAGCGGCGGCAAGATTGCCGGTGGTGATACTTTGGATCTCTCTCTTCTTTTTTTTTTGATAAAAATATTTTATTATCGAAGGAATAATGTTCCCGAAGAATCAGCAAACAAAGACAGGAAAATACAAAGGGGAAGAGACACATGCCAAAAGAGATTATTCTGATGCCTGGCACCAACTGATGCTAAACAATTAGCTATAGAGTTAGCTTCGCGAAGCATATGCTTGCATTGGATATCCTCAAGATTGAGACAGAGCTGAATGCAATCCCTGATGGTAGGTGCAATTCTCCAAGGAACGGCAGAAGAACTCCTTGATAGGATGTTGACTACTAATAAGTTATCACTTTCAATAATGAGCCTCCTGATGTTTAAAGATATTGCTGTGGATAAAGCGAATTGGACTGCCAATATTTCTGCTATCAGAGCATAATTCGAACCAATACCAACAGGGAAACAACACACAAAAGAGGCATTATGAGATCTACAAACTCCTCCAATACCTGCCATGCCGGGGTTGCCCAGGCTAGCACCATCCACTTTGATTTTGACATAAGAAAATAAGGGAGGGTGCCATCTAACCAGCCGAGATCTCTTAGTTTTGAATTTGAAAGAACCATCAATGTACTCATTGGCAACAGAATGAGCTCTAAGCAAGACTTCTTTGGGATTGAAGTTGATTTGCCTAAAAATAAAGTCCCAGTATCCAATCCAAATATGCCACAAGATGCTGTAGAATAGAGATGCCTTTGAGTATGCTGTCCCTATTATAAGAATTAAGATCGCTAACGATGGATATAATTCCAGAGATGATGGATTGGTTAGGGAGGAGACCCACTTGTAGCCACATTTGCTTGATGATGGGGCATTCTAGGAAGAGATGATTGGTATTTTGAACTTGGCTTCGACAGATGAAACAAATTGTATCAAGATTAAAACCTCTATTGTTTAAGAGATCCGATAATGGAATTCTATGGTGAAGAATTTTTCAAAGGAGGTGTTGGATTTTCGGTGTTGTAGGTAAGTTCCACACTTTGAGCCAAAAATGGTTGTGACTCGTAAGAGAACCTCTTGATAGCAATACTATAGGCAGAAGCAACTGTAAAACGCCCGCTTAATGTGGCTGCCTAAACTTGTCTATCATTGAATGGAAAAATGGTAATTGAAGGTAGACAAAATGAAAAAAGCAATATCATGAGGTCACCAATGAAAAATCATACTCCTACGCCAAGAATTAGAAGAGGGATCAATAAAGTTTCAGTCCAACGAGACCAATATGAATCACATTGGTTGTGGTGTGGGGTTATTATAAAAAATATAAAAGAAAAAGGTTGGACTCACCACAACCTATTAAATTAATAATTTTAAAAGATGTGAGGACTTAGATATCATTAAGAGTTGGAATCGATCCAGGGATGATGTAAATAGTGAAGCTGACAAGGAGATATCCAAGGTATCAACACTGGCAGTCTCGCCGCTGCTCTCTTGCACAAGCTGTTGCACTCAGGCAACCCTATCGCCATTTCCCACATGAAGTACAACGGCATGCATGTGAATCTGAACATTATAAACTGCAAACATAAAACACAACATCACCGTGACAATGATCCTACACTGCTACACACACTATTTAATTCATTAAATCTAATTCTTCCAAATGTGTCTCTCTCGTATGCATTTCTTCAAACACCACACGCATACTGCATCGAGCTCCGCTCCAAGAAGCCCAGTGCCTAGGGAGTAAGGAGTGCTCAGGGGGCATTCAAAGGCTAGACTATACCACACATACTCAGTTGTTGGGATGTGATACATCCAATATTCACCGGGCCAATCAGCGGCTGCCATGTGTCACAGGGCGACCCGCTTCCGAATCAAGGAGAACGAACCGGGGTCCCAGCACCCGGGCTCGACCAACATCCAGGCGCGGCCTCACCAGGGCGCGGCCTCACCCAGGCGCGGCCACCACTAGGGCGCGGCCTCACCTAGGCGCTGCCACCCAGGCGGCCTCTCACCCAGGCGCGGCCCCACCCACGCTGCCACACCCAGGCGCGGCCTCACCAAGGGGTGGCCACACCCAGGCACGGTCTCTCGCCCAGGCGCGGCCTCACCAAGGCGTGGCCTCTCGCCCAGGCGCGGCCTGCACCCAAGCACAGCATCGTGGGCACAGACGTGAGGTGGGGCCTACTCACCTATGACCCGATCGTATCGCTACAGACTCATGTCACCACCAGGACTCTAGGCCACCGCTTAGAAGTCACGTCACCCAGACGGATTCAAGCACCAATGACGTTATCACCACACTCGGGTATCTATCCACCAAGGATTTTGATACCACTAGGACACTCCCTCCCGCGGGGAGATGGTCAATCAGGATAGAGCCCCGTTACCCAGGGCCTCTATCCACTCAACGGCACAATCGCCATCAAACTGGGACTCTCCACACCGCCATACACTACTATAAAAGGCAAGGTACACAACCCCATCAGGGGGATCTAAACTCATATTGAATAATCACTATTCATCTGTTTGCGCCAGGAGATCTAACTTTGGCATCGGAGAGCCCTAGGCCGGAACCACACCGGTTCTCTCTGTTGACCCCTTGGTCCACTTGCAGGTGACGGCACTCGCAGGACCGTTCGACGATTTCTTGACGCAACAGGATGTGTGCGACACAACCCAGTCGTTGGATGCCCCTTGGACACTCCTTGGGCGCTGGGCTCCTTGGAGAGGAGCTGAATCCCACAAATATTTGATCTTGAGACGACACATGTATCCATGGCTAGTGTGCCATAATTTTTTTGGGGGACCGTTCTTTGTAGGGGAGCGCAGGGGCTACTCGTGCGCGACAGCTTGTTAGAATTCGCGTTGACATCTCGAGGGTAGGATTTCCTCCTTTAATGGGGACGGGATGGTCATTTTACCCCTCCCATTATGTTTGGGAGTGGCCTACGCCCCCTCTCCATAGATAATATTTTCCTTTTTTTTTTTCCAGTAACCTTTATTTTTAAACAAGAAGGCAATCGTCTGTTGGGAGTATATGAACTTCTGCAATATGCTTTACTTAATTCTTAGGGTAAGATGACTAAAGCACCTTTATTATCAAAATTTTAAAGTATATGTATTTCCCCCATTTTCTTCGGTCTTGACACCGTTGTTGGTTGAGGAAATTATTCTGATTTGCTTTAAGCGATGATGGATTCTACCAATGCCTTGGTAATCCAATGATTTTTAAAAATGCAAAGATTGCAATGCCAAGAAGAAGAAGAAGAAATCAAATTGCTTACTTTGTAGAACGTATTTATTGAAGCCTTTACAACTCACCAAATCCGAACTGATGGAGGTTATAACATGATGATAATGAAAGTCTTTTGATGCAAACCAAAAGACATGTTGATGGATGAAAATCTACATTATACTACTCTTAAGATAAAAGAAATAAAAAAGATAGAAGATAAAAGACTTGTTGTGTTGATTTGTTGGATCCCTTCCTTTGTTTTGAACTTCTCTTTTCATAGGCATCCTTGGCAGCTTTGGTGGTTTTTATAGTTACCGGGTAGTTTCACAACTACCCACTTCTTTTAGAATTGGTTATTACCATCCTGCTGACCATTTGCCAGTCACTGACCGTTTACCATTTACTGCAAATCCGTCAATCCTTGACCATTCGTCAGTCACTGACCGTTTTCGAACATTGACCTCTTTCGGTCACTAATCATTTTCGATCATTGACCGTTTTCGATCATTGACTGATTTCTGACCGTTTTCTGGTCATTGATAAATAGGTCGGTCTTGGCTGAAATAGATTTCAATCAATTTCTCTATTAACCGAAATAGACCAAAAATAGGATGTAAACAATGCCTCTCACAATCCCATTTGAACGAGGTCACATGAGTTCAAATGAGATTGTGAACACGTTTTTATCAGTCTTAAGTTTGGTTTGTTGAGACCGAAATATGGTGTAAACAATATGCTTTTCAAAGAACAATGAATATAAACATAGGGAAATTGAACGCTACTAGGGCGCATGCGATACTGATTCGCTGCCCAGAACAAGGGCGTGCGAAATGACCGTCACACCCTTGGGAAATTCCACCTTTCCATATGATAGCCGCACCCTTGCGACTGGGCACAGGGGTAGCGCACCACACGCGCCTAAGTAGCGTTCTTTCTCCCATAAACATATTAAACATGTTAGGTTTAGATATTTTCCCCATGCATTACAAAAGAAATTTTCCTATTATACGAACAGAATGCAGTCTATATATTATATGGGAGAAAAAACACTGCTAAGGGTAGATACGTCATAAATTCATAAGACAAATGAGAGATAGACACAAGAAAGTGCTAGTGTACGTTACACAACTTGGTAATGCTTCCTCTCATATTATTTATATAAATTGGCAAAAAACACTGGTATCAGGTTGTAAAGATCGGAATTTGTAATCATGATTGGATTGGAATCAGCTGGAATTGGTATAAAACTGCCTAACCCTAATAGGGACGACAGAGTCCAAATAAGCAAGAATTGAGATACGCCAATCCTTATTTTAAAACATTCATCGATATGATCTTGTTGGGAACTCAGATGGTTCTACTGATTGGAACGGTCCTTCAAAAACATTAATCAAACAAGAGGAGAGATCGGGGTAATAACCTATAGGTTCACAAGCACAAACTCTCCACGCGATCTTAGTCCTTCCTCAGGCAGTTCTTCCCATCACGTTAGCAATCTATCCCTGTCAACGTTAGCCACCAACCACCACTTCTCATACACTGATCACTCTGAAAAAAGAAGAGCTTTTAATGGTGATTCTCTTTTTACAAGACAAGAGAGCAAAAAGGTAGCTAGTGAGAAAATAGGAATGTCTCGATTGATTGATATCCTTTTTTTTTATTAAGGACATCTTAATCAAATATTAAGTAGATAATTGTGATTTGGCCTTTCATATTGGAGCCAATCACAATCTCATTTTCTAAAATCATGTCCAATTCTATTAAGACAAGATTTCAAGTATATTGAATTCAAAAGCCAAAATATCTAGTCAATCCATCACCATCACATTATCCCCTTAATATTTTGATAAGAGTTCATATCAAAATTCTAATCTAAGGGATATTCTACCAAAGCCAATGGCCAACCAAAAATTTGCTATTATAGTAGGAGAATCCAAATTGTGAAGGAGATAGGATGACATTGTGATTCTACCTAGCATTTCATGTGTTAGCTTAAGACCATATTCCCAATATGGTATTTACCAATACATATACTGTCAAGTAGACATAACAAAAATCTCTCCATTTAAGTAGATACTGACGCATTAGTCTTTTCACAACACAATATCACATAATAGATTATAGGGCATATATTAATTTACTGTTAGAAACTCATTCTAGTGTAAATTTCATTGTAGAGATTATGTAATTTCCATTGAACCTTAAAAAATTTCCAAAAATTTTGTTAAAATAATTATTAATAAATAAGATTTTCTTCCTCGTCACTAGCCTAGTGAAGTACAATGCTTCACTATTGCCACATGACAGGACATTGGTTAGTCCATGAAGCGTTATACTTCACTAGGCATAGTGATGCCTAGAAGTACCCAAAAAATAATATTAGGGCAAAACATCGATGTCTGATCATATAGTGCCTATACCAATGTAAGGGCCAGTAAGAGCGCATGAAGGAGCATTTGATTGAATGGGATTTTTTAGTTCATGGGGGCTAAGCAATAATTTCATATAGTCCTGTGTCTGGGCGTAGGAACCACGTGACCAGTTAGCATTGTTTTTGATAATATTAATCTTCAAAAATTTGTAAAAAAAATTACCAAAAACCATTGGTATCGGATTTGTGTCCAATCCATTACAATCATTCTCTCTCTTTGATATTCTCACAATTAGGGTAGTGAATTCCATATTGGACGTTTCTTTCGAAGATGACCAAACATTGCGAATCCAGTACATCAAGATATAGTCAATGAGATATCCACTGTTGGTGCGCCAAAACTTATAATGCATAACCGCATCGATAAGGACCCCTCAAATCAAGGGACTGATTATACACTACAGATGAGAATTCCGATCCAAATCAACTGACAGTAAGGCATAAGTGAAATTCTCGTATGATCCGGTTCAACGTACACACTGTACATACACTCATACTTGTGTCCTAGAATCTCCATTGTTAGGTACACATAGTGCGATGATCATATGAACATGGGGAGTGTCCAGTCCCGTCCCTAGCCATGAACAATTTTAGATTAAAACCCAAGGACTACCAATTTCCATTTGAAAAACTCTATTTGATCTGAAACTCAGACACAATATGTAGACTTTGATATCCCCATCTGATTTATCACATGGCAGAATTTTGGTGATTCTAACAAACTTATCAGTACAGCTTCCTACCCTATTGTTTACTGATCAAAGTTTTGAATTTCAACTTTCAATCTCTCAATTCAAGCATGACAGGCCCACATATCATTGCCAATCTCGTTTGTAGCAGAATTTGAAACATGAAAAAAGTAACGTAAATTAAACACAAGATGCAGAGGCAAAGGCAATGCAACTATGTATGTAAAGGTGTTGTTCATAAAGTGGAAACTACTAGAAATGCTCACGCAGCTGGGGAATACGACACTCACAGACCATATTGGGGTGGATTCAATTGTCTTTGTCGGTGGTTCAAATAACTCCAAAACGACGATCATGAAGGTAGCAACTGTAGCATAGTTTTGAAAAAAAATTCTAATTTTACTTTGAAAATTGCTTTCTTTGCTATGTAGTTTTAGTTTACTACATTGCATTGTAACTGTTTGTTAAATTGCTTCACTGGTGATCAGGTCATATTCTACAACAGAAACAACATCCCAACTACACTAATGGCTTACTTGAATTTGTAGGAACTATTGTGACCAGCCATGAATTGGTGGGCTGATAATGTGGAGTGTGTGTGTGTGTGTGTGTTCCTTGCATCCATGTCAAGTTTTTAGATTTTTTAATGAGGCCAATTTTGTTTAGGCTTAAACTTGAGATTTAATCATTCTTTACATCTCCCGGGAATTCCAATGAGATGTGAAGAATGAATCGAAATCAGGATGCTTAGTCCAAGCAGCTTGGAAGTGGAATAACTTCTTGAAGGAGATCCTAGAGGGGGAGGTATCCAGAAGTAGAGGAGAATGGTCTGAACTTTGAGATGGGCAGGATCTAAGGTCACAAGGAGAACCCACACTCTAACGGGGCAGCGTTCTTTTTCCCTACTTTTAAATATAAAAAAGGCAAAAGCTTTCATGTACAAGAGTGCATAAAAACAACCTACATTAAATGCGGTCAGATTGACATAAATACTGATTCAAAATGACATAAAAACCCCTAACCTCCTTATTTAATGCAGCTGATGAAAGAATCTCCCATGTACGAATACCTTCTCCATAAAAAAAAAAAGTAGATCCTAAATAAATAAATTAAAGGAAATAAAAAAACTAGTAGAAGTATTATATAAATAGAAACTTTTAGAGTAAATCTTATATCTTAATTCTTGTTTATAAATAATAAAATATAAAAAATTTCAATAATCGTGTAGAATTTCAAATAGAATAAATTTAAAATCAGAACGTGGTATGAAAGAATGTTTCAATTCCTTAATATGAGTTCATATGTGGGTGGGATAAATTAATTTTCTTAAGAAATTAAACTAGCACAAGGGGAGGAGAGATGTGTAGCTAATTAGTAAATTAGTGGATGAAGAAAAGATTCCCATTAAATTAAGAAATCAACTTGGACATGGGGATTGAGAGGCTGTGTGATTAATTAGCAAAACTAACTTATTATAAATGGAAAGAAGTAGAATGCTAAATTAGCTAATGGGAAATTGCTATTTCAATCCTTTTGATGGCCACAGGCCCACAACCAAGGTTTTAGAGAGAGAGAGAGTCTTGTGTTAATTAATTATGGGATTAATTTATTAAAGAAAGAATAGAATACTAATTTAGCCAATAAAAATTAGTGATTTCAAATCTTTTGATTATTTTTATGCATTGGAAATTATATTTTCTTTATTATAGTAATTTCTCAGTAAGGAGAAAGTTTCCTCCTTACTTTCTCAGTATGTAGAAAGTTTTCCTCTACTCATAAAGGCTGGTTCACCCACCATCCTAGGGTTCGCAAACCCCTATAGAGTTTTAATATATTCCCAAAATATCCTTCCAATGCCCTCTCTCACCCGCGGTGAATGGGACCCCATTCACCATGTGTAGAGGAAAACTTGGTCCTTATATTTAAAAAAAAAAAAAAAAAAACTGTCAAAATTCAAGTGTATGAGTTCAACAACAGAAACGACTAGCTCTGATTGGAGAGAGTGCATGGCCTTGCTCCTAAGAATCAAGATGCTTGTCACATCATCTGCGAGTTGTCTTAAAAGGAGACAGTAAGTCAGAATTATTTTGCTGTGAATTTGGTTGCAACATTTTTAGGTGAGTGAATCAGTCTCACTTATTCTTTTTATTTCTCTTTTTCTTGTGAGTGTTTGTTTCTCTCCTCTTTGTGAGTAAATCACCATGACCATTGGAAGTCGTTTAAGTGAAGGTGAAGGCGAAAACAAGACGAAGGCAAAGATGAAGTTGAAGGCGAAGACAAAGATGATGATGAAGACGAATTCATGGTAGGGGACAAATTGGAGGGAAACACTATAGTAGCCTGAAATAATGCTCTAGTGGTTTTGGCTTGGCATGTACAAGGAGAGTTGGAGGTTTTTAAGATGGAGGTGGGTTATGTTAGAGCTTGGATTTTCAAATACATTGCTATATGGATACAATTTCATGACGTTCTAGGTGAGTTACTACGGTATGAGAACTCGCAAGCTTAAGCCTCCAATGCCGCTACAACTCCAACGTGGCTCAATCGTCCGTGTCGTTACAGTGGTTCCACAAGGTTGTTCCCATCAACCAGTCTTTGCATTAAATGTTCTTAACTCTATTCAAACGGTTACATATTTAATTGCTCAAGGTGCGACTAGCGGTTACACCACCACAGTCTACTACAATGGTTAATGCTCATCAATCTCCATAATTGATCAGTGGTTACATGCCTTCAATTTTATCAGTTTCAGCATCTCCTAGTGAGAATAAATTACCATAATTTCATCCGTTGATCCTTATGGGGTTCATCAATCCCTGCAAGTAAGGAGTGGTTACACTTCGGTTACAGGTGACAAGTAGTTTCCTAGTGGCAATGAGTTTCTTCAATTGGTTATGAATCGTAATAGCCTTCAATTTCTCAACAATCAATCAGTACTAACCGTAATGGCACAGCTTGCCAATGGTATGTCAAATGTTGCAGCGTTACAAGGACTCTCTACGAGTAATGCCCCAACGGATATTGTCGTTACAACTCATTCGGAATCACGTATTTTTGTTTTTATTTCAAGAGAGAAAAACAGCTTGATTGACTCCCTTGTCAGGAAAGTCCAGTTCTTGGCTTGTGGAATTGTTTGGCCCACCTCCATTCCATGGTTTCATGAAACTTGTAATTCAGAATCCATGTATACTTACTAAAATAAAATGTTCTTGAGAGAAACAAATATATAATATTTTCTTAATTAAATATCAGCTACCTAGAATAAGTATTTAAGGGTATTTTTATTTGTTGGAAGAAAAAAGTTTTTAAAAAAATGAAATAATGAAATAACCAATGATGAGTCCTTAATCATGTGGTTCAAATTATGCTAGCTATTTGTGCCAATCAGGCACAAGCTCACAATATAGCCGCTCTTCCCTTAATATTTAAAAGAAAGGGAAGAAGAAAGTGTATAAAGTTCATGTTTGCTAGCTCATAGGTAGCAAATGCAGGCCATGAATATAAGTTGGGGGTTAAGTTTCGCCATTACATTGTATGATGATGGAAATTAAAATAAATGCATTGAAAATTTCAGAACATATGGAACGAAATAATTATATATGTGTGTGTTAAGAAAATTATATAAATATAAAAAAATTCATTCAAATTGTAGAATGTAAGGTACTTTTAATCTTTGGGAATATGCATCCTTTAGAATACAATACAATACAAATACATTGTTAAATAATGCTAGTCTCGATCGTATGCGCAACTTCACACTAGATCAAACTAAACTAGGAAGGGTTGGGTCCTCTTGTATGTTAGGTAACTAAATGACTCTCACCTCTTTGCAAGGCAAATGGGATTAGCATTCCTCTTAAGGCTGCGTTTGGTATGCATTCCTCTTTAGAGAACCTAATAGGGTTTTTTATGGGAAAGGAAACTAGCTCAATATAAATACAAGTGTTTAGTTTTCCAACCCTATCATCCCTCTTTCTCTCTCTATATCTTTCACTTTATTGAGAAAGGTTCCCAAGGTCCATCACTTGAGTTTGGAACAGGATTACAGATCTAGGAAATGAAAGCACTAGTGTAAGCAAGTCAATGACAGCTTAAGGTAAGCTTCAGTCCTTAGCAAGTAATATTTAATTTTTATTCTTAAGGAAAAGCATCCATTTCAATGGTAATTTTTGTTTCATCCATCCTATTGAATTCATAGGGAAAACTACTCCTTCACACAATCATGTGAAGCGAGGCTTGTATCTTTACAGATCTTGTGGATATGGTGTCTACATCACTATTGATATAGATGATAACTTTTTAAGTTCGATGCGTTTTCCAACATGGAAATATAAAGCTTTAAAAACGAGTGGTAAAACTCAATTTTGTTTTATGATTTTTACTATTAGAAAATATATTTAAAAAAAAAAAAGTTGAGCGATAGGAATAAGTAGTGAAATTCATAACCTATCTAGAGGTTTTTGTTGAACCCTCAACTTAAAAAAGGTTGACTATCGAGACAATTAAGCCCTTGATGATGGCGATTATGGATAAACACTTTCTCATTGATCCATTGATGAAGCCTTTTGGCTAAAAAATTAATATATCGTCAACAAATAAGAGATGACATATCCTGTTGTTGATATGAGAAGCTCTATAAGGATTTATTTTATCTATGGAAATAAGCAAATTAAGGTTTTTGGTACGAACCTCATAAGAATCAATAAAGGGGGGCCGTTCACTTTTATCAAACTGGTTGAGCAAATGGAGTTATAAAGTCTTTTTTCCGTCTAGTTGAGTTACCTAATCGAGAAAATAGGGAATTCTTTACCAACGATGAAGGAAATACCCACGAATCTATCGTTATTATTATTATCCCTATTTATCAGAGATTTGAAATGTCTTTCACTATTCTTGATACCCATCCAAATGCAATAACGACGATCAGATGACTAGAGGAAATCTCGATCTGATAAAATTTATAACTTTTTTTCCTCCACCCAAAAAAATAAATATGTAAATAAACGGCTTAGTATTTGGTATGATAGTTGGTATTTAGTATTATTTGGATTACTCTACCATCAATTTTTATTTTTTTTTTTCCTTTGATGTTCAAATAAAATAATTTTTATAAAATGGAGACAATGAGAAATTTGATCGAGTTCTGATTAAAAATAAAAATAAAAATTCATATATAATTTATTAAATTTGACATGTGACTTATTTCAGAAATACCACATCAATCAGATAAGTAATTTTATTTTTTTTTTGGTAAAAGATCTCCAATCCAGATAATCCTCCTATAGGACAAGGTGGGTACAACTTGAACCAAAAGAATGATGATTGACAATACAAGGCATTGGATCAAGGGCTATGACGTCATCCACTTTTTTTTTTTTTTTCTCCTCTCACATCCATAATAGCCTTAATCCACGGCTCAGAATCCTGACAGTAAGTAATATATTAAACTACATAAGTTGTACCTTATCATCATTAAAAAGCTTTTCCAATATTTTAAGCATATGTTTATTGTGGGAACACAAATCTAATAGTCAGAGTAGGTCCCACGGTCCCACAACCTCGAATGTGGGAACCAAAAAGAATTTTGTAAAATGAAAAAGGGTAAAATCGTCAACTTATTGGAAAAAACACGAATGGCATTTGCCGTAGAATCTCAGAAACTCTAATTTTTTTTTTCCTGCTTTACCTGTAATTTGAATTACTTACTTTAATCTCATCATAAAAGTCAATAATTAATGTTAATTTTGTTTTTTAACTTTAACCAAAAATTGCTCTCTATGTCTCTCTATATTTCAATATTTTTCTTTATTTTTTTATTATTTATTCTTCTTTACCTTCTTTCTGTTTTTTTCTCTCATTTTCTATCTCTGTCTTCCGGATTTGTTGATCTGCTGCTTCTCAGCGATGATGATTTTTTCCATACTTGTTTGGGTGACTGTGAGGTGTTACAGTTTAAGCAAGTTTCTTCACTGAAGATCGCTCAAGGAGAGAGAGAGAAGAAGAAGGGAGTAGGTGTTGGAATTACTGGATGGTTGGGAGAAAATGAGGAGTGGTTGTTGAGTTGAAGATCGAAGTGTTTTAGTTGTCTTGTTCTTTTTCAATTTTTTTTTTTGTTTTTTACTCTTTCTGGGTTTGTTCGATTTGAGATGGGCGGGTGTTTTCCGTGCTTTGGATCATCGATTGAAGAGAGCAACAGTGTCAAAGAAGTTGCGAAACAAGATTCTGTAAAGGAGGGCTCAGCTACTCAATCTCATCATGTGAGCAGAGTCAATTCAGGTAATTCCCTAACTTTTGATTTTGGGTTTTCTCATCCCTTTCACATGGGCATGACTTGAATTTTTTGTTCGTCTTAGTTCTGACTGGAGATTACAGCGAGACCCATCATCGGTGTCAAATTTTATGTTTGTTTGTGTAGTTCTGATGAATTTTGAGCATGGGTTGGTGCTAAAGTTTTCTATCATTTGATTTGATTGATTTATGGGTTCTTTATTTTGGTCTAGGTGGTTTGCTGAGTTGGGCTTTTGTATCTGCTGCGGTTATTGTTCTTCGATGAATTGCTTGTCCACCGGGTTCTGCTTTTTAGTTATTCTTTATCTTCTTTTTTCATTCTCTATTTGTTTCTAATCTGTTGGTTCTGTTATTTAAAGGGGAAATCTATACCTGGTTTTATGACTCGTTGCTCATCTCTTCTGTGATTCATGTTGCTTAATTATATGTTAAATGCTGAGTTGAAGAAGTGGCTGATGAATATTTCTGCTTCTAATTCTTGGATTGGATGAGTTGCTCTCTTCTTTTTTCCCCTCCAGGAAGATAACGAATGTTAAGATGAAAGTTTCTTAAACTGTATGCCTTGGAAGAGTTCTTGGAACTCTAATTTCATCTGTGTTATAACCAATTTCCATTGTGAACTACTACATTTAGGTAATCTGAGGGTTTTGTATGAATGAGGAAATGTAAGTCAAATAGCTAAAGTGAAAAGGGATTCCTGGTAATTGCTTTTGCTTTTATGTTGGTTGTGAATTAGAATATAGCAAAGAAACCCTATTGTCTGATTTTCTACGAAGCCTACATCCTCTATAATATAGATTGCATCTCATTGCTTGAAACTTTTTTTTAGGGTTCTCCTTTGTACTTGTTCTTTTAGCTTTCTCACTGACACTGGTTTTCTCGTTGTCTTCCCCCGTCCTCCTCCTCCTTTTGTGCGCACTATGGGGAACTTCATGGGAGTGCAGAAAAATCAAAATCGTGGAGTGGTTCTGATTCTAGGAGGGAAATCTCAGCTCCTAAGGATGGGTCAACTGCTCATATTGCTGCACAAACTTTTACCTTCCGAGAGCTTGCTGCTGCCACTAAGAACTTTAGGCAAGATTGCCAATTGGGTGAAGGAGGATTTGGGCGAGTATACAAGGGTCGGTTGGAGAGCACTGGACAGGTCAGTTGGAACTAATCTTATTAATTGGTTGGGAATAATAAATAGTAAAACATGTTATTTGAAGAATCCTCAGATTTGTTTCTTGTCTTATTGCTATACTATATGCATTACTTACACACCATTTCACACGTCATTAAACAGAAAATCCTATATGAGTTTACTTATCCGTCAGTCTTGTCCTGTGCTTTCTCATTGACTTGAAATGACTGTTCTTGCAGGTAGTTGCTGTGAAACAGCTTGACAGGAATGGACTCCAGGGAAACAGAGAATTTTTGGTGGAGGTTCTCATGCTTAGCCTCTTGCATCATCCTAACCTTGTCAACTTGATTGGTTATTGTGCCGATGGAGACCAACGCCTCCTTGTTTATGAGTACATGCCATTGGGATCATTGGAGGATCATTTACATGGTTAGACTTCTTGCTATATATATATATATATTGTGTGTGTGTGGCCTTTAAAATTGTTTAATCTGTACAATTCACTTTCATTTGCCCTAAAGAGCCTTATCAAGTTTTTGGAAAAGCATTGAGAGTATCTTAGGTTTATAACTTTCTCCCTTTAGATAATTTGCACTAGTGAAATTTGGTCAAGCGTCACTTTAGGACGGCAATGCACTGCCCTCATTGATGAAATGAGCACTCCAATGTGTGTTAAAATAAACAAAAATAGACTCTAATTTACCTAATCTTGTTCCCAACAACTTTGAGTCATCTGCACAAAAGTTTTTTCATGCCATTCCCACTATTTAATGTGATATCTGCTGTTAAGTCAATATCAACGGTGTCTTTCCTCAGCACTTACAGCTGAGATCATCTTTAGCCTTCTCTTTCTCTTTTTAACACCTTCAATGTACATATTCATAATACATCCACCCCAGTTTGCATTATTTGGTGACTTTTGCACTTGGTCCGACCATCTCAATAAGCTCCCACTCTTCTTGTCACTTACTGTTGCAACTCCTAAGTTCTGTTAAATGCACTTGTTTACGATTCTAGTCATTCCTAGTCTTGCCTCTTGCCCATCTCAAATCTCCATATCCTCATCTCAGCTCAATTCGTTTTATGTTTTTATGTTTCTTTATTGCCTTGTGTTCGGCTCCACACATCATTGCTAATGTTTTAGCTGTCTTAAAACATTTTATTTTCGTTAGATTTCTGATGTCCTAAGGCACATCAAGATCCTAGCTTTGCAGTTGGACTGCTTATTTAGTTGGAAGCTGATGATTGCTAATGACATGGCTGATCTTCTGGCTAGAGAGGATGTAGAGAGATGGGGTTGGAGTTTGGGGAATTTGTTTCCTCTTCCACCTAGTTTTTGGGGTTGTATGATTTCTCAGATGTTGTGGGACCTTTTTTTGGTTATGTATGGTTGATGGAAAACTTTTTTATTTTCCAATAAAATTCTGTTGTTATTTATGGAGAAAAATGTTTTAATGGAATGAACACAATACTTCAAAGTCTCCTCTCATCATCATCTAGCTTGCTTTAATTTAAAGATTGGTATATTCTTTTATCTCGCTCTCCTTGTCTGCTATTGAAGCAAGTAGAAAATGGTTATTCTGGTTATCTCTTTTTTATCAATCCTACCTACTCCAGTTCTAGTGTTTTTTTTTTACTGAAATTGCAGTCCATATATTCTGTTATAGTTGTTGCATTTACCCTTTTCAGTCTCACCAACCAAAATTGTATAATCAGCAGACAGCATAAACATGGAACTTCTAGGTCAGAGCTTCTTCTTACCATCTTCACTATGACAGTTACTTGATGGGGAGCCGTCTGTGGGTGGTATGTTTGGATTCAGTTTTGCTGTCATCATTAGGGCATTCCGGGAACTGGGAAGGGTTAGTTGATTAATTGGGAAATTATCAGTGCCATCCCCTGACGTTTGCCTATATTTAAAGCACACCCACTAACTACCATAATATCAACCGTTACCCATTTTTGGATGGTGTTAACCTATGAAATTCCTTTGACCAAAATACCCTTAACACTAAAACATAAAAAAAAACCTATTCCTAAAGAATCGTTATCGTCTACGGTTCCCTGACCAGTGTGGTTCCCTAGTGCCTCTCACAAGAGGGGGTGGGACCCACCCGGGGCACCTGACTGAACACTCTGCCCGGGTGGGGTCCACCCTCCTCTTGTGAGAGGCACTAGGGAACCCCATCGGTCAGGGAACCGCATACGATAAAAATTCATTCCTAAATCATTTCTTACCGTTGGAGACTTCAAAACTAGCTACCTGAGCTTCTCTCCCCCACCCATTTCCGGCAGCTGTAAGTAATTCTATACTCCATTCTATCTAGTACTGCAGTAGTAGGATATCGACTCATTAGTAGCATTGGCAGAGAAAATTGCATTTCCAACTGATTATATCCATATCCATAAAAAAAAAAGAAAAAAAGTGCAGTTACATACTAGTGATTTTCAGGCACATAAAAAGCAATTTAATCAATAAGTGCTCCAAATAACCATCATTAATCTTGCCACATTAGATTAGTACTGCTATACTCGATATCAAATACAACCCAAACAATTCAAACTCCACATGTCAAGGTGTTAATCGGCTTGACACTCGAGGAGAATAAACTATATTATGGATTTGACAGGGAGGAGAATAAAATAGTTACAAGGAGCGTCGGTTATTCACTGGGAAATATGGAGTAACCAAACAGAAAAATAGGCGAAATAGGCTGAACCAGGAGCACTTCGATTTCAGTCCAAGAGAGCATGTGTTGTAGATCGATTTCAGGCAAAGAGAGCAGGTGTCACAAATCAATTTCAGGGTATCTTAGCACAATTTCAGGTGTTGCAGCTCGATTTCAGGAACTCGACGGTAAAGCAGAGAGAGAGAGAGAGAGAGAGAGAGAGAGATTCCAGCCTTTGGATTGCCAGGTGGAACTTCCTCAAATGTTGACATTGGTCCTCACAAACTTAGGGTTTTGACTCCTTCAATTCCACAGCTCTGAGAACTAGAGCTTTCTAGAGAAGAAATATAAGAATCACCTGCGATTCGAGAAGAAAGAGGAGTTGCAGAGTAGAGAAGATGAGTTGAAGAGTTACTGGTTGTCGAGGTTTCTTCGGGGTAGTTGTGAATGTGCGCAATGCATCGAGTAAAATTTACAAAGTTTTGTCGAGCAATGGTGGTCGGTTGACGCCGGGCTGCTTTATCGCCGGAGTAGGTTTCTTCAAGACGGTAGGTTGCAGTGGATTCTCCAAGGTTGTCAGTAAGTGTGAGGAAGAAGGTTTGTGGGTGTTTTAATTGAAAGGGCAGATTAGGTACTTCGGCCACTAAGAAGGGCAGAATTGTCATTTAAAAAATATTAAACTTCTGACATCACCACTTAACAGCTCTTAACTAAAGGTTGGGGGTCTGTATGGAATTAGTTTGGTAAAGCAGGGGAGATGGTTGATATTATGATAGTTAGTGGGTGTGCTTTAAAATATAGGCAAACGTCAGGGGGTGGCGCTGATAATTTCCCTGATTAATTTTAGGATTTTGGTGTACATGATCACCTCTTAGGATGGCTCTAATGATAACTACTACCCATAGAAAGAAACAGGATGATTAAAACCCAACCCTTGTTTGTTAATTAGACACTATATAAAGATTGGTTCATGCTTGGGGGATCTATAGTGATTGATTGCTTCATCATTTTTCAATTTGTTTTTCTTTTTCTATTTGAACCAGTGTAAGATTTTGCCGGTTCATTAGGGGAATATTTTGTCCCATTTCCTTGCATTGAGAAGGGAGTTAGTATCCTCCTTTTTTTTTTTTTTTAGGTGACTGTCCACATAAGAAACAAATAACATCAATCAAGTCCCTTTCTGTCCTCAGGTTTTCATTTTGTGCTTATTGAAGAGAATCGGACCTCATCACCTTTATTCACCGTGATTGAATGGACAAGTTTGTCAATTTCACTATTTTAAATCATGTCATATCACAATTTCTTATCCCCAGCAATCTATTGCTCAATCAGGTCGCACACATCCCCACAGTCATGGGTTTGCAAGGACAATAGCAGCTTATGCACCAAAAAGAGGAAAAAAGGGGGGGGGGGGGGGAGGAGTAGGTTGTCAAACTTCTTCATCTCAGTATAGCCTTTACATGTTATTTCATAAAAGCCACCTTAAATTGATTCCCCCTTTTACTTTCCAGGTTTTTCTTTTTTTTCTTCTTTTTTTTGGGGGGGGGGGGGGGGGTGCATTGTTAACAAATTTCTCATATGATTATTTTACTCTCCTGAAAGAATGAAATTTCCTCTGTGATCTTTTTTCAACAAGCTCTCAGATGTGTATAGCATTAGCTCATTGCTGAACCATGTTCAGCTATTAGGTATCTGGAGGGGCATAGACATAGATCCCTTACCCATTGTTATCTGGGGTTTGAGGGTCAGCAAATTCTGAGGTTTGCCATTGTTTGGTGTTGTGTCAGAAGAGGATGGAAAGCTTATGGTTATTTTGTTGAGGTCTTTGGGTATGCTACATGAGCTTTTAAGGACAAACTATCAAATGGTTGTCTGAACATTTTCTGGCCTACACTGAACAATGTCTATTGAGTTTAATTTCCAAAGCCATTTCAATACTGTCTATGCTGCATTCTTGAGGTTAGGCTTGTAGCACTTGTTGCTGCCTGCTTGGGTTTGGGTGCGAAAGGAGCAGCAAGACTACCTTGGTACAGTTCCTAGGACAGTTTCAAATGCCTAGGGTTATAATGTAATTTAATAATATCTAGGAACTCTCTCTCTCACAGTGAATGGATAGAGTCTATAATGATCTCCCCCCCCCCCCCCAAAATCTGGCAGAACTTCTTTGGTGATGTAGAATATAAATTTTGCCACCACTAACTACATTACTTAGTAGCTACCTGTTACCTATTTTCAGATCTTCCACCAGACAAGGAGGCTTTAGACTGGAATACAAGGATGAGGATTGCCGCTGGTGCAGCCAAGGGTTTAGAGTATTTACATGATAAAGCAAATCCCCCTGTCATTTACAGGGACTTCAAGTCTTCTAACATCCTTCTTGATGAGGGCTATAACCCAAAGTTGTCAGATTTTGGGCTTGCAAAGCTTGGTCCTGTTGGAGACAAGACTCATGTCTCCACACGAGTGATGGGAACTTATGGCTATTGTGCTCCTGAGTATGCCATGACAGGGCAACTGACTTTGAAATCTGATGTGTACAGTTTTGGTGTTGTCTTCCTTGAATTGATCACAGGGCGCAAGGCAATAGACAACACACGGGCTCCTGGAGAGCACAATCTTGTTGCATGGGTAAAATAATTTTTAATGTATTTCTTTTACAGATTTTTCCCTTAAAATTTGTTCTTCCGTTTGCATAAAATAATATGTGGGATTATGATTGTCTTTTTGAGATTTAATTGATGAATAAAACATAAAGATTCCAATTCTTGGGATGTGGATTGCAGGCAAGACCACTTTTCAAGGACCGTAGGAAGTTCCCCAAGATGGCTGACCCTCTGCTGCAAGGCCGTTATCCAATCAGGGGACTTTACCAAGCTCTTGCTGTTGCAGCCATGTGTTTGCAGGAGCAAGCTGCTACAAGGCCTCTAATAGGAGATGTTGTGACTGCTTTGACATATTTAGCATCCCAAACATACGATTCAAATGCGGCTTCTGCCCAAAGTAACAGAGTTGGTCCATCTACCCCTAGGCACAAGGATGACCGAAAGAGCTTTGGGAGTGGGACTGACAGCCAAGATGAAGCTGGACGTGTTGGTCGTCGTTCTCAATCACCCCACCAGAATTCTCCTGATAGGAGACACAGAGACCCTCTTCGAGGAGTGAACTTAGGTGCTGAGAGTGGCAGGGGTGAATCCAGTGGTGGATCTGGAAGGAAGTGGGGCTTAGATGAATTGGAAAAGCAGGAAGCTCAGAGGGATAGCCCTGTTCATGCAAGGGATTCACCAAGGAATTTCAACCGAGATTTTGATAGAGAACGTGCAGTTGCAGAGGCAAAAGTATGGGGTGAAAATTGGAGAGAGAGAAAGCGAGCAAATGCCATGGGTAGCTTTGATAGCACAAATGAGCAACCATGATTCAAGCCGAAACCCAGATTCATCTTGCTTTTGGTCTGAAAACAACAGGTTGCTTCCAATGAACCATTCTTTAAAAAAAAAAAAAATGAAAAAAAAAAGAGAGAAAACAGGGAGAAGAAGTGGTTATGAGCCATCACATGTTCTGTTTGGATTTCGATCTCTCCAATGGAATAAGGGTACACTTGTCCAACTCAACAGTTGCGGCTTGTCCTCTATCATTTATAGTTAAAGTATCAAATCAGATGCCCCTGGTTACATGAACCATATTGAATTTGTGCAGAGTTCCCTCCATTTAGTGTGGGGAAAGGAGGAACTGTTAAAAGTCCATCTGGAAGAGGGAAGGCTATTCTTGTGGACATGTGCAGGTAAATCCAAGCATTGAATGTTAACTCTGCAACTTGTTGGACTTTGCATGTATGGATTTCTCAAAGGGTCAGGGTACAAAAGGAAGCTTAGAAGTTTATGTAAAGGGAAAAGGTTATGGGTTTTGTCTGGGTGTCTCATTTTTCAGCCCTTGTATTTTTGGACCATATTCTTCTTGTATGGATTTCTGAGTCGGTCATATTATAGGTTTATACAAAAGGTTTGATTACCATGTTATTTCCTTTGAATGGTCTCTCCTGTCAAACTGGTATTAGGAATTTGAAGTTATATGATATGCACAAATCACTATATGGATCAGTGGAGGCCGATTCCAATTTTGATTCAATCGGAATTTGAATCGAAGTCGGCTGGAACTGATTTGACCGGACCTGATTCCGATTCCTCAAACCATGGTAAAAACATGTGGGATATGGGATCTTTATGGTTTTGCATTCACTTGGAAGACTATGTGCTAAATTTGAGGCCTTGGTTTTTGAATCCATCTAAAGCATAGTTGCAGATTTCCTCAAGGTGGTGGTGTTTAAAATTTTCCTTCTCCCCTTCTCCCATCGTGGAGAAAGAAGAAACCTTTCATCACTGGTTATGTGATCTTTCCTTTATTATCATTAACTCTCATTCCTTATTGTATAGAGTTGAAAATAACCTTCTCTGTGGCTAATCGAAAGGTCAGATCTCTCTCTGTATCATGGGTGGAGAGAAACTGAGTCCTTATTGAAAACTTACCTGGTGATTAGTTTCCAGATTTGCAAAAGGTTGCAGTGCTGAAGCTGTGAAGCATTGTGAGCTTATACTCACTTATTTTAGTCACAACCGTTGATCCACTGTCCATGTTTTTTCTGCATTAATCGGTTACTGGCCCTAGAATAGAATTGAAGAGAGGAGAGGGGAGAGAATCTGAAAAGATGGCAGTAATGGTTCTGGCTCTTGTTTGGTTGCCTCTTTAATTCATCTGTTCTTCTGGGTCTGGTACTGCTCTGATTTGTCTGCAACTCCTACGCCACACCTAAGGCAAGCTCCCTGCTGTAACTCCCTGACCTCCGGCGACCTCCCACCTTTTCAGCCACACTCTCTCTTGAGACCTTCCTGCTGCAACTTTCCCTCCAAAGGATTGACGCGAGAAGCCAATTTTTTTGACTCGTTTGTTCATTGAGGTTCAATTCCACCCAACCCAGCTTTCAAGAAGAGCACCCAGCATCCTGATTACAAAGGTCAAGGAGCCAGGAAGAGGAAACAGGCCAAATTGGCTGTCTTGCTACAGTCAAGGCCTTCCGACCCAGCCTTGGATTCTCACGGAAAAGGTTTAGATTCATCTTTCTTACAACAATCTAAAGCGAGCCTATACCTTAGAGTGGAGCTCTCGTGAACAGAGAGGACCAACGACATTCACTGGGGGAACCCAGGGCTCTGTGGACCACCATTAAAAGGACCAAAACTCCTCTAATGGTGTAAGTAAGATCAAGAAGAAGAAGCTCCGCAATGATTAGAGACGTAAATGAATAGCCGAAATTCGTTTCCGTATCCGTTTAGCACTATCCGAATCCGTCTGAAAGCTAAAAGAATGCGGATACAGATAGGCTAGAGCTATCCGAAAAGCTATATTTACATATAAACGGATAAAATATCTGATCCGTATCCGTGTCCGTATTCATTCGAAAACTAATCGAATACGAATGCAGATATAGCACTATCCGAGCCGAATCCGATCCGTTTACATCCCTAACAATGTTAAGCAGCAGCTCAGCCGTGAGATGACTTCAAACTACAGTGGGTTTTGTACTTGTTTGTTTTTACATGACCCATCATATTTTTATTTTTTATTTTTTTGATGTGGTTAAAGCACACCTGTACATAGAGATAAAAATTTCCAACCTCCCAAACCAACCCAATACGAAGCGAGCAAGGCTATTAAAATCCAAATCAAGGTCGAATTGGTCCTGCCAGATTGGAATAGACCGGAATTAGACCCCAAACACTCTAAAATTGGTCCGCGGAGAACTGTATGCTAGAGACCTCTAGAGTCAGTCAAAATTGGGATTTTTTTTAAAACATTAACTACCTAATTATATCACAATAGCTTATCGACCGGCCCGGGGACCATAACTCCATAAGGCCATTAAAAGTAAGGGGGATTTTTATTTTATGTTTTTTGGAAGGTTGGGGACATAGGATATTTTTATCTGCTCCATCTCTTGCCCGCTCCATTTCCCCAAGTTCCTCTAATAGAGGGGGTTGAACCTCACCCGAGTAGTGTATTCGGGTACAGATAGGGGTAGGGTGGTCATTTTCACCCCCTCTATTAGAGGAACTTGGAGAAATGGAGCAGATAAAGGTCTGGGGATCGGTGGTACGGGAGAAAATTATCTGCTCCATTTCCTCAAGTGCCTCTAACAGAGGGGGGTGGACCCCACCCGGTCAGGGGTAGGGTGGTTATTTCCATCTCCCTATTTGAGGTACTTGGGGAAATGGAACTGCCCAGGAAATGGTGCAGATAATGATCTGTGGGACGGGGAGGAGAGTCAACCACAAGACCTCCTTGGTCTCACCAATCGTAAGGCTAGCTGCTTCCCTACTAGAATTGAAAGTGGTTATAATCGATTCTGATCTGAATCAACCAATTCGACTGATTCAATTACAATTTTTGAAACGTTGATATGAAACCAATCACATGATTTAGAGGGTTAAGATTGAAAGAATTTCAACATGACAAATTTGACACAATACAACATAGCAGGGTAAGTTTGAGTTAGGGTTGAAGGAGTGGCACACTAGAGCTTTTTGACAAAATAATTTTTGGGAAAGGTTCTCTGAGCCTGGCTAAGGGTACACTAGCATTTATGTGTTTCTCTCTCTCTCTTCCTCATGTGAAATGTCATCATTGCCCTACAATGAATGATACCATTTTACCGCACCTCATAGGTGGGCTTCTCTATGTTGCTTGCTCAGAGAACCCTCTCTCATAATTCCCATCCAACGGTTGAAAGACACGACTTTATACATACACGGACGTGCATAAAAACTAGGTCGATTTTAATATTAGAAATAAAAAGGATGTGAAACCTTTCATACGAAAAAAATATTAAGCTTTCTCTTCTCTCCTCATTTAATGATGTGAATCCCTTCATACGAATCAATACACAAAAAATCTTTACCAAACATGATTACAATATAAGGAAGCAGTGTGTCAATCCCTTTCCCTATATTATATTATACCCAAACATTGTTAAAATGATTGTCTTGGTGTTTTGATTTACATATTTCTCTATGCATTAAGCTTGAAATATAATTTTTCTTGTCATTTTCTAAAGATTATACCTAGAAGAATTCATGACATAAATTAAAAAGTTATTGTAATATTAACAAGATATGTTAGAGTTCTAATACTTTGACACAATTAAGATGTGTTTGGGTCTAGGCAACTTTGATGAAATAATGTTACTTTCAGGAATCAAACACTGCTACGGGGATGGAGGTGAATCAACCAGCAGATTACATTGTCTCCTTACCTACGGGTGATGTGGAGACTATTCTTCAACCGCTTGACTTCCCAGAGAAACTTTGTAAATTGGTTAAGCAGGATGCTGATTTCTGTATCTACTATCGGTTGTAACTTCCTTGTTTTTGGTACTTTGGTTGATACGGGGCCTGTCCCGTTTTAGTTGGGGGCCTCCCATTTCCCTCTTTAAGCATATTTTAAAGAGGTTCTAGGTGGCTTCCTGTTTTTTTGTATATTTATTTTTTTCTTTTTCTTTTTTTTAATATAATTTACTTATTCAAAAAAAAAACACTTAATCCCTCCTTACTAACCTAGACTATTTCTAAATATGTGTTTATGATCTGAAAATATTTCTTTTTCATCCTACTCTATCAGATTCTTGTGACCATAATGATGATTTGGGAGATGCAGATGCAAATCATAGGTTGTTAGAAGGTATCTCATATCTAGTTAATTGTGATGGCAGCTATGCAGAACCTACTGAAGATGCAGGATAGGTTTCTATTTTGTTGTAACCATCCATATCTTTTCCAAAGGGCTGAACTTTCTAATTTTTATTTTTGTTTCATTCTGTTATAAATTTTACTAGTGTCCCACGTGTTACATTTGCAGGGAAAAAAACACAAAGCTTATGGATCATTTTGTACACTAGAAAGAAATCCTGTAAATACAAAACCCACCCTTTCCGCCAAAAGGATGGCCCAGGATAACCAAAATTGCAATCTATAAAACTTACCCCAAGAATCCAAGACAGTTCATGAAATTGAACCATAACAACTCGAGGGGTAAAAGCCTACTCAATAAACATGGTAAAAAAAGTTTTAGTTACTATAGACAGACATATATACTCTTGATAAAAGTTCATTTTCTCTTCGTCCCCTGTGCAAACACAAAACAATAAGCAATATCAAATATGGTAACTAGCAAGTCATAGAAATCCTAGTTAACACAGACCTAGTACTCACTGAGCTAAGATGGTCGTCCATCACTGCTTGCTTCTTTTTTGTTGGAACCGCTACCTTTAAAAGGTCGACCTTGTAGGAAAGGGAGGAAACAATATGTATATCATACAGGAGCTCTAACACGGTAGACTATCCAAAGGGGGACACGGGTGGATAAACAATTCAATTCCTGCTCAGACATCTAGTGATCGCTCTCCTATTAAATGTGATTACTGTGGGAAGGACTGGCACACCAAGGGCCGATGTTGGAAGCTTCATGGCCGCCTTGCAAATACTCGTGGGTGTGGGAAGGGTGGTTCCAATCGGCCCAGTCACAGTCACACCCATGCTCATCTGGCAAGTATTGAAGACCAGCCTGATCAATCTCTTTCGCAAGTGGTGGCTGAATTACAAAATCTACGGGATATGGTGAATCGCTTGGACACATCTTCTTCGGCATCTGTATCTCCTTCCATGGCTACCTCGGCTATGTCACTGCCTACCAACCCCACTACACCTTCTTCCACAGGTATTCCATTTGGTGGGAACTGCACCTCGGTCATGCCCGACTCTTGGGTAATTGACTCAGGAACAATTGACCATATGACAGGTTCTTCCTCTTTTTTTCAAATATTTTTCTTTATCTGGTCATAATAAGGTTCGTGTTGCTGATGGGTCTCTTTCTCCTATCTCAGGAAAGGGAACTGTGCAGTGCACCTCCTCTCTAAGCCTTTCCTTTATGTTGCATCCCAAAATTTACTACTAATTTGCTTTTCATTAGTAGCTTAACCAAGGACTTAAACTGCAAAGTAACCTTCTTTCCCAACCATTGTTTGTTTCAGGACATGGCAATGAACAGTACAATTGCATGTGGTAACGTGGTTGGTGGTCTATACGTGCTTGATAGTTCCCGGGCAGCATTGGCATCTCAGACTACATCTTCTAATTTTGATTCTGCATTTTTTTATTTGAATAATTGGCATCGTCGTTTGGGTCATCCACCAATTGGTGTTTTATCTACTTTATTTCCTAGCTTGGTGAAACGGTGTAATAAACATAATTTTTCTTGTGATGCTTGAACTTTGGCAAAGCAAACTCAAAGTATTTTTCCTACTTCTGATAATAGAAGTTTGACTCCATTTGGTTTGATATATTCTGATGTGTGGGGCCCTATCCGATGTGTTTCTACCTCTGGGTTTCGATGGTTTGTAACTTTTATTGATTGTTTTAGCCGGACGACTTGGGTGTACTAGATGCATAGCAAAAGTGATGTATTCACATGTTTCAATCTTTCTCACAAAATGTTCCAGACCCAGTTCGATGCCAAAGTGAAGATTATTCGCTCCGATAATGGAAAAGAATATATGGATGGTGTCTTTCTCTCATACTTGGACAGCTATAGAATCATTCATCAAACCTCTTGTGTTGACACTCTGGTAGAAAATGTAGTGGCTGAACGTAAGAACAAACATCTTTTGGAGGTTGCACATTCTTTTATGTTTACCATGGCTGTTCCGGCGCGTTTCTGGGATGATGTTGTCCTCACAGCTGCTTATCTTATCAATCGACTTCCATCCCGAGTGGTAGATGGCCGCTGCCCAATGGACGTTCTGTTTGGGAAATCTACGTTTGTGGTGCCTCCCAAGGTCTTTGGTTGTGTCGTGTTTGCCCGAAATCACCATGTACATGCCAAGTTTGATCCTAAAGGGCTATGATGTGTTTTTCTTGGTTACTCTGCTACCTAGAAAGGGTATAGATGCTATCATCCTCCTACACGGAAAGTGTTCGTCACTATGGATGTGGTGTTCTGGGAATCTGAAGCTTACTTCAAACAGCTGGCACCTCCGCAGGGGAGATTCTAAGTGGTGAAGAGGTCCCGTTGATTGCTCCTCTGGATATTAAGATTCCTACAATAGAGGATGTCCTTGTTGAGTTGGAAGATGGAGTTACAAGTCAGGAACAAGAAGTGAAAACTGAGCAGCAACTAATCCAAGGGGAGAACAACAGATAGACTTACTCTCGGGGAACTGGTTTTCCGTTACATGGCCCATGGTCCAAAGAGACCACCACCACTGCTCCTACTCAATCGACATCTATTCCTACAAGTCCTACTCCTAGTCATATTTCTGGTAAGCTTCCTCCTGATCCCAGCCTCGATCTACATATTGCTATTCGAAAACCAAAAAAGAGTTGAACACAACATGCTATTTCCAACTTTGTGTCATACAACTCTCTTACACCTGCTTTCAATGCCTTTGTATCTTCTTTATCCTCTGTTTCCATCCCTAACAATTGGCAGGAAGCAATAGCTGAACAGAAATGGAAGGATGCAATGAACGAAGAAATGCTTGCCCTTAAGAAGAACCAGACCTGGGATTTGATGAATCCTCCACCAGGGAAGAAACCCGTTGGTTGTAAATGGATATTTATTGTGAAACACAAGGCTGATGGCTCAGTAGAAAGATACAAAGCAAGACTAGTTGCCAAAGGGTTTACTCAAACCCAAGGAATTGACTATCAAGAAACCTTTACCCCCTGTAGCAAAGATGAATACCGTACGAGTCATAATCTCTTGTGTTGTGAATAAAGGTTGGGAACTCCAACAACTTGATGTGAAAAATGCCTTCCTGCATGAAGACCTAGAGGAAGATGTTTACATGGAGATACCACCTGGTTTTACAAACAACTAACATGAGTGGTGAAACCTGTCAAGCATTAATTGGTTTTATTTTATCAGAAGACAAACAAGATTTAAATTAAGAGAAAAGAGGGGCAGAAATTTGCCCCAAATGTGTAACAGAGCATGTAACCCCCAAAAAAAAAAGTGTAGAGCACCCTGAAAATGATGACTTGTTAATAAAAATAAAAGTGAGATAAAAAGAATTTGTTAAAATTTTTAAAAGGGTGGTGACTGACGAGTCTGTTAGAAATTTTTAAACCGGACTATATATCCTTCAGGATAAGTGATTCCACTTTTTATATATAGGTCAATGATGTAATTTACACATAAAAGAACTAAAGTAGCTTTAAGTGACTAAGGTTCGTCAGGTTAAAGGATAGAAAGGAAATAATATACCCCAACTTGATAGCCCTCAAATCACCCACTCCTTTTTTGCTGATGATTGCATCACTTTCCTTAAAGCTAAGCATGGGTCCCTGAGATGCCTTAAAGATTCTCTTACCTTATATTGTGGTGTGTCGGGCCAAGCTGTGAATTGAGCAAAATCTTGTGCCAACTTTAGCCTAAACACCCCTATTAGGCTAAGGCTTATATTTGTAAGAATAGTGGGTGTTAGGGGGATTTCTCACCTGAAAAGTACCTTGGCCTTCCCTCAGTGATAGGCAGGAATAAGAAGAAAGCTTTCCAAGAGATAAAGGATAGAACTCTCAATAGGATTTCAGATTGGAAGGAGAAATTGCTCTCGCCGGCAGGGAGAGAAGTCCTAATAAAGTCAGTGGCATCGGCTATTCCCTCATATTCAATGGCTCACTTTTCCTTGCCTGCCGGTTTGCTTTCAGATTTGAACAAAGCATGTTATAGATTCTTATGGGGCCAAAAGCTTCAAGAGAAAAACATCCATTAGGTTGGGTGGGATGTGCTTACAAGGCCTAAGCTTGACGGAGAGCTTGGGATTCGAGACCTTGCTGTTCAAAATGAAGTTTTGCTGGCAAAGTTGGGGTGGCAGCTCTTACATAAGCCTAACCTTCTGTGGACAAGATTGATGGGAAACATCTACTTTTCAAATGGTGAGTTCCTCTCGACGCAATTGGGTGCAAAGCCATCATGGGTGTGGAGAAGTATATTGAAAGGTTGGGAGGTGTTGGTGAAAGGGCTCAGATGGGTGGTAGCTAATGGTAACTCTATTATATTTGCAATGACGTATGCGTGCCTGATCTTGAAGGATACAAAATTCGCTCACCCAGGCCTTCGGATTGTAATGAGTGATGGGTGGCGGACCTTATCTCCCCATTGGTGCAATGGAGGGTGGAGAAATTAAGGAGGCTCTTTAATCCGATTGAGTGGGGGGTATCCTCAAAATCCCTATTAATTCTGGAGGGTAGGATAGTTTGTGTTGGGGGCCCCATCCTAGAGGAGAATTCTCAGTTAAATCGGCTTACAGATTGGGTTCGTCTTTGGCTCCTCCCTAGTCAAGCACAGCTAGGAGAATCTCTTGCATTCCGAAGCAGATTTAGAAAATAATTTGGAACTCTAAGATCCCCTCCCAGAATCCAATCTTTTCTTTGGAAAGCTTGCTTAAATGCATTGGGAGTTTTGGTGAACCTCAAGAGAAGAAATATTGTAGCTTCTGAGATGTGTTTGGAGTGTGGGAATGAGGTTGAAACGGTGGAGCATGCTCTTAATGAATGTCCCTTGACGCAACAAGCATGGTTTGCTTCTTGTGTGACTATGAGATCTGTTTTTGGCCCTCCCGTGCCTTTCTTTGAATGGATTCTTAAATAGGGGAAAAGTTCCTGACTTGTCAAGGAATGATCAATGGAGTTTCTTCACTTCCTATGCAACTGTTGTTTAAGAGATTTGGAAGATGAGAAACTCTAGATGCTTTAGATTATCCATTCCTCTCTTCAAATCCTGGATCTCCATGGTTAACAGAAATGTGAAGGAAGCCCTCTCTTTGATTCATGGTCCTACCTAGATTCACTGCACTGATGTGCCTCTCCCTGCCCCATTGGACGACCCAGTTGAGACAGTCATGGTGTTTTCTGATGTTGCAGTCTTGAAGAGGCCAAAAGCTTTGGGCTTGGGATGCCTTATTTTGTCTGGAAATCGGGAGTTATGTTTGATTGCTTCTCACCATGTTGCCCTCTCTTCAGTATTGGTGGGTGAGGCCATGGCCCTTAGATTGGTGATGGACGCAGCTTTCCAAGCCGGCTTCCTCCATGTTGCTTTTCATTCGGACTGCACGTCTCTGATTCGATGCCTTCAGCCGATGTCTCCCCTATCCCCTATTGAGATATCTTTTGTTGTTGAGGATATTAAGCTCCTTCAGTCGAGATTTGTTTTTTTGTAGCTTTCATCATATTTATAGGTCATAAAATGTATTGGTTCATCATATTCCTAAGGGCGGTTGGTCACCCTATTAACGGTTCTTGGGTGTCCTCGTTTCCTGAGCAGTTGCTTTGTATTGTACAGCAGGTTTTCCCCTCGGGGGCTTAATATAATTTTGGGCCCCTTTGAGGAGCCTTTGCATAAAAAAAAATCACTAACCTCATATCATTCCATATTTGATTATTAATTACGTTTTACTTTGCATCCAATTTCGGGGTTTGAAGTGTAAAATAAAAATTACATCTAAAAAGTATCATTACTAAATATGGTAAGAAATGTAAGTAGTTTATACAATCATGTTGGGTAATGATTATAAAAATTCCTATTCTTAGGTTTGAAAATTTTTACTTCCTTTCCCTTTAATTTGGGTGAAGAAACACTATAGAACACCTCACACATGTCTCATTGTTCAAAATTTAATCTAGAAACAAGTGTATAGCTAGAGTGGTTAATAAAAGTAAGTTAGAGTTTGCTACATACATATAGGGAGTTATTGCATGATACTTTGCATGGTAATAACGTAGTCTTATGGAATATATATATGTTGTAAGTAGTAAGTTGTAATTATTAGTTGTTTGTGGTAATTAGTAAGGGTGTAAATCAGTTTCAAATTGGTTATTTACGGTTTTGATTCGATTCTTAAGTATGTTGGTATGATCCGGAATCAAATCGGTTTTAAAATTTGATACTCAAACTGAGCGTATTCGATTCAGTTAGTTCTTATTTTATTCCAAAATTCAATTATAGTTCTTATACTCGGTCCATATACTATAACATATCATATTATATACTATAATATAGTAGTATTATAGCATCTAATACTAATATTAGTAAAATATACTATAATATATTATAATACACTGGTATCCAAATTCGGTTCCTATTGCGACAAGAAATCGTCGAGCGGTCCTGCGAGTGCTGTCACCTGCAAGTGGACCAAGGGGTCAACAGAGAGAACCGGTGTGGTCCCGGCCTGGGGCTCTCCGATGCCAAAGTTAGATCTCCTGGCGCAAATAGATGAATAGTGATTATTCAATATGAGATTAGATGTCCCCTGATGGGGTTGTGTACCTTGCCTTTTATAGTAGCGTATGGCGGTGTGGAGAGTCCCAGTTTGATGGCGATTGCCCCGTTGAGTGGATAGAGGCCCTGGGTAACGGGGCTCTATCCTGATTGATCATCTCCCCGCGGGAGGGAGTGTCCTAGTGGTATCAAGATCCTTGGTGGATAGATACCCGCGTGTGGTGATAACGTCCTTGGTGCTTGAATCCGTCTGGGTGACGTGACTTCTAAGCAGCGGCCTAGAGTCCTGGTGGTGACATGAGTCTGCAGCGATACGATCGGGTCATAGGTGGGTAGCCCCCACCTCACGTGCCCACGATGCTGTGCCTGGGTGAGGCCGTGCCTGGATGTGTAGCCGCGCCAAGGTGAGGCCGCGCCCCGGATGTGTGGCCGCGCCCGAGTGGTGGCCGCGCCTGGGTGAGGCCGCACCCGGGTGTGTGGCCGCGCCTAGGTGAGGCCGCGCCCAAGTGGTGGCCGCGCCTGGGTAAGGCCGCGCCTGGGTGAGGCCGCGCCTGGGTGCTGGGACCCTGGTTCGTTCCCCTTGGTTATGGAGCGGGTCGTCTGTGACACGTGGCGGTCGTTGATTGGCCCGGTGAATATTGGATGTATCATTTGCCCCCACTCTCTTGGGATAGGATGTCCAAGAGAGTAGATGTCGTTACATAATGAGGGGTCCGCTGCGAATAGACTTTCCTTGTGGGGTTTGCCTGTAAATCCGCTAATGAGGTAGGAGAGGTTGGGGGTTCAAACCTTTCCTCCTACACTTTTTCTTCTTTTGTTTTTTGTAGGTATATGTTCCTTTCTTTCACTTTCTCTTCTTTCACTTCTCATTTCTCTTTCTTACTTTTTGTCTCCCATTTTGCTCTTCTTTAATTCCCCCCTTACATTCCACTTTTTATCTTTTGTCCTCTCTTTGGTGCCCACCATGTGCTTGTTTTTGGGTCACCTCCACTAGTATCCACTTTGCTTGATTTTGGGTCCTTGTGTTTGGTTTGTGCTCACTTGGTGCCTTGGTTTGCTTGGAAGGCTTGAGTGGTGCTTGGCTTGAGTGCCTTGCCTCTTGTGATCTCTGTCACTTGATCATGCCCGTGGTGTGGCCACGTCGTCGTCGTGTGCCTGTCTCCCCGTGCGGTCGCCTTTTCTCTGAGGTAAATTCGGTCCCTTTTCTTTCTTTTTCGTTTTTCTTTTTTTTTTTTTTTTTTTTGGTAGGGCGGCACCTATGTGAGGCCGCGCTGGGGTGGCCGCGCTTGGGGTGGCCCCACCTGGGTGTGGCCGTGCCTTACGAGTGTGGCCGTGCCTGGCTGGCCGCGCCTGGCTGGCCACTCCTGGGTGGCCGCGCCTGGGTGTGGTCGCGCCTTGGTGTGGCCGCTCCCTGCGGGTGTGGCCCGCGCCTTGCGGGTGTGGCCGCGCCTAGTTGGCCGTGCCTGGGTGGCCGCGCCTAGTTGGCCGCGCCTGGTTGGCCGCGCCTGGGGTGGTCCGCCATGCCGGTGAGGCCGCGGCGTGGGTGTGATGGACCCTCGCTCTTCCTCTCTTTTCTTCCTCTTGTATGTGATGGATCTGCTGTTTATATTTTGCAGGTGGCATTCCTTTCATTTTTTCTTACCAGTTTCGAGGAGATCGCTTTCTCGAGTAAGTAGTTCATTCCTCTCTTGTCCTTCATGTCGTTCTCGGGTGACCTTGGCCCTACTTCAGTCGGGGTTGGATCTTCAGAGGAGCGTTCCCCTGGATCGCCTTCTTCTGTGGGTACTCCCTCCTCTATACCCTCCCCTAGTGCTACTGATGGAGGTGTGGGACCTTCTAGTGTCTCCGGTCCCAGTAGGGATCATCGGCCCTCGGGGGCGGCATCCTCAGCCGCTAGTCCTGCTGATAGGTTGGGCCCTGTTGCTAGCATCTTGTCACCTTCTGACTTGGTCTCCCTCCGTGAGGAGTTCCATATTCCAGCCGAGGTCATGTTGCGTGCTCCTGGGCTTGGCGAGTATGCCTTCTCTCACCGTGCGGGTGAGATCTGTCTCTACCATTCATTTTTTCTCCAGGGCCTTCGCCTTCCTATCCCTCGCTTTGTCGAGTTGGTGTTAGAGCATTGGCACCTTACCCCTGGGCAGGTGTTGCCCAACTCTTGGAGGGTGATCTTGGGTTTCTATGTCTTCTTCGCCCGCCTGGGGCGTGCCGCTACTGTTCCCCTGTTCTCCCACTTTTATCTGTTGAAGAAGGGGAACCATGGATGTTATCACTTTGCTCGCCGCGTGCTCAAGGGGCCTTATGCCTCTGTGGAGCTTCTCACGGGGATCACTAGCCATGTAAAGTATTGGAGGGATTGCTTCTTTTTTGCCACGGTCCCCCGATGCCCATTACGGACTGTTAGGGAAGTTATTGACCTCAAGAGGGTCAATTAGGGGCTTGAGCTGAGTGATTTTGAGGGTGACTCCCTCAAGCTGTGCCTGGGTTGCGATCCGTTCCACGTCCAGGAGTTGGACTCGGAGGCCTTCCTGTCTCTCTGAAAGCTGAGTCCTGGTAAGAGCATTGTCTTTTGTACTTGATTGGCATGTTGGTATTTGAATGTATATGTCATCTAATTGGTTGGGCGGTCTATGCAGTGGATACGCATCCGGACTTCAGTTTGCTCCGTGGCAATCTGCGGAGGAAGGCCGCTTCTCAGGGTGGTCCATCTGCTGGAGTGACCGATGTTAGTGGTGCTTCTGCGCCTGTGGTTGTTGGAGCGAAGCGGAAGGGTGGACCAGGACATGCCCATGTGACGAGCTCTGGTGTGCGTGTCCTCCTTCCCCGTACTTCTCCTGATGATGATGGCGTTTCAGGCTCTGTGCCTCTGCCTCCCTCTATCGCTCCTTCCGGATCTTCTGTATTACCCATTTCCAAGGGGAAAGGTGTGAGTTCCTCTGGCGGTACTGCCACTGATCTTCCCACACTGGGTGAGTCCCTGGTGATCACCTTGGGCGTGCCAAAGGGCTCGACCTTGGCTGAAGCCGGCGTGTCACGGGAGTGGGTGGATAGGGGCAGGCTCCCTACCGCGAGGATGGCCTTGCAGAGGCTTAGCGATGCTTGTCTGGCTCAGACCCTCTACCATGATATGACTTCGGTGAGTTATCCCTTTTTTGTCTCGTCATGTTCATTGCTCCATTTATTTTTAGATTGTTTTATCGCCTGCCATGTTGATTATAGGTCCATCACCGTATTGCTGAGGCGATGCTTCAATTGGAGGGTCACGCTTCTCGTGAGGTGCAGATACAGCGTACCCTGCGTGACGTGGAGAGGGAGCTCTAGGGACAGATCGATGCCCGTGAGAGGGCCAAGGCCGGCGCACAGAGGGTGTCGGGGGAGCTCGCGGTGGCGTCTGGGAAGCTCCTGGAGGTGTCTAAGGAGCTGCGTATGACCTCTGCTGGTGCGGCCGAGAGCTCGGCTAGGGTTCTTGCCTTGGAGGAGGAGCTTCATTCATTAAGGGGAAGGCATGAGGCGGAGCTGGCATCTGTAGGTGAGCGAGCTGTGGCTGAGTTCCAAGCATCCTTTGCGTTCTCGACGCTGTATCAGGCGCAGCTTCAGCCCGCCTATGAGGGAGGGGTCCGGGACTTAGCCGCTTGTGTCCTGGAGGTGACCCCCGATTATGACTTCTCTGAGTTTGTTGCGGCGCTTCCGGGTGTAGCTGTGGTGGAGAGCGTTCCGGTGTTAGAGGTGGAGGCTGCCCTGCCTGAGTGGGGGTACTGTTGCGCGTCCTCTTGAGGTGGGCACGATGTCTCCTGCTAGGTTGGAGGTGACCCACCACTCTGTGATCCCTTGACCCTACAGTCGTACCGATCCTGTAGACGTCTCAACCTTTTTCCTTTTTTGAACTTGAGTTTATAACTACTATGACTTTTCTATGTGATCGCTTTTGCTTCTCTTTGACTGCATTGTTTCTTGGTGATTGTTTGCGCGTTAATACTCTCTGACCCTTGATAGTCATGGGATTTTGGTAGTGGCGTCGTGCCTTGGTGATCCTCGGACCTTGGTGGGTTAACGCCTTAGGCGTAGAGCCTCAGTGTCGGTATGATGCCTTAGGCACACAGCCTCAGTGTTGGCATGTCGCCTTAGGCCTGAAGCCTCTGTGTTGGCATATCGCCTTAGGTATGAAGCCTCAGTGTTGGCATGTCAACTTAGGCATGAAGCCTCAATGTTGGCATGTTGCCTTAGGCATAAAGCCTCAATGTTGGCATGTCGCCTTAGGCATGAAGCCTCAGTGTTGGCATATCGCCTTAGGCATGAAGCCTCAGTGTTGGCATGTCGCCTTAGGCATGAAGCCTCAGTGTTGGCATGTCGCCTTAGGCATAAAGCCTCAATGTTGGCATGTTGCCTTAGGCATAAAGCCTCAATGTTGGCATGACGCCTTAGGCATGAAGCCTCAGTGTTGGCATGTTGCCTTAGGCATAAAGCCTCAGTGGTGACACGTTGCCTTAGGCATGAAGCCTCGGTGTTGGCATGTCGCCTTAGGCATGAAGCCTCAGTGTTGGCTTGTCGCCTTAGGCATGAAGCCTCAATGTTGGCATGTCGCCTTAGGCATGAAGCCTCAATGTTGGCATGTTGCCTTAGGCATAAAGCCTCTGGGGTGGCGTGACGCCTTGATGTAGTGGTAGTGATTCGATTGAGTGGTAGAAGAAGACAAATATTCCTGCAACATCTCTTTATTTTGAATGAAATTCAAATTGAACTTGAAACAGTGATGTCGTCTACTGCTACTCCTACTGCTACTGCTTCTGTTATCACTACCACTACTGCTATGCTTCTACTGGTAGTACTTCTTCAGATATTCTGAGTTCCAGGTACGGTCTACCTTCTTGCCCCCTGAAGTCTTCAAGCGGTAAGTCCCTGGGCGTATCTGCTTGGAGACTATGTAGGGTCCTTCCCAGTTGGGTGACAGCTTCCCTGCCTTCTGTGGCTGTGATGCACTTGCCCTCCATAGTACTAAATCTCCCTGGTGGAATAGCCTTTCCTTGACCCTGGCATTATAGTACCTGGCAGTACGTTGCTGATAGGCGACGTTCCTTAGTAGTGCTCTCTCGCGGACCTCATCTATAAAGTCTAGGTTCGCCCGCAGTCCGTCGACATAGGTACGTTCATTGAAGTGCAGAACCCTATGGGACATGGCGCAGACCTCTACTGGCGCCAATGCTTCAGTGCCATATGCTAGGCGGAATGGGCTCTTCTTTCTGTTCCTTGTTTAGTAGCGAGCCAACCTGAACGACCTTGGAGGGGTCATCCTGGCTGAGGGGCCATGGGATGAGGTCTTCCACTGGCCTTCCCCTTCTCTCTGTCAGTTCATCTCTCTGGTCACTGACCATGCTCTCTAGGCAGAGTGCCATTCCACGGGTGTTGCCATTGTTCTTTTTCATAAAGGTGGCATAGTACTCCCTTGCTTTCTTCTGATCTCCTCGGACTTCGTCTACCCCATTCTCGGTGGGGAACTTCATCTTCAGGTGAAGTGGCGATATGACTCTTCTAAGGGCTGTCAGTGATGGTCGCCCTAAGAGGCCATTGAAGGACACCACGGACTTGACTACCATGAAATTCACCATGATGGTTACTTGTTGAGGGTGTACCCCGAAGGTGACGGGTAGTTCTATGATACCTCTGATGGAGGCGGTGGCACCTGAGAATCCATGGAGATAAGTGGGCTCTGGTTTGAGCTGGTCGTCCCCGAACCCGAACTGTCAATAGGCGTCCAAGGAGAGTACGTCAATAGACGCCCCTGTGTCTATTAGTACCCTGTGTACAGGTCGATTGGCTACCTCCACCTGTACTACCAGGGCATCTTCATGCGGGAAGTTTAGTCCTTCCAGGTCTTCATCCGAGAAGGAGATCACCGCCTCGATCCTGGCTATCTTGCTAGGCTTCTCTGCCACTCCCACGAACCTGGCATGAGCTTTAGCTTTTCTGGTGGACTCTTGCCCCGGTCCTCCAAGTATGGTAAGGATAGGAGGTCCCTTGGTGCCACTAGGTTCTGTTGCATCTCTCCACTCTTCTGGGCGGCCTCTCTCTCGATCTGTGCTTCTTTCTTCTATTCTCGGTTCCACTCTGTCTCAGTCGCGACCTCGATCTCTTGGGCGGTTGTCACGTCTCCCCTTCACATACTTATTCAAGCTTCCTGCTCTTACTAGTTGTTCTATCTCTCTCTTCAATTGATAGCACTCCTCTGTGTCGTGCCCATTCTCTTTGTGGAAGAGGCAATATTTGTTAGGGTTCCGCTTCTCTGGTCCTGCTAGCATGGGTCGTGGCTAATGGAGTAGGTCACGGTCCTGGATCTGCATGAGTATCTGGGACCTGGTGGTGTTCAGTGGTGTGAACTCGGGGGTGCTTGCCCTCTCACTTCTCTCTGGGCGGCGGTCTGTCCTCCTAGATGGGCGGACGCTCTTCTCTTCTCGACGCTCTGTCCTCGACCTCTTACCCTCTTTACGGTCATCAGGTGCTGACCTCTTGTTGTCCTGTGGCTTGGCCTCGATTATTTTTGTTCTAGCTTGTAGTACCTCGGCCATATTTGCAAACTTGTTGCACCGCTCCAAGAGCTCTTTCATAGTCCTGGTCTCATGACGTGCCAGGTCCTTGATCAAGTCCAGGTCCCTAATACCTCCTGCTAGGGCTGCATGCTATGTCTGGTCATCTAAGTCTCGAACCTCCAGGGACTCCTTGGTGAACCTGGTAACGTATTCCCTGAGAGATTCCCCAGGGTTCTGTACCACGTTCAGTAGATTGACTATGGTCTTCTTCTGCTTGACGCTGCTTTGGAAGCAGGTGACAAACTGTTCGCATAGCTCTGCGAACGAGTATATAGATCTCGGTCGTAGCCTGGAGAACCATGATGTGGCTGCTCCCTTGAGGGATGCCGGGAATGCCCGACAGGAGACCACGTCCGACCCCCCATACAACATCATCATGCGATTAAAGTAGTTGATGTGGTCATTAGGGTCAGTGGTACCACTGTAGAGTTCAAAGGTGGGTAGTCGAAACCTGGAAGGTAGTGTGGCTGACATGATCTCTGCCGAGAATGGGTGTTGTCCAGGTATGGAATGCGTCTCGCCTTTAGTCTGCTTCTTCAACCCTTCCAGCTTCTCATCCAGGTCGCGGAGTCTTTGATCGAGCTCCTCGTCCCGTGTCTGTCCCCCACGCCTGGCCGGACGTTCGCTGCGACCCCGTTCACGCTCTCTCCTAGATGTCCCCTCCCGCCTTGAGTGTTGGTGGGATGGTGAATGGTCACGCCGTGATGAACCCTGTCGTGAAGGTGAGGGGCCTTCTTCTCTGTAGGTCTGGCTTCGTCGTGGTATGTGACCTTCTTCCAGTCGTCCGTCGAACACAGACCTCCGGACCGATCTCTGCGGGCTAGACACCCTCGCCCTGGGTGTTGGCGTCCTCCCACATTCTGACCGTGGCGAGAGGTCTCTTGTTCTCCTGGGATGCTGGGAAGGCTCCCCCCGCTGCGGAGTGGGGGTTGCCTGTTGCGCAAGTCTCTCTGATCTCACGCCCCTGGGAGATGATCTCCTAGAGTTCGGTTCTTGTCGAGGTACGGACTCCACCCTTGCTGATGGTGAAGTCCTTCGACGGTGAGATGTCGCACGCTGCGTCAAGTATTCTCGAAAGAGTCGTTATTCATCGAGGATCTGTCGTTGTAGGTCGTTGATCTGACCCACAGTAGCTGGAGCATTGGGGTTAGGTGTCACCTCCACCGCCACATCGTCGGCCTCGTCATTGTTGGGCTCGTCGACCACAACCTGGTCATTAAGGGGGATCTCTTCCTCCAGAGGGACATGGTCCTGGTCATTGGCTCTGCGGCGAGAGCATTCTGGGGGTAGTGATCCATTCCTTGCTCCGTTGTTGGTGGTGGTAGTCTTCCTTCGTGCCATTGAATGAGTATGGAAGCGAGCTAGTAGCTGTAATGGCTAGTGTTGTTCCCACAGACGGCGCCAATCTATTGCGTCAAAAAATCGTCGAGCGGTCCTATGAGTGCCGTCACCTGCAAGTGGACCAAGGGGTCAACAGAGAGAACCGGTGTGGTCCCGGCCTAGAGCTCTCCGATGCCAAAGTTAGATCTCCTGGCGCAAATAGATGAATAGTGATTATTCAATATGAGATTAGATGTCCCCTGATGGGGTTGTGTACCTTGCCTTTTATAGTAGCGTATGGCGGTGTGGAGAGTCCCAGTTTGATGGCGATTGTCCCGTTGAGTGGATAGAGGCCCTGGGTAACGGGGCTCTATCCTGATTGATCATCTCCCCGCGGGAGGGAGTGTCCTAGTTGTATCAAGATCCTTAGTGGATAGATACCTGCTTGTGGTGATAACGTCCTTGGTGCTTGAATCCGTCTGGGTGACGTGACTTCTAAGCGGCGGCCTAGAGTCCTGCTGGTGACATGAGTCTGTAGCGATACGATCGGGTCATAGGTGGGTAGCCCCCACCTCACGTGCCCACAATGCTGTGCCTGGGTGAGGCCGCGCCTGGATGTGTGGCAGCACCTAGGTGAGGCCGCGCCCGAGTGGTGGCCGCGCCTGGGTGAGGCCGCTCCCCGGATGTGTGGCCGCGCCCGAGTGGTGGCCGCGCCTGGGTGAGGCCACGCCCGGATGTGTGGCCGCGCCTGGGTGCTGGGACCCCGGTTCGTTCCCCTTGGTTATGGAGCTGGTCGTCTGTGACATGTGGCGGTCGTTGATTGACCCGATGAATATTGGATGTATCAGTTCCTATGCTAGAACTGGAACTGAGCCAAACTTGGTTCCTACATTTTGAAATTGAGTTGGAACCTAATTCCATTCGGTTCGGTCCGTTTTGACTCTTGTTTGGTCCAATTCCAATTTCGGTTTTCAGGTCTATTCCAAATTGACACCCTTAGTTATTAGGGGTCTTATAGTTATTAGGAGTTATTGGATTTAAATGTGTTACGTGGATGTAGTAGGGTACGTGAAGGTTGTGGTTAGTAGCGATTGGTACATGTAGTTATTATAACCATATGTAATACTTTAAATAGGTAACAGCCTAATGGAAAACCAGACTTGGATAGGTTTTGATAGACTTGAATTCCTAAAATTATTTTGTTGAGTAGAGAGGCATAACTTCCTCCAAAAAGCTACAAGGTCTGACTTCCTCCATAAAGCCAAGTATCATATTTTATCTCTATTATTCTTTTTTTTTTTTTTTTTGATGAAAGTGTAATCACACAAATCACACACCAATCTCAAAAGGTTAATCGACTTCTAGGACCGTAGAATGGCAGATATCTCTATTGTGGCAGATATCTCTATTATTCTATCTTATTTCTTGTCTTCTCACCCTATTTTCTTTCCTCTATGTTCAACATGCGTATCAAAGTTTCATAAAATTAGAAGAAATTCTATCTAAAATAAAAATGGGAAAAAGAACTATGCCCGATCACGTGGCCACTGCACCCACATACACGAAAGGGCAAAATTATAACCCCATGTTACGAAAACAATGCCCAGAATGGTGATTTGCAGAAGAAAAACGAAAATAGAAAGAGAGCACACAACGCAGAACACAGAGATTTACGTGGTTCACCTCCAATATGGAAGCTACGTCCACGACCGAGTAGTAGAACAGGTTTTCACTATTTCTCTGAAATGTTACAAAACCCTCATAACCCTATCTCAAAGAGATAAGAACAATATATATAGGAAAACCTTAACCTAGAAAGTACACAAATGCCCGTAGCTCAAAAAATGGCTAAAAACCTGAGCCGGACCAAAACATAACACATGGCTCAAAAGTACTCATTTCGAAGATCTCGACGAGCCCAACACAACTTCATCCTGTGGCATGGATCCCTGCCATTTTTTGGCATTCCGAGATCGTTTTGAGGCTGAAACGGCCCTCCAAAGATCTCAACCGCACTTTCTAGGCCAAATCAGGCTTCACCAACAACACCCCACCCCTCCTATTGGATGCTCTTATGTGTCCCCTCAATCCTCATTGACCCCCATGCTATAGGGGCCATGCAATGGAGCAACATTTCTCTCCCCAATAAAAATATATAATGGCCTTCTGAAAGCTGAATTTAGATTTTCATATTAGTACAAGAGTGTCATTTTGATATCAAGTGATTTCCTTTGTTTTTGTTCTTCCCCTCTTAATATTTGTCAAATTAAACTCACCTTTGAGACATTTTCATATTTCATTGGGGTTGGGATTTGACCAAGAATATGCATTTGGAGTTCTTGCCTTTATTCCCACACATAGTTATATTTGTTTCAAAGGGAAATATTTTATTTTATTCTGAAAAATGATTTCTATTTTCCAAAAGAAAATGGTGTTACCCAGTCCTTGATATTGCATTAAAAAATCATGATCCATGCTAAATATGCTTCATTGCCATATATTCCATAAAAAATGTAAATAATTTTTTTATTGCATCAATCTGAAATATTTCAAGAATTAAACTTTCATTTGGTTGTTCAATTTATGAGAATAAAATTCTCTATATTTCTTTGGGAAAGAGTGACGGGGTGGTAGTGATGGTGGTGAGACCATCAGGAGAAGAAGAATGACGGTGTATTATTTTCAATATGAAATTATTGTTTTGCCCATTAAATTAACCATCTACTCATTACAGAGCAAGAGTAAATGCAATATCAATTTCTAAATCGAAAGAACTTCTCATCTATTTCAGAATTTCGGTGAAATTTGATTTCAATTTCAATGAAATAAGATGCAAAAATCAAACCAAACAAGAAGCCTTGGGATCATTCTTTTTCTTTTTTTTTTTTACCAAATTTGTGTTTCACTCTATACTTTGTAAATTTTATTTCGTTTTAACAAAGAATCACCCAAAAAAAAAAAAAATCAATAATTAATATGAAACAATTATTTTGCCAAAAATTCTTCATTTGAGTGTTTTTTTTAATAATATTTTGGTCATTTCGACTCACTTCTGACATTTGGGTGTGTTTTGGTTGCTTTTTTTGTGTAAATAAATGAGAATTGTGAATTTTGAAATTTTTTATTTGGACGAAATCTATTTGATTTTCTCTAACCTAAAGGGAAAGCCCCTTTACAACTAAAGTTTTCAGTGTACCGGTATACATACCTTATAGCCCATTTAAAAGATTTTCCAATTTCCTACTCAATACTTCATTGAGTATCAAGTGATTTTGTATAACAACTATTATAAAAAGGGAGAGAGTTCTCTGTCCGAGAGTGTGGCCTATGCCAGCACTCCTACGAGTCTAGCTCTCTCCTCCCCATTTGAAAAGACTACTCTGGCCCCTTGTTTTGAGGACAGCGATAGACATGGGAGTGCTAGCATTAGGTCACACTCCCGGATAGAAAACTACTTCCTTTATTAAAAAAAATATGTATCTTATATATAACTTTTGGGAGAGGGTTGGGTATCCCGCCAACTTGTGGTAAGTTAGCAACATACGCCAATCACAAGACTGGACGCATGAGAGCAAGGGGGTTTTTTTTTTCCAAAAGGAGAGGAGAGGGTGACACATGTTGGGCACTCTGGCGGCATGCCAGTCTTTTCCCATACATTTTTTGTTTTAATATTTATATTTACCAAAAATGGTTAAAAACCATTGAAAACTATTGAAAATGCCCAAATAATTCATTTTCAAGCCCATATCCAAACCATCACCTAAAGGAGTTTTAACGCTAAGCTCAAAACACACTAACTTGGTAGGTTGATCTGTGCTTTGGAACCTATTCGAATATTATTGAAAAGATGGTGTAAGGTCTTATGGAAGATCTACTATAGGGCCAAATAAGAAACAAGAGAGCCACTGAGGGGCCAAGAGAGCCTTGGTACACTACCTACTATTATTACTTAGAGAGAGTGGGGGGTGGGTAAGAGGGTCTAACACTCGATCTCTCCCTAGATTTATGCTAGACCTCCATTGGCCTGTCACCACTGAGCTCCTGTGAGGTTTGAACTATGTTGTATTTGTTAAGTACTTGATCGATACGCCAAAAGCTCCAAAGCTGATGGAACATGTCAAATCAAGTCCTTTAACCTATTCCATACTAGGCTGGCCCAATCTAGCTCCCATACACTAGAGTGGGCTCTATTAGACACATAACAGACCACCACACTTGCGTAGCCGTTGTCCTCGGTAGCTCTCACTCTAGGCTGCTTTCACTCTGGCGGTAGGTAGTCCTTTCCAAGTGGCTCCACTCTGCTCTAAGGTTTTTAGCCTGGCGGCAGGTAGCCCTTTCTTGGCGGCTTTCACTCTACTCCAAGTAGCCCTCTCCTAGGCAGCCATTTCTTGACTCAAACCCATGACGTGATGCCCAGCTTTGATACCAAATGTTAGGTACTTAACCGATACGTCAAAAGCTCCGAAGCGCTGATGGAACGTGTAAAATCAAGCCCTTTAACCTACCTCATACTAGGCTGGCCCAATTTAGCACCCATACAGTAGAGTGGGTCCCATTAAGCACATAGCAAGACTTCAAGTTTCAAACTCAAGTCAATGTTTTTTCCCCATTTATTTGATGTAAATAAATGTCTTATGATCCCAATTTAATTTTGTAGTGATCGATAACACTTGACCAAGGTCTTAGTAAATCAAAATTCTCTCTCTCTCTCTCTCTCTCTCTCTCTCTCTCTCTCTCTATGTGTGTGTGTATGCGCACAAAGCTATTTACTTGTGATAGTGTAGAGGGAATTTTCCAAGCCACACCAATGATCATAGTGTGTGAAACGGTTTCAGGAGACCCACATGGTCGGAAAAGAAAAAGTGTGTTAATGAGAGACTCACATGGTTCGGATCGAAAAAAAAATTTTACCATAGTTTATATTGATTTGGTTATAAAATTTCCATTTCGGCTCAAATAAATCAAGAAAAATATATCAACCTTAAAAGTATTAGTTTAGTGATCAATGAACTCCCAACCATGAGAAAATAGCGTTTATCAATAGCAAGGCCGATCCATGGATGCCAAGCACAAAGGGATCATCCAAATCCTATGTAAGAGGCCATAATTATTAGACTCTATGGCATTATGTAATGGGGTTTTCTTATTGACATCCTATGTTAAAATCCTGCCATTTTACATGTGTACTTAAAAAAACACGTGCAAAATAATAGAATTTCTTAAAAATGACATAATGGTAAGTCATTTTCAAATAATTTTTAAAACCCTCATTTACCCTTGACTTAAACTATAATAATAAAATTAGGAATAATCAAAAGAAGGTTATGTATTCTAAATACACCTAGAGGGCACCAATGAAGGGTGACAAAACGATTTCTTGAATAGGGGTAGATAGATTATTTCATTTCAAGAGAGAGAGAGAGAGAGAGAGTCCCAGTGTATCCTTTTTCTCTAATATTATATACAAAAGAAGGTTACGCACCATCATATCCTTTTCTTCCTTTCTTCTTTTTTTTTTTTTTCTTTTTTCTTTTTTTTTTTTTTTTTTTTTTCATTTATAAAATTCTCCCATAGCGTTTGTTGATTGTATTTTCAAATGACATCAGCTGAAAAAGGCCACACAAAAAAAAAAAAGAGCTATAAAGTACGTTTCCCGCACGGCTCCATTTTTCCACAATGGTATATTTGCCAGGTGGCAACATGTTGGTCTCCAACATTTAAGACATATATATATATATATATATATATGTCCATATTATTCTTTACATATGTGTCAAGGTTAGTATAATTAATCAGACTTCATTGCTTGTTAAATAAAATATTTGAAAAAAAAATCAATAAACCTCAATTGGAAAACTCCCAACAAAGGTGCGATTCGTAGAGGTATCGACCACGCTGCTTGCATTGGGTTAAAGATTAAAGAAGTTTGGAGTGACAACCAGTTCGTTGCAGATACTCTTCCATCTCCTACCAAATGCTTATGGCCGTGGATTTTATTTAGAGATTTTTTATATATATCTGACCATACACAGGATGTAAATTCTGTCAAGGACGGTAACCGGTTTTGTATTACTCTAGCTAGGAATATGGTTAAAAATGCTACCTATGCACACTCTGCTAACTTCTAACTTTTTAATACAATATTTTATTTTCATCAAAAAAAAAAAAAAAACTCCCAACAAAGGTGGGTTTTGCCTTCATGTTTAAAACTTAGATCTAATAAAAATATGGGTAGTTTACCAATAAAAATATGGATAAGAGATCTTTACTTGGTCGCATGGTCTCTACACTAGTGCCTGGGTCAACGGGTGAGCATGTCTGAGTATCTACCCAGGGGCAGAGGCATCATCTCAAGGTGCACTGTGAAAGGACGTAGAAAACACCACCAAATAGAGATATTTTTCTCTATAAAATATATATATATATATAATATAATATAATATAATAATCATCTAATCATTGGTGAAATTACATAAAATTTTTTGTTATTCATATGTCATCTGAGTACTTTGGAGAAGTCTTACCATCATAAAAAAAAATACAATACAAAACCATTAGAATAAAAAAACAAGAAAGATGGTTATCTACTTATTTTTCCCTTCAAGATTGTTTTCTATCAAACACCTAGGCTCCGATTGTTTAGAGAGGAATGTGGGGTGGCATTGTTGGGAAGATGAGCATTTTTTCACCCTAAGTCTCCCCACTCCACCTAAGTCCTCTCTAAACAAACGGGCCCTAATGAATACCTTTGGAAAAGAATCATTTAAGGGTGCATCATTTCAAGGGAGGGGAGGAAAGAGATGAGAGAGGGGAGCTCTAGCGGAGGCTACACTCCCAGACATGAATCATTTCCCGTAAGAAATATTATTGAGACAGAACTCCAAATTAATTTGATATATAATTATTTAAATTATTCTAAATTATCGATAGCTAGCGTGACAAATGAAAAAATCACTTTTTCTGTTGTTTATTGGAGGTGGGTTTGACTCGTGCAGATTTTTTTTTTTTAATATGGAAACTTATAGAGGAGGGAAAAAGAATTGAAATGCTTTCGTAAAATATTTAAAATGGACAAAATTATTCATGAATGGTATTAAAATGGCCCAAATATTTGCTATGTGATAACTTGAACTATGGAACAAATTTTGTGGACAAGTAAACCTAAGCTCTCCATTCTACATATCAAATTTCAGTTTAAATAAATTGCCAATCGACGACGGATTGCAAGAGGATGCATAGATGGACATACATGGATGACTAAAAAATCCAAACAATGCCAATGTATACATTGGTGTGTATTTAATTGGATTCGAGTCTAAAAGTTGCCATATGACTAATTCATAAGGTGAATTGAAGTTCTTGATTAACCAAGTTATAAAATGAACATGATTAAAATATGGTGAAACTTACCTTGATTATAAGTTATAAAATGAAGTTATTGATGAACCAGAGTTTAAAAACACGAAACGATCCCAATCAGCCTTGAAATCGTGTGTTTAATGTTTCTTAGGATTTTCCGTACAAGAATCAAACCAAATCGTTTGAAAATGAGATTGACTTTGGCCGATTCCAACTGGGATCGGCCAATCTAATCCCAATTCTTGAAACTCTGTGATGAACTTTTGCTTTCTGAACAAGCAGGATACTCTATTTTCAAAAAATTATCGCCCCCAGTACTTGGGGCGCTGTTGTGCGTATCATGCGGTGTAGTAGTACCACCCCACCGTGCACACATGGGTGCTGCTGCATCGCACGATGTGCACAGCAGCACCCCCCAATACTAGGGGCGATAAAGATCCCTCTATATCCTTTTACATTGATTATTTTAATCATTATTTTTTAAGGAAAGTTTTCATATGCGACTGTGTAAGCATGTACGGTCGTGTCCCTGTCCCCTCTCACAAAGAGTTGTAAAAATCATAAACCCCCACCTATTAATTAATGTCTTGAAACTCCCATCCTCTCACATACACGACCTATGGCTATAATTGTGTATGAAAACTTTCACCTTATTTTTTTTAAAACAAATCAATATAAAAATCTTACGTGAGGAGAGGTGGAGCACAAAGTACACATCTTAGGCTTTGAGTCTTTTCCTTTAAAATATTTACCTAGATGTTCACCAAAAAGATTTTTTTTACCTAGATGCTTTACTCTATCGAATATTCGTTAATGTAGTGCGAAATGCCCATTGCAATGGCAAGTTGTAATTATTGTATTCCATGATGCGAATCTTGAAGTCAATGAACGCTAGATTTTAGTTCATGGTATAGTGGCGAATTGGCCGGCCGATCCAATACTGATTCGTAAAATCTTGGATACTTCAAGTTTAGGAAAAAAATCCTCTATAGTGCCTTAATCCGATACGATAGGTGGAAATTGCGACATCCATCTGTGCTAAATTCGAGAGAAAAAAAAAGGCAAATTTCACAGACACCCCTTATAAATATGTACTATGTCATGGACATCCCATACTTGGTCAAAATGTCATAGACATCTCATTTTATTTCAACTTAGTCCGTTCTGTTAGGTCTCTATAGTTAAGTGATTGTTAACTCTTTTTAAATGACAAAATTACCCTTACCACAATATAAACTATCCATAATACACTTAAGAGTAAAATCCCAAATACAAACACCATTCTATCTTTCATTATTTTCGTTGGGTGGAAGGCGGAAGAAGCGAAAACAGGGAAAGGGACTTCTGCAATCGACGCCATTTTTTGACCCATTTACATCCTCTTAAGGCGGAAGGAAGAAGAACACCAACACCGGTGATGGTATTCTCGATTGGGTGAAAAATGGAAACTTAGAAGAAATGGGTTTTAGGTTTCAGTGGAGGTAGATGGGTTGAGATAAAAATGAAGTTAGGATTTGGGATTAGGAGATGGGAAAGAGAAAGAAATGGGGAAGAAGACGGTTGTGGTTGGCGTTAAAAAAAAAAAAAGGAAAAAAAAGAGAGAAAATCCAATTTTTAATGAATAGCAGATAAACTCAGATGTTACCATTACCCTAATAAAATGCATTCCATTTTCTTGATCAATATAATAGAGAATAAAACTCCAAACCCAGTAAACGGTCACTCCGCTCGCCACTCAAATCCAAAGAATCCATCTCAAAAAGACAAATCAAATATTTGAAAATTGGTACCCATCATACATACATGCACTTTTGATTGCAGGCATCCATAATGAAACCTGCAAAACCTGGAATCTCAAGATCTGGGTCAAAAGGATGTTGGGAAAGATCTTTGAAATATCAGCAAAGGCATAAAAAACTATCAAGAGCAGTAGCTCAATTGAAACTATCAAGAGCAGCAGTAGCTCAATTGAACCAATAAATTCAAATCGGAGAAGAAAGGGGATGGTGACCATGGTTAGGATGTTGGGAAAGAAAGTGACATCGTGTCGAATGGGGTAGTTGGAAGAGACAATGGGAAAATGGTGGTATCGGTTCTAGGTTAGAGCTTAGAAATCAGATGGGAAAAATGGGTTAGAAGAAGAGAAAGTGATACAGTGTCGAATGGGGGTAGATGGAAGAGAAAATGGGAAAATGGTGGTATCAGAAAATGAAAGAGAAAGTGATATAGTGTCAAATGGGGTATATGGAAGACAAAACAGGAAAATGGTGGTATCGGTTCTAGGTTAGAGTTTAGAAATCAAATGGGAAAAATGGGTTAGAAGAAGATGAAGATGAAGATGAAGATGAAGAAGCATACGATGAGTTTTCTTTTTAGAGAATAGAAGAAGAAATGAAGGAGAATAGGTTAGAAGAAGAAGAAGAAGCATATGGTGATTAGATGACTCACAGCTGTCCTGGTTCGTCCTGCCGGGTGCTGCAATTCCAGTGGATTTTTTTGATTAGGCCGCATCAGTGCCGGTAGCGCCATCGCTCTGAGGGAGGAGGTTGTGGTGGTGGTGGTTGATGTCAGAGTTGGAAGGAGGTTAAAATTGACATTTCAATTTTGGATGCTAACTGAGCTTAACATCAGGGTTAAGATTGACATTTTGACCAAGTATGGGATGTCCATGACATATTGCATACTTACAGGGGTGTCCGTGAAATTTACCCAAAACAAAAATTCCTTGCTTAGAGCCTTAGCTTACGTGGACGAAACCAACAACTTTCATGTAGGCTGTAACGTGTAAAGCTAGCAAACTGGCACGTGCGCTAGGAAGCGAAGAAGGCTGTGATTCATCTCCAACGGAGTTGGAATACTTTCCTGCTCTATCGCGTTATGAATCCAATCCTACATTTCCACGTGTTAGAAAAAATGCTCATCATGCATCCGACGGTCAGAGATTGACGACAGAGTTGGAACGGGTTCCAACTCGGTCGGAGTTGGTTCCTTTTTTCCAACATAATTGAGGGCCTAAACAGCTAAACTTTCCCGGGAATTTAACAGGAAGGGTCAAAGTCAAAACAAAAGGTACGGGGTAATTTCGTCAACTAAAAAGTATCAAAACGAGAATATTTGGTTTGGAGTGTATGGTGATTCCGGTCAGAAACTCGCTTTCGTCTCTTTCTCTTCTTCTTCAAGTTTATCCTTCAACTCCACCTCTTTCCTTCCGTCTGAAGAACAATTAGAAGGAAAAAAAAAGGGGGAAGGAAGAATTTTCGTTCTTTCTTCTGCATGTTATAAGGAGTAAGGAGGAAATTTAGAAACCAGCGAAAGTGTTTTTGAGGGCGGTGACATTGTATGCTCGCTGGGATTTTACTGGGGAGTTTGAGATTTCGAACTGTTGCGGTATAGTTTGACGCCCAGTTTGTTTCTTCTGCAACTCTTATCACTTCTACCCTTTTCCCCTATTTTGTTATCACCAATTAGATGTTTTCGAACTGTGTGGCAGAAATTTTGAGTGATGTTTCAGTAAATTTATAGTTGAGATTTAATGGGTCACCAAATTTCATTTGAAAATCACTCCATCCGCCAGCCTCATTTTTTATTTGGGGTGGGCGTTGGGGGGGGGGGGGAATTTTGATGTTGGGATTCTGAAGCTATTGAATAATAGAAGAACTTAAGAAGGAAGGAACTGGAGATGGGTTCAGACTTGATCTTATTTTTTATGAGTGGTTCATTATTATGCAACTTTTTGCAGGTCATGAGTCGATTCCAGTGGTTAAAGGTGGCAATTTTATTCTCTTTACTTGCAGTTTCTGGAGGGAGAGGTAATACCTTGTCTTGTTTTTATTAAGATTTTTTTAATTTCACAATAGAATTCGTTTAATGTGTTGTAATTGGGGGGTGGAGGGGGTGTGGGTGTGCTGATTTGCAGTCTTGCTTCTCTTTGTTAAACTGAGAATGCTATTTTTGAAATAATTGTTAAACAGCTTCTTCAAAAGTATCTTTTACTGAATTTTGTTAGAGTTTTCTTTTTGAATAAGATATTTCTTATGAAGAGTTGTTTTATATTTTTACATAGACAGTAATTGGACTTGCACACTTTTCAATTTTCAGTAGGTCTTGTAGTCTTTTTAATTCTTTGTCTCTGCATATAATGTCTTCAAGTGTGCTTTAATCATGCCTAAGTTTCAACTTTAGGACATAATGGATTCTAGCATCTGATTTGCAAAGATGTATCTTTTTATTAGCAATATGGGATGTGCACCCCTTTTATTGATTGGAATGTTCCATTTGTAGATGGTTAGTCCAGCCTGTGAATTTGTACTTGACTTTGTCCAAGCTGTTAGGCCTTCCAGTGTTTGTGCATTTGACAGAATTCCTACATTCTAAGTTTTGCCATGTTGAAAACCTCTTACTGACAAGTGAAGCCATGAAAAGTATTATATTGGACATTGCTGTCTTGTTTGATATTCTTGGATATCTCCTAATTATATTTTGATCGTTATAGAACTTCAAGCCAAGCACAAGGACCATGCGTCTGTCTACAATCACACTCTTGCCAAGATATTAGTGGAGTATGCTTCTGCGGTAAGCTTTTGAGAGGCACTCGAAACTAGTAGTTGTATTTAGTTCTTCCTCTTTTGATTAAAATAGGTCACTATCCTTTGTTGAGCTGCATTTGTTTATTGATGAATTGTAATGCCATTTTTTATTTTATTAGCCCACTTAGTTGGTTCTAGATATCGCACTCTTAAGCCATTCAGGACATTCTCTAACCTGTAGGTAGTGAACAGATTCATGCTTTGTTTTGTAGGTGTACATGTCGGACTTGACTGAACTTTTTACATGGACATGCTCAAGGTGTAATGATATGACAAAGGTACTTAGATATATGCTCTTGGGAGCTTACTTTTGATTTCTTGATTAGACTGTTGAGGGAGTTTGGTGGTACATTCCTCAATGTTTGGGCAAAGTTTAAGTCTACTTTTGTGTGGAAGCAGGGATTTGAAATTATAGAGCTGATTGTTGACGTCCAACACTGCTTACAGGTGCATTCATTATGCCATAGTATTATCTTATTAGGTGGCTTTTCTTCTGCTCTCTCTAAGTTCTGATATCAAGTTAAACCTTTTACACAGGCATTTGTTGGGGTGGCACGGGATCTTAAAGCTATTGTAATTGCATTTAGGGGCACACAGGAACACAGGTATTTTTGGTGTCTAGCTGTCTTATTTTTGTTAATTTTGACTGAGGACTTCTCCTTGAACATTATCAATGAATTTAGTAGATGCCTATATAATTAGGTGGCATTGCTGCTATAAAAACTATGTAATGTATTGACTATTATTGGCTTGTCCCTTCTCTCATCTGAAAGGAGGTTGAGCATTTGGAAAGGTGGTTTGGCATCATATTATGGTGCCTCCACCTCTAGTTATTTTCTTTGCCTTGGTTGGATCTGTTTGGGCATGTCCATAGCTAATGACATAAGGGTAAAAGACAATGCAAATTAACTGATTGTTTTGGCCCCATGTCCAGGTTGCATTAGGAAAACATGCAGATCAATATTGAGTTGAGGCACATATGTAATGTGTTTTTTTTTTTTTTTTTTTTTGGGGGGGGGGGGGATAAGAGTCTCTTGTAGTCATATTTTCTTTGCTTAGTTAGGTGTAGTTATCAAAGACAAAGATTTCATTTGGGGAGGCAGGTTGAGAGAGATCTGTACATTTGCTTCTATATCTATATTTATTAATGGACAATTATATTGATACCCTGGGTATATTTTTGAAAGAATAGCCAGTTTGCAAGGAAAAGGAATGGAAAATAGATATATTTGTAAAGATTTTTTGCCCAACCTTGCAATAGCCAATGACTTCATTTTAACCTTTATCTCTTCACATATGACAAGTTCTATTTTTCCTGTGAAAGATGTTCAACGTGTGGGGTATAAACCTGTGAATTTGTTTGTAACATAAGTCATAACCAATGAAACATGCATTATTGTAATTGGATCTGTTGAATCTTGTCAAGAGAGTGGGATGTTTTATTTGTACATACATGCATTTATATTTATAGACATTTACATTACTAGGAAGAGTATGGTTTAATGAAAGAATAAATACAAGCAGAAACAAATCGGTTAGCAAGGTATAGTTGTAAAGAATCTTTTGTATGAGATTACAACAATCAATGGTTAACATTAGGCTTGATCACTTCCCACAAGATATTTCACCATCTGGCACATTTTAATGTTTTAACCAATGAAATGTCTATTAAAATAGTCAGAGGAGGAGGACTTCATAGAAATGGAGTCCCTATTTCAAATTTCCAGAACTTTAGGCCTGCCATATTGTTCGGAACTTAAAACTCATTCAAATTCATTTGTTATTATTACTTTATTAGTTGTCAGAGAGGTGGTGAGAAAAGAAATTCATGGGTTAGGGTTTAAAACAAGTAGGGCTTGGAACGAAGTTGAACGGTGAAAGTGAAACAGGATCCATGTAGCCAACCCCATTTAGTTGGGAAAGACTTAGTTGAGTTGAGTTGTTGATACAGGCAAATAATAACTAGTGCACACTAACTGCTATACACTAGGTAGAAATTTGGGGGAAGAGGGGATAGGGTTGGTTGATATTCTAAAAACTGTTTAGGGTGTTGGAAGTAGTTCAGTTGATTTTGTTATGAAACTCATCTTTTCCAATGCCTGCTTATTTTGTTCTTTTTTCCAAAGTAAAGAATTTTCTGTACTACATTTCTGCAGCATACAGAATTGGATTGAGGACCTATTCTGGAAGCAGCTTGATCTAAACTACCCAGACTTGCCTGGTGCAATGGTTTGTGGTGTAACGAGAGTTTTGGATTAAATCTATTAAAGATAAGTTCTTGTGAGGGAGTGAAGCACTTAATTTCATGCTCTAATTGTTGGATTCAGGTGCACCATGGATTTTATTCTGCATATCATAACACAACTATGCGCCCAGGGGTTCTTGACGCTGTTAAAAGGGCAAAGCAGTTGTATGGGGACATTGGAATCATGGTGACAGGGCATTCAATGGGAGGAGCTATGGCTTCCTTCTGCGCACTTGATCTTGCAGTAAGTATAGTTTAACTTTTATTTAGTGCCCAAAAAATTCATTTAGAAATATTCTTTCATTCTTTATGGCTTTCTTTCATCATAATGTGCCAACTTCGAATCTCTTTTGCAATTTCTTTGTTTCTGTTTTTAATCACAAAATCCCACATATATACTCTTATAATGTATAAGCCGTGTAAGATGCCCATTAAGGAAACATCATAATCTGGAAGGAGAGATAAAGTTGCCACATTAGTAAAATAGTTTTAGGAGATACGGTTTGTAAGGGAGATTAAAAGGAATTACATACATTGAGTGAGAACTAGAGTCAGTGAAGGGTGTGGTGAGCAATTCCACATGCCAAGGAAAGGAGGAAAAGAAAAACTATTGGAAGCAGTAGAGAGGGTTCAGATAAATTTGATTCTTTCGGTATAGTTTGATACAATTTAAGGAAAGATAATCTTGGAGAGAAAAGAGATTTAAAGAGGATAAGGAAATAGAGAAGGATAATATGTAGTGTGTGACGCTGCTCACACGTGTAGAGGTTAAAAATAAAAAACAAAACCATTAGTCTCTCGGATTCCCACATCTTCATTCTTTGTTAACCTGTTTTATATATTAGATGATATTTAAGACAGGGGAAAGAAAATCTAAAGTGAGAGATACTCTGTGTGCACCTGCGAGAAGGAGAGAGTCTAACACATGCAAACTAAAAAATTAATGGCAAATAGAGGATAGAAATATGGTTGTGCCCGATTAACATGTACACATGGAGATGTTGGTCACATATTCTCGAATTCATTGTATGTTTATTGCTGAATGCGCTGGAAGCCTCCCCCCCCAAAGCAAACATCCACATCAGCTAATGCAGCTAATGAATTCTAATTGTAACCCTCCCTAATGATCACTTTGTGTGTTGCATGAGTTTGACTGTCGCATACTGTTCAATGCTGAATTGATTTTTGTGCTTTTGCTTTTATTTTTTCATCTTTTCTGAGGTATGACTAGTTGTGAGTCTTTTGAGAATCTTCAATCTCAAATCTGTAGGACTTCCATTTTGTGGTAATGAAAGCAATACAAGAGTGCATGAAGTGTTCCATGTGTTAGTAGATCAAATTGTGGTGGGAGTGTTGCATTAATTTGGGAAACCTTATTTGCCCATTTCTTTCTTAATTTCTAATTTGTGAACGCAAATTAAATTCACTGGCTGTTGCATGTTGAGTTTCAAATTTTCCTAGAAAAGTTTACTCCTTGACTAGTTAAACCTCCCTTTGGTTGGAATCATTTCATCCCTCCTTTTGGGGGCTTATTTTTTGATGAACCTTTTTTTCTTTGACGTTCATCATGATGCATTTCTGTACTCCTGATTCAAGTATTATGTTGAATGATTTTTTTTCTTTTCTATTTTCCTTTTAACTGCTTGCCAGGTTAATCATGGAGCCCACATTGTTCAATTTATGACATTTGGACAGCCCCGTGTTGGCAATGCAGTGTTTGCATCCTACTTTAGCAAACATGTACAGAATACAATTCGCGTCACACATGAGCATGATGTTATCCCACATTTGCCTCCATACTATTCTTATTTCCCACAGAAGACATACAAACACTTCCCTACAGAGGTACAGTCTACAACTACAAATTATGTCTATATTTTGGAGGCTGCAATCACCTTCTGCTGATGAAACTAGAATGAACCATTTAGACCTATCAGTATAGTTATTTCTGTGGGATTTATTTCTATTGTCAAATCTGGAACTTGAATTCCTTCTTGAAACTTATAAACATGTTTTCAATGTCCGAAATTTCCTCCAATTATAGGTGTGGCTCTACAACGTTGGATTTGGAAGTCTAGTTTACAAGGTGGAGAAGGTCTGTGATGGTTCTGGAGAAGATCCGACTTGTAGCAGGTATCATTCCTTTCCAATATACTTAATGTTTATTAGAAAAAACTCGTGTTCATCTCTGAACTTTTTGGTCTTGTGCAGATCTGTAACAGGCAACAGCATCTCAGACCACACGATGTACTTTGGTATTGAATTAGAGGCTGAGACGTGGGGTTCATGCAAAATTATTACGGAGCCTCATATGTTGAGCTATGCTAAAACGGATCCGAATGGGAACATAGTATTGTCGAGGGATCCTACCACGTCAATTTTAAAACTGAATACACAAACAGCTGTTTTCTAAATTGGCAACAGGAGGGTGAATTGCCTTAGATAATGGCTGAGACCTTTCAGGCTTGGATTTCATCATGGGTTGAGAGGAGATCCTTGTCGACGGGGTCCCTGTATATATGTGTTAAATTATGTACATCTTCATCATTAGTTAACTAATACAGGCTTATGGAGCTTTAATGGGATGATGGTCTAATTGTGGACTTCAGTTATTTGTCTCAGTGAAGCTTCAATTTAATTTTCCAGATTGTTAACATTTATTTTGTTACTTTTGTAATTTATTTATTTACTGTGTATATATTGATATCTGTAAATCAGTTTCGGATGTTAGAATGTTGAGTGTATGAGATGATTGTGGTTTTTAAGATTTAAGTTTTCCTTCATTCATGGTAAAGAGATTTTCTCTTCACCTTTGGTGATGTGATGCTGTGATTGGACTTTGGGTTCATCATGAAAGTATATGAGGTCAAAAATACCCTTCCTTTCGTCCAATCTGAGTGTCAGATTCCATGATTGAAAGAGATTCTCTCTTCACCATAGGTGAGGAGAAACTATAAAACACTTAATTTGAAATACAGAGGATATCAAGTGAGAACCACCAATTCACCAAATATTCTCCAAAGAAATAAGGGAAAATGGGAAAGAGAAAAAAAAAAAAAAAAAAAAAGGAAATAGTTTAGGCAACAAGAAAATGAAAATGGAAATAGTGGAATACTACAAATATTCACAGAGAAATCTACAAGTAATTGACACTATGTAGTCATTTTCTTCTTTTCCAAATGTTGCATTTAAAATGAACAAACTATAAGAAAGAGATATCAGTTTCTAAGCTTCTACTTCTACCATATGTGTATAGGTAAATCTGAAAATAATCATCAATATTGGAACCGTAGCTTGCTTCATTGCATCCCAATTATCCCTTCAATTCATCTTTGGTGTATCACTTGAATGCTCCTGCCACCCACAAATGAAACCCCCCACCCTCCCTACCACCCAAAGAAATAAAGACAAATTCAAATTCACCTTAAGTTAATAAAGAACAAACCAATCAGGATTAATCAATCCCTTAAAAGATATTTTTTTTAAGAGAAAAGTATGATTAAGAAATAATATTAGGAAAGTACCTTAACTACATCAAGAACCTTTCCTCCCATTCTCAATAGTGGACACGACTAGTTTTTCTTCAATTTTTGTCATTCGTTTTTGCTTTCCTGTAAATAGAGATAAATTTAGGGTCTTAGATGCAAAGATGTTTAATAAGAGAGAGAGAGAGAGGGGGGGGGGGGCATGACTTTAACCAGGTTGGGAAGGGCCATGCAAACCCTGAACCCATCGAGGGTTTGGGAGGGCTATAATATACGCAGCTTTACCCCCACTTCGTGAAGAGGCTGTTTTTTATGGATAATGGCAAAAGGACTTTTGCATGGTCAAGGAGGAAGACTTCTTGTATGGCCCCATCTACGGCCACGGTATCATTTGAACAATATTATAGTAATGGGACAATCTCAACAGTTAGATAGAACTTACATAGTTTGAATAAACTAAATATTTTAAATTTCAGAGCCTAATCCAATCAAGTATGTTCATGCTTCCCTACATTTTCAGGTTCTTCTTAGTATATGTCTTAATTTACGCCAATTGTTTATTAAAAAAAAATTTAACGCCAATTTGGTGGTCTTATTTTTAAAGCATTATTTTACCACATGGCCAGGTTTGCTTGGTTTGAAATTTGACATGTGAGTAGGGGATTTTAGGGTTTATTTGTCCAAACAATTGAGATCTCATTTCAACTGTCATGTGGCAGATACTTAGTTATGCAGGAAGCCTTTTTTAGGTGACTAGTAAGATCCAACAAATCCATATAAAAATACGGGAAGCAGTTTTCTGTCTGGAAGTGTGGCCTACGCCAGCACTCCCATTTGTCTATCTCTCTCCTCCTTAAAACAAGGGGGCAAAATTGTCTTTTCATATGGGGAGGAGAGAGATAGACTTATGGGAGTGCTGGCATAGGCCACACTCCCGGGCAGAGTTCTTTTTCCCCCAAACACCTAGTTCAAAAGCGAATTGGCATATAAATTTTGGAGAATTTTTTGATGCCCTATAGGTCCTATGTCTTTCCATAGAAATTAGTACTTTCATGTACTACTATTAAAAGAGCACCTAGGAGTGTCAATATTGGTGGGTTTTAGATTGCTCTAACTATAACTCTTAGCACATATTGGTCGACCAATAAGTTAATATTAGGTGGAAATGTAGCAACTTTACTGTTGCATTCGCCCACCCTTTTTGATTAAATATATAATTAATGGGGAAAAATGTTGCCTGGTCGCGAGGCTCACGTGGCTCTTGTGCCTAGACATAGAAGCGTATGAAAGTATCGTGTTGCCCCTATGAAAAAGTGGAAATCCAGCCCAAGGCGATGCTTGCATGCATGTTTCCATTGGCCGGCGCGCGTATGCAGGCTCTGAGGTCTAGGCAACGATCTCTTTCCCTTAATAAATAAAGGAAGAAAAAACACTACCTGGGCGTATTAGGGGTGTTGCTGTTGCACCCAGATATATAGGCACGTGAAATGACCACTGCATCTCATGGAAAAATGGAATTTTCCAAGGGCACGACGGTTATTTCAAGCGCTTGTGTCTGGGCTAGGGGTAGTTGTTATGTGCCTAATGGGACCCACTCTAGTGTATGGGAACTACATTGGGCCAACCTAGTATGGGATATGTTAAAGGACTTGATTTAACGCGTTCCATCAGCTTCGGAGCTTTTAGCGTATTGGTCAAGTACCTAACATTTGGTATCAGAGCTGGGCACCACGTCACGGGTTCAAGTCACGAAAAAGGCTACCTAGGAGAGGACTACCTGGAATAGAGTGAAAGTCGTCAAGAAAGGGCTACCTACAAGCTCTAGAGGTCTAGGCAACGATCTCTTTTCCTTAATAAGGAAGAAAGAACACTACCTGGGCGTATTAGGGGTGCTGCCGTTGCACCCAGACAGATAGGCACGTGAAATGACCGTCGCATCCCATGAAAAAATAGAATTTCCCAAGTCCACGATGGTCATTTAACGTGCCTGTGTCTGGGCTAGGGGTAGTTATTATGTGCCTAATGGGACCCACTCTAGTGTATGAGCACTAGATTGGGCTAGTCTAGTATGGGATAGGTTAAAGGACTTGATTTAATGCGTTCCATCAGCTTCAGAGCTTTTAGCGTATTGGTCAAGTACCTAACATTTGGTATCAGAGCTGGGCACCACGTCACGAGTTCGAGTCACGGAATGGGCTACCTAGGAGAGGACTACCTGGAGTAGAGTGAAAGCCGTCAAGAAATGGCTACCTGCAGGCTCTAGAGGTCTAGGCAACGATCTTTTTCCCTTAATAAGTAAAGGAAGAAAGAACACTACCTAAGCGTATTAGGGGTGCTGTTGTTGCACCTAGACAGATAGGCACATGAAATGACCGCCGCATCCCATGAAAAAATAGAATTTCCCAAGGGTACGATGGTCATTTCACGGGCATGTGTTTGAGCTAGGGGTAGTTGTTATGTGCCTAATGGGACCCACTCTAGTGTATGGGCACTAGATTGGGCCAGCCTAGTATGGGTTAGGTTAAAGGACTTGATTTAATGCGTTCCATCAGCTTCGAAACTTTTTGGTGTATTGGTCAAGTACCTAACGTTTGATATCAAAGATGGGCACCACGTCACGGGTTCGAGTCACAGAAAGGACTACCTAGGAGAGGACTACCTGGAGTAGAGTGAAAGTCGTCAAGAAAGGGGTACCTGCCGCCATGCAAAAACCCTGCAGCAGAGTGGAGCCCCTTGGAAAGGGCTACCTACTGCCAGAGTGAAAGCCGTCGAGGACGATGGCTGCGAAAACGTGGTGGTCTGTTATGTGTCTAATGGGACCCACTCTAGTGTATGAGCACTAGATTGGGCTAGCCTAGTATGGGATAGGTTAAAGGACTTGATTTAACGCGTTCCATTAGCTTCAGAGCTTTTGACGTATTGGTCAAGTACCTAACAGTAGTACTACACTACAAGTACCCAAGTAGCGTTCTCTTTCCCATGAGTAAATAAAAAGTATTTATTTTGGGTAAATTACACATCACCCCCTGATTTTCAAACGAAACTCAGATCACCCCTTGATTTTTGAAAAAACTCAAATCACCCCCTCTATAGTAACGGTGTTAGTCTGCTGTTAGTTACTAGTGTGAAAGGACTATTTTACCCTTGTACTAAAACATTGGAATTAAATTTATAATACTACCCTTTAAAATCTATGTTTGGATGTCAAGGGTAGTTTAGAGATTTAAATTTATTTAACTGACTGACATCATCACTTAACAGCATAAATCTAACAGTAGGGACTAATTTGTCATATTGGGGTCTAAATCAGAGGGTGATTTGAGTATTTTCAAAAATCAGGAGGTAATCTGAGTTTCGTTTGAAAACCAAGGGGTGACGTGTAATTTACCCATTTATTTTTTGATCATTTTTATCGAGTTTATTGGGTTTTGCAATTTGATTGATTTCGGTCTATCTTATGAATCCAATGGTGGCAGAATAAAACAGATCAACATTTAAGATTTGGGGGTGGGAACCTTGCCAGGCTGCATGGCCCAATACGCATAGGAGCATTCAATAAGGTTGGGATTTTTCATTTAATGAAGGATGAAACGATCAATTCACCCTTCCTTTGGATGCCCCGCCGGCGCAATCTCACTGGCCCAGCCTAGAATCGTTATCGTCTACGGTTCCTTGACTGGTGCGATTCCTTAGTGTCTCTCACAAGAGGGGGGTGGGACCCACCCGAGGCACCTGACCCAACACTCTGCCAGGGTGGGGTCCACCCTCCTCTTGTGAGAGGCACTAGGGAACCGCACCGGTCAGAAACCGCATAGGAAAAAAATTCGCCCAGCCTGGCAGCTTTCTTTCCCTAAAGCTTTTTTTCTAAAACCAAAAAGCCCGGGTTTATCATTGCCTAATGGTCCATCAGGTCGGGTAGATTGATATGAAGATGACAAAAAGCAAAGTTTCTTTACGTACCTTCTTCGTCTTCGTCGTTAGCATCATCGAAGAAATCATCGTTGTCGGGTTCGGATTCGGAATCGGGTTCGTGACGTGGGGTGCAATAACCGGACCCTGTCTCTGCCGCTGCCTCCACAATGGCTTTGATCGCATCTTCGTCTTTCCTTGACGAGAAATACCTGTCCGGCGAATCTCCACATACCAAATTCTCATCCAACTCCTCAACCGCCATTCCCTCTTTATCTTCCTTCTTCTTATTCACTTCTGTATTTACGATAATGTCCTTCACATCCGCCGCCGCAGAAGTAGCCACCACCACCACCACCTCGCTATCGGACTCCTTATTGCTGCTAGCCTCACCGTCGGCCTCAGGGATTGTCTCTAGATCTTTGTGATTCTTCATGTTGAAATTGGGCTTTCTCCGGTGAGTCACGGTGGTATTGCCGGTGGCGACGGCGTCATGTTTCGATTCACCGCAGCCCATTGAATGGAATGTGAGGGATAATAGATGGAACTTGGAAGGAATGGAGGAGAGGAGGGGTAGGGTTTCTCTTCTCTCTCTTTCTCTCTCTCTCAAAAAAAACAGAAAGAGCAAATCTACCTTCTGTTCTTGGGAGGTTGAGGAGAGTCTTGGGCCTTAGGCAATCAATTAGCCAGCTCAGAGTGATTCATGCAAGCGGGGAGCGTTTTTAGAGTGGTAACTCCATTCTCTACGGTGTCTCTCACATATACAAGCCTTCCTACGCCAGCTAATAAAAAGGCAGGGATACGAATGATATTCAATATATTGAGGGTCTGGGTCCCAGATAAACAAATCTGGAGTTCTGGATTACTAGAATTAAACTAAAGGGGCGCTGTTTTCTGTACCGCAGCGTAGCCTGCGCCGGACACATGGGGGTGGGCACAATGACCACCCTGCCCCCCCTGCATAGGCTGTCCATGTGCCTGATCGCAGGCTGCACTGCGGCACAGAGAGCATTCTCCCTAAACTAAATTACTAAATTATATATGAAGATCGGGGGATTTGGATCCTCTACTGCCTAGCTGCCCGGCAGGACCGTGCTGCCCAGACATGGTGTTGTGCGCAATGTCTGCCTTACCCCTGCCCAAACGCCTTGCCCGAGTGGGGGTAAGGTGGTCTTTGCACACAGCACCGTGTCTGGGCAGCACGGTCCTACTGGGCAGCTCGATAGTAGAGGATCCAAATCCAAGATCGGGTCTGGCATGCACGTAGTAGTTGCGAGGGGAACTTTTTGGCTGCGACCCTGCTACCTGGGTTTGTAGTCAAAGAAAAGAAATAATTCACTTCTTTTTTGGGTTCATAAATACCTTTCTAGGTTCTTATTTTTTCCCAAATATCCTTCTAGATTCTGTTTCTTTGGTTGTGAACTGGGTTGCAGGGACATTCCTACAACCCAGGTAGTAACAAAATTTTGTCCGTTGCAAGGAGATAGATTGATATATTGCTTAGATAGATGATGGGGGTACAGTAGGATACGGCCGCAGAGGAGGCGGAACCACGTTTTGAAAGGATAAAACTATGGGGGTGTCAAATGGGATAATTCTGGGTAATTAGAACGGTTCTCAAAATTAGGATCCCATCCCGTTTAATCTTGGGAAGATCTTAAACAATCAAATATGTGCAAAATTCCTAACTATACTAAAAAATTTCCCAAGCAAATAAATAATTAAATATATTAAACATAAAATAATTAAACATCAATTCTTAAGAATACAACCACTCAACTAAGCCCAAAATAATTGTAAGCTTTTGGATCTTTTGTAATTATAATATAACTCTTAAGTATTAACTAATCTTAAATAAGTAGCTTATGCATTTTAAACAAGTCCTAGTGGTTTCGGTTCTAGTCGATTCCTCATTAGGCTTTTCAATTCTGGACCTGTTGGAAACCTATCCCAGAACCATCCCATCCCATTTAATAATCGGTCCCAAAATTAGTTCCCAAAGCCATACCATTTAGTAATGGGACGGATCGGTGTCGATTTTGGGTTTTAGCAAGGACGATTATGGTTTCGAACCCAACTAAACACCCTTATATAAAACACAAATGAATGTCAACCCGTCTAGCCAAATTGGTTCACATTAATTTGAGGTCATGCACCGTTACCAACTGTTTAGGTAATCAGGCCTCGTACCCTAGGGTATGGACAAACTTCTACTCAGTCAATCGATCACCAATCCATAATCGGACTCATGGTAATCGGGGCTTTAAACGGGTTACTTGGTTATTCGATCTATAATTAGACTATAAAGGGGCCTTAATTAGGCTATAACCAGGTTATAATCAAGCTAAATAGTCTTAAATGGACTAATCGAGCTGTAAATGTTTGGTTAACTGTCGGTTAATGGTGTTGGTCGGTCTTAGTCAGACGCCCGTCAGACTACAATCAAATACCATTACCAACCCTTTCCATAATCGGGCTAGGCTCGGCATCGGGCAGTTTACTAACCTATCAATCCAGGCTCGAACTTTAACCGATCAAGCATATCAGTGCAGGCTAGCAATTGACCCCCTACTGCAAGCCACCTAAGCAAAGAGGTTGTTAGCTATTGGATGGGACTTTGGGAGAGGCTCCCAAGGGGGACATTTTAAAATCGTATAGACTAAGAAGTAGATACTTTTGTTGGAAATATTTAAAAAATGAGATTTTTTAATTGACGCCTCTTAGGGTGTCAAATAAATTTATTTTTTGGTAAATAGAAATTCATTCAGATAAGAGGCGTGAGATACACAAGGTTTGAATACGAAGTACCCAAAACCAAGGAACGAAGTATGAGCATGCTGTCTTACATACCATTGACAGGGTCTTCTAGGTTAGGGCGTGGGCAAAACCATTAGAATCCCTAAAAATAAAGTTGTAGACACAACTTACAAGACCAAAGGCTACATAAAATATATCCTTAGGAGAATTAAAAAACTACTGGTGGAGGGGGCATGCTATATAATGCCCCATGCTTGTCCATTCCGGTTTGGACGTTGGAAGCAGGGCCTATTTTCGCTCCATACTCTGTGCCTGCCTTCCATAGTGCCAACTGTCTCATCAATGGTTTCAAAACTCCAAAAAGGTTGTCTTCTCCAGCAATGGCTATCACAACGATGCTATTCAACACCGGCGTGAACAACTTGTACAGCGCTAGTACAAAAGAAGCTCTGGTCTTGTTTTACCATTCATGCTCCGGCAGTGAAGGCATGAGATGCTTGGTAAAAGGAAAAGTCCATAGGCCCAAAAAGAGGGGAAGAGTTTATTAGAGGAAACCCAAAGTGATTGTCGCTTCTCACCATGTTAGAGATAGGAGAGTCAAACCTCTAGCGCTACTACTGCAGCACTAGAGCTGATGACTCTGAAACTTGTTGTAGTGAGGAATGGTCATAGGGGCAGACTAGTCTATGGTCGAAGGTGGCTTCAAATCTGGTGTAGATTTTGGCAACAAAGGAGCACTAGCAAGTCTTAGCTGTGCAAGAGTAGCAATAGTGCAATGCACAGGAGGTAGGGGTGCAGTGGTGATGCAAGCCCAGCCTGCATCTTGTAGACCTCAGCCCAACTCCACCGTGTGGGTTGACATCAACTCATTCAAGGTCATAAAGCCTAAAATTATTTCAAGGTTCAGCACCAACTCTTGGTCCAAAATGAACCAAAGACCAAGGCCAAAAAAGTGATCACTCAAAGTTGACCAATGAATAATCCAAAATTATGACTTTGCACATGTCTCCACTTTAAGTGAAATTTGGGATTATTTTCATTAGAAATTTGAAAAAAATTAAAACATAAAAGTTATATATCTTTGAGTCGTAGTTCAAATGGCTTTGAAATGAGCTCAATATGATTTAAAATGAATGAGTTATTGTCATTTTACTGATAGGGTGTGAATCTGTCCTGTTTAACCTTTTTGTAATTATTTGTTCTATCACTCTCCCGATCCGTTGTTCAAATAGCGTAGGTGAGGCTTTATCATTTGGTATCAGAGTCTAGGAGGAAAGGATCACTCATCAAGGCTCCCAAGTGTAGAGATAGCCTTTTAGCCCAATTGGAAGACATGCGCATTCAACAACAACTCGCTAATTCGTCTCTTCAAGTGCAGCTTCAACATCAAATCGTTGATTTAATTCGTAAGATAAATAGAGTGCAAATAGTGTCACTCAACCCATTCCCAATTCGCATTTCACATTGTCCATAGATTAAGTTTGCATACAATAAATTTTTTTTATTCAAATCATTATTGATTAATGATGCGGTCTATCCCTAGTTTTCAAGAGAGACCTCTTCTGTATCTTCCAAGGAAGATGAATACTTTAAATCCCAACAAACCACCATTTTTTGATAACTATCAAGATGACAACTTTAAAGAGTGCAATTTGTTTGAGGCGTTTGAATCAGACATTGATTCGAAAGCACCACAAGAATGCGATTAATTGGAGGAAGTTGAATCAGATTCACCTTCGACACCCTTCCTTTGTGCTTTCAATAGTTTTGTAGGTTTCTAAGATGAGAGGAAGCCCACTTTATATGATGTTGGATTTATCGTCAAAGAATGCTTGACTGAGGAAAGATTAGAAGTATTAGATCTGTTTTTCCATTTGACCACTCCACCTTCTTTGTCACCCGGATATGTTCTTCAGTTCATGGCCAATATTTCTAATATTATCTCCAAGCTCTCCATCACCACTGAATTTTTTATGTCACACCTTACGTGGCATGTTTTGCTTTTCTTCCTATGTTAGAGCATTAAACATGTTGTACACAAGATGTTCTTAGTAAATATCCATTTGATCCCGGTAGAGCTCAAGTATTTTGGGTGGAACAAGAATTCGATGATGAATTCTTTTGAAGAAGAAAAGAATGATGGAGGCCACACCCGCACCCATGTGGCTGACCCTAATCAGTGCTTCACTCAAATGGACCATAGTGTAGACACCTCATTTTGTCTTTTCCCTTTGGAGGTTTCTCGTGAGGATAATGAGCACCCTCCAAGGTGTAGAACCATTGTATTTGTGGATTTAACAACAGTGTGCACTGTCCGAATCCGTTTATCGATCATCGATTCTCCTTGTCGAAGCCTAAATCAGAGCCTCTGAACCCTCCAAGATCCCCTGGAAAGGCTAGCCTTGTCCCAGACCCCTTGGAACCAGTCTGGCCTAGCACAGAACCTGGTCCAAGTAGCCCAAATCATCCTTGTTGACACCGAAGTTCAGGTCGACACTCAGAGACCTTGAGTCGGCATCGACCTAACCTTCCATCGACATCGAGCCCTCTCCACTCACTATCGAGCAGAGCATTCCTATTGTCTAACTTACCTCAACATTCAAAACATTCACACTGACACCTAAAAACACCGTCCTCGATGTCAAGAATTGTTCAACGATAGCCACTCGATGTCGACCTAATCCCTCCTCGATGTTGACTCGACCCCAGTTCAATGTCGACCCTGTGCAATTTCGAGAATCCCAAACTTGCCATGTTTAGCTCTGATTTCACTTCCTTTTGAGACCAAGTCTAATTTTGACAACTTGGATGCGTATTTTAGCCTCCTTAGGCCCCCCTAGAAACTCATCTTTTGACAATTAATCACATGCCCACATCCCCATTGACCATTAACTTGACCAAACACCCACCGTCGATGCAAAGACAACTCTTTTCGATGATCCGGATCAAACCCAACATCTTTACACGAATTTGGGATTGCACACACCCCTCTACATCTATAAATACATCCCCTTTCATGTTGAGGGGGATCTCTTGCAAGACCTTTGATCTTTGGAATTCTAAAACCCTTGTAGAACTCTCTCTAAGTCCTCCATTGGCAAGTTCTACTCATATTGAGTGATCCTCGAGTACGAACGACAAAGTGCTATCCGAATGAGTGATAAAGAAGCCTGGCAAGCGGCGATATTGTCTCTATAAACTACTCCCCTGAGTCACAAAAGGGAAACCTCCAACACTCTTTGAGTTTAACTAGGTAAATTCTCTCTTTCTCGCTATTAATCCGTTGTTTTATCGTTTTCTTCTTCATACTTATTTTGCATCTCTTAGGAAGCGTATGATCCCATCTCCTTAGTTGGTGATCATACAAGATCTTCTCAAACATGATCCTCATCCCCTGTAGTTTAAGACTCCCCTATTTCTGTTTACCATTTATGCTTAATGATTTTTCAATGTGATTGAGTTTTTTTTTTTTTATATATGTACTTTCTCATACATCTTTTAGCCTAGATCTCATGTCTCCATTTTTCTTTTAACTAGTGTTTCAAGGTTGTCTAATACATCTTTCTTACGTCGTATTTCATGCATTGTGTTACACCCTCACAACATCTTTTTCATGTTTTAACTCTTCGCTTACATGCACCCAGATAAGGTTTTTCTCGTCATTTCTTTGAATTTTCGTCATGCTTTGTATCCTTATTTCATCCTTTTTTGTTCTTAAACATGTTATTTCTTTATTTTTGTCTCTTTCGTTATTCGTTTTTACTTTCATGTATACTAATCTTTACCGTGCAGCCAAACCTCTAGGTGTGTCTCATAACCTTCCTTTGCACTAAGGGTGTAAAATCCTAACCCGAACCGTTAAGATCGATCGAAACGAACCGAAAAACCTGAGGCCGAACCAAACCAAACCGATCCTTATTGGATTGGTTTTGGACTGGGGTATGACGGGACCGGATGAAAATCGGACCGATCGATAACAAACCGAAAATCGAACCAAATGGAACCGATAAAAAAATACTGAGTATAAGGTTATGAATAATTGAATTGATTTCAATATTAGTAAGGAAATTTATGGTTGTAAGGGAAATTGTTACAAAACAATGAGTATGAGGTTATGAAAATAGGAAAATTGATTTGTAATAATGCTTGTTCCATTGATCTCCTTTTTAAGTGTGGGGCTAATGAAATATTTTATGTAGTTGAAAAGAGAAAGAGGAGAAAATAGGCACAAACCGAACTCAACTTGTTTAAAAAACACCTGGTATCGAACCGAATCCAAACCACTATAAACCCGTTATCATAAACTGAAACTAACATGAAACCAAACCGCACCGACACTGAAACCGAGCCGAAATCGAAAAGTCCTTATTGGTTCGGTTTCAGTTTTCCCTAAAAGCCATATCGAAATTGAAAAAACTGGACCGAATCGGCCGATTGACACTCCTACTTTGTACATTACCCTTTATTTCTACTCCTTGTACCGTACATTCCCTCCCAAAAACATGTTATAACCCTACCTAGCCAAGTAATAGAAAGATCGACAAGTCCGGAAGGACTGGGATGCCTAATACCTTCTCCAGATCATAACTTGACCCGTACCCAGACCAACAAACCATTTGTCTCCAGAAGGGTATAATCATGAGAGTCATACATTTCAAAATCAATTGAAAAGTAGTCAATGGCTACGTAAATTGTTCAAATAATTGAAGGCAAAAGTTTCCCTGATAGATAGGCTAAATAAAAATGTATTTATCTCAAAGATGACCTGGATAAACCATATGTGAAATTTTAGACTAAAGTTTAACATTTAACTACATGTATTGACATGCATTCTTATGTATATCCATGGTGCCTATTGCCCTAGTGGTAATTCTATCACCATCGAATCTCTTCTAAATTTTCAATGATTTGTTTTACCATTATTTTAACTAGAACTTGATAGAATGAGCAGGGGCTGGGGTTTACTTACCCACAAAATTTAACTTTATTCGATCGATCACATGGCAAAAGTAGGCTCTCAACCAAGGTTTTGACTACGTGTCAATTAGAAAATTGTTTCCCATAAACAAACATGGAGATTAAAAGAAAGAGTTCTCCACAATGCCATTGTGGGGAAACAATCAGCACCGCCATACCAATGGCAGTGTGAAGAATAATGTCATCTATATGGGACCAAGATGGGTGGATGAGAGAGAGTAAGTGTGGGCCTAGGGCTCATTATGTGAAAGAACATATAATGGAATCTACACTTTGGCATCCATATAATTCCCTCACCCTTTTATTCCACAACAACTCAGCCTTATCCAAACTTAATAGAATCAGCTACATGCATAATTACCTTCCAATCAGCTTTATTCGAGATCATACTTGATACAAGAGCTTAAGCTAGACATTTTTTTTCTCACTTCTCTTGGGGCCAGTTTGGACCTGCCCCTAACTCTTCTAATTTCTTCAATCTGAATCAAATCCTTCCTCCGTAATAGAACATTCAAAAACTTCCTTTGAATTCTACCCAAAAAAAAAAAAAATTTCCTTTGAACATGGTTATGCCACTTCAAACGATTTTTTCAAAACTATTTCCAAATCAGCTCTAATACGATCATGCTTTACTTAATCCTTCCCAATCCTGATTACTTTCACCCCCATTAAATTACGACAAACGGATAGGACCCAAAGGAAAAGAATTGTGCAGATTTATTCCTGGGCAATTTTTCTCATGTCTCACTTATCTTCATTAAAACCCATCCCTATGGAGGATTCGATTTTCCATCCTCTTAGGGCGCATTTGGTAATGATCTCGGGAGCTGTTTTTCAAGCTCGGGAGTGTCTTGGGACCAGAAAAATGGAATCTAATGTTTGGCAAAACTGATTCTGATTTTCACTCCCAAGAACGAACCGGGTACCAAAACTGGTCTGGAGATTGGTTTGGAGAAACATGGTTACCCATGTTTCTCACTCCCAAGATCAATTTTAGGGTAACTTGGTAGGTGAAATCCCGATAAAATCTTAAAATCTTTAGGCTTCTCCACGATAAAAAAAACTAAGGCCGCTGGACATCTTGACGGCAAGACGCAAGACTCAAGAGCATCTCAGGTATTCTTCTTCTTCGGTCTTCTTCTTCTTCTTCTTCGTTCTTCTTCTTCTTCTTCTTCTGCTTCTGCTTCTTCTTCTTCTTCTTCTTCTGCTTCTTCTTCTTCTGCTTCTGCTTCTTCTTCTTCTTCTTCTGTAAATTCGTTTTTTTTCCCTTCATTCTTGTTTTAAAATTTGTATTTGTATGCTTCTTTTTTTCTTCTTTAAATTTGTATTTGTATGCTTCATCTTATGTAGTTTTAGAAAATCTGCAGTTTCCATTAGAGGATGTTCTGTGAGAGAGAGAGAGAGATGGAAGCTATACACTATTTCTTTTGTTGGGTACGGTAACCGTCTCTGTGTTCATAGGATAAAAAAAATCAGAATCTTTTATGTGGTAGCTATTGCGTATTCTCAGCTGGATTTGATTAGTGCTCGTTTTTTGGAGAGGTAAATTTCCTGGTTACAAAAAGATTTCTCTAATTCCCTGGTCACGTGTGTGTAAACCAAAAAGCTTCAGTGGTTTGGGTTTACAAGAGCTTTGTGCACAATAAATCTGTTCTTGGAAGACTTGGCTTGAGTTGTGTAGCGTCTAATATGGAAAACTAAAGTGCATCCAAAATTTAGGATTTTTAACTGTTGAATGGTGGAATTACTACTAGGGGGAATCTTACTCGGCTTCTTTATGTTGGGGATACTCATGTATTTTGTTCAAAAGAAAAAGAGACTGGTTGACATTTATTTTTATCATGTCCTTTCTCTAAAGGTTACAGGCAGCAGGGGTATTAGGATTAAGATCAGAATAATGGCAATAGTTTTAAATTTCTATCCCAGACCATGTTTTACCAAACACCATTTGGTTCAGGAATGATTTCGAGAACAGTTTCAGAACAGGTTTACCAAACGCCTAACAGTAGGACAAAAATGATCTTTCGAAAAAAAACAGAAAAGATCATTTTATCGAAGAACACCGTTCTCAGAACGGAATCGTTACCAAACGCGCCCTTATTGGTGGGAAACGAAGCTATCCCTCTCCCAATTAATAACTACCGTATAAATAAGGGTTCTGTTCAACAGATCTTCTCTCCGTTTTTGGGTTGTAGCGACATGTGACGTTCCGTTATTCATCTTTCCAAATCAGGCAATTTTGGCTTCCCTCCTTCCTCCGCTCCCCCCCCCCCCCCCCAAGTTGTCTGTAACTCTTCGTTCCCTTTCAACAATGGAAGGCATTGCCAATGAACGTCTCGATTTCGGAAAGATGGAATATGGGTTCTTCTCTCTCTCTCTCTCTCTCTCTCTCTCTCTCTCTCTCTCTCTAATATTTTCTTGATTCATTTTCTCTGTTTTATTGATGTTGTTGGTATGGTGTTTGGTTCATTCAGATGCAAGCATTATCGGAGGAGATGCAAGATTCGAGCTCCCTGCTGCAACGAGATCTTCCCTTGCCGTCACTGCCACAACGAGGCTATGGTAAGAAACTCTCTAATTACTTTTGTTGTTACCTTATTTAATTTAATTTGTTTTTGGGTTCTTCAAATTCATTAAGTACGTTCTCTCTTTGATTGCACCAGAGCACTCTCAGAAACCCCCTTGATCGCCATGAACTTGTCAGGCAACATGTTCAGAAAGTAATTTAAATCCTCCGATTCCCATTTTTATTCAAATAATACCCCTACGTCTTTGTTTCCTTTGTATGTTTCATTCATGTTTAATTTTAGCTTTAGCTGATGAAGAACGGTGTATAATTTCTTTTTTAGGTTGTTTGTGCAGTTTGTGACACTGAGCAGAAGGTGAGTTGTGCTGGTGCATTTGGGTTTATATTTCATTACCCTGTTTCTGTTCTATTTTTCTCTGACATTAATAGTTGGATTCTGGATATGCTCACGTCTCAGATTGCTCGGGTTTGTTCTAACTGCGGTGTCAATATGGGTGAATACTTCTGTGAAGTCTGCAAATTCTACGATGATGATGTGAGATAGATAGTTCCGTTTTCCTGCTTTCTGAATTTTTTTTAATTGTCTTAGCTCGCTGTTACTTGACCAGGGTTTCAGAACCCTTTGTATTTATATTTTCGGATCTGATCATAACTATTTCCTTTTTGTTGCAGACTAGCAAAAAACAGTTTCATTGCAATGATTGTGGAATTTGCAGGTGAACAAGAAGTCCACCCTTTGGTTTTAAAGTTTTTTATTTGTGTTTTCCTGTGGTCAAGCTGGATACCGATATGTGTCTTTGATGGCTTGATCAGAATTGGTGGCCGCGATAATTTCTTTCACTGCAAGAAGTGTGGTATGCATTATTCGCTCCCCTATCGTTATTTTTTTTCAAGCTTTCTTTGTTACTGTAAATGGAAAGTTAGCATGCTAGAAGGTTTTCATGGATTTTTCCTCAACTCAATCACATTCTATTGAGAAAAAGCAATCTTTAGAGACAAAACAAAGCAACAGTTTCTCATTCTTTAAATTTTCTAAATATTTCAGTGTGTTCTATCAACACTTACTCCTTGAATTGTATTGTTGGACTCAAGAATCAAGACTGCTGAAAGCCAATGAGGCTGTGTTTGGTTGACAGTTCAAGCTTCCTAGAGCTTAGGATGATTGATTAACAAATACTAGCAGATTGAGCTCTTTTGTCTGTTTTCCTGCTGTGCTTTACAAAATGGAGATTACATTTATTGTCTTTCATGGAATTGCAACTAAGTCCTGATGTAGATCGAAGCATGAAGAAGACCAAAGAAAGAAGAAAAGAAAAAAGTTACTGTTCACGTAAACATTACAGTGTGCGACACTGTTCACATGAATAGCGATTTGGGGGCTGATATGGACTGGTGGCTTAGAAGAGTTGATTATTGTTTAGTTTCCTATTTGAGTTGTAATCCTAATTAGGAATCCTAGTTAGACTGTTAGAGTCTAGTTTCTATTTTATAGGTTTGATTAATTAGTTTCTTACTTAGATTAGGATTGGGTTGTTTTATTATAAATACATTTATGTGTCTGAACAGAAAATAGACAGAGATTGAAGAGAAAAGAGCTATTGATGAAGCTGTGAGATGTGGCAATAGTGAGATACCATGAGTGAGAAGCCCTGGGTGAGAGGATGATGGGCTGAGATAGCCGATCCTAACCACCCACCCCCCCTTCTGTATCCCTTTCTTCTTCTTTCCTTATCTTTTATGTTCTCCTTCATATGTAAACAGAAAATTAGCAATAAAAAAAGAGTTTCAGATATTTAATTTTATCCCTTTCATTGTATTTATCCTGCTGCAACCGACCTCCTGCTAGTTTCCCTAGTTCGAGGTCGATTTTGCATCAAGTCCAGATCTATTAGTGTGCTTCCAAACTTTGTTTACGTGTTTAGAATAGATAGAAGTGTCAACCACACGTACCAATTTCATCTTTTTTCTAGATTTAAGACCCAAAATAGCCCAGTCTTCTCCTTCCAATTGAACTAAAAGCTTGCAAAATTACGTTTTCTATGGGCACACATACATTCTTGTGAAGTCAAAAAGTTCATAACATACAATACTCTGTTGTTAGTAGTCAATAGCTGGGTTCAGTCTTTTCTTGGAAAATTAAAGCCATGATTTCCTCATACTGTAAAATACAAGCTGATCCTAAACTGATTTAACAATTTTAATAGCCAATTTTTCCCCTTTATTGATAAATAAAGCATGAGAGTCAAAACCAAAAAAACTGAATTAGGTATTTAACTTAGATCTATGGTCTAGTAGCCTGTCAGGCATGATATACTGACTAGGTTTGGCCAGTTACTTATATTCACTAACTAAATGAAGCAAAAGTTAGTCCACTGGCTAGTGACAACAATCCGAGACTCTCCATGCTCAAGTATATATCAAGCTAGCCCAGCCACTGTTGATCATTGTCAGTACTCCTGGAGACTATTCAGAGATTGAGGGCCAAAATCCAACATTTTCAATTGATGCAGCAGGATGTATCATTTTAATTTTCGTTTAGGATGGAGGAATATTGGGTTTCATTTGATGCGTTCTATTTTTTTTTTAATGTACTGTGGCGTTTGAGGATCTTCCTCGCACCATACCAAACCATTTTAATCAGCTTTTCCTGACCTCGTAACATAATGGTGCTTTGACAAAATTGTATAGAATGCAATAGTGTGTTCGTTGCACTGTACAGTGCACATGTGCTGCTTATTTTTGCATAAACTCAAAAGTAAACTGTTAACATATTTTAAGAGTACAGGTTCTTGCTATGCGGTTAGCCTACGTGATAATCACCTGTGTGTGGAGAACTCCATGGGACATCACTGTCCCATCTGTTATGAGGTTTCACTCCTACCTATTCCTTTTTTTTCTTTGTTACAAATTTTCAAGGGATTTATACTTATAGCTTTAGTGCATTATGTGGCAGTATCTTTTTGACTCACTGAAAGAAACAACAGTTATGAAGTGTGGCCACACGATGCACATGGAATGTTATCGTGAGATGATAAAGCATAATCAGTAAGTTCCAGCAATACCTTGAATTAGTTTCATTTTCGGCCTGTTTAATGGCAACATGATGACTTGTACATTTAGACCCTAAGTAGCTTTGTGATTTGTCAACCAGATATTGTTGTCCCATATGCTCAAAGTCGGTCGTTGACATGTCTAGAGCCTGGAGGAAAATTGATGAAGAGGTATGGGGTTCTTGATTATGTTTGGCCTTTGTAAAAATATTGGAAGGGTAAACATATTTTGTGTATCGATATATGGTCGACAGAGATCATTGATAATCTTCTCCAGACTCAATAATCTTAATTTTAAACTTGTGGTCAGTTAGAACTTGTTTATCAATATATAGTTTTGGCTGTTGCATAGCATTTTAAGAATCAACAGTGATATACTATTGTGTATAACGTCCATGCTGTACTCAGGAAGCAGCTGGGTTGCTTTAACCATCTTAGATTCTTAATAGGCAATGTTGCTGCTTCTGGTAGGTTAACGGGTTGGTTTGTTTTTAGTTTCTTCTTTTGGTGCAGTGTTTGCTAGTTGGGAATTCACTGTAGCCTAGATGTGCTACAGTGGCTAGTGTTTTGAAATCTTTTTTTGGCTTGTGGGGGAGGGGGAGGGGTTTTGGAGTTTAGAACCTTTTAAGCATTTTGTCTGGATCAGGGTTGCTTTATACTTCTCTTTTGGTTTAGTAGATTAATGTCCTTATCTTTATGCTCGTTATCTTTCCAAAATCAACTAACAGTTTCTGTTATAGGGCATTTAATGTTGGATTTGTTTGTCCAATTTATGTGTATATTAACTCTTGTAAAATTGACACCTTTTCAGGTTGAGGCAACCATCATGCCTGAAGATTACCGTTACAAAAAGGTGTTTACTTCATGCTATACTTTTCTCATTTAAACTTGGATGTCAGTTTAGAATACCTCAATACCCTGTGTTCTGTTATAGACATTTGATTCATCAATTCAGAGATGCACTAACACCAATAAAAAGATGGTGTTATAGTAAATGGTGATGCACCAAAGGCATCATCCTTTCTTACAGAAATTTAAAAAATCAGAATCGGATCAATCGAATTGGTCGATTCGGATCAGAGTTGGCACTCACCAATTTGGACGCTTCCCGTCGATTCTGACACTGGATGATTCGATTAGCGATTCCGAGGTTTGAAACTCTGCTTTCTGAGCATTTCAGGTAATAATGCTTTGAGAAGTGATTTTCTGTTGCAGGTGTGGATCCTCTGTAATGATTGCAATAACACTGCTGAAGTCTTCTTTCACATAATTGGGCATAAATGTAGTCACTGCAATTCCTACAATACCCGCAACATTTCCCCTCCGGTTCTCCCTTGACGAGCAGATTATTTGCATTGGAAGATTCAGTTTATTCTTTGAGGGATACATTCTTCATTTGCTAGCCAAAGGTCAAGTCACCTGTTGATAATCTGTTGTAGGCTTCATCCAAACATAAATCAAAATGGTCTTGTTGGTATTTGGCTAGTTTATGTTATTACCTTGTTTTGATAGATTGTGTATTACCATACCTATACCATTTCTTGGCAATCATCTTCGAAGAACTGTAACTAGTTATATCTTCATTGATCATTATTGATTTCACTCAGAAAAGTTTCAAGACTCCTCAATTCTTGTTTGATGTTTATCCAGGTTTTTCTTATGAGACACAAAATTTAATACACCACATGAGGGTTTAAAAAAAATTTGGGTGGGGTTGCAAGAGGAAAGACCTTACAAGTCATACGAGGGGTTTTTTTTTTTTTTTTTTTTTTTTTTTTTTTTAAATATATACTTTTAAACGTGTGGTGTATGGGCCTAGAAATTTGAATTAGCTTCTTATTCAAAGAGGGATATAAGCATTGTTGATTAGCCCTTTGGGTTCCAATTTATTCCATTGTCCAAATTCTCTCTTGACCATGTTTGGATGCACAACCACCATGACCCAACAGGGAGATCCTTGGTCGTTCGGTTGAATGTGGTGAAGATGATTATTATATAAAGCTAAAGCTCCACTAAGGCCCAGATTCTCACTCCTATTTTTCCACATTTCTTCTTTTTGGTTGTCCAGGCAATTTGCCATCTACAGGAACAGAAATAAACTCTCCAAACTTCTTTGGGCATTTGCTGTTTCTTCTGTTACATTATCCAAACTACTTTGGGTTTTACAGTTACTTCTGTTACTCTATCCAAACTGGTTTGGGCTTTTGCTGTTGTCTTTTTCTTCCAGTTTGTCCATAAACTCGGAACACAAATAAATATTCATAATGCTTTTTGGGGTTTTGCGGTTACTTCTGGATAAGGATCATTTTCACTATCATCTCCGAATGGAAACCAATCAAATTTGATGCCCATCCCTTGCAATAACAAGCAGTGCCCCACAAAACATAGATGATGACAGAAATCCCTAGATAACACAATCCTTTCCCCCAAAAAAAATCTGACAATCACAGACCTGCTTTACAATGCATGCACCATTCCCATGCGCTGAGTAATCCTCTTCAAGTCGATCCCATTAGGAGACATTATTTAATACCAATGCAATGCACTGACAGCATCAATAAAATTTCAAGGGAAAAACAAAGATATCAGTAACATCTTTAGGCAACGTCAGAAAGGAAATAGATTACAAGAATTTGTTTTGATGACATATTTATTGGATTTTCACTAACCTAACCAGTAGGTCCAGTACTCGGTTTTTAACACAAGGTATGAATTAATAAAAAAAAATATACATAATTAAGGAAGCTTATCCTCTGACCTGTAGTAAAGCCAGCCGTTTCTCTATCTCTCTCCGCCGGGTCTTTCTCCCCTTCCCCACCCAAAAAATTAGAGAAAAAAAATGGGAAAGAGGAACAAAAATGTAAGATCCTTTACCTCCCCCATCGACCTTAATATCCAGTTTTGTGGCCGGTTTATGATCTGTATCAGAATGTATAAGCATCCTTTCGAGCTATACCAGAACTCAAATGAATCAAGTCTCACGCACATGGACAATCAGACAAATCTTTATGCAATGCTTGGACAGTCAGGCAAATCTTTATGCAATGCTTTCTACGCTTTGACACGAACACCACCACGCTTGTCTTTGTGTGCTTTTGATGGGTGAATTGATGCACGGGCATCAGTAGCACCGTGCTTTTTACGCCTTGGAGCACCAACAGCAGCAGGATCCACCAACGGACCAGACCAAGTCTGGATCGGCCCTTTCGAATATGATAGTGCCGTGGAACTGAATGGAACATCAGGGGGATCGAAGGAAGAATCAATGTGATGTGAAGTACCCAAAGGAAAGCCAAGTGCTCCATCCTGGTGGGGTGGAGGAAACTTCTCACTCTTGCTCTTAGCATTTGCATGTGAAATGAGACGCCGCCTCTGTTTGGAATTAAACACAGTAATCAAATTTAAACAATAAAGTAGCTGCATTGGATCTAATGATGACAGCATGTGAAAATAAAATCACAGAAAAACAACAATCACAAAACACAACCAAACAATACTGAAAATAAAGCTGCATAAGCATCAAAAGAGGCTTGACAGATAATCCTAATTGCATAGAGGGCATAAGCAAAACTTAGTCATCAGAGAGAAAAATTATCACACTGAACTTGTAACAGTAAAATGTGTGTGAGATACAAAATGGACACTTCTCAAATTAGGGGTGTCAAAACCAGACCTGCATCAATAAACCGAATTAGACCGACCGATAAAGAAACTTAACCAACCGTTTAATAAATTATCCGGTCTCAGTTCCAGATAAAAAATCCATCAGTCACCCGACTAATTACAGACCGAGACCGAAAACCTACTTACAATGGCCGAAACCGAACAGTAATATAAACATATAAATAGTTATTATATAATTGTAATTATTTATTATTACTAAGATTGTCCAAAGTCTCTTCACAATTCTTCCTTGACATTTCCCTATTATGTTGTCAACCAAACTTTATCATTAACAAGCAACATATATAACTGGAGCTTGAAGTGGAGTAAAACACAACTGTAGGGCTCCCTCATCCCTGTAAGTTACAGAGGGACATTTGGCTTCTAGGCTCCAGATGAGGAGCCTTTTAGGGTTGGTATCTATGTCATCAGAGTAGATTTTATAATATGTCATCCTTGATTATGTATACAAGACAGCATTCTTTTGAGCGATGTAGTTTTCTCCCCCACCCCCCTCTCCAGATTTGGGATTATTTCTTTCTCAAGTTGATATTCTCTTTTTTTTTTAAATATTAAAAAGGGAATACCCAGTGCACAAGGCTCCTGCCACTGCGGGGTCTTGGGAGGGTCATAATGTACACAGCCTTACCCCTGCTTTCGCAGAGACTGTTTCCAGACTCAAACCCGTGACCACTTGGTCACATTGGAACAACCTCTACCCTTGCACCAAAACCACCCCCCCCCCACCAAAAAAAACACTATTTACAAAAAAAAATTACAAGGGTTTAATTAGTTTTTGAATAATGAACAGACTAGGCATGCAAGCTGGGTGGGGCTAGCCTGAACCCAACCAGGCTTGGCCTGATTTTTAGCCAGACTCAGTGGGCCTTTCCAGCCTGCAGGATGAACTAAGGGTCAAGGCTTCCTGCTTATCTGGCCCAAACTTGATTCTATTTTTCTTTCTTTTTTCATACACCAAATATCATTTATTGGATACATTACAACTTAATAAAACAGAAGGTGATTCAGTAAAAGATATAAAAGATTACATGCTGAAAATTTGTAATTCAGGCTCCGCTTGACTGAATCCACCTGATTTTTTAAACAATGGTTTTGGTGGTGGGAATCGCATAAGAAAGGGGGGGGGGGAGAGAGAGAGAGAGAGAAGACTAGAAGAGTGCACACGCACAGCCACACTGGCTTCAAACCATAACTCAACTATTCCATTCAATTCAATCTGTTCTCACATTGGTTACAATGCAACTATTTAAAGGGGAAAAATAAAGACAAAAACCAAAGACTCAACAACTCCTACTCCTAGTTGGACTCTAAAACTGAAACTGAAATAATTTGCTATCTATCTCCTACGTACCCTACCCAAATGAAAAGATTTCATAATACTTTCCCAAACAAAATAAACTTCCTAAAATCCTACTAAACCAAGACTCAAACTGGACCCAGTTCATCTCCATCTGGATACCCAACTAGGTTTGAGTCGATCCAAGGTAGTGTACCTGCATCAATTCTCCCGGTGTTGAGAAAAACTCACCCTCGAATTTTGTAAAATGAGAGAATCAGCACCACTCGACAACATCCACAGACATCGGCTTTGATGGGACGATGATCCAATGAATATCATGATCAACCATCACGATCGTCAAATGGTCGTTAGCAAAAGACGTATCTACAATAGAAATCTGATCGTGGGGTTTCACAACTGAAATCGGACAATTCTTCAATTGCAACCCAGATCGGACCGTGGACTCCAATTTGATTGTCACTTTTGTTGTCCACATTTTCTTCCACATTTGATCCGCCTTCTAACGATTGTATCATGCTTGACATCTTATCATAGAAGTTGTTGTTAATATTGGCAAGCTCCCGAAAACCTGTTGTCAAATTAGAAAGTTCTATTTGCAATTTACGGAAACCATGGCTAATCGAAAGGAGCAATTCAGATCGATCAACCTCCATGATGTAGTGGGTTTATGATATTAATGGCAGAATTGTAATTTGTTGGACTGCAAACTGAAGAAAAGAAAAGAAGTGTGGAGTAACGTATGGATGGGACTGGGGAGGAGGGAAACTTGGAAGAAAATAAAATAAGAATAGAAGGGCGGGGGCAATTCTGGGAAGAGGAAAAAACAAAGAATAAGAAGTAACTAAGGAATAAGTGGGAGAGGGGGGGTTAATTCTGGAAATAGAGATAATAGACCCTAAATAAGAGAGAATATTTACAAGGGGGTATAACGGAAAGAAGAAGAAAAAAAGCTATGTTAATGATGAAAGACTTATCGTGTTTCACGGGGAGGAGTTGAAGTCGAGTTGGAGTCTTCTTTTACCAGCTCATAGTCAGCAGAGAAAGGAGTTCGACTTCCATTTGGATGCTGGTCTTTGATTTCGACTGGGGTTGAGATCGAACCAGCAATGCACATCTGTCTCTCGTTCTTTCTTCTTCTCTTCTTCTTCTTTTTTTTTTTTTTTTTTTTCTTTTTTTTTTCTTTTTTTTTTTTTTTTGGTTCTCTGATTCTTGTTCTTCCTCCCTTTTTTTCACTGGGTTGAACCCTAGAAGGGGCGATCGAAGTTTCAAAGGGAAAAAAGGGGCGGTGGGAGCTGTCGCTGGGAATAGACAGTGGTTTTTTTTTTGGTTCGCTGTTACAGGCTTTACAGCGATGGGTAATGAAAGGAGAACAGGTACTGTTGGAGTCGGGAGGGAAGATTGGGGAGATGGTGCTGCGGTGGTTTTTTTTTTTTTTTCTAGCTGCTAGTATATACAGCAGAACGGTAATGGGAAAAAAAGGGAGATAAAAATTATCAAAAATGAAGTAAAGTTTATTCATAGAAGACTACGAGGGACATAAGAAAAGAGAGAAATGAAACTCAGATTGGAAGCGACGCCATAGAGTGATGCAGAGCTGAAGCACTACATCCGCAAGAAGAAGAAGAACAAGAAGCTGCTGCCCAAGTAGAAGTATTAATAGTAGTAGTGGTGGTTCTATACTTAAATTTAACCGGCCCAACCTGGTTGAACCTATAGTTCTGAGTGACTTGAATCACCCCCTTTTATATTATGTAATTTTCATTTTTTTTGGGGTCCACACCACACTCCCACGATTTAGAGAGGAGTGTGGATTAGTTTTAGTCGGCTAGGGGTATTTTAGACTCCTAGGCTGAGTAGGTGTAAGGATATAAGCCATTATTTAAATCAATAGAATCGTGGAGCTCATTACTTTCCACTTTTGTAATTAAATTGCTTGTGCAAGCTGCTGCTTCTCTTCCACTGTGAAGATTGCTTTGTGTCTGATCAAAGCAGGTAGGATTGGTGTGTGATCCAATCAACACCTTGCAGTGTGAAGCCCAGGTGATTCGTATAAGCTCTCCTTCAAGTTTTCCTTTCCAAGCTGCAATTTTTATTCAAGTTTCTGCTGCAGCCAGTTGATCTCTGCCACTGTAAGTAAGTGTGGCAGCATCCCCATCCCCTTACTTCTTCTCATCCTCTACAACCCAACCCTAACCTTCCCCTTTTAGTCTTTACTATTTTCCACATTCTAAATTCTGCCCAGACCTAACCCTCCATCAGAATTACATCAAATTCAAACCACAGCATCTCCAGCATACCCCCTCCACTCGATCCAGACCTCTGCCCCCTATCATCCATCCAAACCCTAGATCCTCCATTACCACATTAAACCCCAAAACCCTAATCTTACAGTCCAGCACCTTCCAGCCATCATCAGATCCTCGAACCCTGGCCGAGTGACCCTCTCTACACTTGGAGAACTCGACCTGAAGCCCTTGCCCAAATTCCCCCTCTACACCCTAGATCCCCTCACTTTACACTTCTCAAAAACCCGAAACCCGAATCCCTAACCGACTGCCATTTAAGTTTTCACACTTCCACTTATCAAACCATCACTGGACCTTCACTGATAAACTCCCCTACACGGCTACACCTTCCTAGCATAACCAACACCTCAAACCCTAACCTTAATTTTGACCTAAACCCTTATTCTGCCCCAATCAGACTGCATGTTCATAGCAGATCCTGTAGTACTGGTTCCTAGTTGGTCTCCTATCCACCTAGGACTACAATATAGAGGAAGTGTACGCATCTGCAGAAGGAACTAATTGGAAGAGCTCAAAACTACAATTGCATAATCTCGTCTTGAAGTACTATCAAACATTCAAACCAGGCAAAAAAAAGCAATTTTCCTTCACAAAGAACTCCAACTGGACCTGTTATAGGCAAAATTGAAAAATCACAACAGGAAAGCAACCACCATAATGTACAATTGGACCATCTATGGATGAAAATGAGCAGCAGGAACAAAATAATGAATAAAAGGGATGCCATATGCTATTACATACAAATCAGCATACAGCCATTCATGTATCGACCTAATAGAGAACCACAACTACTAAACATCTGCTTATAGTAATGTAAATCTCATCCAGATGTTCTTATCCCCAATGAAAATTAATAATTAAAACCATCTTCCATGCATTCTTTTTTCCAAAAAAAGAAAATTATAAAGCCTACAGTATGTTGTTCTTCAGCAAAATTTCAGAGATGTTTACCACACCATAACATAAAGATAAAAGAAAATGACAGTTGAAAGAAGCAGCAAATGACATACATCAAGATTGGCTTGAAGCTCAGCATTGGCTTCCGGAGCAGGATATGCTCTTACAGCTCTATCACGTGCACGAGTTTTCTTCACACCATCACCATTGGCTCTGCCAGCAGCTCTCAGCCTAAACAATCACGAATCAGGTCACTCTTCATTAAAAACAAACACATGTAGTGTACATATCGATTCATGCAATCTTAAGAAAGCCTGGAGAATGCAACCCCCAAAGAGAAGCCCTCATTATAGATCCCAAATTGACCATCAGAAATGCATGCCATGCTGCCCCTTAAAGCTCTATAACTCCATATGTAATGATAGACTCCTGTATCCGTGTCATATTTTGCTTATTTGAATAGTGTTTCTATCTCAAAAATGGAACGCAATGGCTAATCCAAGGGGGGGGGGGGGGGGATAGAATCCTTTCATGAGGTACAACTAGTCATTTCTATTTCTATTTCTATTCGTGGTGATTTCTAAACATCAAATTTCATCTTTCACATATAGAACAGAATTAATATACAATAACAAAGAGTATTCACACGAATCACACCCATGAAGTAATTCAACTAGGAAGATATTATATACGCAAAAAGGTTTTTTTTCCCCCCATTCAGCTTCAAGGTACCACTAAGAGGACAAGGGAATGCCAGAAGGCAATGTCATCCTAGAAAAAATACAGAATAAGGAAATCTAAAAGGATTAGATGACTAAGACTGTAATAAAAGAAATAGCCATACATAGAGTAAAATGGTGGATCCAAAATTTTGAAGCTACCCCAAAATAGTGGGGATGAGGGTTTCATGATCCACAGATAGGGACTGACATCAGTGCAGGAAAAGCTAACTGGAATCAAATCTCACAATTCAATAATTGTATCACTCACAGAGATCACAAATGAATTAGAAAGCAATTTGTCGGTTCCAAGGGAAAGCTTCACCCAAAAAATATCATTATATATCAAGAAACAAAATTAACTTTTGAGTTGCATATTAAAAGTTTAGTGTATATGTTGCATGCAGAATTTTGAGGACCACTTACCTTCTTGCTTCTTCATCCCGTAGTTTAGCATCCATCTCCTTGCTTGGAGGATATTTTGGAAGGCTTGAAGGCTCACATGCATAAGGTTTGGTTGTGAAGAACTGCAAAACAAAAACCACGTGGTTCACTGAAGGGATGATATTCTATAGAAAACATAGTATAAAGGGATTTTAAATTCACTCCAACAGGATTTCAAGCATAAATTTCTGGCGACGTAAAGATGGAATTCAACCAGATCAGTGGTTACTATTTTGTGCTGTTTCTGATAAATAGTAACAACCAGATCAGTTGTTACTATTTTATCCAAAAGATTCACACCAGATACTATCAACCCACAAAGAAAAACATCACATGTTAAAACATTTAGTACCGTCACTTGCTTTCTCCTTTCATATTAATGAACAATACAGTGCTATTTTTCCAACATATCTAGTTGTTAGAGACAGCTAACCTATGTTCTAATCCATTTTATAGGCATCAATTTTTTTTTAAGAAAAGCTAGAGAACAGCATACAAATTAATAGGTCTCAGTTCAGTTTTAAAGGATGAAATGACAAGGAATATTCCGATTAAAGTCGTGCATGAATGGATCCCCATTCCTAGTGGATGTGATCAAATTAACTCCGATGGCTACTTGGGTAATGCTGGTCCCAGAGACATAGGTGGGGTTATATATATATATATATCTATGGTGACTCTGTTAGAGCGAAATTACTTTCGCTTTGCACTGCTCTAAAGCTGGTAAGAGAAAATCACAATTACATCATGGCATAAGTGATTCAGCAATTGTGATTGGCTGGTTCCAACAAGATGGTGTATACCACGGAAATTTTTTTCTTTTATCCCCCCCAATGGGTAAATGTATGAAAATAGATAGCGACTCAACCCGGGTGCCATGATGATTTCTCACATTGCACATTAGATTTATCATTTGGTCTCCCCCATTTCAGTTTTATTTGATTGGAAGCTAAGATTAGCTAATTCCGTTGCCGCTGATCTTGATAGGCAAGGTGTCGTTAGGCCAAGATCTGTCGTGGGGGTCGATATTCCTCTGACATTTGTGTTAATATAGCTCTCTTAGTCTCTTTTATGGTTTGAGCTAAGAGGATTCTGATCCCTTTATTGTTGTAGAGTATTCTACCAACATACACACCAGAGTGGGTGATCCAAGACCTCCCATTGCAGGATCAAGAGAGACTACCTGGTACCTCAAATTCAAAACCAAGGAGAATCCAGTGCAAAAGCATCAAATATGGCATCCAAGAGATACAAATATGATAGCTTCCACAACCTTCATTAGTAGCTTGCCTGCCCTACCCCAAGCATCCAAAAATTTATCCCAAAAAAGTAAGATATTCTTAATTGAGCTATGGAGTACAGACAGCACAAGTAAGCCATAAGAGAAGGGGAAGGGAAGAAGAAGAAATCGCATGCTCTGATTGAAAAAAGATATAGCTTCTTGTAAGATACCATGTTCCTCCCCACCACAAGTCCAAGGTATTTGCCAGAGACACATGGTACATTTCCAGTGACAATACTTACCACCCCTGTGAGCAATCACTTGGATAAAAAGAAGGGGAGGGGAAGATGAAGAAATCACATGCACTGCTTGAAAAAAGACATAGCTTCTTGTAAGATACCATGTTCCTCCCCACCACAAGTCCCAGGTGAAGAAATCACCTGTGAGCAATCACTTGGATAAAAAGAAGTATTTCTTCATTTCCAGTGACAATATTTACCACCCCTGTGAACAATCACTTGGATAAAAAGAACGGGAGGGGAAGATGAAGAAATCACATGCACTGCTTGAAAAAAGACATAGCTTCTTGTAAGATACCATGTTTCTCCCCACCACAAGTCCCATGTACTTGCCAGAGACACATGGTACATTTCCAGTGACAATACTACATTACTACCCCCCCTCCCACGGTGAGCAATCACTTCGATAAAAAGAAAAAAACCCTTACAATACAGAGGCTCAAACACAGTCCACTGCACACAGATGATAAGCACATGGATGTATGCACTAATCACTATGCACTTCAGTAACAAGGGAACAAATGCTTCCAGACCATCCTTATCTGTATGATCAAACAAGTTTTTTGCTTGGTATCCAAAAGAAGAAAGGGGGGAAAAGTCTGTAGCATTCACATCATACTAAACTAGACAAATACAAATGCACTCAAGGAATTTTGGAAAACTACAAATGTTCGTTTTTGACTTTCCGATAACTAAAAGACTAATCAAGCAAAACATGCAAATAAACCAAATATATGGGGTTGACCGCCTAGCTTACAGAAAGGGAGACAATATATAACAATTATACATAGTAGATGCTGCATTGCATCACAATTATTGAAAAATAAAACAAAGGAGTAAATATCTGAAAGACAAATGGAACAAAATGAGAACTTACCTCACTATTCAATGCATCCGTAGCAGTCAAACGTTCAACCGGATCAATAGCAAGAAGAGTTTCAATTAATGGCAGCGAAGATGGTGGAAAATCCTTAAAAGTCTCTGCTATGCATCTCTTGTATGGTTGTTGGGGCTTAAATATGGTTGCATGGGGCAACTTTGACTTTTTCCAATACTCCTCAGATGGAGAGCCACATAGCTTGAAAATTTTGTGCAGTTGCTCGACCTAAATATCAGAAGAGAATAAGGTCAGTGGCAATTGAGATATTTTAATAGGATACTACACTTACATACTTAGATTAAGGAAAGAAGCCCATTCACCACAAACTATACAAAAACCCAGTACTGGATGTTAACAGCATTGGGACATCACATTTAAGTCAGTGCAAATGCAGCAGATTGAACATTTCCTAGCAAATATATAAGCATGTGTCATTAAAGATTCCCTGCCAAGGTATAAGAGTACATCTCAAGATACACATGTACACATTTAGTCTCAGTGTCTCACTATATCCAAAAAACGAATACACTAGGTCTTATCATATTATATCCATTTGAAACAGGAATACATTACTCGGCATCTTGACTGATTAACTTGTTTTTACTCATCGACCAAAAAATTTGTTTTGCTTAAAGTTCGGAGTAAAAGTATATGGTACCCTTCAGATGAAACATCTAATACTTCCCAATGAAATTTGAAAGGAACTTCTTTTTTTTTGGGGGAAGGGGGGGGGGGGGGGGGAGGACAAAACTATAAAAACAAACTCAGACAGTTCAAGGCGGTGCAAACACCAAAATTACCTCTGTACGCCCTGGCATTATGGGCTTCCCTGCCAAGAGCTCAGCTAGGATGCAGCCTGCACTCCAGAGATCTATACCTACACCATAATCAGTAGCCCCTAGAAGAAGTTCAGGCGGCCGATACCAAAGCGTGACAACCCGACTAGTCATTGGTTGCTTGCGGTTGGGATCAAAGAACGATGCCAACCCAAAATCAGCAATTTTAAGTGTTCCTTCATTGTCAATAAGGAGATTAGACCCTTTAATGTCACGGTGTAATACACCACCATTGTGACAGTGCTCAAGTCCTGACAGTAGCTGGTGCATATAACATTTCACCTGCCATTCAGGAAAACACAAAGTAAGAAGCAGAGGTTACTTAAAGTATATCGAAACAAAACCAAAGCTAACCTGAGATTCTGTAAACTTGATTCCTGGGCTTGCAGCGAGTCCAGCCAAATCATGCTCCATGTATTCAAATACAAGGTACAAACTACATGACATTCTTGATGTCACCAAACCCTCCAACTTCACAACATTAGGATGATCAAGTCGCCGTAGGATTAGAATTTCTCTAGCCATAAACTTCACACTTTCAGGCTCCAAATTGTCGAACCGGACCTTCTTCAGGGCAACAATTTTCCCGGTCAAAGTATCTCTAGCTTTGTATACATTGCTGTAAGTTCCTTGCCCAATCTAAGAAATATGAGAGTCAGAGCATCATCATCATAAACTAAACTAGATGCTTTTATATCTTTCTTTTCTCTTTTGGGGAAAGGGTGGGGAGAGCAACTGATTTACCTTATCGAGCTTTTCGAAGGTGTCAGCCCGACGAGGAGTCCAACCATTGATCGCCTCACCAGCAACAGCAGAGAGCCAAGAAGGCCACCCAGCAGCGACCTGCTCCCCATGTACATTCTTTGGTGGGTTACTCAGTCTCGGATTCTGCTTCGACCTTCTCCTCTCCCCACGTGATCGTTGACTCCCATCCTGATTCTCCTCTTTCTGATTCTCCCCATTCTGAACCTCAGTGGTCTCGATCGTTGACACTGAGACCTGCAATTTCCTCCCAGATGGAACAGACAAGGTCCTTTCCTTCTCCCTATCAACCTCCTTCTCTTTCTCCCTCACATCCGAACCTACCACGGACGAAACCTCTCTTCCAAGCACACACCCCATCTCTCCTATAACAAAGCCTCATCTCTCAACATATTCTACTCTCGTACTCTCCGTCTAATCCCTCCCGATCATCCGAGAATTCAACAACTAAACCAGCCACCTCCTCATCCAACTCACAACCCTATAGATCTGCTCCGATCATCCAAATCATATAGTATCTAAAAAAGAAAAAGGCGCGAAACATAAACCCTAATTCAGTAACCCAAACTTTTCTCCGACAAATCAAAATTTGTAATCATTTGAAATTGCCACAATTAATGACAGTCAACAACCAACTAAACTCAAAAAAAGAAGAATAAAAGGAAAAGAAAAAAGCAAAACAGTAAAAAAACTTACTTTTCTTGGTGATCCAACTTTAATAGTTGCAGACTAGAGTGAAATAGAGAATGAGAGAAAGAGATAGAGAAAGCTTCGCTTCGCTTCGTTTCGTTCGATCTCACTCTCACCAGATGATATTCATCTCTAAAACTCTGTAGTTGTTGAGAAAGAACTCTTCTAAACTGTCTTTCTCTCTCTTCCCTGGAGAGATCTCCGCTTTTCTGACTCTCCGACAAACGAAAAAACGACGTAAAAGCTTACTGAACCCAACCACTCCTTTATATCTAGTGGCCTGAAATTCCGATCTTCTCCATCCCAAAGTCCTTATAAAGTCAAAAGCAAAGCAAACACACTCGAATTAAACCATGCCATGTCATCCAATACTTTGGTCAATAATTACGGAAATGCCACAACAGAAATTAGCCACGTGGCAAAAAGAAAAATGAAAAGCATTGGAGCTAATCACCTTGAAAAGGACCAAGTGGGGCAGAACTGAGGTGATGTGGATTGTGGAGAACAATTGTTTTTTTTTAATAATGGGCTTTGAATAGCGGCCCAATTGGAGTTGTGGAGTGAGTTTCTAAAGGTAAAAGCCCAATAGATAACAATGCATTTAAAAGCATAAACAAATACATGGGACTGGCTAACAAGTCACTAAGGTCTAAGGGCAAGTTTAGATGCTGATGTCTCAACTACTTCATTTAAAATTGAATTTTATTAATTTGTTAACTGTTTTTTTCAGGGGAAAAATTCTCTACCCCTTTCAGTTTTTTCTTATTGGTTTCTTTCTCCCATGTGGGCTCTATATGGATGATATTATTCTTTCGTGCTACTAGTGTGGCGTGAGAGATTCTTTCCACATTAACATCGTGAGAAACCTTATCTTCTTTTTTAAGATTTTTACTAGTTCATTATTCAATGCAGGGGTGTTAATCGATCGGTTTGAGCAGATTTCAGTTTGGTTTCACCAGTTTCGATATGGTTTCTCTAATCGGTGTGTTATTTGGTTTCACCAGATTTCGATTTGATTTCCTTTTTTTTGTTGTATGACTTTTGAACGGGTATCAGTTAGAGTTCGGTTTTGGTCCGGTTTTCTGAGGTCAGTTTGATGTCTTATCGATTTTTGTGCAATCCGGTTTGAGTTTCGATCATTTTGGTTCAACCGATTTGGTTGATTCAGACTATGGTTTGACACCTCTAGACTTCACTGCTTTCACGCACGAGACTATAAAATGGAAACATATCAATGTGAAAATGAGATAATAGTTTATGCCCTTGATTTTGGGAGCCTTTATAAATTGTTTTGGCTTTTTAAATATAAAACACTATTCATAAAAAAATAGTTTATGCCCTTTTATTTTTTCTTATTAAAAGGGAAAAAATTATGTTTTGGTCCCATCATATCACAAGTTTTGTGTTACGGTTGGACCATTGTCATAACATTGTAGTATGGTTGGACCACTTATTTGGAGATGTGTCTGGACAGTACTGGTGGAAGTAGATCATGAGTTAAGACCTAATCTTATATGGATCCCAAGTTCATAAACTTCTTAGGTCAAAAGTCAACCTGATTGTGTGATCACATACTGTTCCCTATCTTAAAAAATTTGTGGATTTGTTGTGGAAACATCCATAAGGTCTAATATATTAATTTCATATTTAATAAAGCACATATACCTGAGCAATATCATTATTGTATTTCCAAACACATGATATGAGTATTACCTAGGGGTGCAAGTTTGGCCCTGTCGGCTCGAACCTACCCTGGCCCGCCCAGAGCTCAAACAGGGTCTGGGTTGAGATATTTGGTCCTGAGGGCGGGTTAGGACTGAAAATTTTTGGCCCTGAGTCAGGGTCAGGTCAAGTCAGGGTTGAGACCTCGGGCTAAGTTTGGCCCGGTCAGGCCTGATCCAACCCTGTTTTAAGTTAATACTATAAAATATATATTGATATATATATATATATATATATATATATATATATATATATATATATATATAGTCACCCACATTTTGTTATATAATATATTATATATGACGACAATAAGTGATATAATACATTTTATTACAATATTATTTTACGAAAAATTGATAATTTTCTCCCCGGCCCATTCTAGCCCATGCATTTCCTTCCCCCTTCCCATGATCAGGGCCAATCAGGGTCAGCCCAGCCCGACCCTGAGGGCGGGTCAAGGTTGGATTTTTCTGGTCCTAAGTAAGGATTGAGTCGGGCCTGAGCCCAGCTAAGGGGATTTAGGGTTGGGCTAGGGTTCTATAAAGCCCAGCCCAGCCCAACCGACCCTGTTGCAGCCCTAGTATTACCTAGTAGGTTTTTTTTTTTTTTTAGTGAAAATAAAAAGAAAAGAAAAATTAACTAAGAAAAGAGATAATATCGTTTACAGTATTAGAAGTTGAAAGACCTGTCTTGATCCCACATGCCCTTTGAGCTAGCAAATTAAACAAATGACAAAACCAACTATCCCCATCATTACAAAACGTAACAGTTTGAGTATAAAGTTCAAATTGAGAAAAGTGATATATAGAGTTTCAAGGCCATGAAGATATGAAAGACACCTTCATCACTTCCTGCAATTCCTGAGAAACAACCCAAACTTGAGTATTAGTCTATCCTAGACTATGTACAATTTTTACACCCTTTAGGAGGGCTTGAGCTTCAGCCTCAATGAAATTGTTTACCAAAATATTGTCCAACTCAACCAAAACAAAAAGACTTTGAAACAAAATACCAAATGCCCAGCCAAATTTGTTTAGAGAACTGTTAGTATATCCTGCACAAATTAAGATAGGATCAATTAGGTAAGGAATATCAAAAGATAAGAGATGGAAACAGTACCACAATGTTTGGTTAAGTAATTCAATCACTCATCCTTGAATGGGGATAAGTTCAAATCAACAATCCATTGATTGCCATTGTCTAAAATCTGCTTCGGATTCAGGACGATATCCGAGAGAACGACTTGGTGCTTATGCTTCCAAATGAATTAGAAAGTGATTGCAATCACACTAAAAACCCATTTGCGAGTAATCTTGTTTGAAGATAAGGATTCCAAGAGACCTAATAGAAGAGGCTTGATTGAGGAGTAGTTGAGTCTTTCAAAATGTAATCCTAAAGGACCTACAGCCCAGATCCTTTTGGTAAAGTCACATGTGAAAAGAATATGCCAAATAGATTCCTAGTGTGTGCCACAAAAAGGACAACACATATTAGGTTAATCCATTTACTCAGGATTTCTCTAAAAGGATAAAAAAAACCTCCATATTTTAAAAAATCTTGAATTTGGAGTGAATATCCAATTTTCAGAAGAAATTCCACCAATGAGATGTCGGGGTGAGGTTGTGTAATCCAATGATAAGGGGGGATTATTTTTATCTTGAAGAGGTACCTAGCAGCCAGTTTGGTAGTAAACTACCCAGCACCAGATAAATAACACACCATTGATCAAGGCCCTGAGAAAGGGGAATATTGATGATATCGCTAACTAATGGTAGAAGAAATAAGGTGTAAAGAAGACTCACGTTCCAAGAAGAAGAATCGAGTGAAGGCGGTAACTGTTACGATCATAGGCTGATGTTTTATGGTATTTTGGTAGTTTGTTAGGGTAGATGGGTAATTTGCTAGAAATAGGCTTTATATAATCTAAGGGATCGGTTGTAAAGGGCATCAAGAATTAATCAAAACTCTTTTCTCATCCCTGTTCTAGGAGGCCGCTGACCTCGAAGCAGCATTTCCCTTTCCTTTCTCCTTCCTCTACTTAATTTCTTACCTTCCCCTGCAACTAGTTTGTATCAGTAACCTTAATCATGGGGTTAACAGTAGTAGTATGGGAGGCTGTGAGAGAAGACAATAAGCTTTTACCTACTAGTTAATAAATAGCAAATGTGCCTTCAAATCCATCGAGAGAACCGAGTGAAGAAGTCCTTAAGTGCATACTTCCTTGCTCATCTCCTTTGCAAAACAGAGAGGTACTTTCCCACCTTCCAGCTATGGGATCTAAGGTTTATTATTATCAGAGAGAAATATGATTGCGTGTGAAAGCTAACATGATTGGGGTAAACGTTAAGGGAGAAGGTTATCTAAAGCAAGCAGAGGGTATGCTAGCGAATAGCGCCCTCTCTCTCTCTCTCCTCACATTAAATGATTTCTGTATCCTCATTATTACACAAATCCGTTCCATCGCCCCTTATTGATGCACGCCCCCCCCCCCCCCCCTTATTGATGCAGTCCCGTATGCCACTTGCTCAGAGAACCCTCTCCTATACATTACATATGAATTCTGAATGATCTTGTCACCAGTTCTAGGTTAAAAAAACATTAGGCAGAGAGTTTTCTGAGCTAGAGGCACTTAAGGGGCAATTTACAATTTATCAATAGGGGACAAGAGGAGAGAGAGAGTGAGGAGGTGTTGGCATGGGCCCACAGGCAGCTTAGAGATACTTTTCTCAAAAATAATATAGTTAAGAGATCATTATTTGGTCACGTGGCTCTGCACTAGTGAGGGGTCAATAAGAACACACACAGAGACATCAACATGGATGTGATTTTTTTATTTTGCAAGAGCAATGCAGTAATTTAATGCACTCCTGCGTCGTCTGGGTGCAAAAGCAAAGCAACCAGGCAGTGTTCTTTTTTCCAAATTATATTTATATGGGCTAAAAAGATACTTAACCAAATACAATTAATTAGAAGCTGAGGAATTAAACAGTTGTAGAGGCACGGAATCTTCTACAAATTTGCAAATGTTGATATAAATTAGGTTAGAGATCTCAAGAAAATTCAAGAATATGGGATTATCTCTGGTTCATGATTTCTATTCACTATAAGGTTCATCCGGGTGAGAGATAGAGCTTCAAGAAATAGTGAATGGCTTTATCAAAACACAAATGTATAATTCCCCAAGAATTGCAATTGCGCTTATATTCATATATTCATTACTGTAGGAATTGGGTTCAAGCTTTCCCCAGCCCATTTTCATCAATTTTGAATTATGGCGATAACGGTTTATCATAGCAGATCCAATTCTTCTATTCCATCTTGTCAAATTTGACACTAGAAGAGGCCACAAGAACCATCCTTTCTGAAAGACGAAGAGACTGAAATGATCAAATCACAATGCTCTTTGTTGCAGCTGCACAGACCTTTTTATGGACCAGTAACAGCAGCAACGCAGAGTGCATCTGAATGCCCCCATAATCTACCAGAAGTTCTGGTGTGGCCATAGAGGTTCTCCAGATGAAATAGAGCTTGCATTAAATATTCTGAAGAATGCAACAAAAGAACCATATATTCCTCAATATTGATGAAACTGTTGAACCCATCCATGGCCTTTAGGTATAGGACCACCCATATCGGCCAGGCACAGAACATGGTGGGGCAAAGCCCATGGCTGCACAATGAATGGGGCCACTTGGATCCCCAATGTGCCATTGGGCACAAGATGCCAGATTCAACAGGGGGTTAGTCCAGCATTGGTCCAGGCTTAATGCTCTATGGACACATTTGAGGAACAAATTTTTAGTCACAAAGCTAGAAGTTTGAGAGAAATAAAAGATGCATTCTATAAATATGGGATCATCAGGAAGCATCCAATAGATAACAGTAACTGAGAAAAAATTATATATGCTGTGCTCATATTCGAAGCTTACCCAGCTCTAAATTCGCTGCCTTCACATCTTCTGGCTCCTTAGTTCTCTCACTAGCTGATAACAATCCATCCTGCTTAGTTTCTGGGATTTTCCTTGCCGGTGGTGATGCACAGACCGGGACAACTGATCTGATTTGAACTGCTGGAGCCATCATATTAGCAGGCATTCCTCCAATCATCATTCCTCCAGGCCAAGGTCTAGATGCACATGTAGGAGCTGCAGTCCTGAATGCAGCTGGAGCAGGCACCCGAGGATTTGAGTTTTCCAGTCTGGGGCTCACTGAAGATGCAGGCCCAACAGTTCTGATCATAACAGGAGCTGCAGTTGCAGGTAGTCTAAAACCTTGAGCCATCACTGGAGAAACTCCTCTGGGGGGATGATGTGGCCTGGGACTGGAGTGAGATGAATCAAGACCGTGCAATTGACGCAACCGGAAGTCAGCATGACCAGGGTTTGTCGGTCTGGACCCATTTCCAGCATCCGAGGTCCCCCGAGAGGTCCATTCAAAATGATCACTTTGGCCTCCTTCCAGTTGTACAGTGTGCCTAATGCTGGGATCGGACTCAACATTCTTTTGTTTATCCACCTCCTGTGTTGTCTCTTGGACTAATGGTTCTGCACGACCGCCACCAGAAACAGGAGAATTTGCAGCTTCAAATGGAGAAATTCCAGAGGCATTTGACCGTATATTCACTTTCCGGCCATCACCATCTGCATCACCATGAAGCCATTCCTCACCCATTTGTGTTCTCTCTTCCTGAATCTCTTGTATGGTTACCTGGGACCTTCTCCCAACAGGAACTGGCACCAAAGGGTTTGAAAAGTATAAAGATGGACCTGAGGTAGGCATTGCAACTCCTGGCACAGCCTGGATAGGTTGTTCTTGCTCCCTTAATGGAACATAGTGCCCATGTTCTGGCCGGAATATAGACTGAATAAATGGAATAACATGAGGACCAGGCGGAGGAGTTGGTGCTACTGGATGAGTCAACAGGTGGCTCTGCTGCTGGGATGCCTGTTCCTGCTGCCACATTTGGTACATCGCCATTTCAGGAAAGAAATTAGAATAATTCCAACTTTGGTACTGCATTGGGTACAATGATATGCTTGTGCTACCAGGCTTTGTGGGCCTACGAGCAGGAGCTGATCTCCGACGCCCACGTTGCCGATCATTTTGAGTTGATTTATTTGCTTCCGCTGGACGCAAGCTAGCAAGGGTGCGAGCCACGACAACCTGTTCCTGCTCCTCATTCCCTTCAGACTCCAACCCAGGAGAGGGCGAAGAAGAGCCAAGATGGGACACTGCATGAGTACCAATGAGAAAGATAGTTAGCAACCATATCAGGCTAATATATCCCTTTATTCACAGTTTAATTAGTTATCCAAATTGAACAAGTATACACAATCAGTTGAAAGGGCATGGTATTGATTCAACGAACGTGATGATCGATGCTTTGGATCACGGCGAGCAAATTCATAAAAGAAGCAGCATATGGCATATCAGAAGAAGGGTATACAAGGTGCAAGAAGCCTGCCCCCCCCCCCCCCCCGGCAGAAAAAAAAGATATCCATGGACCCACAGGAAGGGATATGTGCACCAACTGTATTTGCACAGTACATAACTGAATCTTAATAATTCCCTCATACAAGAATAGGAGACTCTAGAAAAGATCAAAGGAAAAAGAAAGACATACTTTGTTTCAGGGAAGACCAAGCAGCCATGGCAGCATTCTTCTGTGCTTGCTTCTTGGTCTTAGCTGGCTCTCCAGTAAAGCTCATTCCTGCAAGCTCAACTGTGCATGAAAATACAGGAACATGACCTGGTCCAGATCGAACAGTCGTATATACAGGAAGGTTTAACCCAGCTCTGTGGGCCGTCTCTTGAAGCAGATTCTTGTAAACTCCAGTTTCATCCTGTGCAGCAGAAATATACCAAAGGAAAGAACATGAATTATCAGTTACATTCTCCCAGAGGAAGGTACAAATAAAAACTGAAAAATAAATCCGTAAATTTTATATATAATTGTTGAGATGTTGGAAGTTATAGAGGTATAGTCTCATGTCAGTTAAGTTCGGTCCTTGGTGCCTTCATATACTTGAGGAGCAATATCCACGTAATGCCTTAAAGTTTTGGGTTGGACCCTCCAACAATAATAATGACGTTTCACACAAGTACTTCATAGAGAGCCAAGGCAATAATCATTTCCAATGATTGTTCAAACTTGCAAAGTATTAATCGAAAATAAGATCTGCATTCACTTCAATGTAATAATAATGCCTCAAATGAGGTACATAGGATTCTTGAGGAGTGTAGCCTTGATCTTCTAATACATACAGGCATTACAAGTTTAAAACTACTCTTGAACAATATGGATCATCACCTAGATGAAATCGAACCTGATCTTAAGTGCAAATCAAGCACACAAATAACAGAATGACACACAAACATAATCTACCACATTTTTCCCATATCCCCGGTGGTTCAAGCAGAAATCTGATTGTACTGAAACTAGGGTAAAGTGAACAGTTTAATAGGTAGAATTGGTCTGTGAATTATGATCCAGATCTGATGGCTGGATCTCAAAGTATGGAGAAATTCTACTCCTACTAGAAAACTAGAAAACTAGAAAACATGCCAGAATTGCAGAACTGATTCAGGTATTCCAGCAGAAATCAATAAAGGCTTGATGATTCAGGGGGGGAAAAAACTGCATTCCATTTCAGAACAGAAAATCAGAATCTGAAAATTTGCAGAAAATTAATATTACTAGGAAACCAGAAATCACATGGGATTTTGAGTTCTAAAACAGAAACTGAACTAGAAAACTAGAAAGACAATTGAAATCAGGCTATGGACTATGGTAGAATCTTATTCAGTAAACCAGATCAGCAATAAAAATATCAGTCAAAGAAAACCTGAATTAAAATAAGATTGCAAATAGGATATGGCCACAGGATATGGAAGTTGGAAGTTTTGACCTAAAATTGATAAGAGTAATACAAGGAGGATAGAAAGAACCAGATTAGGAATCCACCCAATCTTCAGGCTTGGAATTCTTCAAGTACACCCAGAATCCACTAGGTAACTACTGAATCCACAACAGCTTGTTTCAGAAAAACTGAAGCTTATTAACTCATACATTCGTGTATGAGCCTATGAGGCCATAGGCCATGACATTTATCTATAGAATTCATAGACTGTCTCTAACAGTTCTAAACTGACATGGAATTCAAACTACTACTTGCAATAGTTAAAAACAGACTAGTATTTGACGCTAATCAAACTGTGACTCAAAAGAAAAAAAAACATAGACTATGAATATAATCTGGATTCTGGACTCAAATTCCGAATAATTGTAGGACTTTACTTGTAGAATCCTTATCCAACCTGAACGAGGACAAATAATCAAAGTCAAAACAAGAAAAGAAATTGAAACAGAACTCCAAATCAGATGAGGCGAGTAAGATTCAGACTAGGTATAAGATTCCCAAACAGAATTGGATTCTTAGAGAGAATAAGAATAGGACTCCTAGAAAAACTAGGATTCTGGCCTTGCCTTCTTCCTTCTCTGGGACTGTAGCTTGTATGGTGGAGGGCCGGTTAGGAGAAGAGAGGAAGCTGGGAAAAATCAGAGTTGCAGAGGGAGAGAGGAGATATCGTGTAACAAGAAGAAAAAGGGGGGGGGGGGGGGGAAGAGTGCACACACAGCCACACTGGCTTCAAACCATAACTCAACTATTCCATTCTATCAATCTGTCTCCAACGATAGGGAATTACATCATATATAAAGAGCAATAAAAGACTCCGAATTACTTCCTACAACTTAAATGATCTAAAATAGAAACTCAATAAAACTCAAATTGAAAATTTCCCTACAAGTCTAATAGCTACCCCAAAATAAAAGATTACATATCTTTCCCAAATAAAATAAATTCTAAATATCCTACTTAACAAGAACATGGTTGGGACACTGTTCATCTTGGTTTGGATACCCAACTGGGTTTGGATCGGTCCAGGGTAGTGTATATGCATCATTGTACCTAGCTGCTGCATCAGGTTCTTTAGGTCATCCCTGGGTGACCAGATGCTCATATTCACCAACATGTGGCAAAAGGAAAATCCATTAGGTTTCCACCCAGTTAAGTGTCTGCATCTTTATCAAATAGAACCTGTGACTTGCTATACTATGTCCAAATAAGGCTCTTTGGCTGCTTCTAAAGGCCTGGTGTTTAGTCTTATTGTCCTCCTATCAAGAAGAGGGGAAGATCCTACTTGACCTCATGAAATAAGTCAGCAGCAAAATATCAACTTTAGGGGGTCAGTGAAAAGAAAGTTGCCATAAAGTGCAAAGAGTAAGGCATGCATAGTTCACTTCTAAAAGTACGGAAAGGATTTGAAATTGACAAACCAGCTAGAAAAGAAGTGTAACATAAAATTTCCACCAAATGCCTAAAGTACAGTTAGAGGCCCAAAAAATACAATATCTACTTAAAAGTGTCAAAATCAAGGAAGACAGGTGAGCAAATGCTCCCCACCAACCCCAAGCTACAGGACAATGTACAAATCCCTCTAGTACTTTTGCAGACATGGGCAGGTTTTTCCACCTCATTATTCCAATTTCCAATATATAAATTTTGTAGACTACTTCTAGCAATGTAAAACTCGTTATCTCTAAAAGGAAGTCAGTTTCCACAATACTGAGGATACAACAACAACAAAACTCAGCCTTATCCCAACTAAATGGGGTCGGTTAAATGGATCCTTTCAAAAACAAAATAAGAGGAATGAAGAAATTCGATAAGAAAAGTAAGTAATGGAAAATGAAAAATGAAAGTAAGAGAAAAGAGGATAGCCCAGGAAAACAGGAAAATTTCCATATGGTGTCAATAACGTAGATCCTTGCCCTCCAAAAGGCTTTATCTGATATCATACTTGGCACAAGACCCAAACTAAGGATGTCATTCTTCACAACCTCACCTATGGTCATTTTAGGCCTGCTCCTAGCTCTTTTAGCTCCTTCAATCAGCATCAAATCACTTCTCCGTACTGGGGCGTCCCCAGGCCTCCGTTGCACATGGCCAAACCGCCTTCGCGGAGCTTGTTGTTGATCGGGGCAACTCCCACATCAGCCCTAATACGTTTGTTCCTCACTTTATCCTTCATAGTTTTGCCGCACATCCATCTTAACATCCTCACCTCTGCAACACATAGTGATGCATGGAGAAATTGGCTCACAAGGTTCTTTTCCAAAACCTAGGCCAAATGCTGGTCCAAAGGCCAGCACCAGCCCAAGCCGCAGGCAGGTCCTTGTTGTCCCAACCTGGCCCTGCTGAGTTTATTTTATATAGTTCTTTTTGGGTCCACCTAGGTCCATTATTTTGGAACAGTTGTTGGAGAAAACTTTTGGTATTCGTAGTGTCTTTTAGAATTCCAAGAGTTCTTTTTGGGTCCATTATTTTGGAACTGCTGTTGGAGAAGACTTTTGGTATTCTTAGTGTCTTTTAGAATTCCAAGAATTAGTTAATTTTCTTGGTTTATGTTTCTTATGTACTGGGGGTGGGGTTCAATATTTTGGGTTTAGTTTTCTATGTCTTGGGGGCAGATTTCTATGTCTAGGATTTGTTATCTATGTATGGGGAATTCCTAAGAGTCTCCTTATTGCTATTGTATTGTACTCAAGATTTCTGTCTCTATATATATAATGCAAGTTGTGACTGCTCTCAAAGGCAACCCAGAATTTTGAAAACAAAAATCCTCTTGTGAGAAACAAGAGCTGTGTCCCACCAGTCTACCAGCCGTAGGAGTCCCACCTGGGTTGTTGAGTCTCACAGCTCTTGTTTCTCACAAGGGTTCTCACAAGAGGATTTTTGTTTTCAAAATTCTGGGTTACCTTTGAGAGCAGCTAGGACTTGCGTTATCTATAAGGGTTCTCACAAGAGGATTTTTGTTTTCAAAATTCTGGGTTGCCTTTGAGAGCAGCCACGACTTGCATTATATATATAGAGACAAAAATCTTGAGTACAATACAATAGCAATAAAGAGACTCTTAGGAATTCCAAAACCCCTTTGGAATTCCCCATACATAGATAACAAATCTTAGACATAGAAATCTGCCCCCAAGACATAGAAAACTAAACCCAAAACATTGAACCCCACCCCCAGTACATAAGAAACATAAACCAAGAAAATTAACTAACTCTTGGAATTCTAAAAGACACTAAGAATACCAAAAGTCTTCTCCAACAGCTGCTCCAAAATAATGGACCCAAGTGGACCCAAAAAGAGCTGTATAAAATAAGCTCAGCAGGGCCAGGTTGGGACAGCAAGGACTTGCCTGCGGCTTGGACTGGTGCTAGCCTTTGGACTAGCATTTGGCCCAGGTTCTCAAAAAGAACCTTGTGAGCCAATTTCTCCCTGCATCACATAGCTTCAATATATGACACTTCTTAACTGCCCAACATTCTGCCCCATACATCACAGTAGGTCGGACAACAGTCCTATAGAACTTTTCTTTAAGCTTTAAAGGAACACGTCGGTCACACAGTACTCCAGTCGCACTTCTCTACTTCATCCATCCTACTTTAATTCTTTGCGAAACATCATCTATGACACCTTCTTTGTATATGATAGACTCCAGATATCTGAAATAGTCACTTGGCGGTGTCTCTCTCTCCTCAATTTTCACCATATCTTCATCCATCATAGTGTGACTAAAGTTGCACATTATATACTTTGTTTTTGATCTATTAATCTTAAAGCCCCTTGTTTCCAAGGTCGATCTCCATAACTCTAACTTAGCGTTAATCTCTGCTTTTGTCTCATCCACCAAAACGATAACATCGACGAAGCGCATACACCATGATACTTCATCTTGGACGTTCTTGGTTAATTCATCCATGATAAGCACAAACATATAAGGGCTTAGGGCTGATCCTTGATGTAACCCAACCGTTATTGGGAATTCCTTGCCCTGTGGCCTCCCACAGATCTCATATTAGTCATCACACCCTCATACATATCTTTAATTAACTCTATATACTTATTGGACACTCCTCTCTTCGCAAGAACATGTCGGATTAAATCTCTAGGGACTCTGTCATAGGCTTTCTCCAGGTTAATAAAGACCATATGGAGATCCTTCTTGCTAGCTCTACATCTTTCCATGAGCCTCCTCAATAGGTAGATAGCTTCTGTCATGGACCTACCTGACATAAAACCAAATTGATTCTTCGAGATATGAGTCTCTCTTTTCAAACGGGCTTTAATAACCTTCTCACAAAGTTTCATAGTATGACTCATCAGTTTTATGCTTCTATAATTATTCCACAATATTGAGGATGGGGGGGAAAAGGGTAGGAGCATAGAAATAGGTGCATAAGTGTGCATCTCATAGAAGCATGTTACTTTTCCTCACCTGAGAGAAATAAAACTTATTGCTCCACTTCTTTCCAAGTAAAATTTGCAGGTCAAACCAATACAAAAGGTTAGGATTTTACTTGAAATTTTTCGTTTCACACATCTTTCAAACAGAGCCTACAAGGGAAAGAAAGGCAAGAATGCAGAAATTGGTCAATTGATGAATGACAACTAACAGAAGCATTTGGAAAATAAGCATCTCTAAGTTGAACAAATAGCCCAAATATTACCAAAAGATAAATGGGGAACTTATTCAAACTATCAATGCTATAACTTAGTAGTCGCACTGACAAAAATTTCAAATTTTATGTCACATCATTTCGCCACTAACAAAGGAGTAACAATGAACATGGACAAGGAAACTGCTGGAGATGAAAGTGTGAAAATATCTAGGCCTACGATGGCAAGTACCTATCATCCATGTGTAAAAATTGTGTGGCCCAACACAAATTATTTTGTTATTTTTGCATATTATTGGACATTTCTACATTTTCATTTTGTGGCATATGACATGTATATTTTGTGGCTTGTAAAATTGATTAAATGGTACCATGGTTTTTGGTCTACTAGGTTAGTGGACCGGGTTTGTGGATGATCATCTCGATGAGCCACTTTGTAGTCCTCGACTTGACCGCACCTATCATGATGTATTATGTGCTTACGTGTGCATTGTTGGACTGTGATATGTTTGAGGGGTACAAGTCAAAATTGCTCAGATTATGGGAGACATGAGAACTAGTCTCTTGATGGTCAGTACAAATAAGGTCTTTGAGTCCATCCATGAAAAGACCTCGTGTACGTTGAGTGTTGATCTTAGTGACTAATGCTCCATTGCCAGTGACTTAAAGTGTACGCATACCTATAAATTGCCAGTTTAAAAGGTTTTTGTTAGCAAAACCGAGAATGAGAGTATTAGAGAATGGCTAGAATAATTTCATTGTTAGGTAAGCCCTCTATTATAAATAGAGGGAAAATTACAAAGGGGACAGAAATACCCCTAACTAGCTGACTCTATAAGAGCAGCAGTCTATACCTAATGAATAACAATTAAACTACCCCAAAAGATCAGAATACCCCCACGATATTCTGGATTACATATTCCAATAGATTTATTATCAAATGGTTTTGTGAAAAATGTTTTTATTTATTAATATAAAAAAATATTATATATTTCCTCTCTTTGCAAAACCGATTTTGATTTGTTTTACAGTAAGGGCAGTTTTGTATATTTGGTCCCTATTTGTTTTGGGTGAATAAATAATTTAATTCATTACCAAAGGAAAAGAAAGGTGGGGGAGAGACAGAGCGTACAAGGGCACAAGGCCACACACAAATTACAAGGCCCACCTGGGAGGAGGCTAAACCTGTAAAACCCAAAGCCCAATGGGCAATACCCAGAAAGGAAGCCCAATAAACAGAAAGAGAAGGGCAACCAAGTCATTTCCAGGTAGGGAACCACAAACCCTAAACTAACTTTCTCATCTCATCTTTGACCAGCCGCCGAGGCAAAAATGGAGCATCACCAGAGCCAAACAGCCAGCCGCTGGCCAAGCAGAGAACCACGGCCAAGCTTGAAGTAGGCCGAGCGTAGGTGACAACCACGTCGAAGAGGCACCAGCCTTGCAGAGGGCAACGGCAAAGTGGCTGCCGGCCAAGCATAGGCTGCAGATGGCAGACTATACAGCTGGAAGAAGCACGGTGGCGTTAGCCGAGCGAGCCAAGCAGATCAAACAGAAGACTAACCGAGAAGAGCTTACGGTCAAGCAACAGCAGTCCAAGGGCTGGCGACGAACAGCGACTGAGAGCTCCAGCGATGAAGAACGTCTGGCGAGAGAGAGAAAGCAAGCAGGGCTATCGGCGAAGAGACAAGTCATCAGACCAAGCGAAGAAAGCAACCAACAAGGGAGGGGACCCAGCAAAGAGTAGTTGACAGAGACGAAAGCCCACGAAGCATCGCGACCAGGAGAGACCCCAACGAGCCTGAAGACAGACCTAGTGGGAGGGCGACTCGCAGGTCGACAACCCAGGCAAGACAGACGTCAACGATACAACAACCCAGGCAGGCTGTCGACAAGCAGGACTGCAAACAAGCAAGGGTGGTGATTGCTAGCACTTCGCAACCAAGCACAAAACCCCAAAGAAGAAGGGAAGAAAGGAAAGGAGAGGAGTTGAAGAAGGGGAAAGGAGGAAAGAAAGGAAGGGCGAAAGGGGGGGAGGGAAAAGAGAGAAGGAGAAGGGGGGAAGAAGGGGAAGGAGCAGCCTGGCCGTGAGGCCGAGCTGCTCCTCAACGGCGTCGCAGGGTTTTCTCTTCTATCGTTAGATTTTCAGTGTCATTCCTAAACTTCAACCTTCTTCGACATCTCTTCTGTCGTTTGATCCCTATTTTTTGTTTGGGGGAACTTTTGGTAATTATCAAGGTAAGCCCAAGAGGCATTCCGGATATGGATATTAGGTGGCTAGCATGTAGCATCTCACCTTATGATTGGACTTTATGGTTGGTCATCTCCACCCTAGAGATATAAATATCTCAAGGTCACAAAGGCAAGGGGATCTTTGGCAGCGCAAAATACCGGGTTGTGGCATACCTGTCCACCTGGGGTGAGCACCCTAATTGCTTATGAGATCCTTGGAAATTCCAGTGGCTTCATCAAATTGTGATCAAATACAACCTTCTTCTACAACATACTAAAAGAGATTTACAATCCTCTTCTTCAACTCATTCAACAAAGTAATATAGATTTATATCTCCAAAAAGGTATGTCTTTTTCATTTCATTTTTATTGAACAATCTATAGATAGACAAATCTGAATTAGGACTTTGCATTTCATGAGTTGGAATTATATGGTTCGTTGTTTGAGATTCTTCTAGGACTCAATTTCTAATACCATGAAGATAGACCTGGACATGATGAAACAAGGATGACAAGGGCTAACTACTCCATTTGGACTTTCAATCTTTTAATAAAATCAGTTTTTCTTAATTCATTCTACGATGTGTTACCACCTCTGTATTGCACTAACAGATTGACCATAATCCTCAATATCAATTGCCATCTGAACAGTAATAGTTCAAATTCAACATTCTGCACTACAATACTGATCTGGAGTTTCTTCCATATGGTATAGACAGACCTCACCCTTTCAATCCCTCGAAGTCCCATCTGTCTTGTTTCAATTTCACAGGTTACAACGACGCACCAGCTAGAGATGAAAGATTCAGCTGAACACTGTTTGTAATGTATTAGCATGCTTCTAAGATTCACAATGTTGTTGTTAAAATGTGAGCCATGTTGGAACTCGCAGTATTGAGTAAAGACACAAAACACATTCATCCGAGAGTAGTACAATTTAAAATAAGAGGAAAATTTTCTCCAACTACATTACATCACATGGAGAACACTGTAAACATCCCTTAATACTTGAAGAGGATGGGGAGCTTTATAAAGAATCTTGGTTGAGGGCCTAAATCAGCCCCCTGATTCTGTTTCTCCAAATAAAAGTTTCAGGTTGGAGCGACTCTCCACTTTCCCTGTACTATGTTTTTCAATTTGAAATATCACTAGCAGATCTAGAACATGCAGCAGAACCAAAATGCTGCATATTTTTCATTATAACTTAATGGTCAAGTGTACCTAGTAGCTACCCTTGTCGGTGCAAGAATTAAACTCAAGACTGTTTATCCCAGTTGATCTTTGACTAATAGTAATGCATGGAATGCACAGTAACAAAAATAAATAAATAAATAAAATATCAGAAAGGACCAGAAATATAAGCAGCAGAAGAGGCAAGCAGAAATAAAATGTCAATACAATGACAGAAGATGAAAAGAAAGAGCATCAGTCAGACACCTACCAAAACTCTTGCAGCTAGAGATCTAGAGGGGCCCCTCTTCGAAAGCGTGTTCAGTGCCACCTCGGCTGCAGCATGCTCTGCTTGCCTCAGGGTGGTGCAGAAGGTTGGACTTTCAAAGGTCTCCCCGTTGAAGTTAACAGTGGCTTTGAACCGAGGTGCATGATCAGGTCCTTCACGAATACAAGCATAAGATGGCAGGTTGAAACAGCTTCTTTGAGCTAATTCTTGCAACTGGTTTTTATACATGCCTGGACATTATAACAAATATATAAAATGAGCAAAATACAAAACAGATAAAAGGGAAGGAGGGGAGGGGGGGGGGGGGGGAGGGAGTGAGTGAGGAAAGAAGAAGAGGATAAAAACCCCACATAATTAGAACAAATGACTCATTCCCCATCTCCGGAATTCAGTTTTAGCTCATACTACTTCCAGTAAAAGAGATAACACCAATGACTTCAACCGACCCTTGTCCCCAGTCGAAGTAATAACCTTCGTTGCCTCAAAACCGTTCTGAAAGTTATTGTTCATTACACACACACAAAATCCTGGAGACAGATACTAAGATAAGAATTAACAAAAGTTTAAATTAAAAAAACCCATTAACCTCCTTTGGTTGGGTAAAACCTACAAAATCTCAATTCTGACACAAGCTCATCGACATGGAAGTGAACTAGAAAGGCTCAAAGCTCGTCAACATAGCAATATCAACCATTTAGGGCTCATGAAGCCCATAGCTTCCAAAAATACCCAGTGATAAGAAACCAACCAAAAGGCATTCCATAAAGGCAGATGAGATGAAAAAATTGCCAAAAATTATCTGATCCGCGTAATTCACTTCTATAGAACATCACGTCGCATTTACGAATTCCCCCATGAATTCTAATCAGCATTCTTGAAGGCAAAAACAAAGCATTTACGACACAAAAATTACCTCTATCAGATCAACCGAAAAACTCAATCAGAACAGAAACCCATCTGAAACTAACCTAAGAACCTATAAGGTACCCCGTAAAAGTAAACAAGCCCATACTACAAGACTACGAGTGACACCAGAAGAAAACCAAAACCCATTTCATTTGGTCTATCAAACTCAGCATAGAAGGTGTGAACTTGATAGATAACTGACCTCAGGCCCTCCAAGTGCCGAATTGACGACCTGCAAGCCGTTCAAATGATCGGATGATCGTCGGAGACTGACATGAGAATCGCCGGAAAACAAGTTGAAGAGGGAGTAGAGATGGATCCCTAAAAGAGCATAGGTGCTTAGAAGATCTGAACAACAAACTGAATTTTCACACTATTTTATGAGATATCTATCCTTCCATTCTCTCTCTCTCTCCTTTTTTTCTGCTATTGCTCACTCCTTTTTTTTTTTTTCTTTTTTTTTCGGTAGAATTGCTGACTCCTTTCACTACTACGATAAAGGAGCTACTTTTTCATCAGTCATTACTACGAATTAAGTCTGGAGGTTTTGCTAATGTACACCGACCTCACTAAATTCCCTCTGAGAGTTTTACCTAAATGCCCCCCATGTGTCTATCTCTCTCCTCCTTAAACAAAGGGATAGAGTTATCTTCTAATATAGAGAGAAGAGAGATAGACTCGTGGGAATCCTTATCCCCTCCAATTAACTGCCCCATACAATTCCTCCAATTCCTCACATGAGGGCGAAAATGATCACCCTACCCCTTACCCCTGACCCAAAAATACTACCCAAGGTGGGGTCCACTCCCCCCTATTAGAGGAATTGGAGGAATTGAAGGTGCCCGCGAATTGGAGGTGATAATATTCGACTCGTGGGAGTGCTGGCATAGCGGATAGTGTTCTTTTTCTTCTTCTTTTTATTATTCAATTTTACTTTTTTTTTTTAAATAAAGACAGAAACCAATCCTATAACATCTTGCCTGGATATCAAGATCATGAGTTGGAGAAATCAAAAGTTTGTCCCGTTTAATTACATTTACATAAGAAAAGTCTACCAAAAAGAGCTTAAATGTCCCACAAAATAGTAATAGATCCCAAGGCTATTGTTGAGAGTCTTGTTCAAGCCACTACACCAAATCACTACAGTCAGTCCAATTCGCAAGCCCTTGCGGGTACCTCCAATTCCTCTAATAGGGGGGAGTGGACCCCATCTTGGGTAGTGTTTTTTGGCAGGGGTAGGTGTTACGAAAACAACGCCCAGAATGGCAATTTGCAAAAGAAAAACGAAAATAGAAAAGAACACACAACGCACAACATAGAGATTTTACATGGTTCACCTCCAATCTGGAAGCTACATCCACGACTGAGCAGTAAAACGGATTTCACTATGTTTCTAAAGTATTACAAAACCCTCATCTTTCTCTCTCAAAGAGATAAGAACAATAAATAAGAAAAGCCCTAACCCATAAAGTACAAAAATACCCTTAACCTAAAAATACCCAAAAACTTGGGCCGGACCAAAACATAACACATGGCTCAAAAGGTACTCGTTTTGAAGATCTTGACGAGCCCAACACCACTCCATGCCTAGCCCCGCCAGTTTTCGGTATTTCGAGATCGTTTCAAGGCCGAAACAGCCCTCCGAAGATATTAGCCGCACTTTCTAGACCAAATCAGGCTTCACCAACAACAGTAGGGTGGTCATTTCTATCCCCATGTGAGGAATTGGAGGAATTGAAGGAGGCAACGAATTGGAGGGGATAACATTTCACACCCTTGATCTGTAATTTCCTATTCTTTGTAGTCCTTGGAAGATGCCCTCTGCTTATGTTTCTTGTGTTGTCCCTACATAACCGAAATCTGATAAAACCAATACAAAGTTTTGATTATGAAAAGTAATAGCACAACCTGCCTCATGAGAATCCTCTTTAAAACTGTCATCTCATATTATTAAGAGAGCATTAGGAGGGGTTAGTGATTTTAGGTGTTCAAATGAAATGTGAGGTTGGGGAAGTGAAGATGGTAAAAGATGTAAATCAGACACCCATTTGTTTATATCCTGAAGTAGAATTGTAGGATTTGGTTTGGAATTATTAAAAGCAATTGAGTTCCACATGATCCATATGAAATAGTAAGAGATTGAGAAAAAGGCTAAAAATGGCTTTTTATTAACTAAGAGTAGGGAGGATTGTAAACAAAGGTAGGATGTGGGATAAACGGTTCCAAATCCATGAGCCTCTCTTTGTTTTGAAATTATATTTGAGCGGACAAGTGTGAGGGACGTATTTAGACTTAAGAATCTTAGCCCAAAGAGAGAAAGGGTTGGATGAGGAGACACCATCCAAGTCTAAGGAGAAAGAGATTGAATATGATCATAATTTAGGCGAAAGTTTAGACCCCCGAAATTCTTTGGTTTACACATAGCATTCCAAGATATGAGGGAAAGGTTTCTACTATTGGGAGGGACATCACGCCAAAAATTAGCATTGATGGAATCAAGGCGATGCCAAAACATATTTGGGGAACAAAAAACATGACATTTGGTATGTAGGCATAGATCCAATGACAAATTGTACTTTAAGTCATAGAGTTGTCCAATTGAATCAAAAGGGGGAGAGTATTTTATCCGGGAGCATGGCCCAAGGGTCAATGGGAGCACGTACAGTTTATCTTCAACCACAATCAAGGTTTAAGAAATCTGTGAATTATGGTGAATATTCACTGCACCATCCTAGGGTTCACAAACTCTTATAGAGTTGTAGTATTTTCCCAAAACACCCTCGTGATGACCTCTCACACCCATCCCACACCCATGACAAATGGATTCCCATTCACCATGGATTGAGGGAAACTGAGTCCTAATTGTAACTATGGATTGGTTTTTGCTCTTAAGCACCTATATCTGAAGACATGAACATTTAACTCCAACTCATAGCCCACACATTGATAGTTCAATTTGGACCTACTTCAAGTGATTGATTAAAATCTCTGCCATGAAATGTGGACCTTTATCTAACTCTAATTTGAATAATGGTGATGATGATTACACAAAACCTAAAAAATATAGTGTTTCTCTAAAGGAGGTAAGGTTTTTAAGATAGAGATTACAAGTGCAAATGGGCTGAGTTGGAAAATGAGCATGAGAGCCTGTTGTGGTTGGGCTTTACTTGTTTGGGCTATAATGTTTCAAGTCAAGCTTGACATATGAGAACAAAGGACTTACATTTTGCCCTAAATTTTCAAAGGACCATTTATGGGACATAAATACCTTGATAGTGCCAATTGAACTACCATACTTTAGCACAAGCAAGCTATTGACTCATGTACCCATCAATACATATGAGAAAGAAAAACAAAGCAACACACACAATAATTATTTGACCAAAACAACTTAAACCCTAAACTATGATTAGAGTTAAAAATACATTTAATTAATCTATATTATATATTTGTAATTTATCTAATCCTTATATGCACGAGTTTTCTTTATTTTTGTCAATAAATTTTTTCTTATTAAAAAAGAAAAGGAAAAAAGTTTCCCACGACGCTGGTGTACTATTATTGTCCTCTCACATGGTTTTTTTTATTTATTGTATTAAAAAGAGGAATTTTTTCATACGATGCTAGTGTATCATCTCCCTCTTACATTGAATTCTCAATAGTCAGTATCATCCCTGGTGTGGTGTGGAGAGATTTTCTCCACATTGGCATCGTGGGAAACCCTCTCCCTAAAAAAATAAGAGTATTTTCCTTGGAAACAATTTTTTTTTGGATAGAAGCCATAGCAACATTGACAACTAAAATGATGATTGCCCACTATACACGAGATGTGGAATAAAAATTAAAAATTTAATGGCCAATAACATAAACTTATGGTATAGTGAAATTCAATTATATGATCCAAAATTCTTGTAAAAATATTTCTGTACAAAAAATTTTGAATTTTTTAAGAGTAGACTAGATATATTGTCAAACAAAAAAAATAAAAAATAAAATATTGTGACTAATAATACAATGTTTTCGTGTACAAATATCAACTACACTAGTGCATTTTGGGCTTGTTTTTTTTGAGGGGGAGGGGGAGGGACCAGATCGGGCTCCTCTACAGCATAGGGGTGTGCCGAACATCTTTAGGCGCACTACCAGAGATCACCAAGTAGAAGAGCTCCCATTTGGATGGCGCGGATTGAGTTAGGACAGCTGAGCATGGTGCACATTCGATCAACAGTAGCATGACTCACAAGACTTGGAAGTTGTGCCAGCTCGATCCGCATTGTCCAAATGGGAGCTCGTCCACATGGTGAGCTTTGGTGGTGCACCAGAAGATGTCTGATGCACCCTTGTGCTGTAGAGGCACTCGTTCTGAGCGGGACCCCCCGTCCCTTCAACTGAACCCATTAAAGGTTATCCATACAAAATGAGAACACATAGAACAAATTACATCAATTTATAATCAATCTATTTATCGGGAAAGGAAAAATCTGTTTAATCTATGAGGTGGCATAAACTAAAGCTGAGTATTTTTGGTATATTATTGCTTGAAAAGTTAAGCCATTTTCCCCATAAAACCGTAGATGAAGTTTGCACAAAAAACACATTTAACCCGGCAAATTTAGCAATGCATAAGCTCTAATAAACAATAGGGAAAAATGTTCTCTGGAAAAATCAGGAGAGTTTTCTTTTTATGAGGACAATTGTGGGGTAAAAGTGTGGAGCGTAAAAGCCCCCCCTACCAGGAGGGTCTTGGGTTCAAGTCATCTGGTTCTCATTTCCCCCCCCCACCCCAATCCTATAAAATAAAATAAACAATAGGGAAAAAGGTTCTCTAAACCAACGGGGTAGGATTTGGATCCTCTTGCGTCCACTCAACCCCAGGTCGCAAAGGATCCAAATCCAACGGGGTAAGGTACACTAGTAACTTTGTGTCTACGTCTTTCTTAATTCCTCACATGAAATGATCTCATTGTTCTCCATTGTATGACGTCGTTTTGTCCCATCTCATTGGTTTGCTCAAGAATCCTCTCCCTAAACAATATATCAAGAGAACTAAATCAATACATCACAAAATAATAACTAATTATTGGGCAACCTAGGCCTAAGGCTCAATCATGCTTTGCTAGAAAATTTCACAAACCTACTCATCTCGGATAAAAATCATCTCCAATTCTTAGATCGAACAGTGCAGTGCAGTGTTGGTCTAGGAGAATGAAATGTGGCATTTTTTGATCGTGCGGCTCAAGTTAAAACGACCCATTAATTTCAAATGGTACCCATATTACATCCGAATCTTCTCAGATGACCTGTCCGTGGCAAATTCGCCCTTTGTTTTTTTTTTCTTCATTTGTTCTGTTTTCCTTTATTCGGGTCTGTAATGTAACTTCCCCATACCCCTAGCTAATTCGGTTCATCTCTACTTTGCTCTCTACGTCATCGATCTGCATCGTGAGCTCTCGTTGGTAATAAAAAATGAATCCAGATCAACTACCCACATGGGGACGGGTGGGGACAGATTTGACCCCTCCATTGGGCATGGATCCCGCATCCTAGAGGTGGGTCCCACACCCACATGGAGGGGTCAGATCTGTCCCCACCCGTCCCCATGTTCCCTTCCCCCTTTTTTTTTTTTTTGCTTTGTTCTTCGCATTGTACATTTGTACTCGTTTGATCAACCTTCGCCAAAAATCCGTCCTTCTGAAGTGACCATCCCTGGTTCTTTTCTTCCCGTGGAATCTGCCTACCTTTGCCTAAAAACCCAAATGCAGGGAGAAAAATAGGGAAAAATGGAGAAGAGATGGTTTGCAAGTTAGGGGTTAGATGAGAAATGGGAATAGGCATGGTGATGGTTTCGGTTATATGGGGTTTTAGAAGAAAGTAGAAGAACAAGGGAAGGAGATGAGGGTGAGACAGCCACGGAGGTTTCCTAGATAGAGTGTTCGTCATCATCGTTTTGGGATTCAAATTGAACAGGTCGACCTCAGATCCGGATGTAATATGAGTTTCACTTGCACTTGATGGATCTCTTTAACATCAACCGCATGATAAAAATGCCACGTGTCACTTTCTAAAAAACCGTACTTCACAGCACTGCTCAATCTAAGAATTGGAGAGTACTTTTGAGTTGAGCTTGCCTCCACGGAGACGTGCGCCCAGGGTGCTGCCAAGGGATATCCAGCGGCTGAGTTGTGCTGCACACATCTCGGTGCATGTCTAGGGATGTGTGCAACACAACCCAACGGCTAGCAGCGCCCTGACAATTCCCTACTCCCTGAAGACGATCCTGATCCAAGTATTTTCATCCGCTCATTTGAGGCCCAAAAGAATAGTTACAGTCGAACCGAGATTCTCTGCACTATCGGTGAGGTGATGATGCACATCGGACGGCACAGCAAAGACCAAGTGGCGCTGCAGAGGATTTTAATAAGTTACGGACCCCGACTACCGTGAACTGTAATACCAAGCGCCACTCTCTCTCTCTCTCTCTCTCTCCACATTTATATATGCATTATCGGCGTACCTGAATTACATTCATCTGCTGAAGCAGTCGAGGTGGAAGAGATTTTAGTGCACCGTGCTTCATATATAGGTATAGGGCTCCTTGCTCCGCAGATACAATCTCAGATTTCAAGAAACTTGTCTAGCATTTGCTTCTCTGGTATAGCGAAATTGATTTCGTTAATATAGCTTATTTTTGTTTTCTTAAGATTAGGCTATCCACGGGTAAATAAAGAGCTTTAGATTTGTGGTTGGGTTCTGTGTATTTAAGAAGACTATGAACTTGCAAAGTTTTTTCTCTTCTTTTCCTTCTCATTAGATGATTTGGGCGTCAGAAGGTTTAGCTTATTATGTTGCATGTAATGGTGTGTTTTGGGTAATATGGATTTGGTTTAAGTTTATGGTCAAGATTCCTTCTTTTAGGCTCGTAACCCTGGTTTCTACTGAATTTGTATCTGTGCTACGTACGTGTTTGTTCTGGTTGAGCTGGTGTGCTCCTTTGTGGGCTTAAGAAGACAAACTGACTTTAATTTAAGTACACTAATGCAACTATGGCAAATATTGCTAGATTCACCACCGTGCTCATACCCAAAAAATTTCTGGAAACATTGTTTCTGGAATTTCTGTCAGTTCGAGAAATTCTTGTTGAAATCCATTTTGTGTGTGCCCTGTACGTTACACCTATAAACTATAAGCACCAAGAGTAAGTGGGATTGGTTTTTTCTGAATGATATGGGTCTCATCACTTCCAATCATAGTTAACAAATGGGTCATTTATCACTGCATTCAGGATACGCTTCTGTGTGTTCACTTCCAGAAACACCCTAGAAATAGTGAATTTTCAGGATCCATACTTAAAGTGTTGATGGACTACACATTTTCAGAGTGCTGGGTAGCAACCTGACATTCCTAATATGATTCCCAAGGAAAATAAAATAGAGTATAGAGTGCTTTACATGTTCAATTGAAAACGATGATATTGAGGTATTGGTTGTTGACATTCCTAATATGATTCCCAAGGAAAATAAAATAAAATATAGAGTGCTTTACATGTTCAATTGAAAACGATGATATTGCGGTATCGGTTGTTGAACTATTTTCATCATGCCATATCTTATAATACTTTTTTAAAAAAAAAAGAAAATGTCGAATATATAATTATCGTATATCTGATCCTCTCATGCAGGTGGCAGGGTGGAGGTTCAATGAAAATGACTGCAACAGAAAATTCTCAGTCTTCATCATTTTCTTCTAATGCCCTGAATTATCAATTTAAAGATCCTGATAAACATCTCTCAAGTCACGGGTATGTACTATTTCTTGCTTGATGCTCATTTCTTCTTTAATACTGTCTTATGATGTAACGTTATTATGTTAAACCTCGCAAATTTTATTGCATTCAATAACCTGGATTCTTTACAAGGTTATCATCTATTCATTTGCATTCCTTTCTCTATTTCCCTCTCACTGAACTGCAAGGTTCTCTAAATCTCAGTTTCGATCAGCCAAAAACCGAGATATGGTCGAAACTAGTCGAAACCTAGTTGAAGGTAGGTACTTTTTCCCAGACAACTTGAGACTGTGGTTTTGAGGCCCAGAAAGGGTTTTTAGGTCTGATTTTTGGCATAAAACTATTTTTGACATTCTAAACACAATGCACGAACTATTTTCACAAAAATAAAAAAAAAAAAAATAAAAAAAAAAAAAAATAAAAAAAAAATAAAAAAAATTCAAAATGGTATTTGTGGTTATTGACCCAAGTTTACTAGTGTACGCTACAGTGTAACATTAGCCATATTATAAATACCAAGTTCTTTAAGTCTTAAAGTACTTGAAAACAAAATAATTCATCTTAACCAAATAAAACATAAATTATACAACACTCACCGAGACTACGTACCACTAAAGATGTTGGAGCCGTTCCTCTGAATGCACCACATATGTATCCCATGACATGTTTTGGGCCCAATTGTTCTGATAGTCTATAACTGCCCATTGATAAGCCCCATCATCAACTTGTATGAGATATCCCAATTTCGGGAAGGGCTCACTGAGACTGTAAGAAGGTGGAGTTGGCACACATGGCTGGGATAGATACCCGAAGATACTGTTTGAGATTGAAGGTTCAAACACCACCCTAGGATGCTTGATACAGCTCTTAGATGCAAGATCCGTCGAAGTTACGCGAAGAAATGCGAGGATTTGGGCCAAAATCAGCCTCCCCTAGTCGAAACCTGCGAAACCTGGGAGTTCTCTACTGAAATCTTGCGAAATGGGAAAGTTTCGATCACAACTTAGTATTATAAGAGGCTGGTTCAACCAAGTTTTGAGTGAAACTACTGTTTCAGTCGAAACATGCTTGAAACCAGTCGGTACCGATCGAAACCAGGTATTTTTTAGAGTACATTGTTTACTCGTCTCGGAAGTCTGCGAAACCGAGACCTAGAGATTTGTTTCCATGCTGAACTGTCCTCCCATCAAGGCTATACATCTTTGATTTTGAGATGAAAATTTATTTTTCTGTGCTTTTGGGGTGCACATGATCACCAGTGACACTTGCTGTTTTGCATACTCTTAACTCTATTTTCTCCAATTTGGAAATCTTCGGCAGTTTTCAATTCATCCTTCAGCTGGCAGTGTATAAATTATATTAATCATTTATATAACTGGACAGGCATGTTTTCTTGAGTTAAGAAGATGACACTCATTTATGGACTTCGAGCTGTCAGTTCAGTTGAGTGAATCTAAGAGATCATTCCTGAAAGTATATTCATCTTTTGCTTTTGTGTTATGGTTACCGTCCTATAACCCTCAGTTGTTTTTTTTTTAATATATATATATATCTATATACTTTTAAAAACAATTTACTGACAAATATTTCATTAGAAAGAAGGGGAAAATAATAGAGAACCAAATTGACAAACACTCTAAGAACAACACAACAACAGTCACCTGCCAACTGATCATGGCTACTACATTGGAATTGTAAATGTGGAAGTGTAAAAGTAGAATTTGATCTGTCATCATTTGAATCCCAAGTGTTAATTGGGAAGGATTTTGCTTGATCTGGGTCTCCGTATCCACATGAATGAGATGTTCATGGAGGGTGCTTGGGACTGAGCCTCTACGATGAGATGGGACAATTTCCAAGGTCCACTGGATCCTGACTACTGCCTGCCATGGAAATAGTTGAATTTCCCATGATTTCCAAACTTGTAAGGCCACTAGAATAGGCAAGCCTGAGGGTAAAGTGGTTGTGATATTTGGTCTGAATGTATTTTCTGCTGTAGTAGGATGAAGCTGAGAGTTAATTTAGGCACCATAACTCTCTGTGGACGCCTACAAAATCCTGGATGGACCAAAGTTCCCTATAAAGCACCCATTGGAGTTAAGTTCCAGAATGTGGAAGATCAGTCATTATGCTGCACTTAAATGCTTAACTGTTCAAGATTGTTTTTTTCTGCAAGTTACTTACTTTTATTCACTATGTTATTAATGTTTTATTGCCTTTGGCATAAAAGGGATGAGGCAAAAAATAGGGAGACCACTGATGAAGTTAGAGAGATACTGGAAGTCATTGCAACCACTGGAAAGTTTTGGTATGTTTCCTTTCCTTATGCTATTGAGATCTTGTGTTTGCAGGCTTCTCTGAACCTCTTGAACTGTTGAAAAGGTCCTACATGGTCTAGGCAGTTATGCCCCTGGATGATGCTTAGTCTATATTGTTGCAGTACCATGTTTTGCTTAATCTTTGACACTCAATCAATTGACCCCATGAGTACCCCTGCCAAAAAAATTTAAAAGGTGAGACCATGTGGGAGATCCCTTTGCTCAATCATTAGTTTGATATGTTGATTTCTGCCATCTGATGGATCATAGATAGGGTGCTTTCCACCCTGCAGCCTTTGGAGTGAGTGGCTGGTGCTGGAATGGTATTTTTAATTTATAGCTAGTTTGTTACTAGACTAGCCACAAATTGGGTATTTTGGACTGGTAAGAATATGCACCCACTTTATGGTGGAGGTTCTGGGTTCATACTAACTAAATATATTGTCTTATATGGGGTTCCCATGTAACTCTGTGTGTGTGTGTGGGTCATGCGTGATGCAGTTGCATTAGGTGTTAATCCCGTATGGAGTCCTATATCCAAGCTTGGGAGGCTCATAAGGTGCTGTTGGCAGTTCAATTGGCTGAAATTGACCTTTGGGTAGCTATATTATAGGTTGGGTCTTTTATTTTTTTTGGGTTTCATTGTAATGGGCCTATTTATAAGCCCATATGTGGGGATAAAGTTAAACACAGGAGTAGTAGTTAAACTAAATATTTGGGTTAATTTAGAATACTTAATAGCTAGATAGAGTTCTGTTTGGAGTTTATTTACTTTATTGAGTGTGTTAGAGTGATTAGGAGTCCTTTTATGAATCAAATTAGGAATTTTAGAAGGTCTTCATATATATAACATACATCCCATCAATTACAGTTGATTTGAATAAAGAATATGAAAATTTTCTTTTTGAGAGAGTTTTGTTGCGCTATTGCAACCATCAGTTTTCCGGGTTCGAAACATGGAAACAGCCTCTCCGCGAAGCGGGGGTAAGGCTGTTTACATTTGCCCCTCCTAGACCCTGCAGTAGTTGGAGCCTTGTCCACTGGATGCTTTTTTTTTTAAATTAGTTTTGGTGTTGTTGAGTAGTGCATACAGCCTGATTTCTTCTCTTCTCTTCTCTCTCTTCTTCCTCCCAAGAAGATCGATCTCATCTCGTTTCCCTACCCTTCCATTTATCTGATTTCTTCCCTTAACAACATAGTTGCTTCCTTTATCTCAGATCTAATCACATATTTGGTCATTAGGCATGCTTGCATCTAGATCCATAATCTGGATTTTCATATTGCGTGAATGTGGCTAAAAATGGTGTGGGGGAGGGGAATTAATTACATGTAGGAACATACAGCTGATGTGGACAGGGAAATTGGACACTGCCCTCTCTACCACACAGCTGAAGACGATAACAAAAATGACCATTACATTTTGAAGGATGGGTGCATACAGTTAAACACTCATGTGGTCAGACTATTGCCTTTCATACTAGGGGGTGGTCTAGATTGGGTTCATAATCTGTCCATGTCCTGAAATAGGAATGGGCCACTTACCCAAAGGGATATACATCATCTCCCTGATGGTGGCACATGCATGTGTCAAATGTTTGCAAAGTCAAATTGGATTTGAATATCATGAGGAGTGGCATTCAATCAAAAGTTTCAAAGACTCATGATTTCATTACAGAAAGTTTGTTATAGATTTCACGAAACGTTTTCTTATGATATTAGTAAAATTATGGATAATGTTAAATGAACCTTGAGCAGTAGAGGATGTAGAAGTCACATTATAAAATACTATTGTCTATGTAGCGTAACAAATTATACTGAATTACTAATAGATGATCTCATCCTTCAAGTTTTAAAAACTTCAGTAAATGAGGTAATACATTGTAGTTTCAAAATTTTAAGAAGTTGAAGTGGCGTCTCTATTAGGAAGCTAAGTTTATGTCTAATAAGAGATGGATTGTTGAGATAATAATGTAGTGATAATAAATTAGTTCTCGACAAGGTGTCAAATCTCAATACATGTTGATTGCATCGGTCTGATACATTTTGAGATTGGCCACGTTGATACGAAACAAAACCGATTCATAAAATTTATATACAAAATTTATCGAACCTGTTGACAATATAGTGCTGGGATGGTTTGTTATTATACTTTTCCAGTCAGGGGGTTATTTGTAATTCTTTATAAGTTCTGTCTTTGGTTGCCATTAGGGTTATTATCCTTGCTTGTAATTATGCAAAGTTTATATTATAAATAAACATGCTTATGGATGGCCTTTTCTTCTATGTTGCACTGATCATTACATGTTCCTATTTTGTCACATGGTATCTAAGCGGGTTTGATCAATGGGTTACAATCTTTTTTTCTCTCCACTGTTGAGAGTCCCTTTTAGGATTCTTCGTTGTGGTGTGCACCTAGTGCTGTATTGTTCTTATTCTATCCATGATGTAATTCCTTGTTGAATCAATATAAAAACAGGGTTTAATGATTATGATGTCTCCTACTACAAAAGTAATGCTGTTTTTGGTGCTATGCTATTGCCTTTGATGTCCTATTGCACTGTCTAGTGATCTGAAAGGGTTTCTGCTGATTCTCTGCAAATCTGGGATTTTCTGTAATCGGTTTACTGCAGCTGAGTGAGTTGTGTATGTGTCGCTGCTCTCTCCTGTCTCCTTTCATTCTTTTCCTTCGTTGGTCTTCTTCTATTTTATGTCCTGACGTAGTTGATCTGTTCTGACATTAGCACTGGTACAACAAGTGAGAATTAGATCTCTCTCGTCCTGTTTCCTATTTTCCTGAATCCTTCACCTAGGGGCGACTTTAGTCCTATAGTCTCATCTCTTCCAGATCACCCAGCTGTGAGCTATTAACCTGAGGCCAAGTCTGAAACTGTTCTTACCACTGGAATTTATTTCCAAGATTTTTTTCCCTGTACATTTAGATTGTTGTTCATGAATTCGATGGTTGGAATCCAGAAGGTTATGGACTGGTCGCATAAACCTGGAATTTCGATTCAAACTCCTATTAGAAGAGTTCTCTAAATCGCAAGTCCTATTTTCTGCAGAATCGTGAGGTTGAAGACAATCTCTATCTGCCCCTCCCCCCCCTCCCAAAAAAAAAAAAAAAAAAAGGGCCCTCCCCCTTCATCTCTTATTCATATTCTACCCTTAATTTTATTTTAATTGCCAACTCCACCCTTATTCTTTAATAAGTAATACCCTTCATATCCTTTCCTATTCACTACCCTAAACAACTGTTTGAAGATTCTCTTTATTACCAAATTGCCACTCCCTTTTGTAAACATTGAAGTAATTACAGATTTCCCATTATTTTGTTCCTCTTGGCTTGATTGGGTAGGCCCATAGATGATCCAAATCAGGGTTTTCGAACCCTGAATTATATCCCTTGGCCTTCATGCGATGTCTGCAGAAACTCGCCAGATGTCACCCTGGGCTATTTGGGAGTTTCAAGTTCTTGTTTCTGCTACTATGATATTGTTTCTATACTATTGCGATGTGTTTGGCTTGCTGTTTGCTATAGTTTCTTAGAGATTGCTGTCTATGATCTACTTTGATACGATCCGTGCTGCTATTGATGCTATTGCGATTGCTGCTCTGGTTGATCTGCCCTATTTCTTCATCTTGTGAGTATTTTGCTGTTGTTATTATTGAAGATTATTTTGTTCAGAGTTGTTTCAATCTGAAATATCTGGTCTCTTATTTGTTGCATCTGTTCTTGGTTATGTGGTTTATTTGTTGCTGATGCTAGTTGTTATTGCAATATAATGTTGGGTTATTCTTTGTTGTCTTCCCTGCATTATTTGTTCACATGTAGTGCTACATGTGAGGGGGAGTGTTGAGGATTTAGTGAGGATTCAGTTTTTTGAAGATATATTGAGATATATCGTGAAGATTATTTGCCTGGCCCAAGATATTGGGTTGTAAAGATTATTTTCGCATTGTCAAGATTATTTGCCCTGCCTTGCTCTGTCTGCTTATGCAGATTGACAGTCTGTCTTCCTCGTGAAGGTCATTAGCCTATGTCTCATTCGTGGAGATTATTGCCTGTGTCTTCCTCTTGAAGATTATTTTATTGTGTCTGTATTGGAGATTATTGGTCTGCAACAATGATTTATTCATCTTCCCCTGCTGCTATTTTTTTAGCTTTTGCTACTATTGTTGCTGTTGATGCTATATTCTGGCCTGCGGCTGGTATTTTCTGCCACTCATATGGTTATCTGGATTTCTTCGTCATGAAGGTTTTTCTTTACTACTGTGCTGATGGTTGATGTGCTTATGTTGGTGTTGCAATAGGAAGGAGTATTTCCTTTGGTTCAGTTGTTGTTGACTACTGGCTTCTATAGTTATATCTGTTCAAGTTGGGTTCTGCTGGTTATATCGATCCTTCTTGTTTCAAGCTAGAGCCTAGGATACATGTGCTCCAAGCTCGAGGGGGGTGTTGAGAATATATTGTTGGGCTATTTTGTTATTATATTTTTCCAGTCAGGGGGTTATTTGTAATTCTTCACAAGTGCCTTCCTTAGTTGCCATTAGGGGTTATCATCCTTATTTTAATTATGCAAAGTTTATATTATAAATAAACATGCTGCCCTAATGGTTAGACTAATCTAGTCTAGCCGTTCGGAAGACGTTCTTTTCTTCCTCGTGTTCCCTCCTTCCTTTCTTCTATGCTAGACTGATCATTACATGTTCCTATTTTATCATAGGCTGCCAAAACCAGTTTTTGGAAGAAAAATTCTTCCTACTCGTATTTTTTGGCAAAATCCTACATGGATCCTATTTACATTAAAAAACAACCTAGGAGTGTTTAACAAGAAAAATTGCATTAAAGCTTATCAAAATGGAGATCGAATATCAAAGTGGGGGTTGAACGGTTGAAGTATATTAAAATCTATTTTTTGGCTTGAATCTTGGTCTTTCTTTCTTGTTGCTAAGTAATTTTTAATAGTTACATACCACTCCATGCTTGTTTAATATGTTAGTAGTAGAGTATTAGTATGGTTAATGTGTATATACTTCATGTATGTTATTTAATACTTAGTAGTATGTTTATACTTACAAATTGCTTGTTTGGTTTGGACCTTTAGGGGTTATTTTAGGCAAGTATCCTAATATGCAAACAGATTTTTCTTTTTCAATTTTTTTTGCTTAATTGCTTTTTATTACTTATTAGTTGGTTTGATATTGCACTTGCCAATGGAGATTTGAATCACATAGAATGCTGTGAAGGCCGAGATAACCTGACATTGGTTGGATATCATTATTTATTGATGGTGCATAATACTTAAAACCACTAGTTTTGCATGTGTCATTAGCATATCCATGTGTATCAAAATCCATTTTGAGTGTATCTAGCATCTCTCCTATATGTCTCTGAGACGTCTGTGCAAAACAAAATTTCGATACAGATACTGATAGTTGACACCCAACTTGTCATACCAAAAAAGGATAACTATGAATTGACTTGCCAATGGAGATTCGAATCACAGAGATGTTGCGAAGAAAGAGATAACCTTTCATTGATTGGATATCACTATTTATTACTTATTTATGGTGCACAATGCTTAAAATCACTACTTTTGCATGTGTCATTAGCATATCCATGTGTATCAAAGCGCATCTTGAGGGTATCTAGCATCTCTCCTATATGTCTTTGAGAAGTCTCTTAAAAGTTAAAACCAGCTTTTGGATATACTGCTTGATATTGCTATTTGACACCCAACTTGTCATACCGAAGAAGGATAACTATGAACTGGCTTCCATAAATGATATAAGCTGATGTTGTTAGTGTTAGAGTTTATATGTTGTAAGGGTATTTTAGGGACTAGTTAGTTTACTAGTTGCCTTATGTTGTAATTCTCCTTTTTCCCTTTTGCCTCCCTAGGGAGGAGTATGTAATTTGTTCTATTCTCATTAGTGAAGTAATATAGGTGTGTGAGAGACATTCTCTCTAACACACAACTTTCCCACCGAATTCTCTTTCTCTCCATTTCTTCATCTTCTTCTTCTCTTCTTCTTCTATTTTCTTCTTCTTTCTTACCTTACATCCATTACCTAAATCTCAACTTGGTATTAGAGCACATTCCGTTTTTGGTTTGAGAGTCGTCCTCCAAGCTCTCTACCTCCTTTCCCTCTCTTTGGAACCCTAGGTTACAAAGGGGTTCCAAGGAAGAGGCTGATATGTGAAAACTTTGAAGACATTATGCCATATCTCTTGATGAAGCCTATGGAAGCACTAAGATAGGTCTTCATGTGAAGACTTGGCTGTTTGAAGCCCAAATCAATGAAAGATAACCCAGAATACTGTTCCGTGAACAATAATCCGAGAAATTACTGTTCCTTTTTCTGAAACAGCCCTTGTTCTCCCTCATCTTGGCTTTGTTGAAGCTTGGACCTGGCCCATTGGAGTCGCCCTAGGGTCCCCTTTCAAGCCCCCAAAACATTGGTTGCAAAGGAGGAAAGCCCAAAGTCCGCAACTCACTTTTTATGCTGCGCACAGAACTCGCTCTCGGGAAGTTTTTCTTGTTTCTCCTTCATCCAAGGTCAGTTGGAGATGAAATCAGGTCCTGTGGAGTCGCCTTGGAGTCTACTTTCAAGCCTATATAGGCTCAGCTGGTGATATCTAGCCCTCTTTCTCTGCTACTCCAAACTGTGATGCTCTATAATGCTGCCAGTTGTTGAAATAATGACTGTTTTGTGATATACTACTGTATTGAACCTTTTGATGGGTTTTACTTACTGAGTTATATTGTTTCAAGATTATGGTTTGTTTTATAATGGATAGAAGGTGCTATTGGTGAAGAAGGGAGCTACCAACCTAGATGGTATATGATACTTTCAGCTACTTGGTGTTGGTGAGGTGTGTTGTTTGAGTCTCTCGTGTTGTTGCATGATGCCATTACACTTTGAAGCATATGGTGGAATTGGATATTGTTGAAGTATTAGCTTGGTTTGCTACCTGGACTGCAATTACCAGTATTTGAAAATTTCTTTTTAGGTTGAGAATATACTCCCCATTGGATTTGAGTATCATTTCCTTTTCTTTGGTCATTCCTACATTTTGTCAATTCTTGGTGGAAAAGGCCAGGGCCTAACCTAAGAAAATGACAGAGATAGGTTCCACTGTGACCACTGTGGGAAGTTTGGACATACGCGAGTGAGATGTTGGACACTTCATGGTTATCTCCCTGGTATACCAGGCAGCAGAAGAGGGGGAGCCAGAGCATGCACCTTGTTGACTGAGGATACACCTATGCGACCTCCATATGGACTATAGACAGACACTGGTGTACTGCCAGCTTCCACTTTACAAGCCTCTACATTTGGCTCTTCTACTACCTCTATGTGGGTTATTGACTCTGGAGCCACTGATCATATGACCGGCATCTCTCAGTGTTATGACTCTTACTCTACCTATTATGGTCAGGAAAAGGTTAGAGTTGCTGATGGTTCCTATTCTTCCATTTCTGGTAAAGGTAGTGTCTGTGTTACTTTATCTCTCTCTCTTGACTCTGTTCTACATGTTCCTCAATTTCATACTAATCTCCTATCTGTGAGCCATCTAACCAAATCCTTGAATTGCTCTGTTATTTTCTTTCCATCTCATTGTGTTTTTCAGGATTTGGTAACAAAGAGGGTAATTGGCAGAGGCCGTGAGGAAAAGGGGCTCTACCTTCTTAATACAGGTCCATCTTCTTTTACGACTGCTCAGTCATATGTATGTGGGCGTAATGAGAATAGTAATGTTGACTCTGTTATGTTGTGGCATTAGCGTTTGGGTCACCCTTCTTTTGGTATTATGAGGGCAAAATTACCCCACCTGTTTTCTTCTATTCCTTCTTCCCATGTGTTTAAGTGTGAACCCTATTTATTTGCCAAACATTGTCGTTCTCCTTATCCTTATCATGGTCATAGATCTGATGTTCCTTTCCATATTGTGCACTCTGATGTTTGGGGACCATCTCCCACTACTTCTCTATCTGGCTACCGTTATTTTGTTTCCTTTGTTGACGACTATTCCAGGTCCACTTGGACCTACTTGATGAAACAAAAAAGTGATGTTTATGATGCTTTTAAAAATTTTTATCAGCTCATTTGTACCCAGTTTCATACTCGCATTCAAATTGTTCGCTCTGATAAAGGGGGGGAGTATATGTATGGGGGGCTTCAACAGTTTTTTACTGATCATGGCATCATCCATCAAGTTGCCTGTGTTGACACCCCTCAACAGAATGGGGTGGCAGAAAGGAAAAATCGTCATCTGTTGGAAATCACTAGGAGTCTCTTGTTTGGCATGCATGTTCCTAAGACTTTTTGGTCAGCAGCCCTTCTTACTGCTGCCTTTTTAATCAATCGCATGCCCTCTAAACTTCTTGGCTCCAAATCCCTTATAGACTTGTTGTCTCCTCAGACTTCTGCTTTCTCTCTTCCTCCTAAGGTGTTTGGATGTGTCTGCTATGTCCATGTCAATAAATGTGCTCGGACCAAGCTTGACCCCAAAGCACTCAAATGTATTTTTCTTGGATACTCCTCCTCTACCAAGGGGTATAAGTGCTACCATCCTTCTTCCAGAAGGACATTTCTCTCCAAAGATGTTACCTTCTTTGAATCTATTCCTTTCTTTACTTCTTCTCATCATCCTCTTCAGGGGGAGAATAGTGGAAATGAAGAGGTTGCTTATCCCTTTCTATCCACCTTTGCCTACTTCTCCGTTTCTGTTTGATATTGGGAAACACAAAGAAGGGGTTGTTGTTGTTGATACTAATACTCATTCAGGTAATGATGCTAGCAATGAAACAGAAGGGGCTGTTGTTGTTGAAAATGGTTTTGGTAATCAGAAAGATTACCACATTACATACAAAAGAGGTGAAGGGTTGCATAATACAGGACAGAAGACCTGCCAAGAGCCCTCTTTGGATCCTCATCCTGAGCTCCACTGACCTCATTCAGGTGATATCCCTTCTCCTCCCTTTGATTTAGACCTTCCGATTGCTGTTAGAAAAGGAAAGAGAGCTTGTACTAACCCTATTTCCCAGTTTGTTTCTTATGATGCTCTCTCTCTCACAAGTCTTGCTTTCACTGTTGCTCTTTCTTCTGATTCCATTCCCAGGAATCTCACTGAAGCTATGTCTGACCCAAAGTGGAAGCAAGCCATGTCTGAGGAAATGATGGCTCTTGAGAAGAATGATACTTGGAAATTAGTAGATCTTCCCAGGGGAAGAGTCTCAATCGGATGCATGTGGGTTTATACAATCAAGTATAGGTCTGATGGTGCAGTTGAGAGGTACAAAGCAAGATTGGTAGCCAAAGGTTATAGTCAAGTATATGGGATTGATTATCAGGAGACATTTGCTTCTGTAGCTAAACACAATTCTATTCGGGTTCTTTTATCATTGGCAGCCAATAGGGATTGGCCCCTATTCCAGTTGGATGTGAAGAATGCGTTCCTCCATGGTGACTTAGAGGAAGAAGTATACATGCAGCCTCCTCCTGGCTTCAAGTTCCCTTTAGCTGAAGGCAAGGTGTGTCTCCTCAAGAAGGCTTTATATGGTCTCAAACAATCTCCAAAAGTATGGTTTGAGAGGTTCAGGCAGACTATTCTGAAGAATGGATACTCTCAAAGTCAAGCTGACCATACCTTATTTACTCGGAGTAGTAATGGTACCATTACAGCCCTTATAGTCTATGTTGATGACATTATTGTGATTGGTAATGACAGTGTTGAGTTAGCTAGACTGAAGTCCTACTTGGCTCAACAGTTTGAGATTAAAGATTTGGGTCCCTTGAGGTATTTTTTGGGAATTGAAGTGTCACGGTCCAAGAAAGGCATCAACATATGTCAAAGGAAGTTTGTTCTTGACTTGTTAAACCAGCAAGCTCTCCTATTGAGCAAAATCACAAACTAGGAGAAGATTGTGGTCCCCCTCTTGTTGCTGCAGGGAAGTATCAGAGATTAGTGGGGAAACTCATCTACCTATCTATGACTCGCCCAGATATTTCTTATGCAGTGGGAGTTGTGAGTCAGTTTATACATGCCCCCAAGAATGGGCACTTGGATGCTGTATACCGTATACTTAGATGCTTGAAGTCCTCCCCAGGTAATGGACTATTGTATGCCAGGCATGATCACCTGAGGATAGAGGGCTTTACAGATGCTGATTGGGTTGGATCCATCTCAGACAGAAGATCTACTTCTGGTTATTGCACATTTGTTGGTGGTAATTTGGTTACATGGAGAAGCAAGAAACAACCTGTTGTGGCTAGATCCAGTGCAGAGGCAGAATTTAGGGCAAGGACACATGGAGTTTGTGAACTTATATGGTTGAAGCGATTAGTTCAAGAGTTAGGGTTTGCTGCAAATGATCCTATGTGGCTCTATTGTGACAACAAGGCAGTTATAAGCATTGCTCACAATCCGGTACAACACGATAGAACTAAGCACATCGAAGTGGACCGGCATTTCATCAAGGAGAAAATAGACTCTGGCTGTATTTGCACTCCTTTTGTGAAGACAGGTGATCAATTGGCGGACATCTTTACCAAAGGACTTTTTTCTCTCCAGTTTGGTACCCTATTATGCAAGCTGGGAATGCATGATATTTATTCTCCAGCTTGAGGGGGAGTGTTAGAGTTTATATATTGTAAGGGTATTTTAGGGACTAGTTAGTTTACTAGTTGCCTTATGTTGTAATTCTCCTTTTTCCCTTTTGCCTCTCTAGGGAAGAGTATGTAATTTGTTCTATTCTCATTAGTGAAGTAATATAGGTGTGTGAGAGACATTCTCTCTAACACACAACTTTCCCACCGAATTCTCTTTCTCTCCAGTTCTTCATCTTCTCTTCTTCTTCTATTTTCTTCTTCTTTCTTACCTTACATCCATTACCTAAATCTCAACTGTTAGATTGATCCACTTTGGTCAATTACCAAACTGTTTCCATTGGGTATCCTTTGGTTTGTCAACCACCTGTTGGGTTTTAAAAAGTATTGTTATATTTTTCTCCTTCACTCTAACTAGATTATGGAATGTAAAATGCATTCCCTTTATTGGTTTATAGTAATTTCAACATTCTTCTATCCTTCGATGCAACATGTTGACTGGTCATATATTTGTTAGTTCTTTCAAATAACAATTATCATGGTTTTAAAACTCATTATTGATTGTCCACACTGCCAGATGGGATTGGTATCGGACAAGGACGATCTGAACTAGGACAGTGCAGGATTGTTGATCCTTATTTTTTCCTATTTGGATGGGTGGGTCCTTGGTCTAGACTGTCCAGTTCAGGAAGATCTTGATCGGTATTACTCACTACAATACTGAATTCTGGATCCTTGGCTGTTAAAGCACTATCTTTGACTCTATTATTCATGTAGTTTGTAGGTAACATCCAATTCCTCACTATATCTGCATTTCTCCTTCTAAGTTCAAAGCTAGATGCTTTCCTGTCCAAGTTTAGAAAATTTTATGTTAGAAGTACTTGTGTCAGAAAATTTGATGTTAGAAGTACTTATGTTGCTTATTGCACCTTAGGCATGACTGGTACTCATTGAAGAGTGTGCTATCTTTTCAGCTGAAGCAGGTATGGGCAGGTCTGCCAGCCTGTTAGTTTCCAGCTTCCACTGATGAACTTGGATGTTCTTTTATTGTTGAATTGTATTTTAAGTCTTTAGTCAGAATGGATTGTCTTAATTCTTTGTTTCATTGACTATGCGAAGGTCTTATCTGAGTATCCAGAAGCAAAGATGGCCAATGATCAACAGAGTTCCTTGTTGGGAGAAACACATGCAGAGTTGGTAAAAAGGTTGGATGGAGGTATTTTTCGAAATTTCATCTTTTACCATTTCTGGTAATGCGTTTGATTTACTTTATTTTATTGCATTCTGGAATATAAATATAATGGTAAAAAGGGTAATTCATAGTGGGAGAGCCTTGCGCAATGGTTAAGTTGCGCTATTGCAACCATCAGGTTGCGGGTTCGAAACATGGAAACAGCCTCTCCGCAAAACTGCAAAGCGGGGGTAAGGCTGTGTTCATTTCCCCTCCCAGACCCTGCAGTGGCGGGAGCCTCATGCACTGGGATGCTCTTTCTTTCTGGTAAAGAAGGTAATTTATCTATAGCAATGCTGTTGTTATTGGGTGATTTAAGATATTATAGATCCTTTTGACCCAGTAGTTGTTTGTTTACAAATACATTACTTATGCTATTACTTTCTTTTTGTGATATCCCAGTCCCTTCTGAACTTTTCTTTAGCTCGTCATGGCATTTCTCGTGGATCTTAGTTTTGACTTGCACTCAAATCTATGCAGGATCAGGGGATAAGTAGTTCTTATTGCTTTTGAAAGATGTTCATTTTGCAACAAATAATTTAATTTAAGTAAACTCGGTTTATGATCAATCCACTGTCTGCATGTACTTTCTTTTTTACTAATAAGCTTCATATGAATCTCTGCTTTTCCATGGCATAAATTGATATTCTTAGAATATGTGGTGATAGGAATAAGTCTTTTTTCCTTTTTGTGTGCGAATCAAATAAAAGTATGTGCTGTGTGTGTGTGTGTGTGCATGCTTTGCATGGATAGAGAATCTGATTTGAGAAGCTTAGAGAGCAGAGATTCAGAGGTTCACTCAAGAATGATATTTAATGGAAAACATTAAATAATCTTTATTGTGCCTCTTTCAAACTTTTGTTTGAAGAATATGAAGTTCATTGTACACTATGTTTATTTATGCCCAACAAATAAGAACAAGAAGAAAATGAAGCATAGAAATGTTCCCCAAGAATCTGTCAAGTTTCAGAATCCAAGTATCCAACATGTCTGACATGGACATGTCATCAACCTAGGAGAGTCCATGTAACAGTAACACTAAAGAGTGTGTGTGTGCGCTCTTATTCTTCTTTTGTTTCGCAATGAATGATTGCATTATTTTTTTCCTGTTTTGCAGCTCTCCATAGGTTTATAGAAGGTCCTCCATTCACCCTTCAGAGGCTCTGTGAGGTAATGTATGCTTCATGCATTAAAAAGAAAGAAATGGCTGTAAATTCTTGTTTGCTGTTGGAAATGAAGTGATTGGCTTCATGTCATGAGTATAATTTGCGAGTAATGGTACTCAAAAGTGGGAAATAACATTTCTGAGTAATTTCACATGAAATTATAGGATTTGATGCTAGTGTTTTGTATATTACTATATTAGGGTGGCTTTATGGGTGCATTTCTGTGAAGTATTTATTACTTTGGTCTGTACAATTACCATGTATATTAACTGATATTTGATTTTTTCGTTTTTCTTTTTACCTGGGCATTGAGCAGATTCTCCTTGCTGCATGGAGCATATATCCGAACCTGTCAAAGCTTGCTCTTGCTTTAGAAAAGGTTAGTTGCATGATTACTATAAATTGATTTGGTTAAGAGCCCTTGGACCTTATCTTTTGTCTAATGATTATTTTCACAACTCTATTGCACTCAGATATTCTTTTCTATGGCATTAAATGATATGATGGTTAATTAGTTTGTTACTGCAATAGTTTCTAGACAATAACATGGTGATATAAATTAGGTTTGGCAACCAATTAGTTCCTAACCCATCCCCACCGGGTGCTAAAAGTGAACAGAAAAAGAATAACAGAACGATTTATTCAGGATCGTATTCCTTTTCATTACTTGAAAAACTGTAGCCTTCTTTTTCTTCTATTTCTTTCTCAGGAGAAGTTTCCTCGGAGAGTTAATATGAATCTCTCTTTCTATTGAATATGATTCTAGCTTCTCAATAGTTCACAATGCTAAGTAGAACATTTCCTTTATGCCGTACAAATGACTTAGTGTAGCTCACTATAAAAGATTATCCAGATTTATTGAATCTTTTCTGTATTTCTAGTTCAATATCCGCAAAACATGTCATTTCAGAAGTTCTTCCCATTGTTGAATTAATCCCTTAGAATAATAGTTCAGCATCAGGGGCCTGCTTTACTGGGATAATCATGTGCCAGCTACGTTGAGAGTCCTGACATGAACTTTCAATTGATTTGAAGAAAGGATGAGAATCGTCATCATTTGAAAGGGGTCACTGTTGTGGAATGACAAAATAATCCAGGGTAGGTGTCAATTTTTAATTCCTTGCTGAGGGTTAGTGCTAAAATATTGATTTAATGTATTCACATTTCCGTGCCTTCAACAAAAGCAACTTGTCATGACACCTGCAGGAAATACTGTAAATACAAATTAAAAATTGAGGCTTTTCCATTTACACACAAGAATTTGGCATCCTGGAGGCTGAGGATTTCCTGGGCAAGTGAGCCAGGGTTGGATGCACTTAGCTGTATGTTATGCTCCTCAGGTGCACACACCTTGAGAAACCATGCTGGGAATGTGTGGTGTAGATTCTTGTGGTGCATGGACCTTCCCTTGGTAGGTCTCAGCATGCAGTGCAAGTACATTTCCTTTGTCATAGACTGTTTAATTCACGTTATTTCAGCCTCTATGCCTAAAATGATTCTCTTGTTGTGAATGTTCATGTTAGCCCCTGTTCTCTCTTTTACTTGCGTGGTTTTGTTAATCTAATTTACTAATGTTGTCCCCACTTGTAGAATTTGTCGGTGACCTCAACTCTATCCAGGGCCACTGATCCATGCCCATCGATGAAACAAATGCTGAGTGAACCTGCCAATGGGAATCAAGATCCCCAAGGTCTCTCCAATCCGATCCAAAATGGGGTTGAAGGTATGGCAGGTGATGGGGATGAAGAAATGGTAGAGGCAGAGGCAGGGGAGGTTGAGGAAGGTAACAAGGACATTAATATGGAGACCACCAGCAAAATAACTGATGGAACACAAGAAACAAGATCTGATGGAAGCACCAATTTTGAGCTTTCTACTGACTCCTCTCCTTCAATTGAACAGCGTAACTCTGTTGGCTCATAGACATACAGCTTTACTTGTCTGGCAATGAACTAGCCAGGTCTATATTTCTTTGATTCGGGCTATTTTAGCCATGTGTGCTCTGCTACAATAGTAATCTGACAAAAGATATTTGTTCCAAAGAAGGGAAAAACTTGATCATTGGTTCCTCTTTTTTTTTCATCCGAAACATTAAACCAGTATTGAGATACGCTTCAACTGGTGGGAGAGTTCTTATTTTTTTATTCCCCTCTTCTTCGTATCATCTATGCCAAGGGTCTCTGTTGAAAGGATGGCACACTGATCCGGTATTTGCAAAGATTTGGAGCTGCTCTGTTTGTACATTCCATGTTTCTATGACCTTTGCCTTAATCAGCAGTGCATGGAAAAGGTTAGTGAAAGTTGCTAAATAAGATTCAGGAGGGGTGAACCCCCTACCAGCATTGGAGGAGTTTGTGGGTATATCTTTGGAAGGAAGATGTTTTTTTTATCTAAGCCTATCGGCTGTAACGGAACTCCCTGATCTTATCGTTCTCTACGGTCCTATAAAAGAGCTGCCTCCAGCCTTTTTCTTCCTCTGATATACCCTTTTTGCATGTCCTTGGGTGATGAAGACATGTGGGTGCACTATTACGGGGTGGAGATTGTAATTTTTCATGAATTTCCTATTTATCACTGATGTAACTTTGCTTCTTTCTTTTTCTCAGAATCGATGAATGAAACAATATTTCAATTCCAATTTCTGGTTTTTTTTTCTTCCCCCCCACCCCCCAAAAAATTTCCTTGCCACAATGGTTCAGTTTCTATTATTATCAATTATACAAGTTAGATCCCAGATGTAGAAATAGAAGTAGGTAGAGCCCCTCTTCTTCATCAAAAGCAATGTGATTGTCGCGGGGGAAGAGGAGAGATGGTGAGAGGAGGTTGATCAGGTAGGGGACATCAAAAAATTTAACCGGGCGTAAGACATGTTTCTCTTAGTATATGATCTGAAAGGGGTGCATATGAATTAGATTGACAGGAGGTTTTATACTGTTCCGGTAACCTTTCAGGTGAATGACCGATATGACAATTTGGTGCATGCAGCAAACGTACTACTATCTCATCTTTTAGATTATGTTTTGACATTACTGGGTTCAATTTAGTTTATTACGTTGGAGGATTTTGATAATACAATAAACAGCCATATCTGTGTGATTTACTAATCGGCCCTTCTTCAAAATTGCTACCAAAATCTCTAGTAGTTCAGCAAGTGTTAGCTCTACAGGTCATGGATAACAATGTAGAATTGGCCATGGGTTGTTGGGTTATCACTTACCTCCCTCTATCAGGTACTTGGAAACCCCACAATTTAAGCGAGTTGAAGATTAATAACAGATATCAACTCAGGGGGTCCAATCCTCCCTTTTGAATACAAAATACAGCAGGAAACATCATGAAGCTTAAAACTGATGAACACACACACACAAACAACAAAAAAACAAACAAACACGAAAGCCAAGTATACTCTCTACCTTACAATAAAAAAATGGCAATCTAGGGATCAGAAAATACTACAAAATTGGGATTTTCTAGTGACTATCCAGCAAAGTATGGACTAGAAATGACTACAGTAATAGGCAGCAGATTGTCATCTAATCTGTAGAATCTTGAATACTCTGTAGGAGATTCTCAATCCTGTATTTCATAACAGGCTGACCTGATCGTGTCTTCTTAAACATCTTCTCTCTCACTACCTTCCTTCGAGCTTCAGCTTGTTCTCTCGCTTCCTTCTTTGCTTGGATGATTGCCTCTCTCTCCATCTTTGCTTTCTCATCCTCTTCACGCTTCTTTTCATACAATTCTCCCAAACTATGTGTGCTCTTCTTCTTCTTGTTCTTTTCATTTGTCTTTATATCATCTCCATCTTTTCTGTTATCCTGTAATAACACCCGAAAACTGTTTGTGGTTACACATCATGTTACAAGAAAAAATCTATTGACAATAATCTTACATATTACACTAAGCTGATAGGCAGTAACCACATCAAGTAAAATCATAATCATGATGGTTTATATAAGATCTCCAGTGTTGATAAGACCCACAAAAGTGTTCCATTTGCCTGGATAATGGCGATTTACTCCATCTTAATGCTTTCCAGCCGACTTAGGTGTTGAAAACAAGAAGTCCAATTCCCTTGATTTAATGGACCCAGCAAGAACAATAATCAAAGAGTCTGCTTGAAAGCTAAAAGAAACTTCAAGTACAAACCTCTGGTGATTCTTTGGTTGCAAAAAAATTGTTCCCTGTTTCATTTTGTTGCCTCAACAATTTCTTGTACTTGCTCACTTGTTTGGCATTTTTATAAACCTCCCTTTGCTTCTCTGAAACATTAAAATTAAGTTCATTAGCCATGAAGATAGAAACGATAGGAATGGGGGAAGGAAGAGAAAACTACCTAAAAGATGAAGCAGCATTGTAGCTTCGAGCCCTAACAATCAATTAAAACATAAGTTTATTGAATTAAGTAAGGTCGATGACTTGCTCATGAGAGAATGAATCATGAAATAACAACGGTGAGAGAGCAGATCACATCTCTCACACCCACCAAAGACCCAAGGTTTATATCCAATAGCCTGCTTATTCTGTTATTCACACTTTTTCAGGGTTGTTCTTAATTTTCTTCTCTAAAACCACAGGATGTGGAAGCTATGGTATACAAATATGCTCACTCTAGTTTTTGGCCACACCCTGGACAAGAGACTGCCTTCTTGTTAAATACTCTTTCTAGATCAGGTAGTAAAACACATTTACAATTTATGAGTTTCTGACATTATAAAAACTCTTTTTGGATTCTTCATCGTTTTGGTTACTTCTTGATGCAATGACAGTATAAATGGGAGAAAAACGTGCTCCTCATCCAATTCGGTTGTACTAATTGAATACTACAGAACACAAGCAGCCAAGATACAGAAAATGGAGTAAGCAAATTACATGGGGAAGGAAGCAGGCAGAGTGGACAAAAAAGGTAGTTGGTTTCCACTGCAATGCACAGAAAAGCCCAAAAAGTTGTACCTCAGCTAAGTTGTGCATCGCATGATCTGCAGACCCGGGGACTAGGAAGGTTAGGATTCATGCCAGGATCACTAAGTATTTATCAGTAACCTATCTCCTGATTGCTTGTCTTAGGTATTATGTTCCACTTACTTGGTAAGATTACAAGGTTTCCAGTCATCAAAACTTTTCCTTGATTCAGAAAGTTCCCAGACAGGGGCACCCACAACCCCCTTTTCTCTCCAGGTTATAGATAGTGTCAAGCCAAGGGATTCCCCCCCTGCCATCTGTTACTCATGGAACTTAACCCTCCATGGCTTTTTAATTCCTCAAAAGCTAGTTAGGCCGATCCAAGAACCTTGCAATGGTGAGCGTAATTCAACTTGTTCAAGGTTCAGATTGATCCATGTGGAAAGCCAAGAGCGAATAGCCCAAATTGGAAACTTAAATTCATCTGAATCATTTGTAATTTACGGGTCATGAAATGGACTGGTTAGCCACCACGCCTCTGTTTCCTTCAATCCCAACTATCAGTTCTAAGCATCAAACCTACACTTCAGTGGCTAAACCTGAGATTTGAGTTGGACCCACAAAACAAAACCACAAAATTCTTGCATTCATGTTGCTTTCCTACCCTCCCTCCCAACCAATTTTTTTTTTTTTTTTTTGGTTGCAGTTGCCACTGATTTTCTACTCACGTAATTGGAACTCCACAAAATTATCGATCGGACGACAAAGGAAATGACAAGCAAACAAACCAATGGATAAGAAGAATGAAAAGGTAAGATTAAAAAACATTGAAAACCCTTGGGGGTGGGGGGTGAATGAAAACCCTAAAATTTAATAACAAGTAGATGTTAAAATTGAAGTAGGTCAAGTCTGTTAATGAAGAATAGAAGGCTTACTAATGAGGGAAGGATTGTAGTTTCTGCTCTTAGACTTGGCATTGGCGAAAGTTTCAAGCGGCAGACCTCCCCCTCCCAATCTCTTCTTCTTCGTAATATTATTCGTATTCTTCTTGAATGTGAATGATGATTTGGAGCCCTTCTCTCCATTCCCTTTGATGTGATTTTCGTCTCTTCGCTCTTTCATCTTTGTAGAGAAGAGAAACTTTGTAGAAGAACAGCTTGACCCAGAGAAAAGAGATAACTAAACTAACTTCCTAAAGTTCAGAAAAAGCTCTCTGATCCTCTACTGAAAGTCCTGCCTGAAATTAGTTTTTAGGGTCTTATGTCGGTCTGGGTTGGACGATCCGAAACGAAACATCAAAATCGGTTTTTATTTTTAGGTTAAAAATAGACAAGAGTTCGGGATTGTAGCACCTGCGCCCAAAAGTCTCTTGCGAAATGACCGCCCTACCCTAATGACATGCAGAAATCTCACCCCTATTAATGCTTCCATGTGCCCTCCATTGGCCCCCATGCTGGTGTAGGAGCCATACTTCCAGACAGAAAACTCTCTCCCTTATTTTTAGGGATAAAGAATGCCACCTGGTTGCACAACGAATGCCGCCCATGTGCCCAGACACAAGAGCGTGTGAAATGACCACTGTACCCCTAGTCATTTCTATCTTTTCAGGGGGTGTGAGGGTCATTTCGCTAGTGCCGTTCTTTCTCCCGTTTGTGAACAGCCTTTCTGAGCTGCCAACATGGGCTATCTGTCTCATCTCACTTCTCTCCTTCCTTCCCCTTCCCGTATAGACGAATCATTGAAGCACGCTTCGATTGATGTGCTACCTATATGGTTATACCGCTAGCTCAGAGAATCTCTCCTTTTTAATTTTTGGGTAAGGGTTTACGCATGCCCACTTGAGTAGATAAAATCTCCCATACCACATCAATCATGTTGTCAACATGGGTTATTTGCCTCCTCCCACCACCTCTCTCTTTCCTTCCCCTATCGATGAATCATCGAAGCATGCTTGGATTAATATGCTACCTATATGTTTAACCGTTAGCTCAAAGAATTTCTCTTTTTTTATTTTTGGTTAAGAGTTATCCATGCTATTGGTGTGGGCGGAATCTCCCATATGTCACACCAATCATAAAATGGAAAATGGTTTCGTCAATAAAGAGTACATATGGTTAGAGTGGAGAAAAAAAGTTATCAGTATGGATCCACATGGTTAGAATATGAGACGATTTGGATAATAAACTTGAGGATTGCCAAGTGAATAGTTAGCTATGCAACCTTTTGCAGTGGGTACTTTATTATAAATTCAAGAGAAAATGATACTGTTATCATGCATTTGCTTTGCTAGCACTCTCTCCTTGACATATGAGGCCCCTTATGTGTGAATCGTGTAGTGCCCCCCCTCCTATATTCTTATTGGCTTAGCGTGGAAGATTCCATCTCACAACAGCAATGTATCGATCCTTTGTCGTAAATTTAAATAAGTTTCCCTAGACTGCATGGGTCACAGTTAACTGACCATGTGGAAGCGTATTATTGGTGCCATACAAAGTGGTGTGGGTTAGCCATGTGTCAAATTTTAGACTCAATTCAATTATCTATCCTCTTACTTGTTATCTTCTCATGTATTTCTATGGTTTTAGAAATTTTATTTGTCACTAGTCCAAAGGGAAGGTCTGAGACTTGACATGTTAGTGAAGATCTTGAGTCTACCTGTCAGACAAAAGTTCACCTATATTTAACTACCATTTCAAGTTAATGTCTAGATATGGCTGAGTTTATCAAGTTAACGTGAAATGGATTTGTGGAGTCAAAAAGACTCAAAAAACCAAGCCAAATTACAGCAAGTTTTAAAGGAAATCCAAACTCCAAAGAGAAACCCAGTTGATCCCTGAGTTTTCATGTTATTGACTGCTTGATTTCTTACTTAATTTCCTTCTTCTTAACAACTACTTGTCTAATTTGCAGAAGAGATCAAGAGTGATCCATAGCAATGGCAATTCCACATATAACATCTTAATTTTTGAAGCTAAAACCATGGTTCACAAGTACATTTCTGATATATAGCTATTCTCTTCCATGTGGAATGTAAAATCAGTTGTTGCAGGAAAGAATAAGTAATGGTGAAGATGTATAGTATGTTTGACGAGTATATGTCAAGAACAGAAACAGCAAAACTCTCCCCCTGAAGTCCTCCATCAGAACTCCATCTCAAGTACCTCAACAATCATCTCTTGTTCATAGACTCTCTCTCAGTGGATTTTTCTTGAATGCCCTGTTCTGTGTCAATCTCTATTGGTTTACCTTGATCCTCACTTGGGTAAGTGTTGGGATCCAATTCTTGCAACTTCAGCTCCAATACAAGGCCTTTCTTCGTATCCTTGTAGATCATGTAAAGGATCATTTGAACAATTCCAAATGTGAATCCCAATACGTTTGGTAACTAGTCATCAAACAGGCACCATTAGCAACTCTGCACAATGATTCAGAGATGATTTTGAGCATTGATTTAAGAACAGAGCTGAATAGTGAAACTTAAGCAAGGCTTACTGCTATGTAGAAATCTTTCACCAATAGGCCATAGAAGAACCACATGACTGCACATAGAGTGAGGAAGAAAGACAATGAGAATGGCATGAACTCGACGCTCTTTGTTCTTATGACTAGCCTCTGCAATTAAATGTGTAAAAAGAAGTATCATTAATGGACATAATACTATTTTCTTGATTCAAGTACTGTACTGAGTTATGGGTTTAAGCATTACCATGACACTAAGAGGAGCAGCGAAAACGCTGACACTGAATCCAGCACAGATCCACCCGACAATGGCAATCCTTAGTGATCCATGAGCAAATATAATCGTGAAAGTTAAGATCGATCCAAACATTCCGACGTTGAACAATAGGAGCAACTTTACAGTGAAGATCTGGCAAGGCAAGGTACAAGTGAAGATGTCAAAGAAACACCATTAATGGAGGATCTGGGTAGGATAAATCAAGTGGGTTTTGAAGGTCTATAACTATAAGGATATAAAATTACAAACCTTAGCCTCTTTGGTTGCATATATCAGGTATATTACTATGTAAATGGCTTCTGTTGTGCATCCTATGCTGTTGATGGTGATGAGCATGTACTCATTAGGCTTGAGGAAGGCATAATACAACCATAACATTGCACTAAAGTGTGCTACCACATAAGGTATTGATTGAAAGGCTTCTGTTGATTTCTTCTTATAAACACGATAAAAGGTTGGCCTAAAATGGAAGAGAAAAAACAGAAAAAAATTAGCAAAAAATTTCAAAAAATCTTTAATCACTGATTAAATTAGTTAATATAATATCATGAAGCTTACAATGGGGCCAGATACACCATGAATGACACAATATTACCTAGAGAAGTTTGAAACAAAAAGCAAGGGATTAGTATTAAGAGGAAATAAATCAAGAAAGAGTTTAGTGGGAGAGATGGAAATGAATGTGTGATACCTAGAAGGCCAAAAGCAAAAGCTAATGGGTGATGGCCAGTTATGATTGCCATTCTTGGGTTGAAGCTCTTTGGCACAGCAACAAGCTTGTGATAGCCTTCCACACTGACTGCATTGATATAACTACAAAAAAGTAGAGATGATGATGAAATAGTTTTCTTTTGAAGCTTTATTCAATCAAACTCTATATGGCTTTTGCTTTTAGCTGAAGAAGACAAACAGCTCTGTTCGTTGGTGTCCTAATTGCGACCTTAAAATGTGTGTGGAGTGCTGTATGAAGCCCATAACTTGTTGGGCTGGGCTAAGTCATAAATTGGCTCTTGACAAATCAGGTGAAAGCACTATAAGAATGGAGCCCATTCAAGTGTTTGATGGACAATGGTTTTCAAAGCAAAACTTAATTAAAATGGAGTTGGAATGCGTCTATCATTTCTAATTAGTACCAATAAACCCATGATTTGATAGGATGAGAGCACTAATCAAGTAAAAATTTGCTTCAGTGATGACCGGAAAAAAAAATGCGGCAAATATACATAGCTAGATAGTTCATGCTAAGCAAAACAAAAATGTAGCGTTACATGCTTATGTTAATTACTAGGAGGTAATTAGTAGGTTAGTGCATGATGAATAAGATCTATTAAGTACTAAATGGTGAGTCTCACCCATGTACAAACAAGGGTGGATGACATTTTATCAGAAGTTTGTTAGAAAAGAATAGTAAATGACTATAGACAGCCCATTATGTTTTTAGGTGCCAAGTACAACGCAACATTATTATAGGGAAAATTATGAAATTGAAAGGCATTTTGTGGCTCTCATATCAGATTAAACCATCATTAATCACATTGGGATAAGGTTTAGTGAATTGAAATGCTGGTTGTTCATCAGTCTTGTACCAAAACATAGATTATTAAGACTGTATATAGTTAGGGAGATTAACCAAATCCGATTCCTCTACTTCCGCCTGCCTGGTACTGCCGTGCGCCCCAACACACAATCAAGGCGGAAAGTACCACCTTACCCCCACTCGGGCAGGGGTAAGGCAGTACATTCTGCCTTGCTTGTGTGTGGGGCGCACACGGAGGTAGGGGCAGGCGGAAGTAGAGGAGTCGAATTGAGATTAACCAGCCAGAGCTCTTCTAAAGTCCCAAAAGAATTAGTTGTTACTATATCTGGTAATTGACAAGCCAGAGTAAATTTCTGTGCTAGGCAGGAGAGGATTGGGCATGGAAAAGACAACTGGTCCTCCTTTTTTATTGTAATTTTTGTAAAGCATTCACTCCCCGAATTTGGAGCCATTAGCTTCTCTCCATCTTGTATTTTTGGCAAGTATTTTGATGCAAGACATGATGAAATGATGGGCAGATTGATGTCCACATGGCAAAATAGATGTTTTGTGACATTTGGAAATATAACAGATCATTGTGATAATAATAATATAAGGGCATGAGATTGTTGTCTGGTTGTGTAGTCCCTGCACAATCGTAGGGACCATGACAGCACATAGGGGCATTAACATGGATGGTTTTATTTATTTCACCGGGGGTTCAGACGATAAATTTGCACTCTCCCGTGTCTATGCACAGGAACTATGTGACTTGGTATCGTTCTTTTTCCCTAATAATAATAATTCGCTTAATTATAATTAACCGCAACGAGGCTTAAAGCTTATATTGTTGAAGCCACTTTGGACTCAAAGCTGGGCCTCATTTTTAATATCATCAATATTAACAGGGAGCTCAGCCCAGGTCCCTGCCATTCAGTCATTGTCAGGCCCTTGGAGCCACCGAGCCACGGGAGCCACCAAGCCGAGCAGCCAAGCCAAGGGTGATGTGAAGAGAGAGAGAGAAATGGTTAAGAGCCCTTATGTTTAAAACGGTTTCCACTAGTACAAACGTAAAGGCACCAGCCCACACGCCTTGCGTTGATGCCTTTTTAGCTAAGCTATATGCACTTAATACACAGCGTTCTTTAGTTTTCTTCTGATATATATAAGTAAGGAGAAAGTTGTGTGTGTGGGAGGGTGGCCTACACCAGCACTCCCATGAGTCTATCTCTCTCCTCCCCATATGAAAAGATACCTCTGCCCCCTTGTTTTGAGGAGAAGAGAGATAGACACATGGGAGTGCTGGCAAAGGCCACACTCTGGGATTTGTCATCCCTACTGCATCTGGAAGAAGATATTTCATCCCATTCTTCTCCTTTTCTCTCTTATTAACTATAGCTTTGATCTACCTTTCATTGATGAGCTATTTATGGCTCTGGTTGATCTCTTTCCTGTTGTTTTCTAAACCTCATATTGCTTTATTTTTGTTGATTCCTCTCAGCAGCTTCTCCTTACCAGTGACGAGTAGTGGACAGTAGGTGAATGAACTTGAGATTTTCCAACTTGTCCTGATTCCCAAATGGAGATCCAATTCACTTGAATCTTAAAGAGTTTTGGAACCATTGGATACAAGGTCTGCATGGTGTGTTCTGCAAGAAGACAAGTCAGAGGTAGGGGCATCAGTTCAGAAATCGTATGAATTGTAACCAATATTTGAGTTTCTACTGCTAAATACCAAAGGTTGGCATATATCCTAGTTATCCTTTACCGGCTTCATGAAGCTTTGCAATTTGGGTGATCCCATGTACTATTTATGTCCACCGCAGGTTGCAGTTCTTCCAATTCCAATGCAAAACCATAATGAAACCAGCAAAGAGCATAACAAAACTTAACACCAACCAAACTTCGCCTTCTTGGCCAATGCAAATGTGCCTCCCTTCCCATTGTCTCTCACCTTATATGAGTCATTTGGGTTTCCAACGGAGTCTCCAGTCTTGGCATCACAGCACTCTTCACCTTTTAAATGCAAGTTGAAGTTCTACTCCGTAATGTTGATGCTGCTAATCGAGCCATTCCTGCTTTAAGAAACAAAGCAATAGGATAATCCTGTAACCTACAGTTGCAGTAAATTCTATCTTATAACAGGCGTAAACATGCATTGAACCTGCACAACTTTAAAAGTATCTCAAAAACAAAAAAAACAAAAAAAAAAAAATTGTTGTATGGGCAGCACCAATGGAGCACAGCATTAAATATTTCAAGTGATGCAAATACAGGCCTGCAAGTCAGATTGAATACAAAGAGGGCACAAGAAGTTGATTTACCTCCTTATAGGTGGTCAGGCTATTTGTCCCTTTGGTCTTATACATGGGTTGGGCTAATTATATAATGGGTTATTACTGTAATGGGCCGACTTAAAAGACCAACACTGTGTACCTAATGGGTATATGAATTTTTATAATTTTCTTTTACTCAACTAGTCTTCAAGTGCTTAAGCACAAAAAAAAGAAAGAAAGAGGGCACTAGTCTTTAAGTGCTCTAGTCTTATTAGGAATCAGTCCCAAAGTTTAAGTCTGTTGTCATCAATGAGTTCTCATTTAGAAAGGTTTCATACTAGCCTTGGTAATTCTATCTTATGAATAGACCTTTGGTCTTCTAATGGGGATTTCTAACCACCAAAGTGTTAGGGCTTAGAAAACCTTTAAAAAATAAAATTACAGATTAAAGGAACAAACCAGATTTGAGAGATTTTTAATAACTGAGGTAAAACAAGTCAGAACTAGCTGCACTCCTGGTCGAGTGTACAGTCCTAGAGGTATAACAGCAAAACAGATTTTAGATTCAGAAAATTAAATTTCATAAATCCATGTAACTGTAGGACTCTAGAGCTCGATAGAGAATTGGAGAAAACAGAAACTATTTTATAGATCTTTATCGAAACAGAAGTCTAAACATTAAACAGAAACCAAAACCAGCAATTGAAGAGCAGAAACAGTTTCTGAAATTCCTGATTTAAAGAATCCTAGTTGCAGTAGGATTTGAAGTATTGATTGAAAAAACTATATTTTGATATCAGGATTGCGACTAAAACTTAATGATGAACTGATGTGTAGCAGAATAGTAATCAAACAAAACAGAATCAGAAATATCAGCCGCAGGTTAGAAGGTTTCAGAAACAATTGAGCTGAAAGCTTCATCTTCATTCATAAATTCATGAGCAGGCTGAAGCCCTCTCTGGCCTCATGCTTTATTAAGCCTATTCAAGTTTTACCATAAACACTTACTAATATTTCTCTTGAAGCCTGATCTACAATGCTGCCATCTCTCCTTTTGTGGGTTTCCTTAAACAATTCCACCCTGGAAGATTCTGCACCGTCAGGTTTTTTCTTCTGTTGAACAAGCAAATATGAGAGTTAGATAAAATAATTTCACATGCATATATGATATTACCAACTGTTCGTGAGTTGTGCGTAAGAAACTTACCAACTGCTCTGCTACCTGTGCAAAGCTCTTCCGGCCCGCTGTATGGGACATGTTTTGTTTTGCTCTCCTACTTTTATTTTTTCTAGATTTTTCCTATCATACATAAAACCCATAATTAAAATAGGTATCCTAGGAAATTAAGTAAAAGGAAACTTGTCACTTCATTGTTGCAAAAAATCATATTACTTGCCACTCCTCATATGCCCACCTTCTTATAAGGTACTCCCACTGACTAGCTGGAATGTCTATAGGATATGTAAGGCGAGTGGGATCATATAAATTAGGATATTTATTCCGTCTCTCTCTCCTCAGTTCGAGCTTGTAATCCTGCCACATGTGCGCCAATGTCATAAAACAATATGTTGGCCCCCATCATTTATATTAAATTTTTCCTATTAAACAAGTTGAATTAGTAGAAGATTAAACCCAACAACGAACACCCAACTGAGGTTTGGAAGATTGTAGGACTCTATGGGCTATCTTGGCTAACCAAGTTGTTTAACAAGATTATGACCACTAGGAAAATGCTAGATGAAAGGAGGAGAAGCTTTGTGGCTCCAATCTACAAAAACTGTTAGCAAGACTGAAATTAAGAGAATGGCTTGAGTGAATTGATCTTCACACTCAGCTCCTTCATTTATAACATTCACTTATAAGGCAGAATTACAATATTGTCCCTGTATAGCCAACTATGCTTATAACAGGGAATAAATAAAGAAAAAAACCAAAATACCTTTATCGGGTTACATAACTCAACACTCCCCCTCAAATTAGTGCATAGATATCGCACATGCCCAACTTGACTAGACTAGGATGAAATAATTTTCCACTTAACCCTTTAGTGAATACATCTACAAGTTGATCATCAGATTTCACAAAAGGTATACAAATCTGCCCACTTTCTAACTTCTCCTAGATGAAGTGTCTGTCAATCTCCACATGCTTGGTACAATCATATTGCACTGGATTGTGAGCAATGTTGATCGTTGTTTTGTTGTCACAGTACAACATCATTGGACGATGAACAGAACCACCAATATCCTAGAGTAAGCTCTGAAGCCACAATAGCTCACATATGCCCTAGGCTATGGCACGGAATTCTGCTTCAGCTCTGGACCTAGCCACCACAGTTTGCTTTTTACTTCACCATGTGACAAGGTTACCTCCTACAAAGGTACAATAGCATGAAGTAGATTTCCTGTTAGGGTTACCACCCCAATCAGCATCTGTGTAAGCCTCAATGCGAAGATGATCATGTGGAGATAGGAGAATCCCTTTCCCTGGAGCTGACTTCAAGTAGTGGAAAATACAAAGAACAACAACCATATGGGTGGAGTAGGAATCATGCATGAACTGACTGACCAAGCTAACTGCAAATGCAATGTCTGGTCTAGTGTGGGAGAGATAGATTAGTTTTCCCACCAACCGTTGATAGCGCCCCTTATCAAGAGGATCACCATCCTTTTCTTGTAGACGAGTAGTAGCCTCCAAAGGGGTGTCACATGGGTGACATCCTAACAACCCAATCTCTAAGAGTAATTCCAGAACATATTTCCTTTGGGAGAGAAAGATGCCTTTGGGAGAACGAGCAACTTCAATCCCAAGGAAGTACCTAAGCTGTCCTAGATCTTTTATTTCAAATTCTTGTCCCAAGAAAGCCTTTAGGTGAGAAAATTCATCTGCATCATTGCCAGTCACCATTATATCATCGACATATACGATAAGAAGAGTGACCTTATCTCCATTTCGCTTGATGAACAAGGTGTGATCAGCATTGCTCTGTTTGTATCCTACAGAGATCATTGCTTTATGGAACCTGCCAAACCAAGCCCGAGGAAATTGTTTCAGCCCAAATTTTCCCATGAGTCTTGTCACAAGAGAAACCTAGAGGAACCTCCATATAAACTTCCTCCTCCAGCTCTCCATGAAGGAATGCATTTTTCACATCCAATTGTTGCAAATCCCACCCAAGATTGACAACATATGATAGCAAAACCCGAATAGTGTTCAATTTTGCCACTGGGGCAAATGTCTCCTGATAATCAATCCCATAGGTCTGAGTAAAGCCCTTGGCCACCAGCCTGGCCTTATATCTATCCACTGTTCCATAGCATGTTAGCAAGACATAAATTAAGAGAATGGCTTAAGTGAATTGATCTTCACACTCAGCCCCTTCATTTATAACATTCACTTATAAGGCAGAATTACAATACTATCCCTGTATAGCCAACTATGCTTATAACAGGGAATAAATAAAGAAAAAAACACAAAATACCCTTATCGGGTTACATAACTCAACAAAAACAAAGGAGATATTCAGAATTATAATAACTACAGGGGCATAAAGTTAATGACCATACGATGAAACTATGGGAGAGTGTCATTTACGCTCACTTAAGAAAGGAGAATACTATATCGGAAAACCAATTCGGATTTATGCCAGGAACATCATCAATGGAGGCAATTTTCTTATTAAGGAGACTAATGGAAAGATACAGAGAAGGCAAGAAAGATTGTCATATGGTCTTTATAGGTCTGGAAAAACCCTACGACAGAGTTCTTAGAGAGCTAATCTGGAATATATTAGAGAAGAGAAGAGTGTCATGTAAGTACGTAAACATAATTAAAGATATGTATGCTGATGTGGCGACTAGCGTTAGAAAACCGGGGGCAAAGTAGTGAATTCCCAATCTCAAGTGGGTTACACCAAGGATCAGCCTTGAGCCCCTATTTGTTTGCACTTATCATGGATGACTTAACCAGGAGCATACAAGGAGAGGTCCCATGGTGTATGATCTTTGCAGATTGTTATAATATCAGAAAATAATTAACCAGACCAGAGGAAGAAGAAGAAGACAGAAGAAGAGAAGACAGGAAGGAAACCATGCAAACCCCAATAGGGAAAAGGGCTTGCGGTAGAACTGAATGTTCTATCGCAGGTCATTGACTAAATTTATTATGTTTAAAAACAATAATACTGATCGAACAAAATTGCCCCTACATAAACCGTAATAGTAAAAGACAGGAATAAATAAGAGGGAAAGACACATTTGACCCTATAAACACTTATTTTAATACTCCCCTACTCCCCTCCAAGCTGGAGCATATATATCGCCCATGCTCAGCTTGCTACAACAAGACCGAAAAGCAGGGGCAAATAGGGACTTTGTGAACACATCAGCAACTTGATCAGACGAGGTAACAAAGGGTGTCTCAACCAACTTCTTCAAGACGGCGCTGCGAACAAAGTGACAATCCACTTCTATATGCTTAGTCCTCTCATGAAAGACCGGATTACTAGCAATATAGATGACTGCCTGGTTGTCACAAAACATCTTCATAGGGGTTGAGACTGAAAACCCCATCTCAAGTAGGAGAGACCTAATCCACATCAACTCTGCAGTGGTATAGGCCATAGCTCTATACTCTGCTTCAACACTAGATCTGGCAACTGTGGTCTGTTTCTTGCTTCGCCACGTCACTAGATTTCCTCCAACAAATGTACAATACCCTGTAGTAGATCGACAGTCACTAGCAGAACCTGCCCAATCTGCATCTGAGTAGGCAACAAGTTCCCTATTTTTATTTGGGCAATAAATCAGCCCCTTCCCTGGGGCTCCCTTCAAATACCAAAGAACCCGAATGGCAGCATCCCAATGAAACTTACAAGGGGATTGCATGAACTGGCTGAGAACCCCAACAGCATAAGATATGTCTGGGCGAGTGACAGTCAAGTACAACAACTTTCCAACGAAGCTTCTATAGGAGTGGACGTCCTTAAGACCTTCACCATCATTAGAGCCCAACTTGTGATTAGGATCCATAGGAATATCAACTGGTTTTGCAGCAAGAATACCAGTTTCAGTCAAGAGGTCCAACACATACTTCCTTTGGGATAGGCTGATTCCTTTTTTACTTTTGATAACCTCAATCCTAAGGAAGTAGTGAAGCTGGCCCAAATCTTTAGTCTGAAAATTCTGATGCAAATAATTTTTCACCTCCTTGATCCCACTCTCATCATTTCCTGACACAATAATGTCATTAACATAAACAACAATGACGACCAATTTCTCTCCTTGCCGACGAGCAAATACAGAATGGTCTGAGAAGCACTGAGAAAAACCAAAACCAGTCACAATGGAACTAAACTTCTCGAACCATGCTCGGGGAGACTGTTTCAGCCCATAAATGGCCTTGTGTAGTCTACACACACGCCCACTATTCTCCCCCTGAGCAACATACCTGGGCGGTTGCTCCATATGGACCTCTTTGAGTAAGTCACCATAAAGAAAAACATTTTTAATGTCCAACTGGTACAAGGACCAATCAAAATTTACAGACATAGAAATAATGAGGTGAACAGAGTTCAGCCTAGCCACAGGAGAGAAAGTCTTAAAGTAGTCAACACCATAGGTCTAGGTATATCCCTTAGCAACTAGACGGGCTTTTAGCCGCTCAACAGAACCATCAGAATGATACTTAATAGTGTACACCCACCGACACCTGACTAGGTCTTTACCAGGAGGTAAATCCACCAACTCCCATGTATGACGAGTCAATAAGACATCCATTTCCACATCCATGGCTTGCTTCCAAGCAGGGATAGCAAGAGCTTCAGTGTGGGTACGAGGAATGGTATAAGTAGACAAGGAAGTAGCAAGACTAAGATGGTAGGATGGAAGATGAGATATAGAAACAAATTGCTCAATGGGATAGGCAACTATAGATTTTTGAGTACATGTGCGTTTACCTTTCCGAGTAGCAATAGGTAAGTCATCAGGATCTGGATCAGCTGGTAAGTCAAGAAGAGCAGGTAAATCTGGATCTCCACCAAAGGTTGAGGATGGTATAGGAAGCGATGTAGATGGATCAGTATTATCTGGATGGAGCTGCCCAATGTGCCTCTTGCACCGATACACCTATAGTGGAGAAGTGGATATGGGAAAAACAGCAGGGATAGGAGGAGGATCAGACACAGTTAACGGATCACTAGGCACAGTACGGTGATCAGAAAAATAAGATGTACCTTCAAAGAAGGTTACACATGCACTAACAAACTGCCTGCGAGTCAGAGGGTCATAACACCTATATCCCTTTTGAGTCCTAGAGTAACCCAAAAATATGCATTTGGTGGACCGAGGGTCCAATTTATCACCAGGAAGATGAAGGTTATGAACAAAGCAAGCACACCCAAAAACTCGAGGAAGCAAGGTGAAAATCGAAACACCAGGGAATAAAATTGAAAACGGAGATTTATCAACAAGGACAGACGAAGTCATCAGGTTAATCAAGAAGCAAGCAGTAAGAACTGCATCGCCCCAAAAATGTTTGGGCACATGCATATGCAACATGAGAGCCCAGGCAACCTCAAGTAAATGCCTATTTTTTCGTTCCGCTACCCCATTTTGTTGAGGAGTGTAGAACAACTAGTTTGATGAATCATTTCGTTAGCGACACAAAAGGAAGATATCTCGTTTTGTACAAATTCCAACGCATTATCAGACCGAATTTTTTTTTTATTTTTTTTGGTAACTAATAGAAGTATTAAATTGAGTCTTTATTTCATTGCAAAAACTTTGAAACACATGTAAAAATTCAGACCGATCCTTCAAAAGATACATGGTTCGGGAATGGTCATCCACAAAAGTGATAAAATACCGAAAACCATGTCTATTACTTGCACGACAAGGACCCCACACATCACTATGCACTAAAGAAAATAAGGACGTACTACGAAGCATAGAACGAGAGGGATAAGTAGCACGGTGATGCTTACCCAACTCGCAGCCCTCACACTCTAACTTATCTAAAGATTTAAACTGCGAAAATAAAACCTTTAATCTAGACAACGATAAATGTCCTAGCCTACAATGCCACTGAAAAGGAGACTCTCCACCAACAGCAGTAGTAGCAATCGAGGCAGATGGAGAAACACCATGTAGATAATATAGTCCATTCTTCTCACACCCTCCACCAATCTTCTTCCTCGTGTGAAGATCCTGAAAAATACAATGAGAAGGAAAGAAAGTTACTGAGCAGTTCAAATTTTTAGTAAGTTGACTAACTGAAAGGAGACTTAATGGAAATTGAGGAACATGTAAGACAGAGGAAAGGGGCAGGGTAGAATTAAGACAGACAGTGCCATGCCCAGTAACAGGTGTGGAGGAACCATTGGCCACAATAACCGATGGAGTGTGAGAATCAGATGAAATAGAACTAAAAATGGAAGACTTAACAGTCATGTGAGCGGAAGCCCCCAAATCTATGATCCAAGGTGTGGAAGCAGTAGAAAAGAAGGCAGCTGGTGTACCTACATGGGCTAATGTGCAGCGGAGGAAGATGACCCATAAGTGGAAGTGGATGACTCGAGACTCTTGATACGGCGCATCAATTGTTGCATCTCATCACGAAGGTTAGTGGATGAATCTCGCCCGGCTGAACCACGGCCTCCAGTAGTAGTAAAAGCAGAATTTTCCTTAGGAGTAGTGTCAGGGTTGGAACTAGGGGAAACAATGCGCTGCAGCTTGGAGTAGGTATCATTCAATGTAGGGATAGATTCACTAGCAAGTAGATGTCCTGTCACATTCTTCAAATTAAGATTTAAACCAGCCAAGAACTTGGATACAAAAAACTCATTTCTCTGGGCTTTCAATTTCTCAACATTAGTAGTAAGCGGCTGGAACACATTTAATTCTTCCATCATACCCTTAAAAGCACTATAATACTCCTGAAGAGATTTATCGGATTGTTGAAATTGAAATAACTTCTCATAGAGGTCAAAGATACGTGTCATGCTCTGCTCATGAGAGTATGTCTCCTTGAGGTCATCCCAAACTCCCTTGGCAGTGGTATGGAACATGACATTGGCAACAATATCCGACTCCATACTGTTCCATAACCAAATCAGAATAATAGCATTCTCCTTCCTCCAGGGATTACAGGTGGAGGATTAGAAGTAATATAGCTAAGTTTGTCCTTAGCTATGTTGTAGACACGGACAGTTTGTGCCCAAAGTAAATAGTTAGAATTACCCTTCAATTTGATGGAGGTGATCTGAACATTGAAATTATCATGGGGAGTCTTTGAATCAGCCATAGTGAACCACACTCTTCAAGAATCGATCAGGGAAACAAGTGGAGTCAAGGGACAGCAATCGACACTGAAGAGAAAATTAGAATAGCAGCAATAAACCAGCCTTCAAGGAATAAAAAATAAGGGCAGTCTTCAGCAGAGTAGCCAGGCAACAAGCAGCAACCAACTAGCAACTCACAACCAGAAGAAGCCAACCAACCAAAAAAAAAAATGAATGTCAAGGTTTTGGAGGAGAAAATTCAGTAGCAATCAACCATCAAAAATATAGCAGAACCACAGAACTTCATGACAAAACACAGAGCTTCAACAACACTCTTCCCATGTGTGATCGAGAACTGTCAGGGTTTTCTCTGGAGATCGATCCTTGCAACAATAATTGTGGTTGATGTAGACATTCAAGCAACAACAAGTAATAGGTAGATATAATTAAAATCACTCCATTAAATATTGATAGGAGTGTATTTAAGGCATAATAGAAGCAGCTATGGGTGGCTGCACACCACAAGAGGAAAACGACAAGGAGGGATCAGAAGAAAATCGAAAAGAAACTCCAATCTGATTAAGGAAGCTCTGATACCATTTTATAATATCAGAAAATAATTAACCAGACTAGAGGAAGAAGAAGAAGACAGAAGAAGAGAAGAGAGGAAGGAAACCACGCAAACCCCAATAGGGAAAAGGGCCTGCGGTAGAACTGAATGTTCTGTCGCAGATTCGCAGGTCATTGACTAAATTTATTATGTTTAAAAACAATAATACTGATGGGACCAAATTGCCCCTACATAAACCGTAATAGTAAAAGACAGGAATAAATAAGAGGGAAAGACACATCTGACCCTATAAACACTTATTTTAACACAGATGATACTGTCTTAGTAGATGAGGCAAAAGCAGGGATTAACACCAAAGTGGAGCTATGGAGATCAACCTTGGAATCAAAAGGTCTGAAGATAAGTAGAACTAAGACCGAATACATGATGTGTAACTTTAGTAGCTCGGGAACAGATAAGGAAGTGGTGAATATTGAGGAGAGCGAGATCCCGCAAAGTGACCACTTTAGATATCTGGGATCAATCGTAAATAAGAAAGGAGACACAGATGACGACGTTGCCCAAGGATTAAAATAGGGTGGATGAAGTGGAGAAGTGCGACCGGAATACTGTGTGTTTAACGTTTCCCTTTAAAACTTAAAGGAAAATTTTATAGGACTGTCATTAGACCAGCTATGATGTACGGGTCGGAATGTTGGGCCATGAAGAAGTGCCACATCAATAAACTTGGTGTAGCAGAGATGAGGATGTTGAGATGGATGAGTGGGAAAACTAGGAAGGATAAACTAAGGAATGATCACATTAGAGCTGGCTTGGGAGTAGCTCCAATCCATGATAAACTTAGAGAGAATCGTTTGAGATGGTATGGCCATGTCCAACGGAGGCCTTCTGGTGCTCCAGTCCGGAGGAGCGACATGATCTTGATTGAGGGAACCAAAAGAACTAGAGGCAGGCGGTGAAGAAAGACATGCTTAGCTTAGGCCTTGCCCCGAGTATGACCTCAAACAGAGCTGATTGGAGATCAAAGATCCATGCGGTCAACCCTATTTAGTTGGTCTTTGTTATGTATTGCCATTGTTTGTATTCCCCCCCTCTTCGAGACTAAGCGCAAAATGTTGGGCAGTTAAGAAGCGGTACATAGTTAAGAAGGGTCGATGTCTTAGAGATTTGTGTTGATGTTGTTTGCCCCTCCCCTCCTTTTTTACTTCTTTTCACCTTTTTCTCTTATAGGATCCATGTAGCCCACCCCATTAAGTTGCTATAAGGCTTGGATGCTGTTGTAAACACAACAACAAATACACATATGAATGAAATTAAGTCCTTTATGATTGCTGAAATCAATCCACTCTTCAATACTGGGAAGAACCATACATCTGTTAGTGAATGCCATGGAATGAATGTTTATTTTAACTATTTGATTCTAGATATGGGGTGGGAAAAGAGACTGGAAAAGGCTTATATCAGATTGTACTCCATGATTGCTGAATTGAATGGAATAAGTACTGGTTTTTTGAAGTGGAGTGGCTCTTCCCACACTTGTACAGCAGAACAGCATCCATGTGTCCATATTCTCAATATGTTAACCCAATTGCAGGGACAGTACTGCAACAGATTTAAATATGAATCCCTATGGACTCCCAGATGTGTGTAAACCATGCAATTCACAAAGACAAAATACATAGCTCAGAATAATGTTTAAATACCATGCACTCCTGCTATGGCCCATGTTTAGAAGCATATAAAATACATAAAAACATAAGAACATTTCATGCCATGCACTTCCTTAGAAACACGAAGTGACAACATCATGACCAAGAACATTGCATGCCATGCTCTTCATTGGAAAGCCCAATGTAAGGTTAAAATTTCTATGAAATAAGCATGAAAATATCCTCTTTCAAGAGGACAAGTTGGTTCTTCCCAGTATTGGCTTCGCAATGGGCAGGTCATATCCTTTACTCACCACAAAAAAAAGGCGTACCTAGTGCACGAGGCTCCCGCCACTGTGGGATCTGGGGAGGATCATAATGTACGCAGCCTTACCCCTGCTTTCGCAAAGAGGCTGTTTCCAGACTCGAACCCGTGACCATTTGTTCACAATGGAGCAACCTTACCATTGCACCAAGACCCACCCTCTATTCTTTATTCACCATAAAACTAATAAATTCTAATGGGAGCATGGTACAAGAACTCACGAGATCTCGCTAATAACTCGCCATTTCAAAATAGCAAGACGAGATGAAGGTCTAAATGGAAAGTTATAATGTCTCAGCCGAGATCTTGGTGGTTTTGGTCATCTCGGTTGGAAATCTTGGTATATAGATACCTATTTATGCCAGAAACCAGGACATACACTTATTTATGCCTAATATCATTTAAGTAAATGTTTTTTTTATAACATTTACTTAAGATATTATTCATAAATAAGCAAATACCCCCTATTTGAATAAAAATAGTTAAAAAATCAAATTTCAAAAGGATAAAAAGTCAACCCCTCAGTTCAAGAACAAAAGCTGGATTTTCTACGGTTGGTGCAATTTTCAACTTTCTAATGCTGGGGTTTTTCTCAAATCTAAAAATCCCACAAATTTTATTATGGTAAAACATTGCGAAAAACCAAAAGTGCGGTAAAATATTCATTTGTTTTGATGTCCAAAAAAATATTTTCATTCAGAGCAATTTTGACAACATTCGCGCACACCAAATTAAGTTTTACCGGTACATAACTCCTTCAATATAAATCAGATTCTTTCATAGACTAATAAATACATAGCAATCGATTTAGAGGGTTTTAAAATTCAAAACCTTGTACAGAGAAGACAATTTAAATCGTATAACTTACAACATAACATAAAAGTTAAGTTGCTGAGTTTTATATTTCATATGACATAAAATTATTTTGAAAGTAAAGAACCAATACTAGGATGATTATTTATAATTATGATAATAATAGAAAGAAGAGCTTTTGCCTTTGAAGAAGAAGAAAGAAGCCCAATGAAAGAGGAATCCTAGTGATAGAAGGCTGGTACCTGTTATGCAATGCAGCTCATATCAGTTGCATTTCTCACACTGAAATACTGGTTCTGCTCATGATGTCAACAGTGGTTCCACTCAATTGTCCAGTGTCCAGGAATCAGCCTGAATTCAGGGCAAAACTTCCACATGAGTCTCGGAAATGATATGGAACCAAATTATCTTGCATCAGATATTTTCACTCTAACATCTCACCCACCTCCATTACTGGTTAAACTTTAGCTCTGGGCAAGGATGGGTGCTTCATAATGCTGAAACAAATTCGTATAGAATTTTGAGATGAAAAGGATAAATGTCTACACTGCGTAGCAAATGCAATACATACATCATGGTCCTCCATGACATGAAAATTGAAGTAATAGTATACATGCATATAGATTCACACATAATAAAACACAAGTATATCCGATTGCCACATTTTTGGCATTACTATCCTAAAAGCAGATATGCAAAACTAATCCTCATTGAAAAGATAAAATTGCAGCTATAATCTAATACCGTAGGTCAGTGGGATGACTATTCTCATATCATTGCTTTATACAGAAAGAATAATTGCATAATAAATTCTCCATATACGAGGCTTCAGTTACCTGTTTATAGAGATAACTCCAGCTCAATGTTATCATCCAGACAAAATGGAAAAAAACTGAGCAATTAGTGGTTAATCTCTTTTAGTGAATCCACATCACCAGTAATCACCACAAGAGCAGTGCCCATCTATGAAATGATGGAAACGGTTAGCATCTCTGACAATGATCTCCCTCCTAACAATCTTCGAAATATACTTTGTCACAGTATGACAGTCATTACAGACACGAAGATTCTTCGTGATCCTTATCAAGCTCCCGGATGGGGTATTTATAAGTGCAAATGCAATTGCTAATCTCTCACTATGGCCCCACAGAAGCTTCACCTTCAGCTGCTTGTCGATGTCAAGAATAACACAACTAGTGTCTGGCATGTAACCTAAAGCCTCTATCTGTATCCTCAAATTCTCCAACATGTGAGAAATTTCTACCCAATATGGATGTGAATCATCCCTAGCAAAAAATGCATGGACCCGATTTCCTATTTCGGTCAAGCAGTATCCAGGAGTTTTCCTAAGCCCTTTCTTCCTCATAAGATCTCTTACATAATCTACTTCACTCCACCTCCCTCCTTCAGCATATATATTTGATAACACAATGTAAATTCCAGGGTTCATAGTATCTAAACTAAGCAATTTATCTGCAGTTCGGATACCCATATCAATGTTCTTATGAGTTCGGCATCCACTAAGCAAAGACTGAAGAACAAGGTTGCCCGGTTCAAATGGCATTTGTTTGATCAAGGCTTCAGCTTCTTCAAGACGGCCTGCTCTACTGAGAAGATCAACCAAGCAAGCGTAGTGCTTTTCTCTCGGCGAAATGCCATGGTCTGTGGACATGCTCTGGAACAAATGCATCCCCTCTCTGACCATTCCTGAGTGGCTACAAGCAGACAGAACAGAAATGAAGGTAGTTTCGTTTGGTTGGACTTCCTTCTCTTTCATCTGATTAAAGACTCTAACAGCTTGGTATCCATTTCCATGTATGCCATAACCAGTTATCATAGAATTCCACAGAACAACATCGTTGGGTATGCAGCCGTTGTTGAATAATCGCTCTGCAGAGTTTATAGTTCCACACTTGGCGTACATATCAATGAGGGCTGTCATGTTAACTACATCAAACACAATTCCATGCCGTAGCAAATGGGCGTGAACACTCTTTCCTTTCTTCAAAGATCCCAGATGCGCACAAGCATGGATCAAACCAACGAGAGTGAAAGAATTTGCAGCAACTCCCTCCTCTTGCATCTGGCTAAATAATTTCAATGCATCCTCTGCATGGCCATTTTGTGCCAGTCCTACCAACAATGCTGTCCATGAGATCACATTCCTCTCCTTCATCCCATTAAAAACAGAAGTTGCTAGATTTAAAGCACCACATTTAGCATACAGATCAACAACTGCAGTCGACACAATGAGATTCGATTGAAAGCCTCTTCTAAAAGCACAACCATGAAGGATTTTCCCACCTTCCAAACAACCTATCTGAGCACAGATCTGAAAGAGGCTAAGAATTGTAGCTGAGTCAAATACAATGTCGTCCGATGTGAATAGACGGAAGAGCTCAAATGATTCAAAGATTAATCTATTCTGCACATATCCTGAAAGCATGGCATTCCATGAAACCAAAGTCCTTGATGGCATCCTATCAAACACCTGCCTAGCACTTTTAGTGTCACCAATTTTACCATACATATCAACCAAAGAAGTAAGAACCAAAACATCACCATTCAATCCCAATCCAATCACAAATGCATGAATGCATTTCCCAAGTGCTGAATTTTTTATACCTCCACACACCTGGATCAAGTTTGAAACAGTTACTGCAGTTGGTATAATCCCAGCAACCCACATCTTGAAAAACAATTCAAAAGCCTTATCTAGGCAACCCGACTGCACATAACCTCCAATCATTGAATTCCAACAAACAACATCTTTATGAGGCATTTCATTGAACACCCTTCGAGCTTCCTCAATTTTGCCTGATTTCACCAAGAAGCCTATCGCTGAACTCCCAAAGAAACGATTATTTACCAGACCATTATTCACGGCGTCTCCCATTATTATATTACCCATTTCAAAATCTGACAAGCATGTGCAAGCCTTGAGTGCCAAAGTAGAGGTGCAACCATTGGTTTTTAAATCGCGGGATTTTATCATCTGATACAACTCAAGGGTCTCCATGAAACGCTCATTTTTAAGATACCCACCCATCATGGCATTACATAGGAAGACCGTCGGGTTACATATTTGATCGAAGACTTTGCGGGCATCGCTCAAAGTGCCCAAATTGGAATACGTATTAACAAGTCTGGTGGCGACAAATTCATCTGAGGAAAGAGAGTTGATAATGATCTGGGCATGGAGCTCTTTAACAGATAAAAGACTTATGGAGGATTCACGCAAGCGGGATAGCAATAGTTGCATGATGGGTATCGATTGATTGAGTCTAAACTTGAACTTGAACAGGGTATCTTCATCTTCATTTGCAGATGCGAAGATGGTGGAGAAGGGCGAAGAGGAGGGGGGTTTATTCCGTATCTTCTTGGGTTTGGGTATTATAAATCGATAGGTACGCGGAAATGAACAAGTAGAAGGCATGAAGACGAGGTGGGAAGCAAAGAGATTTGGGCTTTAAAAGCGGAAGTCATCGACCCCATGAAAGCGCGCTATTCTCATCTGCCTCCCTCGATCCAAATGAAGAAGAAACTAATCCACCATTAACAGGCGCGAGGTAGGAATGTAGGATCGATATAATAAAAATTTGTAGGTACCACACAGAATTTGAATGGGACGCTTAAGAATCCGGTTAAATTTTTTGAAAATGCAAACAAAAAAAACAAAAGAGCAAATTACATTCGCCTCCCCTTGTGTTTGAAACATTAACAGAATACCTCCTGTTGTTTGAACAATTACGTTCGTACCCATGAACGCTAACGGTGTTAATGTGGTGTTAGTTTTGAAATGTAAAAGACATTTAATTATTTAAAATAATAAAATTTTAATACTATTTTTACCCTTACTACGTCCTCCAAATCTAAAATCGAAAAATCGATTTTCAAATAGGGTTTGCTACACACCATCTCCAACGAAGGTCCAGGTCAGGTAGATAGAATTTTCCGACGGACCTCCCATTGCCCAACAACTCTCCGGTGAAAAGGTGTACTTGGGTCAATGGCTACACTATCGAATGTTAGAGGGATGGAAACTAGGGCTCACGAATAACAAGAAGCTAGTGGCAGTCAATTTGGGGTTTAATAGGATTAAAGGGTACTTCCCGTCAATCTGGCGAGCTTTCCAGTGCTATCAGCGATTACGCATGGTACAATAGGTTCCGTGGTCCAATTCCCTGGGATTACAACAAGAAGATGAAGGACCAGAGCTTAAGAAGGCTGTTCCTGAACGATAATTTCTTGAATGCGAAGCTGCTGGTAGGGTTTTTCGCAAGTAGGTCATAAACGTCGGTGGTGGGGAGCTTCGGGGATAACTGCCTTGAAAGTTATTCTAGGTTTCAATTAATAGAAAATTAGAGAAGAGGTTAGAGAATTGAGAGATGAGAATGGGTTTTCAATTGGGTTTTTAGGAGAAGATAATCAAAGGGATGAGAGGGTTCAGTCATGGCAAAATTCTGGGTTTCAGTTGGGAGAAAATTAGAGAGGAGGTTAGAGATTTGAGAGATGGGAATGGGTTTTCAATTGGGCTTTTAAGAGAAGATAATCAAAGGGGAAGAGAAGAGAGGGTTCGGTCATGGCAAAAAGAAGATAGAAGAAGGAAAGGAGAAGTGGTTTAGATGGTTTCGGATGGGTAGAAGAAGAAGAAGAATCAGTTGGGGCTTACCGGAGAAGAAAGGAATATGCTGCGGCCATTTCTGGTTCTGCCAAGCTCAGAGGGATGTCGGGAGTTGGCATCCGCTACCTGGTTTCTTCTTCCCATTCCACTTTTTCTTCTCTATCACTTGTAGAGGCTTTACTTGAGCAGCTGATGATCGGATCCATGAAGGGTGCTTCTTTTTGAGATCGTCGGAATGGAGAGTGGAGCTCCTCCCTCGCAAATTGCCGGAGAGGACAGTGGAGGTTCGCAAAACGCGGGAGATGAAAGAGGGTTTTGTAACATAAGGGTAAAACTCCATTAAAGTTTGGGTTTTTGGGTAAAAGGGTAAAAGTATATTAGTGAAGGTTAATATGGCTATTTATGAATGTTTTGCTTTTAACTAACGGTTTCAATCTTTTTTTTGTATGAATAAATCTATTGATAAACTCGTGAATTACACGTGGTGGATGAGTTATAGTTTTCAACCAATCACGGAGTGGAGTTTGGTCAAACTGTTGTACACGGCGTTGACAAGGCCTTCCGTGTTAGGATATCAACTATTAAGTTGGTTTTGCTAGGAACAAAAGAGAATTTACAATCTAAGACACAGGTACTCAGATATTTGATGTCCTCGACGATAGACTCCACCAATAAAGGAGCCAGCTTCACATGATTTTGAAGATAGGAGATAATATTGTGATTATCCAACCCTACCATAAGTTGGTCAGCAGCAAGACCAATTCTCTCCAAAAGACCTTCCCTTGTGGCAATAGCTTCCCCTTCTTCAATGTCCATAAAGGTAAAGGAAGTAGATTTGGCAAGGCAAGGGGTCCCCAAGTGGTTTCTGATGATGATACCAATACCCCTCTTGTTACTTCGCGGGTCTAGAGACGCGTCACAATTAATTTCCAGGAAAGGAAAAGGGGGAGGAGACCATTGTGGTGTAGAAATGACTTGAGGGGGAATAGTCCCAGATTGAGGCTTGCCAATCGGGCTGCAATACTGAAGAAATTCAGAGGTACTTCAGACAGCAGCTTCAATGACATCACTTGGAGACCAGGTCGTTCTTCCAAAGGCCTGATCATTTCTAGCTTTCCACAGATACCACGCCATAAAGCTAGCTAAACACTTCCGATTGCGACCATCAGCTTTGCTGTCTTTGTAGAGAGATGCCCACTGTTGAATTCAATCTGATATCTTGAGAGTAGATCCATTATGAAATCTAACAGAAAGGGGGCAGTCGAACCAAGCTGCTTGAGAGAAAGGACAGTGAAGTATAGTGTGATCTATAGACTCAACTGTAGCTCCACATTTCAGACATTGAGGATCAATGTTGAAACTTCTCTTCACCAGACCTTCTCCTGATGTCAGGCCATCAGCAGTAGCTCTCCATAGGAAGGTTCGAATCTTGGGGGAGGGGGGGAATTACATCGCCATATTCTCTTCCACACTGCTGAACTGGTGTTCTCCCATTTACCACCTGTAGAGGAGGGGCTTTGGCTTGTCTTCAGGTCTTCAATGTTGCAAAGTAAGTGGTAAGAGGACTTGAATGAGAATTTTCCTCGTTTGCCTGCTCCCCAAACAAGCTTATCCTCTCTTGGAAAGAGTGGAATTTGGATTTCTTGAATTGTATTCGACATCTCCTTGCTAAACATGGAGTTCAGCAACTCAACATTCCATATCCTATCCTCCTAAGAGATCAAATCCGAAACCCATTGAATGGTTGGAACTGGGTCATTTGGTTTTGGAATTTTACTAGCCTGAATAGAGGGAATCCACTTGTCTCTCCAAATATCTATCTTGTGGCCTGTTCCAATCTTCCAAAGAAGACGTTCAACAATGACTTTCCTCCCCTCAATAATGCTTCTCCATCCCCATGAGAGGCAATTTCCAAGTTTTGCTTCCAAGAAGGTACACGACGGGAAGTACACATTTTTCATGAACAAACTAATTGTGGAATCTAGTTCGGCCCATAGTTTCCAGGCAGCCTTAGCTAGAAGATCCTTGTTTTGTAATGTTGGGTCTGGAAAGCCCAATCCCCCATGTTGCTTTGAGTGACAGAACTTGTTCCATGATAGCCAATGCATCTTGGTGCTGTCCTCCTTACCTCCCCAATAAAAATTGGCAGCCATCTTTCGAATCCTTGAGTGGTAAGAACTAGGGAGTTTGAAATGAGAGGCTGCATAACTTGAGGTCGCCATGGCTGATGACTTGAGGAAACTTCTCTCCCTGCATGAGAAAGGTAACTCTTAGCCCATCCATTCATTTGAGGATCCTTGAGAACCATCGCTTCAAACGGGGGGTGTATTTGGGTTGAAACATATGCTCGATTTCTTGGAGTTAATAAGCTGTCCGCTGGCTCGACAGTATGTATCAATAACATCCTTGACATTATGAAGATCATCAAGCTTAACCTCCAAGAAAATCAAGCAGTCATCCGTAAATAGTAAATGTGAGATTGGCTGACCCCTATTGTGAACTCGGATACCTTTTACTTTCCCTTCCACTGCCTTTTTCTCCAACATGGCACTTAGGGCTTGGGCACAAATCACAAACAAGGCAGGGGAGAGAGGGTCTCCCTGACGGATTCCTCTCGATGGATTGATAGAACATCTAACCACGCCATTGATAAGGAAGGAATAGCTCACCGAGGTAACACAGTACATAATGATTTACAGCCATTGAGTTGAAACCAAACCGACCAAGAAGTCTGCTAAGGAAAGGCCACTCAACTCTATCATACACTCTCTTCATGTCGAGCTTAAGGCCACTCAACGGTTTCAAATTATAAGTCAAGGTTTACTTGTAAGCCCCACAATAATCTAGGGGAGGTCCATGTAAATGTTCAAACAATGGGGGTTGTTCTGTAAATGGTTCAAACACGAGGGGAGGTGCATGTAATTGAAGTTCCCTGCATGGGACGCAAGGGCCACGCCAAACACATTGGGGGGGGGGGGGTCAAAATTACCACCTCGAATGGTAGATTTTCTGCCCCCCCCCCCCCCAATGTGCCAGCGCACTCCCATTAGCTGTCTTGCGTGCGTGGCCCTTGAGCTCCCATGCAGAGAACAGTTCCCCCAATAAATAACTATATAAATATAAATATAAATAATATATATATAAAATTTAGTAAATATTACCTAAATATGTGCAAAATGTATATATTATTCACAACCCATTCCTTCTACCCCAACAAAAAAATTCTACAACCCATTTCAATCAATTTTCAAGCTAACAACCAATTTCTATAAAATAAAAAAAAATAAAAAAAGCCCCCCACCCCTTGCTAGTTGTAGGTTTATGTTGACTTGTCTTAGCCTTCCCTTTGTAGCTTAGATTGGGATAGACCAGAAAACAAAAAAAAAAAAAAGAAGGCCATGAGAGCATAGAGGTCCAAAGGACATCTATGGAGGCAATCAAAAGCTCAAAGAGCATAGTTATTTTAGTATGGAAACTATAAAATTGAAATTTTTTCCAAGCATAGATGGTTAATACTTAATAGTGAGGTAGAAGGTTTGGACTAACTCACAATACCATTTAGATACACCTTCCTTGTCAATTCTATTTACAGAAAAGGAAAAGCAAATTCCTTGCAGGGAGAGGGTTTTCTACGCTGCCAGTATGACAATGAATCTACTCATTACACCATCCAATGGGGAAGTTTTTCCTTTACCTTTATATGACCTCATATGTCAAATTATACAAGTTTACCATGAAAATACTTAATGCTTAACCAACACTGCAGCACAAGATCAATTCTAGTATAATACGGTGGGTAGGGTTGGCAAGCTTGTGCCCCAATCATTCAGTAGTCACCCCACTCTGCCTCACCCGAGAGTACTTACCTCAATTGCCTTGTAAAATTTGGGAGTTCCATGTCTAATTGGTGGGCCAATTGGTTGTGGTTTTTAAATATCTTCAAAGAACTGGGTTTGGTATCAGTGAAGCCCATACTGTTTTTTTTGGTATCAATGAAGTCTGTACTATATCATCCCTCCAATGGTGGGCTTTTCTTGTTACAAAAAAAAATTTTAAATGGTGGGCTTTTCTTATATGGAAATAGAACTCTGTCCGGGAGTCTATCTCTCTCCTTCCCAAATGGAAAGACATCTCTACCCCACTCTTGGATAGAAAATTATTTCCCTTTTTTATAATGCAATTTTGACGGATATCAATTCACCCAAAAATGGTTTACAATTAAGGGTCCACATGATTACCAAGGAAAGAAACTGTCAGGAAAGGGAAGAGATTGTGAGTAGAGGTGTAGTACCTGCAGTGTGAACATTACTTTCCCTTTTTAAAAATTTTCCTTTGAGCAATTTTTTTACAGTGACAAATAAGAACTTCTTTATCAAGAAGGAAAAAAAAGAACCCAATTTCTCTCTAACCATGATGATGAGATAATCTCTTCATTTCACCCCATCTGATCCTTGATTAGACTGAAAAAGAATATTTTAGACTATAAATAATAAGGGTGAGAATTAATGAAGAATCCAGAGTCTAGACATAGCATCACATCACTATTGATGAAGAGAAAACCCTCCGATGAAGGAAAACTTAAAAAGGGAATGAAATGACCGCCCTGCACCCATTATGTTGGATGCCCATGCGTGCCCCTCATTGGTCCTCATGTTGATGCAGGGGCCACACGACCGGACAGCAAACCTTTCCCCAACAAATCATGTACTGGAAATCTAGAATAAAACCTAGGTCCCAGCCTAAGCTCGACTTGGATTGAAAAAATACATCAAATCCATTGGCGGGCCATTGCCCCATAGTCCTTTTTTCTTCTTCTTCTTCTTCTTCTTTTATTTTTGGTAGTCCTTGTCCCCCTTTATGAGAATCTTGGCTTTGTTCTCTTATCAAAAAAGTGAGGAAAAGGGGGAAATGAAATTGGATTCGTACTCTACTCACTCATTAAACGATTAGATGTAGCTGCTTCTGCTTTCTGGTGCTTTAATGAAGATTCTCTTTTCCACCAAAGAGCAAAAGGGAGAAGTTCTTAACTTTGTTCTCCGATGTTTGTCTAAGATATCTACAGCGTGCTCAATAGTTCAAGTCCAGGAAAAATGAAGATATAATTTCACTGCTGAAGAGAGGTTGTTTTCCAACTTGAACCCGCTATCACCAGGTTGCAATGGAGCATCTTACCGTTGCGCCGAGGTCTGCCTCAGCCTACAGTGGTGGGAGCCCCGTACACTAAGTAGCCCTTAGAACTCCTTTGCAATGATCCCTTCTCATAGGTTGATTGCTACCATCCTATATCCATCATGGATTACTAGCTAAAAACAAGTAATTAAGAAACTTTTGAATCAAACTATTTGTTAACCATGATGGATGCGAAGCAGATTCCAATCCAAAGACACAAAACGATCCCTCGATGAGGCTTCTAACCTCATTGGATCACTTCCAATTTCCGTTTACTTTAAATATTGTAGTTGTATTCCCCACTTTTTTTTTTTTTTTTTGGTAAATTGTTGTATTCCCCACTTAGTATGCATGGAATAAAGCAAGCTAACAATGACTTTATAGCTCGCCATCCAAAGAACAAGAATGTTGGACCTGCTTAAAAGGAACCATTCTGACCTCCATTTTTCTTCTCAAAAAAAAAAAATAAATATATATATATATATATATATATATATATATATGCATCAATAAAAAATTATGCCCAGTATCCCTCATATGCCAAATGTCAAAAAGCCACCTCCCCCCACACCTTCCCAGTTTTAAACCCACCATCTACAGATAGAATATGCCTGCTGCAAATGCCAAGATAGAATAAACTGTGAGATTGCCACTTGATAGTTTCAGTGATTTCAAGAGTTCAGAGGCAGCCACCAATATTACAAAAGGGTTTGTGTGGAATTTTATCATTGGATGCAGAAAGGTGGGTTAACAGAAAATAGTTAAAGTAAACCAAAGAAGAAGAGAGAAAGAGAATAAAGCAAGCAAAAGCATCTTTGGCAAGCTCACAACCGCTTGAGCTTTTGGTTTGGCTTTCACTTTTCTGCCACCCTTCACTCTGCTTTACTCTTTGTTTTTCATTCTTTTTCCACTTGCTTTCCTCCACATTGGTTTTGCTGCCCAAAGAAGAAAGGGAACATAGAGGATCAAAGTCGAGCATTCTTACACAGAACAAAGGGCATTGTGAATAGTCCAGTTTACGTGTGAAAGTATAACAAAAACAAAGTATGGTGCCACTGAAATCTATAGACTCTTAGCTAAACTATATGCATTGTCTCGGTCCATCATAAACCCAAAAAAGACCCATTCTGTTTTCTTACCCTTTATCACCTATATGTAAATGGGAAATCTGGGGACCAACTCATTTGTTTTGTTTATACTTAGAAAAATGAGTCTGGCCCCCTTGAAGCTTTTAAACAATATCTCATATATGCCTCTTTCCCTTTCTTCTTCCAGCCCCTCCTTTGGGTGACTGGTGGTGTTCAGTGATAGCTTTCTACCAAAGCATTCTTTTTTCCTGTACAACCAAACCAAAGCCTGCCATGTGAGGAACAAAATCAGAATGATGCAAAGGACAAAGCCTTAACTATTCCTTCTTTAGCTTTTTCTTTCCTACCTGGGATACTTCTGCTTCAGAATCAAGCTTCAGGTTTCCAGTGAGGGGCTGCTTCCTTGCAGCTTCTCACAGCAGTAAACCAAGGAGAAAAGGGACTATGAAGCTGGATGTGGAGGTGGTGAGCGCGCATGATCTTATGCCCAAAGATGGTGAAGGATCCTCCAGTCCCTTTGTAGAAGTTGACTTTGACAACCAAAGAAACAAAACCCATACTGTCAACAAAAATCTCAACCCTGTCTGGAACCAAAAACTCCTCTTCAATTTGGATGACCCCAACAGCCTCCATCATCACAACATTGTGTTCTGCGTCTACAACGAGAGGAAATCATTCCCTGGTTGCAACTTCCTTGGAAAGGTATGGATTCATGAATTAAATATAGTTAGAAAAGGGGAGGAAATTTTGCAATGCTTCCAATTAGAAAGGAAGTGGTTTTTCTCATCCATCAAAGATGATATTGGCTTGAAATTTTATATTTTACCTGAATTTGAACCCAAATCTCCCCCACCATACGATCAAGTGATCAATCTTTACCATCACCACCTCCTGTTTCTGATAATCCTACAAACATTCTTACTACTACAGATAATTCAGCTGCTTCTGGTACTGTGGCCACTACTAGTAACAGTAACCCTGCAACTCTTGCTACTTCTGAAGCTGTGCCGTTGTCGATACTTCTAAGGCTACTGCAGTGACTGAACGTTCTACTACAACAGTTGCTGAAATCAACAGCTCTGCCCCCCAGCTCTGCTTCTCAAGAGCCAGAGGAGATAAAGGAGTCAATTGAAGTTAAAGTTGAGACAACTCAATACATACACAAGCATGCAGCAGGTCAACCCACAAGCCCATCCTATCAACCAAGAGGACTACAAATTAAAGGACACCAGCCCCCGCCTAGGAGAGCGATGGCCAAATGGAGGAGTACGTGGCAGTGGAGGGTGGATGATGAGTGGAGAAAAATTCACCAGCACATATGACCTTGTAGAGCAGATGTTCTATCTGTATGTTCGAGTGGTCAAAGCCAAAGATCTACCCCCCAGTGCCATCACTGGAAGCTGTGACCCATATGCAGAGGTGAAACTTGGTAACTATAAAGGGAAAACAAGGCACTTTGAGAAGAAGACCAACCCTGAGTGGAATCAGGTCTTTGCATTCTCTAAGGACCGAATTCAGTCATCAGTGCTGGAGGTGTTCGTCAAGGATAAAGAGATGGTGGCCAGAGATGACTATCTTGGCAAGGTGGTCTTTGACATGAATGAGGTACCAACTAGGGTGCCACCAGATAGTCCCTTGGCACCTCAGTGGTACAGATTGGAGGAACGACATGGAGAGGGCAAGGTCAAAGGTGAGATCATGCTAGCAGTTTGGATGGGAACACAGGCTGATGAAGCTTTCCCAGAAGCCTGGCACTCAGATGCTGCCTCTGTTCATGGAGAAGGTGTTTTCAACATCCGATCAAAGGTCTACGTCTCACCTAAATTATGGTACCTAAGGGTGAACGTGATAGAAGCCCAAGATGTACAACCAACGGACAAAACCCGTCTCCCTGAAGTTTATGTTAAGGCTCAGGTAGGCAACCAGGTTCTCAAAACCAAGATATGTCCTACTCGTACCACCAATCCCATGTGGAATGAAGATCTAGTTTTTGTAGCAGCTGAGCCTTTTGAAGAACAGTTGGTGCTCACAGTTGCAGATCGTGTGCACCCATCCAAAGATGACTCATTAGGGACGATAAGTCTGTCGCTCAACATATTTGAGAAGCGCCTGGACCACCGGCCTGTTCATTCTCGTTGGTTCAACCTTAAAAAATTTGGGTTTGGGATATTGGAAGGAGACAAGAGGAACGAGCTCAAATTTTCAAGTAGTATCCATCTAAGAGTTTGCCTTGAGGGTGGTTACCATGTGCTTGATGAATCAACGATGTATATAAGTGATCAACGCCCTACTGCAAGGCAGCTTTGGAAGCAACCAGTTGGCATATTGGAGGTAGGCATCTTAAGCGCACAAAACCTCCCCCCAATGAAGACGAAGGATGGACGGGGCAGCACAGATGCTTACTGTGTAGCAAAATATGGACAGAAGTGGGTAAGAACCAGAACAATAATTGACAGCTTTAGTCCCAAATGGAATGAGCAATATACATGGGAAGTGTATGACCCCTGCACGGTAATCACACTTGGGATTTTCGACAACTGCCACCTAGGTGGCAGTGAGAAACCAGCTAGTGGAGGAGGCCCTACAAAAGACCCAAGGATTGGGAAGGTAAGAATTCGACTATCAACTCTTGAAGCAGATCGGATTTACACACACTCTCATCCCCTCCTAGTTCTAAATACATCTGGGGTAAAGAAGATGGGGGAGCTCCAGTTAGCAGTTCGTTTCACTTGCCTATCACTAGCTAACATGATATACCTCTATGGTCATCCTCTATTGCCAAAAATGCATTACCTGCATCCTTTCACAGTGAACCAAGTAGACAGTCTTAGATACCAGGCAATGAGCATTGTAGCGGTGAGGCTTGGACGGGCAGAGCCACCACTCAGGAAAGAGGTTGTTGAGTACATGTTGGATGTGGATTCTCATATGTGGAGTATGAGAAGAAGCAAAGCAAACTTCTTTCGGATCATGTCACTACTGTCAGGTTTTATATCTGTCAGTAGATGGTTAGATGATGTTTGCCACTGGAAGAACCCAATCACAACAGTACTGGTTCATGTTCTGTTCTTAATACTGATCTGTTACCCAGAACTGATACTTCCTACAATCTTCCTCTATATGTTCCTCATTGGGATATGGAACTACAGGTTCCGCCCAAGGCACCCACCACACATGGATACTAGACTTTCATGGGCAGAAGCAGTTCACCCAGATGAGCTAGATGAGGAATTTGACACCTTCCCAACATCTAAGCCCCAAGACGTAGTCCGGCTGAGGTACGATCGGCTAAGAAGTGTAGCCGGAAGGATACAGACAGTAGTTGGAGACATGGCGACACAGGGGGAAAGATTTCAGTCCCTGCTCAGCTGGAGAGACCCTAGGGCAACCAGCCTCTTCATAGTCTTTTGTCTGTTGGCTGCTGTGGCACTTTACATTACACCATTCAGAATAGTGGCTCTTGTCACAGGCCTAGTCATGCTCCGCCACCCTAGATTCCGGAGCAAATTACCTTCTGTACCCAGCAATTTCTTCAAGAGATTGCCAGCTCGGGTAGACAGCATGCTTTGAGGAGGTACAAACAAGTCCATATCAAATTATTGATCCCATTTCTGTGATCTGTTTCATGGCTACATTGGAATCCTTTCTAGTTTCACTGTTACAAACTGTTCTTTTTCATGTAGAGTCAATGGTTTTACATTTCCTCATGGTGTCCTGTGAAGATGTGTGTACATTACTTCAAGGCAACAGCCTTTGCCCCAATGTTGAAACTTCCTAATGAAATAATCTGCTTCATTAATTTGCGCTAAAGGATATTTTGTTCCCCCCCCCCCCCCCTCCCCTTCCATTTTATCCAATTTATCACAGGAATAGACAGTCAACGTAATTAAGCTTGTAACTGAATTCCAAACCATCTTTATGAAAAGGATTTCAGCTAATAAGAAAAGAGCAGCAGGGAAAGCAAGAATCTGAAGCCCAACCATAACAACACTTTCAAAGAAGCAAACTGTCGTTCACGTGTGCATTTATACCTGCTTTTTTGCTCCTTTTCTTTCTCTTTTTCATTTTTTGGGGAGGGGGACGGGGGTGTCATCGGAGGCAAGAATTTAAAGATAACCCCTGTGGAGTGTGGAAACCCAAGTAATACATGTCAATCTTTGGAAGGAATGGCTTACCCAGATAATTTCCTGCAAAACTCTTTGTGCATCTCTTTTAGCCAAAAGAGTAGTTGCAGGCAGAGTAAAGGGTAAGGGTGAATAAAATCTACCATTTCCACCTGACACTCCCGAGAGAGACAATCAGAATCGTCCCCAGAATGATAATTACACCAAACAATTTAGCAGATGAAAGGGTAAAACATCAATAAGAACAAATGAAATCAAAAGAGAAACCCTGAAAAATTAATGGTTTGCCGAAGAACTGAAAACAGGAGAGCAGAGACCGAGAACCTGAGCATGGCGGTCTCGGATTTGCGCTTATTGACCACGGGCTTCTTGATGTCTTCAGCAGGAATAGTAGTTGGGAGCTTCACGGCGGGTTCTCAAGTGCATGGTGCATACCCAAGTTGAGTATCGGATCACGGTTGGTTACTGCCAACTCTCGGTTTCCTCTCCTTGGGACTTGGGACTTGGGACTTGGGACTTGGGAGCCATTTCATCCGAGTAAAACTTCCAAATCTCTCAGATCGGTCTCCCACTCTCCCTCCTCGGTCTTCCTCTCCATTCACCACAAAGCCCAAGAGAGAAGAGACAACCATAAGATTAAACTAGGAAACAAATGGCGTTAAAATTCCCTCGATTTCTTATTTTGCCATAAAGAAATCAGTAATCAGGGTTTTTCCCAAAAAAGAAAAAAAAATTTAATCAGGGTATCTCATTGCTCCCGTGCTGGTGTAGTAATTACATGACCATGCGGTAATCTCTTGTCTTTTTTCTTTTTTTAAGGGGCAATTACTATCATTAACGTATACTTAGCCTATATTTACTAAAACTATCCTATCTTAAATTTCTTTTCTGATACTACCTTGTTTTTTAACTTTTACATCTCTTTCTACCCTCATATTTTTAAATACCCAGATTACCCTTACTTTCACCTAGTCACCTGCTAATCTCTTTAACCTACCATTCTTCTATTTTTTTACTATTTTTTTTTATTAAAATAGTAATTAAAATAGTAAAAAATGAAAGCACCCATCCGCTTCTTCTCTCTCCCGTTTTTTACTTCTTTTTTTTTTGTTTTTCTTCAATTTTTCTATTTAATTAATTTCTTATTCAACATTTCATCTTCATCGTTCTTTTTCGAACAGATCATGGTTCTAAGTATCGGTATTGTATCGCCTGTATCGAGGGATACATATCGATTTTGCTAATCATCGATCTCGATACCGAACAAGGGGTAAAATGGTTTAAAAACTCATTTTAAGGAGATTCAGGGGTAATTTTGTCTAATACAGTCGATCTAGGCCGATATCGTATCGGTATCGTATCGGTTTTGCAGGTTACCAATATCCATCCCGATACCATGCACTAAAACCATGCAATAGATCGACTCTCTTCAAAGCACCCCACTTCTTCTCTCTCTTCCTCTATTTATTCAATTTAGCTTTCCGTGTTTTTTATTTTTTATTAACCTACAATGCGATTCTCGAGTCGTCACTCTTCTTCTCTCTCTTTATATTTGTAGAAGCAGAAGGCAAACCTCATTGATCTCTACATGACCATCTTCATCTCTCCTCAACCTCGCAGCCATGGGATAGAACGACACAAGATCAATCATTGGATTGTTTTTGCCTTCTTGTCAATAAAAAAATAATTAAATAAAAAATTGAAGAAAAAAAACCAAATGAAGTAAAAAACAGGAGAGAGAGAAGCAGGTGGGTGATTTCATTTTTTACTATTTTAATGACAGAAATAGTTAAAAATAGAAGAAGAATGTTAGGTTAAATGTATTAGTAGGTTACTATGTGAAAAGGAAGGGCAATCTGAATATTTAAAAACGTGTAGACAAAGATGTAAAAGTTAAAAAACAGGGTAGTATCAGAAAAGAAATTTAAGGTAGGGTAGTTTTAATAAATATAGGCTAAGTGTAGAGTAGTGATAGTAATTGCCCCTTTTTTAAATTGTCAGATTTATAAAAATGTTTTTGATTTTATCAAAGCTTCGGTTTCATTTTAAAGGGTCGACGATCTCTGAGGAGGAGCATGGGTCCATTGGCATAATGGGGGGCAGGATTTCCACCTTTCATGGCATGCGGGATGGTCATTTTCACTCCCTCTTAGTCCGGGTGTGGACAATACACTACCCCACAGAGAACTTTCCCCTTAATTAAATTATGGCATGAAATCAAAATATAAAAATATGTATATTATTACAGAAAGATAAGATGCAGAATATAGTTTCCCACCAATAAGGAGACGGGTGATCGAATTGTCCAATAAGGAGTTTAATGACCCTGAGATCAGCTTTATTGTGCCAATATTATCGAGACAGAAACAACCCCCCCCCTCTCTCTCTCTCTCTAACTCCACCGTATATATATGTGAATCCAGAATACATTATTAACAAAATTATTCTTTTCTCTTCATTTCTTTTCCTTGTGTTAGTTTTCCTTCCAATCTATGTTATATAAGTGGTCTCTGTATACATTATTTTAAGTTTCTTAATGTTCCACTAGTTATAGTGTAAACACCTTAGAAATTCAAAAAATGATGAAAACACCTACAGTTTTCTCCAAATAACAGAAAAAACACAATACCTAAAGGGATTTACAATGCCTACTCACCCTGCTCCGTTGTGCTTTCAAACCCTAACTCACAGCATGGAATGATTGAATCACACAACCATTTACCCTTCCAAGTTGTAGACAGCCTCCTCCTTTGCCTTCTTGTCCATTTGCTTCTCCTGCAATCCCTTGCAAAAATCACTAAATATTTTTAACATAATGGAATTGGAGGTTGAAATTCACCTCCCACCATTCCACCAAGCAACCTTCAGATTTGCTTCATACACAATGATGGCTCTCTGCTTCTTAAACCCATTACCTATGCATCAATCTCTCTGCCTCTTGAACCGATTCATCTACGCATCCCATATCACTGTCAACAGCAACAGCAAAAGCAGCAACAACCACAATTCTTCTGTTGCCGTCCCATATCGGGTTCAGTACAAGAGGAATGAGAGAAACTGGGAAGCCATTAAACCCAAGCAAGAGTAAATTCAGGGTAGAAGATTCAGATAAGAGAGGGGGGGGGGGGGGGGAGGACCTGGGCTGATGATTGGCGAAGATGCAGTCAGTAAAAAAGCCACTGCCACTAAAAGTCTTCAACCCAAAGGTTGAAGATTGAGGAGAATGCAAAGAAGGTGAAGATACAGTTATAGGAATCGAGGAAACTGTCCACCACACCACCGCCAAAGGTGATATCGTATAAGATTGATTGATTTCTCAAATCTCGTTGAGTCAATCCTGTTCTACCCTGATTGCGCAGAAGTGGCAAGACAAATAATACTCCAAGTGTACAAGTCATCCGACACTTCCTGCCCAGCCCAAATGATCAACTAAGCAGGCGTGCATCCGCACAAATTCAAAGTTGCCATTCAAAATTAAAAAATGCCAGGCCGCAGACGAGCTCGATCCTGCTCCCGCAACCCTAGTCAGCTCACAAAAGAGACAGTTTCCCATTCACAATAAAATTGGAGGATGGCATTCATAATCCTACCATAAAAATTAGCAGTTAAACCATAGAGTAAAGCAAATCAATTCTTGATCAGCAAACATGTGATTGAACAGAATATACAAACAAGTGTAACATTGTCTCCTGATCAGTAAGGCAGTAAAATCTACCCACCTGTATTCATGGAAATGAAAGTGAAAACATGCAATCATTCTGGAACCCCTTCATTTTCCTTTTAATAAAAAAGAAATGTCATTATATATACAATTATTAGCTCCTTCTGAATGTGGAACTACTGAAATATGGCCTTAACAAATTAAATGTGATTTTAAGACCTGAAAAAAATTTACAAAACGTACAAAAACTTTTGAAAGAGAGATGGGGGGAAAAATCTAAACTTTTCCTACAAAATTCCAGCTGGTGCAGGTACCAAGTTTTAATGCCATGCAGTCAGGACCCAGTACTCAGCCAGATGCTCCAGCAGCAGTAGCGCCCTTGTCATATTCTCCTTGCTCCTCCTTGGCAAACTCTTCAATTAGCTCACGCTGTCTTTTTGTCAAATTCCTGCCAGCATGATCATATGAAATGAAGCTTCATTTTCTCTAAAGATGTGAAGTAAACAGAACAGGCAACAAATATGTAATTACACTGAACAGAAGCTGTGAACAAGAGGACTCACGTTGGCATGCTAACATTGAAGTGCACATATTGATCTCCAAACGATGCAGAACTCCTGGTTTTAATTCCTGTAAAAAGACACAAGTCAGAGGTCTTGTTAACTATTGCACAGAAATTTTGTTAACTACAACACACGTGAGAAAGCATAAAGAAATGAATCAAATACATTATTACCGAACAGATATATTGAACTCCAGCTACTGACTGAAAAATTATAGCAGTTGAATTCATAACCAGCAAACCCAATAAAGAGAATATTTATTAGTTAAAACTCAGACTAAATGGGGATGTAAAATTTTGGGTAAAAACCACCCTTATTATATAGTCGAAAAGGGTTGGGCTCCCAGGGTTGTTCCTGGAAAAAAACATGCCCCATTTACTTATCTAAGCTAAGGCACTTCAATTCCTTCCAGAAGTTATCCATTATTACGGTTTGACTATAAAGTTCCATAAGACACCAAACAGTTCCCCACTCAAATAAGTTTCATAAGAACCCGAATACCAAACAGCTTTCCCACATTTTACTAGATAAATTTATCATACCATATAACCAAATGAAGCTTGAGGGAGCTTCTCGCATTTAAAAAAAAAAAAAAAAAAAAAGGAAGACGATGGCGAAGAAAATCAACAATGACCTACAGCCATAACTTTTTCAACTCCCATTCAAATCGTTGCTGCAATAGAAGCTCTGAGCTTTTACAAAATAGAAGAGAACGCATTACTCCAAACTGTAGGGAAAGGTAAGCCGACCTATGATCTATATCCTGCCAAGTAGGGGTGCCAAACAGTTGGTTCAGTTTCAGTCGGTCTTGTCAGTTTTATAACATACATCGGGTCAGACGACTCAGACTGAAACAGACCAATAACTAATCGGTCTATAAAATCCAAACCAAAACCGATAGCTATCAGTCCAGTCGGTTTCCCTAAATGAATTTTTTTTCGTGTTTCTATGGTTTTGGTACATTCGGTCCAAATAATCCAGATCAAAACTGAACCAAACTGAAAGTTTTTCCTAAAATCAAAACCAAAACCGAACCAAAAAGGAGGTCGATCCAGTCAGTTTCTGCTTTTTGGTTCGTTTCAGCTGTCTTTTCAGTTCAGCCTCCAATTTGACAACCCTACTCCAAGCAACCTTGATGGCAGCAGTCCAATCCATGGCCCCTTTTACTGTCTTATCTCCAAGACCTTTAAGCTGGGATTGGGCAACCATATGCAAGTTTTTAAGTTTTGGGATTGGATTGAGCAGATCTGCTGATCTCAATTGGGATCATCCAGCACCAATCCAGCTGATAACACCAATATTGTGGCTAATATCAGTCAGTATTGGGCCAGATCAGCAATGTCTGATCCTATCTGCAACAGTGAGATTTGAAACCTTGATCACATGTCTTGCTCCTAAATGACAAACTGGGTGCTAGGTCAACAACTTCATTCTTTTCGGACATGAAATAATATCAGAGTTTGGATAACCAATGACAGAGACGAAGAGAAGAGAAGAAGAAGATGGAGGAAATCGAGAAAGGGGAGAAGACAGGACACAATAAATCAAGTAAACTACTGTGAGCAGGAAGCTTTAGCCGAAACCGACTCTTCCTAACAGCCTACTAACGAGTCAAAGACTCATTACAAAGGAAGTAAAACAGAAACAAAACATTTACCAGGCCTAAGAAGTCTAATTACAATAGGAAAGATAAGTAACAACTAGCTAAGCTACTTAGATATGATCCCATGGTACAGAAGTCCATGGACATCCATAGACCCCCAAACCGAGAAACAGTTTAACACTCCCCCTCAAGCAGGAGTATATATATATATATATCTCCCATACCATAGTTGTCACGCCGTCTAGGTGACCCAAGGGCAAGGCGTTGGATAGGGTCCAAAACCAAGGTGACACCAACTAGTCAACCAAGGCGCCTTGACAACTATGTCCCATACCTAGCTTGGAACAACCACTAAGAAACTCAAGTCGGAATAGCGCCTTCGTGAACATATTACCAAGTTGACTGCTGGAGTAGATAAACAGAGTCGAAATAAGCTTTTGCATTATTGCACTTCCCACAAAATGAAAATCGACTTCAATATGCTTAGTCCTCTCATGAAAAACTGGATTATTGGCAATATAAATTGCAACTTGATTACCACAATACATCTTCAAAGGTTTACTAACTAACAACCCCAATTACTGTATGAAGGACTTCAATCACATCAACTCCGTTGCAATATGAGCCATAGCTCTATACCCACCCAGCCTCTGCACTCAACCGAGCCACAGTAATCTGATTCTTACTCCTCCAAGACACAAGATTAATACCAACAAACGTGCAATATCCAGTAGTTGATTTACGATCATTGGCAACACCAGCCCAATCAACATTAGAGTAACCCACAATAGCAGTGTGATAGACAATGAAAAACAAGACCTTTCCTAGGGGCACCTTTAAGATATCTCAGAATGCGACAAACGACATCCCGATGAGCATATTTAGGACTCTCCATAAATTGACTTATTAACTTCAAAGACAAAGGAAATATCCGGAAAAGTAACAGTCAAATAAATAAGTTGTCAATCCAATCTTCTGTATTGATGTCAAATAAATAAGTTTCCTCGTAGACTTTAACGTTAGCAGGTTCTTTGGAATCGGCAGAAGGAGGTTTAAATTGGAAGTACTTCAACTTCCCTTTAGAATAAAATAAACCTTTAGCCTGAGCCCATAGCAAATAATTAGAAACTCCATTGAGTTTAATGGTAGTGATCTGGACATTAACATGATCTGAGGTAGATTTGGGATCAGTCATCATGCATAGTAAACACAAATAAACAACTTCTGAATAGTCTCCAAGCTTGGAGATATGTAGTATAATAGTGGAGGATACAAACCCCCAAGGCTGCCTGCTCTGTCCTAAATAGACAAACAGAAAAGCTGAAGAAAGGCGCAAGAGAGAGAGAGAGAGTTGATACTGAACTCACCTCCACTCTTCCACAATTAGGTGAAGACATGGAGGACCAGAAACCCCAACGGGAAAGCTTTTACCGCGCCACACAATATATATCACTGATTTGAGGAAGATTAACAAAACAGTAGCACAAAACCACAATTCGGGACCTTGAAAAACCCAGATTTGGATATTTTAGACTGCAGCAACACAGGGTGTCAGATGGACACCCAAGTAGGATCGAAGCACCTCTGGATAGAGGACAATAATGTCCTAAAAGATGATAGGGATCTGATGGACAGATCCAAAATAATTCCAGAAATCGATTCTGAAAAAGGGGAGGAAAAAAAAAAAAGCAGTAAAACAGGGTATCACAGGACTCTATAAAGATTTTTAATTGCTCAAATCATTTGCTTCCCAATAACCAGGTTGAGTGGCCTTACAAGTGTATTGAATCAGCTCCTGAAAAATAAGAAGAATCTTCTGGGTAGAAAGTAATTTCAATTTCCTCTATGCAGTTGAGGGAAAATTCCAGAACATACTATCGCAAGTCATTAACCTTGATTTCTGTAGATAAATCTCCATAGAAGATAAGATCAGGTGGTAGATGTAAGGAGGCCCTAGTTTATCTTCATATCTTCACCAACTAGGGCTTTAGGTAGGGAGCATAGCAACCATACAAAAAAAACAGGACACCAAAAGACTATCAAACCAGAATCAGATGTGAAATAATACCAGCGGTGGTCGCAGATTATTGTAACTCTGATACTACGAAACAATATCAGAATTTGGATAACCAATGACAGAGACAAGAAGAGAAGAAGAAGACCGGAAATCAAGAAAGGGGAGAAGGCTGAATGCGATAGATCAAGTAATCTATCGTGAGCAGCAAGCTTTATTTATAATGCTGAAACCGACTCTTAGTAACAGCCTACTAAGAGTCGGACTCATTACAAAAAAGAGTGTCCCAGTGCAGGAGGCTCCCGCTACTGCAGGATCTAGGAGGGGCAAATGTACGCAGCATTTGCCTAATGGAAGTAAAGCAACTAGCTAAGAAGTCTAATTACAATAGGAAAGATAAATAACAACTAGCTAAGCTACTTAGACATGATCCCATGGTACAGAGGTCCATGGAAATCCATACACCCCAAACCGAGACGCACTTTAACAGGACACAAACCCAGAAACATAATAAAGATAGATCAGTATGTAAACCCCTACCCAACCCCTCACATACAAGTGCATGTGAAAAAGTGAAGAACAAGAAAGAGTGCACAAAAAAGAGCAGCATAAATTTGAGTAAAGCTCACCTTTTCTCTTCATAACAACCGCCTGTCCAGGTTGAGTGCCTGGACGGACCTGCAAATCACAAGACAAGTTACTCATTTCACCTGACTGAACTAAAACATTTTCTCCTGGGAACCCCAGAGACACATGTTTGCCAAAAAAAAAATGAATATCACACATTTGAGTATTTTTTTTTTTAAATTATTCGACTAAATAAAGAAAATCACAAGTCCTATTATTCATGACAATAAACCTTGTTACAGACAAACAGTAAGATAGTACTTCAGACAAACCTTAAGAACAACATCTCCTGTAAGAGTTGGGACTTGGATGGTTCCTCCAAGAACAGCCTGCACAAGAGCAGACAATAAGTGTTACGACAATAAGCACCCCTGACCCCACTTCTGCTAAGATAAAACTATAAGTGGCGGAGGAGAGGATAAGTTGTGAACAGGGAACTAGGCCCAATCATAAATACATAACTGCCAACGTTTGAGCCCAATCCCTTTTACAAGAGGCATGCAATGGTTAAAAAAGAAAATTTTGCATATACATAGTATTAATATTGTTCATTTAATATGTGAACAATACAAGCAACAATTCATTTAAAATGAGTATAACATGGTTTAGGTATAAAATATTTGTACTTCTAAATCTTTTCACACCCTTCATATGGCGCATAAAACTGTGTGTGCATGTCATTGGGGATTTAATAACTGCATCCCCAAATCAACACGAGTCAAGAGTAGGAACTACCTGAGTGATACTCAAAACAGCATCAACATGGATATCGGAGCCTTCTCTCCGAAAAACAGAGTCTTTTTGGACCTGGGGAAAAATTATGGCAGCAAATTCGAAGTAAACACATACAGACTTCTTAATAACTGCAAATCATCAATCATACAATAACATAATAGGTGATCATGTTGGAAAAGCTACTTTGATGGTAACATAAAGATCGCCCGGCTGATTGCTGTCAGGATCTGCTCCACCACTTCTAGACACCTTTATTGTTTCATTATCATCAATTCCTGCCCACATCAAGTCAAGAGTTGAAGCTCTTCACTAATGATTATAAGTGCATGATCAAAGATGAGCACATGCAGATAATGCTTCAATAAAATATATATATATATATATATATTATTTCTTTTATTCAATTCTGGTGTTTGTTTTCTTCTACTTCTATGAGGGTTTATCAAACCAACTTGAAGATAAGATGACCAATTCGAAATAACTAATGTTGCCTCAAAAGCAACACAATATTCAGGTCCCAAACTATAGAATGTATATAGCTTTTGATCACTCATCAGTTTTCATTGTCAGATATAACTACATGGCATGAAGCGAATTTTCCAGTGACGGGCATTGCCCCCCCCCCCCACCCCACCCCACCCCACCCATCTTTTTTTTTTGGGGGGGAGGGGGAGTTCATTAAAGCCTTTGCTTCACCTGAAACAGGAACATCAGAGCTGGTTTGAGATAACATTCAGATTCTTTTTCTTTTTAACTCCCACTTTCGGGCCTTCTATGGTTTTTTCATTTGTCTGTTCTAACCAAGATTTAAAATCTCGTCTCGTCTCCCCATTTCGGGCTGGTCGAGATTTCCGAAATATACCGAAATTTCACGGAAATATGGTATTTTTTCTGCCATATTTCGGCACTCCATCTCAGTGGGGTTTTTGGCCATATTAAGGCCTGATACTTTATGCACACCCTTATTTAAGCTAAATAAACACACATTTAAACCTCATATTGCAAAAAAATGAACTCAAAGTGGTGTTTTGGATTTGCACAATTGATTGACAGTATACGGTCGGACCCTGATGTATAAATAGTTAAATACACATTGTTTAACGAAATATACCAAAATTTCACGAAATTTTGACGAAATGTACAAAAATATTCTGAAATTTGAACATTTTTCATTTCGGAAGCCCATCTCGTCTCGGCAGTGTCAAAATTACCGAAATTTCAGCGATATATCGCGAAATTTTGAACCATGGTTCTGAGTTCTGACACATGTCATGTCTAGAAGAGGGTAGAAAACAATTTCACATACCTTCCAGAGTTAACATCACCGCCCACATTTTAAGCATAGAAAATGATTATCAGCTATGATGTGTGCTTTTGGACCAAGCTTAAAACTGAGATTCATTAGTACTATTAAAGCTTTGTCCTAACTATTCCAGTCAGCTAAAGGACCACCACTCTGTGATGCAGATACATCACCAAAAGAGGCTTATTTTAATGGGAATAAGTCTAGGGTTGGGTTATATACATGTTAGGCCTTTGATCCCATGGGTTTTCAATGTAATAGGCCACTTTTATGGGCCTAAACTATGGGTAATAAGGTTACATACAGGATTAGTTAGTAGATTTCTTTTTATTTGGTTAGTGGCCATGTGACTTGGTTAAGTGATCATGTGACTTGATTAAGTGGTCATGTGACAGCTTAAGTGGTCATATGACTATTTAATTGTTGTATAAGTTGGGATGGACTAGGACTCTATAAAGTCCAGCCATATTTTGAATCTATTTCCTTCAGTATTTCAGTTTCCTAGTCAGTTTAGGTTACCTAATAGGTTAAGGATTTGGTTAGTCCTTTCCTTTTTAGTGTACGAGTCTATTTTTGAATCATTTATATAATAAGGTTGTAAGGGGGGAAAGTATTGAACATGAATTTTGATTAATGAAAAGCTTTTCGCTGCTCTCTTCCATTGAAGATTTGTCTTGTGTGTGATCAAGGCTGGTGGGATTGGTGTTTGATCCAATCGACACCTTGCAATGGGAAGCCCGGGTGGTTCGTTGAAGGAATCGGTGTTTGATACGATTGAAGCTCTCCATTATTGTTCTACTTGAATTTGACTCTATGGTTGAGGTTGGCGGTAATTCTTCTGCTAACAGTATCTATGATTTATTACCCCATCCCTAACCTAATATATTTGGGTTCCCATTGTTCACTTGGTTTCCCCATATGATTTATTTCCCATTGTTCTCTTGGTTTTCCCATATAATTTATTTCCCATTGTTTTCTTGGTTTCCTCGTATGATTTACTTCCCATTATTCTCTTGGTTTCCTCATATGATTTCTCGCCCCATTGTTCTCCTGGTTTTACCCTAAAACTGATTCACCTTTTGATAAAAGTAACAGGTTTGGTTCCTAGTTTGACTATTCAAATCTAGGATTACATTACTCTGCAATGACTATGTTTATTTAGGGCATATCTTCTGATGCCCAAATTTTAATTTGAAATATCAATTCAAGATTCTTGTGAGGGATTTGACCATTTCTCGGCAAGCTGATGCAGCCATCACCAACTAAGATTGGGATGTTACTAGCTCAACGATGGAAACTGGAGATACCATTTAACTCTGGTTTCAGCCCCACAGGCATAAGACAGTAAACCATAGAAAGCAACAAGCCAACAATCAGATGAAAGAAAGAGACATACATGCTTCGCAAGTCAAACAATAAAGAGATTACCAGAAATTAAATAACCACCCCAGAATAGGTAAGTTGAATCTCTGAAAGATTTTCCATCAGCATACATAGAAGTGGGAAAAGAAAAGGAACAAGACAACTTAAGCCTCAAAAGAAACGAAATAGAAAGAAATAACCTCCCTATTTTAGAAGAAAAATAGCAGTAAATAGAATAAGATAAAGAACAGAAAGCAAGAAGTTCTAAAAAATAGTAAACTTAACTACGATATGATATTTTGTCTAATATGTTACGACATATCCAGCAGACATATGAACATTTTATTATATTAAGAACTCTTTGGTTCAAAAGAAACTTGAAATACCTGCCATAATATCCAGCTTGACTGATTTTGATCCCATCACAACACGATCTCCTTTACATGATTTGCAAAAGCTCTGTACAAAATGTGTGTAATAGAACTTAAGGCCACAGTTGTTTCACAAAAGATAGTCAAATTTCAGGAATTGGAAAGAAAAATGGGAATCTATAAAAAAACAAATAAAGGACAACTTTTTGTAGCACCTGAATAGCATATGAATAGGATAATGACACTCTTAACAAACTACAACATATAAAAGTTTGTTAAGAGAATTCAGAGATTTGTACACAAGTTTCCCATCATGCATGAATGCACGGTCTACCATGTGATAATACATCTATAGTTTCACTGTCTAACAGCCTCGCTACAGAGAAAACTTTCTGAATGTTTTCTTTAAACCAAAAGACTGTCAATTCACAATAAATGCCCGTATCCAAGTTGTATTAGATGACTGTACATCAACTGAAGAAGTAAAAACTGTTTTTTTCTTTCCCAATGTGCCACATGTGTAAACAGAAGGATTTCCTGTTGAATCGTCCAATGTATTTCTAACTAGTGAGGTTTGAACCCTTTTCTTCCCCTTCCCCCTGAAAAGTGTAAGGTTTTGACTCATTTCTTTAATGTCTTAGGTGTACATTGGGTGTTTCCTCTGGATGCTAATGCTTTCTTTTTGGTATTCTATACCTTTAGGCAAACATTAGAAATTTAGAATCTCATGTGGAGATGTACTTCCAGTTGGGATGTGGACAACTTGGGAAGAAAGGAACAATAAAACATTTATACCAATAGATTGGAGAAGAGGTAAACAAAATTGATGCAGTTACACATACTTGGTTCCATAGGGGAATGTAGGGGCTTGTTTATATGTTGGGTTGTCTTTGTAATTTTTGTTGCAATTAGATAGTGTTAGCGGTCGTAGGAGTCAGTAGGAGATTGAGTTAGAAAATCAAAGTCTGTTTCAGATATACGATTAGGAGTTTTGTTTTCTTTATTTATGTAAGCACCCCATCGAGATATACATATTGAGAATCGAATGAATTTTAAGTTTGAAATTGCCCTTTGCGATAGAGGAACTGTGGGTCTGCGATCGGATTGGGTCAACCGTTCTATTCTTCTTGCTGTTCTCTATCCTCTCCACTCCTCTCCATCAGATATGATCCACCCTCTCCCTTCACTTTTCAATTTTCTTCTTTCTTCCTCACTGATTTTTTGCATTATTTTCTTTTTTTTTTCCTGTTCCTTAAACTAGCAGTCCTAGCAGTCCAAGAAGCGAAGACTGATCTCCCTTGTTTATCTCCCTTACTTCTTAAGATTCTGGGTGTTAATCCCTCTACATTAAGTGACTCCAACCCCAGGTCACTGTCCCCGAAAACCAACCCTATAATAAGAACCAAGCTTTAAATCATTGCTGAACCTGCAACTACCGCTACTTCCAGTTTCAGGAATTTATAATCGAAATACCCTTGGTTTCTGGATTTGTTTGGATAGAGCCTTAAATTATGAGCTGTTCCCTAAATTTTCCTGTGGTTTGGATTCTTTTCTAGGAGGCTAGGTTGTTCGCTGGTTCTACACTTCTACCAAGAAAGTATTCTTCTAAAGTGCAAGTAAGCCAAAATTTCTTATATTTACAAAAAGCCCTTCAGTTCTGAACTTTAATTCTATTTAACCCAATTTAATTTTAAAAATGAAAAAGCCCTTATTTCCAACTTATATTTATAATTTGGTCTTGTTACTTGAAAACTTCACATTGAAGAGTCTGAACTGTTAAAGAAATTATGAAATTATAACTCATTCTTTTATTTGGAAATTTTATCATTATAGTGAGCCCATATCAACCCAAAACTAGGGTTTTGGAACCCAAGACTGCAATAATTGGTATCAGAGACGAATCTAACCATGACAAGACCCTCTCACATCACCAACCCTAATCTCCACAAGCTTTACAAGGAATTACAGGAAAACCAGCTGAGAACTGAAGTTAAGTTTGACAGGTTTATGGAAGACACTCACAAGTTCAATGTAAAAAACTCAAGCTGACCAAAAACCGACTCACAGAACTCTCTATGCAACTCTTGCCTTTGTGAAGAGAACCGACAGGCAAGAGATGATGCAGAGCCATCTACAGTTTGGTACTCTACGGCTTAAAGACGCACCTCTGAGACCGCCACCAGAGCCAGTTTGATACAGCTGCATTGGACATTAATCCTGTTGGAGGCCTATGCCCAAGCCTGGGAGGCCCACAAGGTTCTGGTGGTAGTCTAATGGGTTGAAATCGACCTTTGGGTAGTTATATTATAGGTGGGCCTTTTATTTTTGGGTTTCTTTGTAATGGGCTTAATTAATAAGCTCATAAAGTAGGGGTAAAGTTAGTACACAGGATTAGTAGTTAAGTGTTTGAGTTAGATTAGAATGTTTAATAGCTAGATAGAGTTTTTTTGAGTTTATTTACTTATTGAGAGTATGTAATGCAAGAGTCAACCTCGAACCAGGGAGAAACCAGTGAGAGATCGATTGCAGCCAGGATCAACACGATAACGATCTATTAATGGTGTGCAATAACAGCAAACCTTGAAGATGATTGGGAATTGAATTTGGTCTTCAAAGGGTATCTTCACAACAGTTTATTGCAGTCACAGAAACAGCACAGCAGTGTATGTTGAACAGGAAAAAGGAGAAGAAGATAGAAGAGAAGGGGGGTAGGGGAATGGCTCTCTCAGCCTGGGTCTCTCACCCACAGCTATCCCAGCTGTTGAAACATGGAATTTCTCCCATAACCGATGGCAATAAGGCCTGAAAATTCTATTCTCCAAATCTGTTTCTACTACAAGAGGGGCTGCCTATTTAATGGAATAGGTCAGCTAACAAAAATAGAAACTTAAGAAATAGTAGCTTCTAAAAGAAATAGCAACTTCTAAAAATAGAAACTAGGCTTTATAGTTCAGACAACATGCAAGGAACAAAATTAGAAATATAAAATAGAAACAAAGTCTAATTAAAAATAGAAACTTAAGCCTACTTTCTAAATCTGTAATTAGAAACTAAACTAAACTTCTAAATCCCCACACATAGACAAAATAGAATCTTTTAAAAAGTATTCATGCAATTTGGTCTTGAACCCACAAGATCTTCTAGTAGCATTCACACCAAGGCAAAATAAGGGGCTGTGCCACTGTTCACGTGAACAGTGTTTTGGCCTCTTTTTCTTGGCCCTTCTAGAAGACCTGCTGGGCTGGCTCGATCTGGTCCATCTGGAGCTGGTTCGATGGGCCTTGGTTCTTCTTCTTCTGCTCAGTCGTGGATTCTACATCAGTATGAGTGTGATTAAGAGTCCTTTTATGAGTCAAATTAGGAATTTTAGGTCTTTATATATGTAAATATGTAATAAACCCCACCCCACCCACTCCCCACCCATTAATTAGAAATGATTCGAGTAAAGAATGAGTTTTTTAAGAGTTTTGGTGTTGTTGAGCTTGGAATATGGGAATGAATCCCAAACTTGATTTCTTCCCTTCTCTTTTGTTCTCTTCTCTCTTCTCCCACACGTTTTCTCTTCTTCCTCCTCCCAAGAAGATCGATCTCATCTCTCTTCCGTCCCCTTCCATCGATCTGATTTCTTCCCTTAACAACACAGTTGTTTCCTTGCTCACATAATTGGGTTTGCTTGCATCTGAGATACATAATCTGGATTTTCAGATTGCATTACAGTAATTCCCCAAGACGTCACACGGAAGTTTTCAGATAGGGAATACTCCATCAAGGTCGAAGTTCCAAAGTTCGATGGCAAAAAGGGACCCGAGGATTTTCTTAACCGGTTGACTAATGTCTATAGGATTTTCGTTTACAAGTCCTTGCAGATGACAAGAAATGCGAGCTTACCTCACCAATTTCACTGGGTATGCTTGTTTGTGGTGGGATGACATGCTATAGTTCAGGTTCATCAGGAGACTTGGACCCGTCACTAATTGGAAGTTCATAAAGCAAATATTGAATGAGAAGTTTGTTCCTCCTAACTACAAGAAAATGCTCTTCCACAAGGTGGTCAATTTCCAGCAAGGCAGTAAAATTTTGGATACTTGTTGTCTTCCAAGAGCAGACTCGGAGAGGCAGATCAATAGCGGGTGTTGAGACATATCAATAGACTGAACACATAGATCCTATTAGAGCTTGCTAATAGAGATTTCAGATTGATCGATGTGGCAGCTGCATATGCCAATACAGCCAAGGAAAAGTATAGCTGAATTATGGTGGAATGTAAGTTGATAAGTCCAACCGTTTTTACACTCATTGTGAAAAACAAAATCATACCATTGATACTTGTTGGACCAAGCACGGCAAGCCAGAGTGGGCTAATGAGTTGGCTAATACTGCTATGACCGATCACTCTATTGAGAAGATACTTCTGGCGACTCAGTGTCTGCACCTGGAGCTTCTTCCACTGTGTCCATTCCTCGAGATGATTACACTCAGATACTCAAACGTTTGCACCAACTTGAGGCTACTACAGCCACTCTAGCTCACACAGGTAACTCAGCCCTTCTTACTACTACCACCCCCTGGATCATAAATTTTGGAGCTTCCTCTCACATGACTGGTAAGGCTGATTTATTTACTTCTATTTCTAAACTTCGTCAATCTTCTCCTGTCATCTTAGCAGATGGTTTCTCTACTGCGGTGACAGGTCATGGTACTATTTCTCCTACTTCATCCATGACCTTGTCATCAATTTTACATGTTCCTCGCTTACATTTATCCTTCTTGTCTGTTTGTCAGCTTACTAAATCTCTAAATTGTTCTATAACCTTTTATCCATCTTATTGTGTTTTTCAGTGGACCTTCAAACAAGGAGGACAATTGGTGGCGGGGTTGAGCGGGCTGGTTTGTACTATTTGGACAGCACAAGACCTTCTACTGCAGCTGCTACATCTTCTAGTGGTTCTTCTCCTCTACAATGGCATCAACGTATCGGGCACCTGTCCTTGTCCAAGCTACAAATTATGGCGTGTGAATTAGGAATACATCATAGATCTTCTTTTCTCTCTTGTAGTATGTCTAGTAGTAGTTATTTATTTCATTTAGTTCATTTTGATATTTGGGGTCCGTGTCGTGTCAGTAATAGGTTTGGTTTTCATCATTTTGTCACGTTTGTGGATGTTTATTCTCGTTCCACTTGGGTCTATTTGTTGAAAGACCGGTTGATGCCGATCCAAGCATCTACAAGAAGAAGAAGCAGCCCTAAGATTAGGGCCAAGTGTTAGGAGCCTTAGTTTAACTTTTAGTTTCCATAGTTTATTTTTCAGTTTAATTGTAAACTTAAATTGAACCGGTTCAGACCATGGTCCAATTTAAGTGACTTATTTCTATTGGTTGTTAGGAGATTTATTTCTATTGGTTGTTAGGCAATTTTTAACTTGTTTTAGCTTTTATTTAAGTTGTCCCACCCCTCCACGATTTATGTTGAGGGAGTGCCTTGCTTTTGTAATAGAAATCAGCTTTGGGATTCAAATTCCTAGGGTGACTAGGTATTAGGCCTTTGGTCAAGTATAAATAAAAGCAATCGTGCGAGGCTCCCCCACAATTTAGATTTCAAAAACTAGTTTACTGCTTGCTGCCTTGCTCCATCATGAGTGTTGCCTTGTGGATTCTATCAAGGTGAAGGGATTGGTGGATCTCCAATCGACTCCTTGCATCTTGTAGATCGGGAGGACCTATTCTCTATCTTCAAGCTGCTGCCATTGAAGACCTGCAATTCCAAATAAGTTACTGTTATTGTTAGCCACCCCTTTCTTCTCCCAATCCTCTAAACCTAGTCCCATCGCTCCCCATCATCATTCCATCCATAAACTCAATCGATCCATCAAACCCCTAACCATCTACATTCTGTCCAGACCATTTCCACCATCCAATTTCATTCAAACTTTAACAACAGGACCCTCACATCACCCCCTCCACTCGATCCTAGTTTCAGCCCCATCCCTCCTTCAAAACCCTAATTCCCCTCTACTTCCATTAAAACCCTAAAACCCTAAATCCTACCTGAACCAATCCAGCCATAAAAAACCTTCCATATTACACTCGAACCACCCCCTGTCCCTTGCACTCGATCCAAGGCCCATCCTAAAACTACCTTCCTAAACCCTAGTTTCACCTATTTTTCTATTTCCCAAAACCCTAATTTTCTATTTTTGAATTTCTTATTCAAACATCACTAAACCTAGCTCATTAGACTCCTAAAAACCTGCCTAGCTTTACCATATAAGACGCATCCCTATTATCTTAACCGTAAACCTAAATTTAACCTAAAATCCTCAATTTTGCCCCCTTCGAGCTAACAGTTCAGTAGGTCCTGGTTACTTGGCTCCTGGTGGATCTTCTATCTATCTAGGAGACTAGGACTACATTACCAGTCTGAATTTCCTACTGTACTAAAAAAATTTTATCAAGAAATAAATCCACTTGGGTCTATTTGTTGAAAGACTGGTCTGAGTTTCCTACTATACTCAAAAAAATTTATCAAGAAATAAAAACTCAGTTTGATGTGTCTATTAAGATTTTCAGATCTGATAATGCACTTCAATATGTTCAATCGGATATTTCTCAATTTTTCTTCGATAATGGTATGATTCATCAGACAAGTTGCTCTTACTTGCTGAACGTAAGAATCAACATCTATTAGAGGTTGCCCAATCTCTTATGATTCACATGCATGTCCCCAAACACTTTTGGTGTGATGCTATCCTTGCTGCCTGTTTTTTAATTAACCGTATGCCATCCTCCGTGATAAATAATAAATTCCCGTTTTCTGTTTTTTTTCCTAGTGTTCCGCTCTTTTCTATTCCACCCAGGGCGTTTGGTTGTGTCTGTTTTGTTCAGATTCTACATTCCCATGTTGATAAATTATCACCTAGGGTTGTTAAGTGTATCTTTCTTGGTTATTCTTGTACTCAAAAGGGATATAAATGTGATAATCCTTTGTCTCATAAGCAGTACATTAGTGTTGATGTCACATTTTTTTGAAAATACACCATATTATCCTGCTCCTACTTCTCTTCCTACTGCCGATTCGGATATTCAAGATCCTCCCCTTCCTTTTGTGATCCCACTGAGTACTACTAAACCCTTGCAGGTGTACCAGCGCCACAAGAAGACCGTGCCCTCTACTAGTGCTGCCCCTGCTCCATCTGCTCCTCAATCTGATCCACGTCCGGAGGTCTCTTCTGATCTCCCTATTGCTCTTCGGAAAGGTACGCGTACTTATACTCATAAGTCCTTTACTGCTTATCCCATTGAGAAGTATGTTTCTATTTCCCATCTTCCTTCTGACCTTCACAACTTTGTTTGTTCCTTATCTACTTTGTTCCCCGTTCTCTTTCTGAGGCCTTATCTCAACTTGGCTGGAAGTTAGCTATGGATACAGAAATGGAGGCGTTATTATCTCGTGGCACTTGTACTTTAGTGGATTTACCTCCAGGAAAAGATATTGTGAAATGCCCTTGGGTATACACTATCAAATATAATCCCGATGGTACTGTTGAACGTCTCAAGGCACGGCTTGTGGCTAAAGGGTATACTCAGACCTACGATATTGATTATTCTGAGACATTTTCTCCTATTGCTTGTTTGAATTCCGTTCGTGTTCTCATCTCTGTAGCTGTCAATTTGAGTTGGCCCCTTTATCAGATGGACATCAAGAATGCCTTCCTCTATGGTGATCTCCAAGAGGAAGTTTACATGGAGCAACCTCCTAGGTATGTTGCTTAGGGGGAGAATTCTACCAGAGTGTGCCGGTTACAAAAAGCTATAAAGGGTTGAAGCAATCTCCCAAAGCATGGTTTGACAAATTAGTACTATTGTTACTCATTGTGGTTTCTCTCAGTGCTATGCCGACCACTTTGTTTTTGTTCGACACAAAGGTTCCAAGGTTGTTGTGCTAGTAGTCTATGTTGATGACATAATTATCACTGGGAATGATGAGTATGGAATTGCAACAGTAAAGTCTTATCTAAATCAGCATTTTCAGATGAAGGATTTAGGCCCTCAATCAGTCTATCCCAGCGCAAATATGTGTTGGACCTCTTATCTGAGAGACTGAGACAAGTATGCTTTCCTCTAAGCCTATTGATACTCCCACGGATCCTCATCATAAACTAGATGGTAATGAAGGTGAAGAGCTTGAAGATAAACACCAGTACAGGAGATGAGTTGGTAAACTTATTTATTTGACCGTTACTCGATTGGACATATCCTTCGTAGTGGGTGTCATTAGTCAGTTTATGAAAACTCCCAAGAAGCCTCACTAGGAGGCAACTTGTCTCATACTTCGGTATCTTAAAGGAGCTCCAGGAAAAGGGCTGGTTTATAAATCACATCAGAGAGTAGATCTGGTTGGGTTCTCTGATGCTGACTGGGCTGGTTCTGTTGGTTATAGGAGGTCTACCACTGGGTATTGTACTTTTGTTGGAGGAAATCTAGTAACTTGGAGCAACAAGAAACAGTCTACTGTGGCTAGATCCAATGCTGAAGCCGAGTATTGAGCCATGGCTCATACTGCAGCTGAATTAATGTGGCTAAAATCATTATTACAGGAGTTAGGGTTTCCCATTACGGCTCCCATGAAAATGTTTTGTGGTAACCAAGTTGCCATCTACATTGCAAGCAAATCCGATGTTACATGAGAGAACCAAGCATATTGAAATTGATTGTCATTTCGTGAGAGATGCTGTTATGAAGAAGCTGATCGCCACTTTGTTTGTCTCCTCCACAGATCAGCTTGGCGACTTGTTTACCAAACCCTTGTTTGGTCCGATGTTTCGGAAGGGTTGGTCCAAGCTGGGCATGGGTGATCTGTATGCTCCAGCTTGAGGGGGAGTGTTAAAATATATGGGTCCACATATGTAACCACGATAGAGGGAGTCCCTTTATCATGAACATGTCTTTCTATTTTCATGATATCTCTAGGAGTAGCTAGGATCTATTTTAGTATATCTTTTACTTTCCTATTCTGATTAGGAAACTTTGTATTCTGCTGCTTTTGCTATAAATAAGATTGGTGAGGGGAGGAGGGAGCTATCGGCTGTGAGCTCTGCTTGCAGCTTTCCTTCTCTTCTTCTTCGTCTCTTTCTTCCTCTGCTCTGCTGGGTTCTAACTTCTGATAATGTAACAACAATTACAGTGAAACAAGGAGGATGAACAAATCTTATATTGCTTCATGTTGACGAATATGCCTCAACGACAACAATTCTCTCCTCAAACTATGAGCCAGGCTATTCTCCCCACTCATCAAGTTTGCATTCCGACCGTCTTCCCCAAGATACGTGCCACCTCAGCGTCAAGATCACTACACTACAAAAGCATCTTGAGTAAGCGACCTAACTCAACGGAGTCAGATTTTTTTAAGAGCATGAGAGTTGCTGTAGTTACTCATACTTGGTTCCATGGGGTCATGTAGGGTTTTGCTTATTTGTTGGGTTATTTTTGTAATATTTGTTGCAATTAGATAATGTTAGCCGTGTAGGAGTCAGTAGGAAATTGAGTTAAAATCAATGTCTGTTTCTGATATAAGATTAGGAGTTTTTCTTTTCTTTATATTGTAAGCACCCCATCGAGATGTAAAGATTGAGAATTGAATGAATTTTGAGTTTGAAATAGCCCTTCACGGTTGAGGAACAGTGGGTCTGTGACCAGATTGTGTCAACTATTCTATTCTTCTCGCTGTTCTCTCTCCTCTCCTCCCCATCAGATGTGATCCACCTTCTCCCATCTCTTTCAATTTTCTTCTCTCTTTCTTACTGATATTCTGCAATTTTTCTTTTTTTCCTGTTCTTGGAACTAGCAGTCCTAGCAGTCCAACAAACAAAGACTGATCTCCCTCATTTCTCTCCCTTTCTCCTTAAGCGACTACAACCCCAGGTCCTTGTCCCCAAAACCTAACCCTATCATAAGAACCAAACTTTAAGCCATTGCTGAACCTACAACTTCCTACTCCCAGTTTCAGGAATTTATAATCGAAATACCCTAGGTTTCTAGGTTTGTTGTAGTTTGGATTGGATAGTGCCTTCAATTACGAGTTGTACCCTGAATTTTCCTGTGGTCTGGATCCTTGGTTGAAAGGCTGGGTTGTTGGCAAGAAGCCAACCGTCCACTGGTTCTGTTGCAACTTTGTGAGGTAGAAGAAAGTACTCTTCTAAATTGCAAGGCCACATTTCTATTAAATATCAAACCCCTTATTTGCAACTTATATTAACAAACTGGTCCTGTTAGTCTGTTACTTGATTATTTCACTGTTAAGGGTCTGAACAGTTCCAGAAGTTATGAAATTGCTACTCGCTCTTTTATTTGGAAATTTATCATTTAATGCCTGGGTTGCATTAGCTGTGTACTAGTTTGGGTTGCTCTGGGAGATATCTCCAATTTGGAAACTAGGGCTTCGAAACCTGGGTTGCATTAAGAATCACACTAAGGACTGCTACGTGGGCAACAACATTGGAGATATCTCCCAGCTAAATTTTTATTACATATTAAGGGAACAGGTTATAGTCATCAGATCCAGGCTCCGCTGGGCTATATGATTTATGAGTATAAATGCATCTAAAATAAACTGATGTGCATATAAGTCACTAGAGGGCTAATTTTATTGGAAATAAACCTTGGGATGGGTTATGTATGCAATGGGCCTTTGATTCCAGGTGTTTTCTTTGTAATGGTCCACTTTACTGGGCCTAAAATATGGGAAGAAGGTAGGCATACGGGATTAGGCTTAGTTAGTTAGCTATTTAAGTTTTCCTATCAGTATTATGACTCCTTTTTCAACTATGTTTTGCAATCAGCAATAGGATTTAATTTTCCTAGTCAGATTAGGATTCTTATTTTGTTTTCTATATATATATATATTTTAAGAGCCAAGGCTCATAGACGATTTGTGATGAATAAACTTTGAAGTTTTCTTCAATGGATGCGGTGCAATTCAGTAGGGGGTGAGATATCCTTGGAGGACAGAGTGATTCTGTACCTTGTTGGTGGGAAGCCATAGTTATCCTTCTCTTTCTTCTTATTCTCTGTTTTTCTTCCTCAAGTAAGTGTTGTTTCATCTGATTCGATTCGAGCTTTTATCTATTTAATCTGTAATTGGGTAGGATCATCACCTCTTTTATTTACTGATTACATACTGTTCATGCTGAGAATCAAATCACAGCAAGAACCACCTTAGTTTGACCTGTCTGATACCCTGTTTTTTAGCTTCTTTTGCTGAAAACGAGATTCCCTGTAGTGAGGAATCTGTCCATCAGATTCTCTCCATCTTTAGGGCATTCAAGGCCTCCCTAAGACGGTCCTTCAACCAAGGTTAATTGCTGATCTGATTCACAGATCTGGTTTAATTTAACTTCTCCTGATTTCTGTCCAATGTTCTATTTTAGACCTGAGTTCTTCAAATTAGTTTTGATCCTATCATCTGATTTCTATACTAGCTTGGAGGTTTAGATAAGATTGTTGAAATAGAGAGTGAATTCAATTTTCATTCAATTCTGTTGGTTGGATTGAATTTAATTTCAGTTTTACTAGTCCTGAGATCTCTGCCCGTGAGATCAGTTACCCAAATTACTCCCAAACCGCTCCTCGGATCATTCCTATATTTTGAGGGGTTCTTATCCTTCCTATCAACTATTGTCTCCTAGAGTTTGGTGTTATTCTGAGGGATTTGAGTTTCTCAGTCAATTTCCAGGTTTCTATCTGAGTGGGGTTTTCGACTTGGGATCCTATCTGGGAGGGTTTTAGAGTTCTTTCTACCTAAACCCTCCCCCACCATAACTATATAGTATGTGGTTTATCTAAGCATGCAAGTGAAATAAAATAACATTAATATACAACAACAAACTCAGCCTTATCCCAACTTAATGGGGTTGGCTACATGGATCCAAACAAAACAAAGTAAGGGCAACTGAGTTCTAACCAAAAAAGGGAAGGAAAATATGAGAAAAGAGGGATGGGGGAAGAGAAGAGCAATGAAAATGGAAAATGAGAAATGAAATATGCAATATGACAGATTAAAAGTAAGAGGGAAGAGGCACAGCCCAACACGTCAGGAGAATCTCAGCTAAATGGATCCTTGCCCTCCAATAGGCAAAATGCAGTTAATTATACTTACGAAAGAAAAACTACAGTTTGTTAACTTCAAATAACTCCGAACAGTAAGTTAAAAACAAAATAATGCGCACTATACCGTCACAGTTTTCCCTGTTCCACCACACTGTGTACAAGTGGACTGAAGCCTAAACGGGCCCTTCTGCATGAATATCTGCATTTAGATCAGAAACTCATCTGTTAGCCATGAACACAGAAGGATCTGAATGAATACCCAAAAAAGAAGAGTTCGAGGAAAACTGACCATTCCAGAGCCTTTACATGGTTTACATGTTTCAGGCCTGGTTCCAGGAGGAACACCAGTACCACCTGCCAAAATAATTCCATGGACATTAATACATTTGGATTGGGAACTCAAATAACAATAAAGAACAAACCATCTGGAAAGAAAAAACAATTACTGCACAGGCAGTAAGCTTCTAGATAGTAAAGGACCTCACTAAGTCAGGAGATTACTGCCATACCACAAGCATCACAAGGTACAGCAGCCTGAAATGTCACAGTTTTGGTGCAACCCTGAACGGCTTCCATGAATGACAATTCAAGTTGCATCTATGAAAAATAAATAAAAACTAATGGATGTCAAAGAAAACAATTTAAAAAATAATAATAATAAAGTCAGAAAACCTAATACGGAACATAATTCGATAAATAAGAGAAGAAGGGATAGACGAACCTTGACATCCTGGCCGCCAAAACCACGCTGATAGAAATTCTTGAAAAACTGGGTTTCAATTGTAAAATGTTCCAAACCCATCAAACAATAAGAACAGAATTAGATTATACTACTAAATTTGAAATTTCTGGATCATAAAATATGCAGGAACAAAAAACACACGCGTCAAAATCCAACTTAGATCTGATGCAGATTTCCAGCAGAAAGAAAAGGAAGAATTTTTCCTGCTGTTTGGTTTGGTTTGATTCACCTGGCTCAAACCAACCCTGCGGTTCAAGGATGGTTCAGACCCGGTTCTTCTAGAAACCAGGTTTGTGGAAAGCTGTTTGGAGTCTTTTACATGGCTTGCTGCTCCCAACTTTCCAGATTCCTGGTCCAGAAATCTTATCTTCACACTAGTTGTAGGTCAAGTTAGGAAGTTTTATCTTTATTATTTTATTGTATTAGTTGGCCGGACTATAGGGATTAAAATATCCAGTCCAGATCAGATTTTGTTTTCAGTTATTATGTTACAAGTAGAGTCAGTTAAGGAATATCCATCTCAGCCCATGTAAGAGGGGAGATTCCTTCTTTTATTTGGGTTTTAGTTATTAGTTTTAAGTCAGTTTAGGACACTCTTTCACAACCTGCAACTGGGAGTTTCCTACTTTATTCCTGTTTTATTTCTTTTTTTTTATAAAAGCATGTGAGGCTAAACAGCCACCATACGATTTAAGATGAATAAAGTTTGGCTTCTGCCTTGGTTCCATGGTAATTCAGTACCCTCCTTGCTGTGGTGACTGGTGATTCCTGATTCATAACATATTTTTTCCTATCCTTTCTTCAATTTCTTTTCTTTTCTCCAATAAAATATCAGGTTAGACCTTTCTAATTCCATACCTATGATTTAACTAGATTCCAGTTTCAGGTTTTGCTCTAGTTTGATCTCTATTTAGTGATTTGAATACTGAAGTTCTGCTAAACTTCACCATCAAATAATCTAATTGTTCACTGAAATCAGATGCCATCTTGATTTCAATTTTCCATTCGAGTTTCAGAATCCTGTTTCAAGTCTGATTCATAAAATTCTTAACTTTCTGAATCTGAAATTCTGTGTTTGGTTACTGGTTCTATTTGCTGAGTTATTTCTGATACTGACTCTTTCTGTTTGAACCATTAACACTTTAGTAACGATTTCTGTTTCAGCCTGGGTTTTGAGTTCCCTAAATCCAATAGGATTCTTCAGTATCTTGTGATCTGACCATTGGATTTCAGTCGGAATTTTCTGGCATATTCTGCCCTAGTATTAGAACACTCGATCAGAGTTTTTGCATAGTCCGAATTGGTTTAATTAAATTATCTAGTTTTCTCTCAAATCTGGTCTGTCCCTATATCTGCAGTCCTGTCGCAAGCTAATCTCCGACTGGATACTCCTGCTTTGGGGTTAGTTCTGCATTAAGATCATATTTAGCCACTGAGGAAGGTGCAGCAGAACTAGGAAAGGGAACCAACAGTCAATCCATAATGGTGTATAGAGACATAACACCCTCACAGGAATGGTTGTGACAGTAATAACAATGGTGACAATGAAAATCAAAACATATGCCATTGTAACTAAGGAATTCCTGAGGCCTTAAAGATTAGACATCTTAATCTTGATCAATCAATTACACGTGCAAATCCCTTTGGCTGCTATATTGAAGATTTTTGTCTTTTAGACTATCCCAACAGGCCTCAAAGCACTCAACTTACATATTCTTAAACCAGCACTCAGTGGCTACCCAATTGATTTGTACCCGCGAATTCAATCACCACCTTTTTTTACAACAAAAGCCATCATATGTTTAACACTCACCTAATTAATCACATAGAAGTTGCGACCAGATCCATCAACAGAAGCTTCAGCCATCATGCTCGAATAACAGTTTAAACTTCTTGAAGAAAGAGAGAAAGAGAGAAAGAGAGAGAGAGAGAGAGAGAGAGAGAGCCTTATCCAACCGAGTAAAGCCATGATCATCCTGATACCTCCAGTTCCATATTAAAAGAAATTGAGGAAAAATAAGAACTTTACCCCCGTGCCTCCCCCGGGACCTTCTTTCTTTTTTTTTTTTTCTTCTTTCCTGGACACCATAATACTAAAATTGTAGTAACAAGGGTCTTAGGTATCACAAATGAGCCCAAATTTTTTTAAAACCTATTTCTTGCTATCAAGAACCAAGGGCAGACCTCAGTGCAACAGTAAGATTGCTCCATTGCGACCTAGTGGTCGCGAGTTTGAATCGGGAAACAGCCTCTCCGTGAAGTGGGGGTAAGGCTGCGTACATTATGACCTTCCTCAGACCCCGCAGTGGTGGGAGCCTTGTGCACTGGGTATGCCCTTTTTTCTTGTTATCAATTACCACACATGAAACTTTCTGAAAAGTTTCCATTTTCACAGCTCTTCAGATTCACAAACTTGTATTCCCAAAATAATGAATCAAATTATAACCATGCATCATACTCGGAAAGAAACTTGAGACATTTAATGACTGAGATCTAAAAAAGAGAAAACACAAAGCAAGATAAATTGCAACATAGTTGTAACAGGGCCAAGGGAAGCCATGGTGAAATCATGGCGCCATGACACCTAGGGAAGGAGTCACCTAGTAGGCAAGGCCAAGCTCACCAGGGCACCACCATATTCCAGGCATGTCTTCCTTCACTGGGTCTTGGTGCCTTGATTTATAAGGCGATTAGTTACCTTGGGCATCAAAGGCCACCTTGTCACCAAGGCAACGGCTTGACAACTATGAATGGTATATCAATTCTGTGAAACAGAGTGAAGAGTTTACATCATTAAATCCACCACCGCCACCGCCACTGCCAAAGATGTCCTCAAAGGGGTTACCAAATCCAGCACCTCCAAATGGACCACCAGGGCCACCCCCTGCAGCAGCTTGCTCAAACGAATCAGGACCAACCTATTAAATTGAACCAAAGAGAGCAAAATTTTAATTAGCATTAAAAGAAAGAAGAGGGAGAAGAGGAAAAGAACTGTACAACTGATTTAGAGATAACAATATAAGTCTTAATACCAGAAAAAAACAAAATAACTCAGTAACTCATTCTGCTGGTGAACAATTCAGAAGCAGTCCCCCTCCCCCCCCCCTTTTATTTTTCCAATAAAAGAATCCTGTTTTGGCATGTTACCCATCGACTGCCATATCCAGTGATAAAGCATAAGTCGTGAAACATTTTCCACCGTCTCAACTCACACATCCTTCTGGCTTTCCAACCATTGTTTTAAATCTTCAACTTACATCATATTACTCCTGAATGCTGACATCATTGATCTTAACATGAACATAACCAATCATCTTAACTTACTTCCCCTTGATTCCTCACCAATTAGCACACCAACCCCTAAAAAAGTACCTCCCTCAAATGCATTCATTTAATTTTTTAACTTTCCAATTTTTGCTCTCTGTCCCAACAGCCCCATCTCACTAATGTCCATCGCATGGTTGAATTGCATGTTGATTGTGCAATATTATGCTTCATTAAGCAAGCTCGATCTGCAGGCATAACATTTCTTCTTCAGCCCGATGTCATATATTGTCAGACACAAACTGAAAGAAATGCTAACGAAGTTGGGGAAACAGGTTGTCTGAAAAGTCAAGAATGTGAAGGAAGGTCCCCATTTTGGATGCCAAATAAGCAAGAGCAAAGTCACTTCCACCTCCGAGAGAATAGCTTGGCTCTCCTAATAATCTAAGGCCATCTCTACTTTCTTTAATCATGTACTGATTGTCCACTTCAATTCTTGATCATCTTCTGCCCTTTTCTTCTTGACTTGATAACAATATTAAGTATCAATCACACTTGCAACAAATACCTGTCACCCAGTTTACCCAACTAAGTAATCATTTAGAAGGAAAAGAAAGGAGGAGAAGGGAGGGGGGTCATGCACCCTAGGTTTTCTTCTTCTTCTGTTTTTTTTCTTTTAACCCTGAAAATTCTCTAGGACCCGGGCTGGCCCTTAGGATATTATTAAAATCAGAATCAAACAATTAGAACCGAATACAAGAGAGGGACATTCCCGCCTTACCCCAACCCGAATAACAAACACAATCACACACTCGAAATAGTTTCTCATCATGCACCCTAGTTGGGTACTCTGTCATTGAAATTTTTTTAACAGGCAAAATTTCATATACAACACCTTACTTCTCAAACTAGATTTCCAATCCAGGTCAATAACTGAAGATATGAAGCCAATAATTCCTTACAAGTTACAAAGTCTAGCCGGGAAACCATTTGGGTACCCTGTACTATTCAGGTCTTGCATTCAAAAAAAAAAAAAAAAGCAAATCATGAAAACCATTAAAGAGGTCACACACAGAGCAACCTTACCACATTTCAAACTTGATAGCCCCCATATTCAACTTTGACAACATCATCCACCAAAATAATTTTGGCACCAGTTGATATCGTGATGATAAATAAATTAACAATGAGAAATATGAATAAATCACTCAAACCAGATCATAGTAGAGAAACACAACCCTACTACCAAAGAAGACTTGAAACACTTAAATACAAACACAAAAAGAGCTTTATTGCATGAATATATATATAAATTGAATAAAATAAAGAACAGTGATTAATCCATGTCAAACAGGTAAGTCGTTGCCTATAGTTTACCCTCTCTACAAGTAGTAAAATCTCAAGCCTTGGGAAAGCTCCCATATAGACCCCAATTGATGTAAACTGGCTGTCTAAAACTAGCCGCAGGTGTAGGGGTTCTTCCCTACACCAGCATAAGTAATCATCGGGTAGGTATAGGGATTCTCCCCTACACCAGCAGCAGTCGTGGGGATTTAAAGTAGTATTTGTTGTATTTGTTTTATTATGTTTTTCTAATTCTTTCTTGAGTTGTAATTCTAATTAGGATTCCTAGTGCAAATTTGAATCCTAATTAGAAGTCCTAGTCCTAGTTGGCAGTCCTAATTAGAAGTCCTAGTCCTAGTTGGCATTCCTATTTCTATTTTGAGTCCTAGTCATAGTTAGGATTTATTTTTCTGTCCAGCCTTAAAGATTATATATATTGTTAGAGCTCCATTGAGCCCCCCACGATTTAATGAATAAAGAATTTTGCTTCTGCAAACATCACTGTCCTGAGATAGGCTGTGAGGGTGAAATACCCAGGCTGAGATAGCCTTCACTGCCTCTCTCCATTGATCTGCATTCAAGTGTTCATTCAGTTTTCAGTTCTGCCATAGCCGATATTGTATAGACTCATAATCAACTACTGGATCCTGCTGCAAGTTCAAGAATCATTCAACCAACAGGTCAGTACACATCCCAATCCCCCAAACCCTTCTTCTAATCCTCTAACCAAACCCTAGCTTTCCCCCATCTCAGAATATCATTCCCCACACCCTAAGTTCTCTCCAGATCAAACCACCCATAAGATCCACCCAAACTTGGACCAAATACTCTTCACACCCTTAGGGAAACTCGATCCCAGCCCCTGCCCACAACACTTGTCATAAACCCTAGATTCCTACATTAATCTCCTTCTCAAAAACCCAAAACTCTAACCCTAGTTTCACTATTTACCTAATTCTACCCTAGCCAATCCCATTAAACCCTAGCAGATCCTGATTCTGGTTCTAGTTGGTTTTATCCCCATTTAGGATTACACTATTTTGGTATCAGAGCCTAGCTATGGGTTGTCCAAAATCAAGTGATCCAACCACTCTACAGCAACTGGCTGAGATAGTCAAGGTTTTATCTGAAAATGTGAACACCATCAAGCAACAGGTTGATGTACTGTCACAACAAGGTCCTACTGCATCTCCACAACAAATGCCACAAATTGAAGCTGTTGTTTCATACACTAACAACCGACATCCACATAGGTTACCATAGAGGGTTATCACAGAGGGTTCCCATACAACAGACACACAGGATCAACAACAATTCTGCCTATGAAGAGGATGAAGATCACGATGGAAATCAATATTACCGTGATGATAAGCATAAGGTAAAACTGGATTTAAAGGAATATAATGGGAAACATGATCCTATTGCATTCCATGACTGGTTAAGTGCTCTAGATGACTACTTCAAGTGGTTTCGGTTGTCTGAAGACCGAAAGATGCAGCTGGCCACTACTAAGTTAACTGGAGGAGCTAGAGATTGGTGGCGTACACATGAAGACAGGTTGATCCGTCGTCACATGGAACCAATTACTTGGTCAGCTATGAAAGAGATTCTCAAAGAGAAGTATTTACCTCCTTCTTATCAGAGGCGTTTGCAGGATCAACTGAACACTATACGACAAGGTACCTTAATAGTTGAGGAGTATATTGATAAATTCAATGACTTACTCTCACGTACGGGTGTAGATGAGAATGATGATCAGCTTATATCCCGTTTCAAGTTGGGATTGAGGGTTGACATTAGAGACAAGATAGGCGTGGTCGAAATATATAATCTGAATCACTGCTTTGAAAAGGCCATGGATGCTGAAGATTTAATCAAAGCTGCCCCACGAAGGTTCACACCGCAGTCTGGTGATATTAGGAGAACCTTTACTCTTAACAGATCTAGTGGTTTCCCTACCCGAACTCCAACTACAGAGGAAAAGGGTAAGGCACCCATGGGAAGCCAAACACCTAACAAGTGTTTCCATTGCCAACAAGATGGTCATTATGCAAGGTACTGCCCACAAAGAGGGAAGTCCAATTCAGTGATTGCAGCCATGGAAACTAATCCAGATGTCCAAGTTTGTGACCCACAGTTTAATGAGAATTGGGCCATTAATGCTAACCTTGAGGGAGAAGACTATGATGACACTTTGGAAGATGAAACTTATGAGGTAAATGTAGTAACCCGCATTCTGGTTGCTGAATCTAAAGGAGAGGACTGGCGTCGACATTGCATCTTTTATACACTGATGGATAGTGGGTCAGCAACAGCACAAGTGATCGTGGACAGCGGTAGTTGCGTCAACGTGGTTTCTAAAGCTTTTGTCGTTGAAGAGAAGCTTAAAGCTGAACCTCACCCACAACCATACAAGGTATCCTTACTTAATAATGATACTTTAGAGGTTAATCAGCGATGCTCAGTGCCACTCAAGATTTCTGGTTACGAGGAGAATGTCTGGTGTGATATAATCCCTATGATTCTGACTGATGTCTTGCTTGGGAGACCATGGATGTATGACAACAATGTATTGACAGGAGGCACAAAAAATCAGTGTTTCTTTGACTTCAAAGGGAAACCACTGGTTCTCAACCCGCTCAATGTACCATTGATGAAGCCAAGGCTTAGAGCTGCCCAACTGAAGCGACAACAGGTTTTGAAGACTATTGACAATAAACAGCCTATGAAAGGAGGATCAAGCAGCAAGGTACCACATACTAGTACTAGTACTACTAAAGCACAACCCATGGAGCAACGAATTCTGTCCCTGCCCCACCGAGAATTCCTTACTACTAGTGAAGAAACAGGGTTGATATTAGCCTTGGTAATGAGAGCAGTGTCACCAACCCCCACTACTATTCATCCCAAGCCCATAAACGATCTGCTTGATGACTTCTCAGATCTAGTACCAGACTATCTTCCGGATGAGCTACCTCCTATGAGAGATATTCAGCACGCCATTGATCTAGTACCAGGTTCGGTGCTACCAAATCTATCCGCTTATCGTCTCAGCCCTACTGAGCATGCCGAGCTCAAGAGACAAGTGGATGACCTGATTCGCAAGGGGTTTATTGTTAAGAGCATGAGCCCATGTGCTGTCCCAGCATTACTTACTCCGAAGAAAGATGGTACATGGAAGATGTGTATTGATAGCAAGGCAATAAACAAGATCACCGTCAAGTACAGGTTTCCTATTCCAAGACTTGACGACATGTTAGACATGCTTACGGGTGCTTCCATCTTTTCGAAGATTGACTTAAAGAGTGGATATCATCAGATTCGGGTCCGCCCAGGGGATGAATGGAAGATGCTAGTGTAGGGGAGAATCCCTACACCTACCCGATGATTACTTATGCTGGTGTAAGGAAGAACCCCTACACCTGCGGCTGGTTTTAGACAGCCAGTTTACATCAACTCCCCCCTTCTCAAAAACATTCGTCTCCGACGAATGGATGAAAGACATGTAGCGCTCGTAGAGATCAGGATTAAGGCGCTTGAAGTCGTCGGCGTGAATCCAGATACTGTCACTATCAGGACGATCCTTCCATTTAACAAGGAAAGAGTAATAGCCTCGACCACCCCGCGTAGTAGTAAACTTGTTATCAAGCACATTTTCAATGACATCAGCAGCAGGAGTAGTAAACTGTGGGAGGCAGAGAGCATATGCAGTATCACCGTCATCCAAATGGTGGCCGACATAGAGAATGAGATCGGCCCTAATGAGGTGCTGCCAAAGGGATGTGTTAGGGATACATAGGCGTGTCCCGAAGAAGAGATATCCATCACGTAGGGAGTATTTGGCATCAGTTCCGCCTTGCTGTAATGTAGTATGAATGGGAGAAAAAGCAACATCAACCGTGTACTCATCTCTGATATGCTCGATGCCTGTACTGTGAATAGAAGAGGTGGACATGGTGAGTACTTTCCTACTTAGCACATCAGCGACCTGGTTCTCTTTGCCTGCTTTGTACTTCAGAACGAAATTAAACTCTTGGAGATAGGCGATCCATTTAGCATGGCGCTTATTTATGGTCCGCTGAGAATGGAGATACTTAAGGGCTTCATGGTCAGAGTATAGAATAAATTCCTTGCCCACAAGGTAGTGTCTCCAATGCTTTATAATCTAGACCACTGCATAAAGCTCCAAATCATAGGTAGAATAACGCCGCTTAGCATCGTTGAGTTTCTCACTATAGAAGGCAATGGGATGATTCGATTGCATGAGAATTCCTCCAATCCCAACATGGGATGCATCTGTAGCCACCTCAAATATGACATCAAAGTGTGGGGGCCATAGAACAGGTGCCTCGGTCATGTTTTGCTTGATCAAGGCAAACGCTTTGGTAGTAGCCGGTGTCCACTGGATTTGTCCTTATTTTCTCTCATGCATTCAGTAATGGGTGCCATGATGCTGCTGAAGTTCCGAATAAAACGCCGATAAAAAGATGCTAGGCCGTGGAAGCTCCTAACCTCTGTCAAGGTGTGTGGCACTGGCCAATCATCTATGCTTTGCACTTTCGCCGGATCAGCTTCAACCCCGACTGAAGATATAATAAACCCAAGGAAGATAACCTTAGGTAACATAAAAAAACACTTTTTGAGGTTGATGAAGAGTTTCTCCATACATAACACTATCATCACTTGCCTAAGATGATCGAGACGCTCCTCGGGGGTGTGTATGTAGATAAGAATGTCATCAAAGTAAACCACAAGAAACTTACCGATGAATGGACAAAGTACCTGTGTCATTACACGCATGAAGGTGCTTGGAGCATTTGTGAGCCCGAAAGGCATCACCTTCCATTCATATAGACCATCCTTTGCCTTGAAAGCAGTCTACACCGCCTCCCACAGTTTACAACTCCTGCTGCTGATGTCATTGAAAATATGCTTGACAACAAGTTTACTACTACGCGGGGTGGTCGAGGCTATTACTCTTTCCTTGTTAAATGGAAGGATCGTCCTGATAATGACAGTACCTGGATTCATGCCGACGACTTCAAGCGCCTTGATCCTGATCTCTACGAGCGCTACATGTCTTTCATCCATTCGTCGGAGATGAATGTTTTTGAGAAGGGGGGAGTTGATGTAAACTGGCTGTCTAAAACCAGCCGCAGGTGTAGGGGTTCTTCCCTACACCAGCATAAGTAATCATCGAGTAGGTGTAGGGATTCTCCCCTACACCAGCAGCAGTCGTGGGGATTTAAAGTAGTAATTCTTTTATTATGTTTTTCTTATTCTTTATTGAGTTGTAATTCTAATTAGGATTCCTAGTGCAAATTTGAATCCTAATTAGAAGTCCTAGTCCTAGTTAGCATTCCTATTTTTATTTCGAGTCCTAGTCATAGTTAGGATTTATTTTTCTGTCCAGTCTTAAAGGTTATATATATTATAAGAGCTCCATTGAGCCCCCCACGATTTAATGAATAAAGAATTTTGCTTCTGCAAACATCACTGTCCTGAGATAGGCTGTGAGGGTGAAATACCCAGGCTGAGATAGCCTTCACTACCTCTCTCCATCGATCTGCATTCAAGTGTTCATTCCGTTTTTAGTTCTGCCATAGCCGATATTGTATACACTCATAATCAACTGCTGGATCCTGCTACAAGTTCAAGAATCATTCAACCAACAGGTCAGTACACATCCCAATCCCCCAAACCCTTCTTCTAATCCTCTAAACCAAACCCTAGCTTTCCCCCATCTCAGAATATCATTCCCCACACCCTAAGTTCTGTCCAGATCAAACCACCCATAAGATCCACCCAAACTTGGACCAAATACTCTTCACACCCTTAGGGAAACTCGATCCCAGCCCCTGCTCACAACACTTGTCATAAACCCTAGATTCCTACATTAATCTCCTTCTCAAAAACCCAAAACCCTAACCCTAGTTTCACTATTTACCTAATTCTACCCTAACCAATCCCATTAAACCCTAGCAAATCCTGATTCTGGTTCTAATTGGCTTTATCCCCATTTAGGATTACACTACCAATTGATTGTCACACTTCCAAATTAGTACTAACCTATCAAATTAGCTGTACAGAACCATATATAAACGGAATCACAAACGAAGGACAAGCTGAGAGAACTGATGTCTTAGATGAGGCCTAGATGACCTGGAAACCACCAGCTTCCATAGGAAACATGTTAAGGTGACTGGGCAGAAAAATAGACTGTCGTTTTGGCTATGACTGCCCAGTGAGTCGGGGGGAGGGGGGGAAGGGGTTGGGCTCATTAAATAGGTATTATATCTGGTTATACTCTGTTCATGTTGTATCCCACACATAATTAAATGATCAGGGTTATCACTTGAGACTATGTATTTGTAGATGCAACAACAACAACAAACACAGCCTTATCCCAACTTAATGGGGTCAGCTACATGGATCCAAACAAAACAAAGTAGGGAAAACTGAGGACTAAACAAAAAAAAAGGGGAATGAAGAGATGGGAAATGAGATGAGCAATGAAAAATGGAAAATGTCAAATTAAAGATGAAAAATAAAAAGAAAATTAAAGATGAAAGTAAGAGGAAAGAGGGACAACCCAACAAATCAGGAAAATCTTTAGCCAAATGGGGTCTGCTACATGGAGCCTTGCCCACCAATATGCTCTATCTGAGGTCATACTTGGTGCAAGGCCTAGACTATGCATGTCCTTCACAACTTCCCCTATGGTCATTTTAGGCCTGCTTTGTGCTCTTTCAATTCCTTTAATCAGGATCATATCACTCCTTCTTACTGGGCCATCCCTAGGCCTCCATTAAACATGACCATCCCACCTCAAGCGACTCCCCGGAGATTGTCATTGATCGGGGCAACTCCCAAGTCAGCTCTAATACGCTCATTTCTTTATCCTTCCTAGTTTTTCCGCACATCCATCTTAACATCCTCACCTCTGCTACACAAAGCTTCTTAATATGACATTTCTTAACTGCCCAACATTCTGCCCCATACATCATAGCCGGTTGTACAGCAGTCCTCCTTTAAGCTTTAAAGGAATACGTTTGTCACACAACATGTAATGGTGTATTTAAATTATCTCCAACTAAATTTATTTCCACTGAAATTATACGATCATCTACTTCCACATTGAGACAATAAGTGCAACTAAAACAATTGATATCCGTTTTCTTCTTAAGAAAGGCGCACCTGGTCATAAAGTTGTCGCTTTTCTTCATCTTTCAAGACCTGAAAAAAAAATAAAGTAACATTTTCAGCACATCCTGTGAGTGTTTTTGAGGGGCTATACACATATATTCTATCAAACATAAAATTCAGCGTAATCAATACCTCATAGGCCTTCTGAACTTCTTGGAACTTGATATCTGCATCAGCATCATCTTTATTCATGTCTGGATGCAGCTTCTTTGCTAGCTGCAAAGAATGGTGAAAGATGCAATTGTTAAGTATGACCACTGCTGAAAAAGTTGTATTACAGTTGAATGAAATAACAACAACGGTGACACATACTGCATAATATGCTTTCTTTATGTCTGACGCACTCGCATTCTTGCTCACTCCAAGTATGTCATAATAGTCTCTGGCAGCCATGTACGTTGACCCTAACAGGGGAAACAGAGAGACACATTCACTCAAAAGAGAAAAGAAGAACAACAAAAATAAGCAGTAAATAATATGGACAAGAAGAAACAGAGATTTTTCCAGTACCCGTCCCATGAAACAATCTCTTCGAGACCGAACTGTCATGTAAAATTCCACACCACATGCCATGTCTCTGCTTGACTGCAGCGTATCAAAAGCAGCAATCAATTATATGAAGAAAAAGAAGAACTTGGTTAACAACTTGAAACAGGAAAACCAAACCGGACACGACCAGAAATAAGAAATACCATTTTCTAAATTCCCATAATCAAACACCCGAGACGAATTGCAGATTCCTGAAACAAATCCCCGCGAGCTCCCTCGGCGCAAAGAATCATTAAACTGTACGTAAAGGAAGGAAAACAAATAACAAAAAATCAATGAAGGACAGAGAAAAGGAAGAGAACAATAAACGAGAAAGAAAGGAAAGGAAATCTTACGATAATTGAATAATCGTCAACAAGCTTCGAGCCGAGGGAGCATCGGGCAAACCAGTAGGCAAGTCTAGCACCATTGGACCGCACCATTGAAGTTCAAGCTCGATGCAAGAAATGGGCGTTGAAGCTCCAACAAAAACTCCAGTAGGATTATTCCAGAACGAACGTCTTTTCGAAGGTAAAAACCCTAATTGAGAGGAAAATGAGGTGCGCAGAGCTTGAGCTCTACCCCCGCCACAACAGCTTCCTTCCTTCCCCGTTCGAAACATCTAGAGAAGGCACCAGGTACAGTATTACTAATACAGCAAATCCCTTTCAAGCCTCTAAAATGTCCGCGATCCTTTTTATCTATGCGAATCGTTGGATTGGAATCTTTATTTGAAAATGGTTGTAGATGAACCTTATATGAATACAAGAAAAATTGGAAAAGACTTTCCTTTGATAATTTTAATCTAATTTTTTTATATAGTCATATTACATATATGCATATATAACAAAACAAAGTTAAAAAAACAAAATTCTACTCAAGTAGAAGTCAACTGACAAACTCAGGGTATTCAAACAGCTTTTCATATGGATTCAGGATGAATCAAACTGACAGATCCAAGGTATCCAAACAGTTTTACAGATGGATTCAAAAGGATTCTATCAGATAGACCAGGATAACCAAACAGTTTTACAAAAGGATTCCATTTGATAGACTCAGGTAACCAAACAGTTTTTTTTTTTAGATACAAATGAACCAGATTCGTAAGAAGATGATCCAAAATTAGAATCCGACTCGTCAAACACCTCCAACCAAAGAAGTTCTTAGTGGGATCCAAAAACCTAACCAACAAGATGATCACAACCATTTGTTTAACATACCATATTAATACTTGTGTATATCCGTCATTCTACGGTCCTAAAAGTCGATTTACCTTTTGGGATTGGTGTGTGGTTTGTGTGGTTACACTTTCATAAAAATAAAAAAAACATACCATATTAATACACTTAATTATTTAATCATAAATAAAATAGTAAATTACTTAGACATCCCCTATATTAGACCATAAATACAACCCACCGCCTACAATTTTCAAAAATTACTTTCGTCCCCCTTCTGGCTGATGGTGTTAAATATGAAATGCAAATTAAAGACAATTTTAACCCATATTTGAACCTTTTAACCGTTAGGGCCTCTCATTTTGGAAACCCTTCCCCATAAGTACCTTGTTCCTCTTCATCTCCTGCGACCGACAAGATCTGCAAGACCTACAATTCTCCGGCTGATGTAAGAAGCCCAAGGCATCCTTACCTCTCCCAGGGGGCTTTCCCTCTTTACCAGGTCATGGTTACCCCTTTCCTCCCCTCCATGCGGCATCATCTGTATGGTCCATGGCTACAACAACTTTCCTCGCCCATATGGGTTTCGCTTCCTTCGCTCTTGACCTCGAAGGCCTTGATCCCTTCCAAGGCCTCAGGGGCCTTCATCCCCAGTGTCGACCTCGTCATAGAAGAGTGCTTCTCCTTCTTCAATTCAATCACAGAGAAGCCCAAATTTCATGGTTTACCCCTCCTTTACGGTGAATCAATGGGAGGAGCCATTTGCCTTCTGATTCATTTCAGGGATCCTACAGCATGGAATGATGCAATTTTGGCTGCACCCATGTGTAATAATCTCCGATTCGGTGAAACCCAGATGGCCAATCTCTTAAATCCCCATCCGCATTTCAAAATTCTTACCCATCTTACCAATTGTTCTCACCGTAGATCTTCTGGATAAGTCTGTCAAGGTTGCTGAAAAGAAGATAATTAATAGAAGGAAAAAATCCGATGAGGTATGGGAAAACCAAGATTGGGTACGGAGTGGAACTTCTTCGAATTACTGATTATCTCCATAGTCGACTCTCTGATGTGAGTCTCCCATTTATCGTTTTACATGGCAGTGCAGATGTTGTTGTTAACTCAGATGTCAGTAGAGTTCTCTATGAATCATTGGTGTGAAGGGAGGGAAATAGTTGTTTCAGAGGAGGATATATGTCTTCTACACCATTACATGATAAAAGGGAAGTAGTAGGTCACCGGAGAGTAGCAGGTCGTCGGTGAACTTGCAGTTCCTTAGAGGATCAACCATGTAAACGTAGTACAAGGTCGAGCAGGGAAATTCATTCAGGGGTTTTGTATAGAAGGTAAAAAAAGTAAATTTATCGTATATCTAGGGCAATTTTGTCAATTAGAATTTTAGGCCATGTGAGGTCACCTCTTGACAGTGCATGCTAATAGAGTGAGGCTGATTGTAATAAAATTTTCAAACTAGGGGAACTTTGAATAATTTTTGACATTGTAGGGGAGTAGATTGTATTTAGGGTCTAGTACAAGGGAGGTTACTCTAAATGAAAAAAAATGACTGAGACCCGAAAAATTACCAGTGCCACCCCCTGATGTTTGCCCATATTTTAAAGCATACCCACTAACTAACATAATATCAACCATTACCCATTTTTCAAAATTTCTTTGACCAAAATACCTTTTATCTTTTATTTCTTTTTTTTCTCAGCTCTGTTGTTCTCTCTTTTTTATCTCTCACTTAAAAGAGAAAAACAGGAAATAAGATAATACCAGCAAAACTTCTCTTCTTCTTCTTGCTGCAATCAAACCGTTCTCTCTTCTTCTTCTTCCTGCAATCACACCCAAACCACCCCACCAACCTTGCACCCTGCTGCAACTCAAACCACCATACTGGTCCCCTCCTCCTCCTCCTCTTCTTCTTCTTCTTCAAACCATCCACCTGCCCCTACCCCCTGCTGCAATCAAACCCACCACCATGCTGGCCCTCACCACCCAAACCCCCTGAAAACACACCCCATCATGAAGGTGGATCATGATGGATAATATTCTTTGGACCCATGTATTTTATTGCAGAATTCATATGAGCATGATGAGCTTCTAATGAATGCAAAAAAGGTGTTCCATGATTCACTATAGAATGATGAACATGAGGAGACGATGGCTGGCCATGCAGATTATGATACGGCATCTCAGGATCCACCAGATCACAAGGACCATGAAGAAATGAAGGACCTTCCAAACCTGGCACTTTAGACCTTTCATCTTTAAGGGTAGCATTCAGAGCTGCCAATTTTTCAGCAATATCAACTGGTGTGTTTGAGGGAGATAACAAATTTTCTTTAGTTGCATTGAAAGTAGGCATAAATGTGGCATTTTGGGGGTTCATCGAATCAGCTACACATAGCAAGGCATGAAGAGACCGCCTTATCCTTGCCCAAGCGCCTTGCCCGAGCAGGGGTGAGGCAGTCTTTTCATGCCTCATTGTGTCCGGCGCTGCACGTGCAGCCCGGGCAAGGTGCTGCATAGGATCCTTTTGGGTGAATCCAAACTTGCCAACTGTAGAAGAAATCAAACCATCAGAAATCGACTGAAGGTTTTGGAACTTCTGAATAGCACTCATAATAGTTTTTCCTTGCGTCAAAGACTCGAAGAGAGAAAGAGAGATAGAAAGATGACAAGGTCATTGGTGCAGCCCATAGCGCAGAAGAGATTGACGAATATGGTCGTGGTTCGATAGAAAAAACATGGAATGCGCTTTGAGATCGCCTGCTACAAGAATAAGGCCCTCTCATGGCGTTCTGGAGTACGTTGGATCGAGAAAACTACCCCCTTTAGTCTGGCCATATATAAATTGATAAATTGCATTGAATGGTCATTTTGTTTCAAATTCTCAAAGATAACACTGTGTTGATCGTGGAGATGGGCGTCGATTTGATCCTAATGATGATAAGTGCTTCATAGAGAGGTTGTCGGTGAGTCTGAGGAAGAAGAAGAAGAAGGGTTTGTGGGTGTTTTAATTGAAAAGGGTAGATTAGGTACTTTGCCCACTAAGAAGGGTAGAATTATCTTTTAAAAAATATTATGTAGCTGACATCACCACTTAACAGTTCTTAACTAACGATAGGAGGTCTGTGTGGAATTAATTTGGTAAAGTTGGGGGTAGTGCTGATATTGTGGTAATTAGTGGGTGTGCTTTAAAATATAGGCAAACGTCAAGGGGTGGCATTGAAAATTTCCCTTATTTGACACTTATTTGAGAAAAGGCAAAAGTTCCACTATTATATGTAGGGTTGCAATAGGGTCAGGTTGGGCCAGGCTTTATAAAACCCTAGCCCAACTATACCCAAGGGGTCAGCTCAGTTGGCAAAAGACCAACTCCTCAAATAAGAGGTCATGAGTTCAAACCACCTTGAGGCCTATCCCCATCCCCTAATTCCACCCCCCTATTATACAAGCTCTTAATCCAAAAAAAAAAAAACCCTTGCCCAACCCTAAGTCCCCTTAGCTGGACCCAAGCCCGACCCCAACCCTAACCTGCCCTCAAGGTCGGGCCGGGCTGACCTTTATTGGCCCTAATCATGGGGAGGGGGAAGGAAATGCATGGGCAAAAATGGGTCGGGAAGAAAATTATCAATTTTACTTAAAATAACACTATAATAAAATGTGTTATATGATTTAGGGAAAAAGTTCTCTATTTAGGAGTGTGGCCTACGCCAGCACTCCCATGAGTCTATCTCTCTCCTCCCCATGTGACAAGACACCTCTGCCCCCTTGTTTTAAGGAGGAGAGAGATAGACACATGGGAGTGCTGGCATAGGCCACACTCTCGTACAGAAAATTGCCTCCCATTATTATGTTCATTTTTAATATATTATATCAATATATTGTTATAGAACAACTTAGAACAGGGTCGGGCCGGGCCAAGCTTTGCCCAAGGTCTCAACCCTGACCCGACCCTGATTTAGAGCTCAGGGCCAAATATCTCAACCCAGGCCCTGTTCGGGCTCGAGGCGACAGGGCCAAACTTGCACCCCTATTTATATGATTACTACCGTATCCACAACTCTAGCCTATTAGCATCTTTGCTCCTTCCTGATCTGTTCATATCCACTTATCGTCTAGATTCTCGATTTTGTCTCGATAGAGGAGCAATTCACCACGACCACAGAAGAATTCAGAAACCAGTTTGATTCCCTTCGTTCATTTTCCTTATTCTGCAGTTATGCAGTGTAAACAGTCAACCCCTTCTCCTCCTAATTCACCACTTCACTCACAGTAGCTGAAGAGAAAGATGTCACTCTGTTTCTCCAGCAATGGCTTCACACTTCGTTCAGCACAACTGCGATGCTTCCAAAAATGCTATCCTTCTCAACAACTGCCCATCAGCCAAATTCACTTCAATCTCAACCTTTTCAATTCCTCATCAGCTTTTCTGCTAAAATTCTCTGAACCTGCTAAGCTTAACACTAGCAGACAGAGGTTCTGCTCTATAACGGCTTCGAATGCCCCAACCGTCGAAGCTGAAACCGTTCCGTCAACATTCCGGGAGAAAAATCCGAGAGACGTGAATGTTCTGGTAGTGGGTTCAACTGGTTACATAGGGAAATTCGTGGTTAAGGAATTGGTGAACAGAGGTTTTAACGCCATCGCCATTGCCAGAGAGAGAAGCGGAATTAGAGGGCGAAACAGCAAGGAAGAGACCTTAGAACAGTTGAATGGGGCCAATGTATGCTTCTCAGACGTTACCCACCTGGGCTCTCTGGAAAACTGTCTGGAAAGCTTCGGATCTTCAATCGACGTTGTTGTTTCCTGCCTTGCTAGCCGTACCGGTGGCGTCAAGGACTCGTGGAAGATTGATTATGAGGCCACAAAGAATAGTCTTGTGGTTGGTAGGAGACAAGGTGCTTCGCATTTCGTTCTGCTCTCAGCAATTTGCGTGCAGAAGCCGCTTCTTGAATTCCAGCGTGCTAAGTTGAAATTTGAGGCTGAATTGATGAGAGAAGCCGAGGAAGATGAGAATTTCACTTACAGCATCGTAAGGCCGACCGCATTCTTCAAGAGTTTGGGTGGGCAGGTCGAAACGGTCAAAGAAGGGAAGCCTTACGTGATGTTTGGAGATGGGAAACTCTGTGCGTGTAAGCCCATCAGTGAGCAGGATTTGGCTTCATTTATGGCTGACTGCGTGTTGAGCAAAGATAAGATTAACCAGGTTCTCCCAATTGGCGGTCACGGGAAGGCATTGACACCATTGGAGCAGGGGGAGATTCTGTTTAGGCTTCTGGGGAAAGAACCCAAGTTCTTGAAAGTTCCGATTGGGATAATGGATTTTGCAATTGGGGTTCTTGATGTTCTTGTGAAGATCTTCCCTTCAATGGAAGATGCTGCTGAGTTTGGGAAAATTGGGAGGTACTATGCTGCTGAGAGTATGTTGGTTTTGGATCCAGAGACTGGGGAGTACAGTGCAGAGAAAACTCCGAGCTATGGGAAAGACACCTTGGAAGATTTCTTTGAGAAGGTTATCAGGGAAGGGATGGCTGGCCAAGAACTGGGGGAGCAAACAATTTTCTGATTGTTCCCCATGTTTTTTAGAGTTTGAAACTTTTGGGGTCATGGGTGCCACTGATAGATATGTCTTTTTGGTGAAGGCACAGAAACAGGTCCCTGGGCTTGATAGAGCTGTCCGGATCAAACAGTTTTGTAACATTGATTGCATTGAGGTATTTGGTTCTCTGTCAAACCTTATGTTGTATGAGTTCCTGTGCAGCTTCTGTTTTCTGTTAAAGTGTTCATATTATGTTAAAGTATCAATTAATGTTATGAAGTTGCACACAAGTTTTTGGATAAGCTTTTCCATTGTTATTTGTCCTTACTGAATGCATTACTTGTGTCAATGTTTAAATGTGTGATTTTTCAAAACTTGGTAAAGCATTTTGGTCTTTTATAAGAAACCAAGCCCTTCTGCATGAATCTGGTTATCTTTTTTGCTGAACTCTGTGCTTTTATCGTTATGAAGACCCCAACTTATAGCCTAAAGTGGATGGTGGTATCTGCCCTTAAACTCTTTGGTTGCTCATATAATTGGCTGTGATATTCCCTTTTCAAGTCTTCTCATTCTAGTTTTGATCATTTTCAACTGGTTGGGTGCTGGAACTGCTGAACTGTATGCACAAAGCATATAATGCAATTTGGAGAACTTGAGTTGTGAAACCATATCACAAGGTCAATGTGGCCACAATGAAATGAACTTCTGCCAAATAAGGTTGTAAAGCACTAGACCTCAATATCTCACGATAAGACAATTAAATGATGCTTAGTGGATTTTTGAAGAAAACATTTAGTCATGTGGATTGCAATTTTTGTGGCTTGACTACAGAGGTTCTATGGTTATGCATCTCAAATTTTAAGTGTTTTAAGATTCTTTTAAAGTATTGCCGATGCAACAATAACAGAACCTGAATCAGTACTTGGACATAATAAAGAGAGAAGAGAGGAGAAGAGAAGAGAAGAGAACACAGGTGGGGGGCTTTATTATAATGATGTAGAAGGAACTAAGGACAATTAAGGACCAGTCCACAACTAAAGACTAGACTAAAGACTGGACAAAAGTGTACTTTACACTTAAATAAGCAAAGAACATTACATATATACCCCCCACAGAACCGACACACATATAACCCATAGAACTGCACACTTAACAGCCCAAACTCCCTAGTTGACCATATTTTTTGTTGGCTGTCTGACATACTCTTCTCCAAATACAATGTTTAGGGACACTAAGAAATCTTATTATACTAATATCAAAAGTACATGCCACAGACAATTCTTAAACCTTCAGACGTAACAGAGTAAAGAAAGAAGGAAAGGAAAAGAAGCATAAACTCTAGTAGTAACATAAGAAGACAAGTCCACCAAGTGTCCTAAAGCATTTGTTGGAGGCTCGTGCTCTATTTCATGTATCTGCTTTCAGCATCAAGCCATTGTACCTCCGTGCAGCCTCTTTGCTATCGATGGCTGGTGTCGGAGGAGAAAAATTAACTCTTGGTACTGCAGGAGAAGGTACTGTAAACCGAGGCTCTGTTGTGAATGTTTTGTCATATGAAGGCTTTGTTGCTTCCTTGATGTACTCAACAGCAGTTCCTATGTCATTTGTTGGTTTGCCCAGTGGACTGTCATAACTGGGCGGTGTTGCCCAACCAACACGGCTGGGCCTCGTCCAACCACCTGTTGTGATCACTGTTGGATCCTGTGTACCATTTGGCACTGTTTCATAGTGATCTTTGGGGTCACAATAGCCATTGGTTCCATCATGACAAGGGGGGTTGGGTGTACGACGCCAATACGCACCATTCAAGGGTCCCATCCTGGTCGGTCGACTTGCTTCTGTTTGGACTTTGCCAATAAATTCATCAACTATTGGGGGTCGTTCATAAGATGGGTTCACAGGACTGCTCCATTCCTTCTTGATGGTTCCATAATCTTTTGTTGGTCCCATTCTTGTAGGAGAGCTATCTTTGTACCTGGTAACCAAAGGTGCATGAACTTGCTCACCTCTGGTCTCTCTTTTAGTAACAATGTACTGTGTGTTGTCCTCAGGAGTGCAGGCAACAATCGCGTGTTTCCGACCCTCAGCGTCAATGATGACAGGACTGCACCTGTGATCTTGACACCCCTCATAGTTGGTAGGAAAGCCAGTATTCCTCCATTGATCTGACCGTTCTTCAACTCCATTGTATGAACTTCCCCATGGCTGGATTGTAGTGCCTGACCTGCTCTTCTCCTGGGCAACATACCCTCTGTTCTTGTAACCGTACCCAGCCATTACTTAATATGCTCTTGGGCCAACAACTCCCTTCTCAGTTGTAAGAGAGGCCAAGCTTCTCCTTATATAGCTCTTACATATCAAAAGCGCCATGCCCCAACGGAGAGGGTCACTGATTCTTTTACAGTGCCTCCACCCAAAAATCTAATGGAGAAGGATCAGATTCTGCTCTGGTAAGATATTCCCTTTTGAGTGCGGCCATCCAAAAAAATTGCATGATGGATCGATCGTATTCAGTTTTATACTAGGTATGTGACTTCTATTGGCCTATAATGTATCACATTCTGCGCAAATTAGCATAAATTGCTTTCATACTTAACTTTCACATTGAGGGGTGTATAGAATTTCACAGGAGTCTCCCAAAAGAATAAAGAGAAAAGGTTTGAGAATTTCTAGAGTATATGAGAAAGGTGTGCACCTCTCATGGTGATTCCATGGTGTTGTGTGTTGGACAGGGAAGAATAAAGAGAGAATTTGATAAGCAGGAATCATTCTTATGGATGTCTATTCAGTGCCAGTGACAACAGAGTTCTTTCTCCACTTACAAATGCCAATCAGCAAGATATTGAAGTACTAATGCAGTAACTGGCCTATGAGGATTGGTGTTGGGAGTTTAGCTCTGTTCTTTTGATCCAGGGTTTTGCAAAATTATTCTGGGTAGAAGACTATAATTATTGGATGTAGCTTTTGATTTTCAAATTAAGCTATGGGTTATGAAAATTTTAAAATGATGTGACAGAAACAGTGATGCAAGTTGATGTTAGATTTGGGACTGAGGGCATCCATTCACCTCATAAATGCTTTGGCAAATTATAAAGATCATGGAACAAATCTTTACATATTCCATTTTTAGTGCATTCCAAACAGAATTAGTTCTTCAGAATTATACTTCTTATCATTCTACTTGATTTTTCTGAGATGTCAAGATATTGTTAACCTGTTGCTCAAAAAAAATCAAATCAAATCAAACAAAATAAAAGTTTCAACTCCTCCCTAGACCGACCCATCCACTTGCATTATTTTTCATCATTCATCAAACTTGAGCATGAAATTATCATCAAAAAATGTAGAGCATGAAATTACCTGTTCTGATGGTATAACAGCTATGAAATTGTATCTGCATATCAAGTGGGAGGGGTAGGAGTACTATATTTAGAAGCACAAAATTGATTCCAACACATAACATGCAAGTGGGAGAAGCTGTGTGCTCTTCTGCTTTAATGGGTATACCAACATTTTTTTGGGTTTTATTTATTAAAGAGGATCCTTAGAAAGATGTTGTATCTGTTTAATGCATCAGGTGTTAGGAGTTGAAGAGTTTCAGAAGCCAACAAGTTTTATTTCTCTCTCTCTAATCTTACTTTTTTCCCCCACAGTTTGTAGTGAGGAAGATGGAGATTCCTACACTCCAAATACCACATAACAAATGCATGAACTCAACCTTTTACTTGTCAACCAAAGTATATGAATAAATATATGGATAGTATGGTATGGTGAGCAATTATTGCAGCAAGGTTGGGTTGTGTCATCTTCTCGTTTAGGACTAGGGATGTAAACGGATCGGATTTGACTCGGATAGTGCTATATCTGCATCCACGTTCGATTAGCTTTTGGACGGATTCGAATAGTACTAAACGGATACAGAAACGGATTTTGACTATTCATTTACACCCCTATTGAGGACCCATCACTTCTTTTTGATTAACGATATATATTGTCCTGTACACATTCTTATGTTCTTCAACGCTAGGCCATACGGGTTAATAGAGTTCTTTAGTTCCTCTCCCCCCCAACACCCAACCAACACCCAACACAAAAAAAAGAAAAGAAAAGAAGAAGATAACACTTAAATCCAACAAGATTAGGGTTTCAAAATCCAGCCCAAACTGGTCGGACTGGCTGAAACGATTGAAAAAACCAAACTGAACCCTTAACAGTTAGACTTTGGTTTAGGTTTTTATGATATAAATTCAAAATGAACCGGGCCGAAACCGAAGTGAATAAAAAAACAGAAAAAACCAAAATTTTCTTTATTATGTATATATATGCCAAACCAAACAGACAAAAACCCGGTAACGAATGATAAGAGCCCATTAAGGCAATCCAATAAAAGAACGAACTGGGCCGAAATCGAAACCTATTAAAACCAAACTTCATCTTTGGGGTTCAATTTTGGTTTGACCCAATGCCAAACCTAAACCGGACCGGACTGACCAAATTGACATCCCCAATACAGAGTTCTTTAGTAGATTGAGGAACTAAAAAGTTATTATACTCAAATCATTAATTGTTTGTTGAGTTTATGAACCGTGGGTGATACTGAAGGAGGAAAAGGTGGGTTTCAATTTTCAATGACCAATTGACCCATTCCCAATATGATCAGGATTCACGACACCCCCCCCCCCCCCCCCGCCCCCTCCCCCGAATTTTTTTCTGTACGGTTGCCTGACCGGTGCGGTTCCCTAGTTCCTCTCATAAGAGGAGGGTGGATCCCACCTGGGTAGATTATTTGGTCAGGTGCTTCGGGTGGATCCCACCCCCCTCTTATGAGAGGAACTAGGGAACCGCACCGGTCAGGGAACCGTAGAAGAATAATTGTCGCCCCCACAAAAAAAGGGTTTTTGACAAATGCCCCCCTAAAAATGCCCATTTATCCAAAATGCCTCCCTACAACTTTTCTAATTGCAAACCCCCCCTTACTTTCAAAACTTTATAGCACTTTGGTCCCTGCCGTTAATTTGGAACGTTAAATGTTAGTTTCAAGGTATTTAATGACCAAAAATGCCCTTCTGATAAAAAACCACCAAAATTTAAAAATTAAATGACCAAAATACCCTCATCTTCTCCAAATGGTTTAGGGTTTGAAATTGAAAATCAAACCCCAATCTATTTGGGGAAGATGAACCCTAAAATCAAGCCTCCAAAATTGAAGTTGCAATGAAGAAATTTGTGGAGTAGAGCATATTGATTGACTTGGTCCTTTCAGACTTGGTTCAGTACTGATACAAAGTATACTTGTAGACTGAAACATCATTTATTGTAAGCTTCTACTTGGAGCGACTCTAACATAAACGGAAGGCTCATGGCTCTGTAGTCTTCAACGTTTAAAAACAGTACTGAAGGGTAATGCTAATGGCCAATTAAGGTTCTTGAAATTCATCGCCCGTCTCCGGTAGAAAGGGATTAGGGGGAATTTCAATTTCAACATTACCTTCCAATATTTGGATGACTCTATCCATGTATGGCCTATTGGAGGGGATGTGTTGAATGCACCATAGACCCACCAAACAAATCCTCTCCACAAGTACCTCATCAGCATCATCATGTGCTCCTGATCCTTTTTGGTTTCTTTCTTTTATCTCCTCATTAATAATCACAACCGAAGCAGCAACATTAATCTCCATGTTTCGAATCATGAGTAAAGAAGGTAATTCACCAATCTGGACCTTGTTAAATGCGCATAGAGGAAAATAAGCTGAAAGGACCATGTTGATCAATATTCCCTAATCCACAAATTTCTTCAATGTAACTTCAATTTTGGAGGTTTTATTTTAGGGCATCTTCCCCAAATGGTTTAGGGTTTGATTTTCAGTTTCAAACCCTAAACCATTTGGAGAAGATGAGGGCATTGTGGTCATTTTATTTTTAAATTTTGGTGGGTTTGATCAAAAAGGCATTTTGGTTAGTAGATACCTTGAAACTAACATCTAACGTTTCAAATTAACGGCAGGGACCAAAGTACTACACAGTTTTGAAAATAAGAGGGAGTTTGCAATTAAAAAAGTTGTAAGGAGGCATTTGGAAAAATGAGCATTTTCAGGGGGGCATTTGTCAAAAACCCAAAAAAGAAAGTACATTAAGTTTGATTTATATGGAAGGTTTCAAATATTGAGATCAAATCAGGAGCATGTTGCCAATGGATCCAACAGTAGCTGATATCTCACCATATGAATCACAGAGCAAGCAGGATCAAGTTTGATTTGCATAGCTTATCCCATATATGAGTATCAAACACTAGCTTTAAAACCTCCTTTCTAAATCCATTGAGTACTTTTAAATGGGATTACCCCCCCCCCCCCAAAAAAAAAAAAAAAACTTCTAAATGGAAATTAAGCTTCCGCGAAGGAAACCCAAAACCTTGAAAAAAACAAACAAAAAGGTTGGTCTCGAGATTGTTGGGAAGATAGACAATTCCCTAGATTATCCATGTGACAAGTTTATTAAACAGCAGCCCACCATGAATCAAAGCTTTCTCATATTATGATCCATATTGAATTGAATAATGCAAAGTCGACCTCGAGCCAGAGAAATCAACGGGAGATCGGTTGCAGCAGGATCGATACAATAAAAAGAATAAAATTAAATAATTGAAACTCTTTTTATATTGCTATTTTCTGTTTACATATGAACAAGAACATCAATGGTTAGGAAAGAAGAAGAAAGGGAAATAGAAGGAGGGGATAGTATTCACTATCTCAGACCATCCTCCTCTCACCCACGTTATCTCACCGTTGCCACATCTCACAGCTTCATCAATATCTATTTTTCTTCAATCTCTGTCTCTTTTCTGTTCAGCCACACACATGTATTTATAATAAAACAACCCAATCCTAATCTAAGAAAGAAACTAATTAATAAAGCCTATAAAATAGAAACTAGACTCTAACTAAAATTCCCAATTAGGATTACAACTCAAATAGGAAACTAAATAAACATCTAATAAAAAAATAACACCAAAAATCAACTCCTCTAAGCGAGCAGTCCATATCAGCCCCCAAATCACTGTTCATGTGAACAGTGCCTTGTGGTACTGTTGACGTGAATAATAACTTTTTTTTTTCTTGGTCTCTTTACATGCGTTGACGAACATCTGCATGTAAGGCTAGGTTGATACCAAATAATGTAAGACTAGAACCAAAATAGGTCTAATCCCAGACAGGATCAAATAGAAAATCTCCAAAGAACAAGAAAGAGAGCAATGGAATCCCAAAGAGAACAATGGGATCTCAAAAGAACAAGAATAATGAGACCTCAAAAGATAACCAAGAGACAAATTGGTTGGAGGAGAATGAGATGATCTCAAATTGGTTGGAGAAGAATGAACCCACAGAGTAATAACTTGTTGAAGCACCAATCAAGAATAAATAATCTTCAGAATAAAGAGAAGCCGCAACAATCGAACCACTGGTGTTGAATGACTTTTGGATCTCAAAACCTTGATGCAAACTCCAGAATACACACCCGATGGCTTGGTTGGAGGTTTTAAAACAAAACATAAAACAGAAGAAGAATAGGGGTCGAGTAGGGAAGAAGAAGGGGGAAAGGAAGGGTTGGCTATCTCAGCCTGGGCATCTCACCCATCCTATCTCAGGATTTTCACAAAGGCTCAAGCCAATATTCATTAGTCAAATTCGTGTACAACGTTGCCCTCCCTTACAAGCTTATATAAAAGACTCAAAAATAAACGTAGACACTAAAAAGGAAAGGCCTAACCCAATCTTTAACTAATAAGGTAACCTAAATTGGCTTGAAAATCAAATAAAAAATAAAACAGACTCAAAACAAGACTAACTAAACTATTGAAGTAAATCCTATCCCGTTTTCCTACTTTCTATCCATATTTTAGGTTTATTAAATTGGCTAATTACAAAATAAACCCATGACCCAACACATATATAACCTAACCCAAGTTTTATTTCCACTAAAATAAGCCCTGTAAGTGCTTATCTACATCACTGAACATTCAAAGTTGACTTTTCAACTATTTTATGAAACTTCTAACCCAAAAAAAAAAAAAAAAAAACTATTTTATGAAACTTCATATCGGCGAAAATCATATTGGGTGAATCTTACCAAAGTAATAATGGATGATGACAAACATCTCAAAAACCCTACACCACCTCTATTCCCATTGCACAGTACTTGTTGCTCACTGGTTACAATAGCATCAGGTCATCTTTGCCAAAACTCGGATTAATTAAGTAGAGCTCAGCTTTTCATGCATTATGTATGAGAAAGCAATGGTATTTCCATAAAAAGAATTGAAATTTGCATGAACCTTATTGTTTTTTTTTTTTTCCTGTTTCTTGACCACTCTTCAACCATATACATCATAGTGCCACAGCAATGAATGAGGTATATCTTATTTTCCTTCCCCTTCCCCCCTATTTCCATAGCAACATCTTGTACTACTTGTTCATGGGCCAAAGGTGGGGATCTCATCTACAGGGGCCGAAATAGCCCGGTACACAGTTCTTTCTATTAAACCCCTATACGGATCCTCCTCTCGTTTCTTTATCAGATAGGAAATCATGCTTTCAATTTCAGATCTTACCTGCAAGTACAATACATTTGCATTCTCTCTCTCTTTCAGCACATCCATTCTTCCTTTTGTCTCAATTGGTTTCCCAAAAAGGTAGTAGAAACGGCCAGGCAACTTGGGCAAAATCCCAGGGTAGTAAAGCTCCTCATTTGCAACCTCGCCTATTGCATCAGTCCTATAATCCGAGTGTATCCCATGTTAATAATCGAAATAATTCTTATCAACATGAATACACTGGAAAGAGTTTGGAAATAGAAACTAAATATAAATATTAGCCAGATGGACAACGAATTACCTCAATTTTACAGACTTTTGATTTAGGTCCTTTATCCAGTCTCCAACAAAGGGGATGTTAATTAGATCATTGTAATCAAGAACCAACTGCCAGATCCAACAATATAATGATGTCAACCCATTGAGTAATTCATATAATGATCTTGTGACCAAACGATAGATAAACTCCACACCAGGAAAAAAGGAAAAGAAGGAAAGCAAAAATCACAATAAGTATTTCATCTGAAACGCCAATCAGCCAAAAGCACAGCCAGTTCCACATCAAAATACCAAAATATGCATGTATATAGATCTTTAAACCAAAGACTGGATCACAAAAGAAAGTACTGGGGGATGCAATAATGAAAAAGAACAAAAGAAAAATAAGCACATCTGTCCTTCCAAAGCATGGTCACTACAAAGGTGTGCATAAGTGAATGCAAAACAAAACAAGAAATTGACCCTAAAAATTTACATGTGATGGAGGAAACAATTTATAAAAGGTAATCAACAACATAAACAGCGAGGAGGTGATGGGAAAAATTCCACTCTGCCATTTTGTGTATCTGATAAGAGTCCTAGTTTCCCTCTTTGACATGTGGGTACTAGAAGCATTTTTCCCACCCAAGTCGGCATTCTCAGGGACAAACAGGAAACAGATGCAATCTGGGGTCCTCCAAAAAGTAGAAACACAACACAAAGCACATGAATATGAAGGTACAAGGAGAAACATACTGGTAAACACACAATTGGATGCATTAAGGAAACATATGCTACAGACAGAGATACAGACGTAGGCACGCATACACATATACACAGAAAGAAAAAAAAAAAAAACAGAAGAAATAATAGAAAATTTTGACTTCCAGTTTCACTTTTCTAGGAGCCCATGTATTGCCACATATAAGGTATGCATTATTCTACCATCATTGGACCACTAGGTTTATGTATGTGCAGAAAAAGATTCGATTACCAGAATGGTATCATCTCTGTGTATTTTCAAAGAAATGTTCAACACGCACTTATGCAAAGTTTTACCTCTCCAACATCATCTTCTCCAATAACTCCAAATGGTACAATTGTGGCCCCAAATCGAGCTGCCATTCTCACAAATTCAGGTTGCTCAGGCCAAAACAATTTATATTCTTCACCCTGGCAAACATTGAAGGCCCATAGCAATTAGAAAATGATTTTTTTTTTTGTAATAAATAAATTATAAATCATTAATCACCAAACACTAGGTATCATTCAAGTGTATACGAATGAAAAGGCCCAACTCATGACAAGAAATGTCACAAGGACTTGGTGCAGATGTCCATATGGACAGTTAGGGCAAGATTTAAGTTTTAAAAAATTTGTGTATTGATTCAAAGTTTTAGGAAAATTACGAAAATGCCATCAGATGTAAATGAATATAAAATAACACAATGGAATCTTTTGTAAATTTAGCCACTTCCTCTACTCATTTTAAGCTGAAATTGTACCAATGAGATGCTTGCTTGTTCACTCACAAGGACTCACCCATGTACTGCCATGTGGCAAATAGTGAAGTGTTAAACTTCACTAGGCATAGTGACATCTAGATTATATATATATATATATATATATGGCAAGAGATCGCTACTTGGTCGTGTAGCTCTGCACCAGCGCGGGGGGCCAATGAGAGCACGTGCTGAGACATCGATATGGATGGGTTTTTTTATTTCACAGTGGGCAGGGTGGTAAATTCATGTGCTCCTGTGTCTGGGGCCTCTGGGCGCAGGAACCACATGACCAAGCAACGGTCTATAGATATATATATATATATATATATATATGTTTTATATGGTTTTTTTTATATAAATCAATAATACAAATACATAAAAAAAGGTAAATCACGTTCAAAATAAAATATATGGCCAACCAATGGAATAATAAGGCAATAGTATGTGGATAATATGGTCTAAACATAAAATCACATCCCTTTTTTCTGTATCATTCAAATGTACAGTTGTATTTTCAAAAAAAAAAGTAAGGAAATGTATCACGAATGATGCATGAATTTACCAAGCTTCCACCTAAAGATGTTTTGTTGTTTGACTAATTCATTTAAGTCAACCTTTTCTTTTATGAATTACTGCAGACAGAAGCAGAAAACATACAGTATTTCATCCATAAAAATTATGTTCTTAACCTTTTTCAGAATCTGATTCTAACATTCAGTGACTTTAATCAAGTACATAACAGGGATTATCTAGTTTCCAAAATATTCTGGCAAAAAAGATGACTTGAATAGAAGAAATGATTTTCCCAAAGACAAGAACTTGTTACACATGAAAATGAAATAAATTGATGCACCTTGCGATGAAGAGCCTCACGTGCTCCACCAGGATAAAGAAGAACATATGATTTCGTCGACAGCAGCTTAAAAAGGTTGCTTGCGGAGACAGGTGATGCACCAAATATTTTCAGCAGATCAATCCTAGAGAATTCTGGTAAAGAACTTTCAAGGGTGTCTGAGAACATCAATGGGTGTGCGATTCCACGAACCATAACTTTCTTCTCCCTCAAGAATGCTTCAACAAGTCCGGAAAGTTCAAGACCCAACAACATGTGATAACCAACAAGTAGAACAGGACCTTCATTGGGAATCCCAGAAAGACTCCTCACTATCTTTCCATCTTTAAGAGTTGAAAATATTACGGGGCTAGTAGCTAGTCGAAAAAATCTGCAATTAATGTCTTACAATGTATAAACATCTCATATAATTAGAAATCATATCATATTTATAGAAAATTGTACTAACTATGCAGAAATAGAACATTCACCCATTCATTTCATCAAAAGCTTCTTTGAATTCTGTCATTGAAGGTGGAATGAACTCAGAGACGTAATCATGTCGCCTTGAGCGCCTGTACATATTTGTAGCTTTAATGATTGTTAAAAGATTAATGCCATCTTCCTGCACCATCATTACAAGTATTTCAGTCAGCTGAGTTATAAAACGTCTTTCAAATGAATAGTTGAAAAATAGGTCATGATTGTTGCAACGGATAACTGCTCGTTTATTTTGGTAGAATATCTCGAGACACACACACATTACGACCCTCCCCAGACCCAACATTGGTGGGAGCCTTGTGCACTGGGTACACCCTTCATATATATATATATATATATATATATATATATAGATAGATAGATAGATAGAGAGAGAGAGAGAGAGGCATCTCAACCCCCCTGGTAGAAAGAACATACATACTATAGTAAGGGATATGAATAATCCGAACTTGACCCAACTTGGCTCAGTCCCATGCATGGACTTAAGCTTAACTCAGATCAAGTTCATCATGAAACGAGATGCTAAGTTTAAGCTCAATAATGCCAGGTCATATGGGGCCTATGTCCCTCCCCCCTGAAGAGCTCCAAATTATTCCAGCGCCTGGGCCAGTCTACAAGTGAAATACTAGGTTGATTTATTTATTTATTTTTCATTTTCTGATTGAAAATAAAGTTTTATTGTACCCAGTCATCTCTGATGATGTCGATTGTGTGATTTTAAGAGACGTATCGTATCGTATCGGAGATATGTATTGAACGCTACAAATACGCATGGAAATGGTCAAGATACACATAGAAATATTATAAGGGCTAGTTTATAAGGCCCACTAATAAGCTTATTTGGTCCAACATAAGTATAGGATTAATTATGCTTCTTTCTTGATGTTGAGTCCAAGTAGGAAGCTAAAGTTAGTAAGTTAAGAGTCCTAGCACAGTTTAAAGTATCAGTCTCGCGTATTGTATCAGTTGGGTGATTTTAAGAGACGTATCGTATCGTATCGGAGATATGTATCGAACGCTACAAATATGCATGGAAATGGTCAAGATACACATGGAAATACACTTTTGGAACAAAAAATAATACAAATAAGCAATATATAATAAGTATCATGCATAAACACTAAAATGGAGAATAATATATAACCAGATAAGTGCATTAAATTGAAATTGTTATAAAATATGAGGTTTCTTACATGTTGTAATAGTGTATAGCCATGAAGAGTGTTGGATGATGCAAAGGATGATGTTGTAGCACTCCTTGATTCATTTTTGAGTCCAAAAGTGTGAAAAAACAAGATTAAATGCAAGATTTTAGACTCTCGGTTGAGAGTTTTCCTTCATTTTTGGGTCAGAACAGCAGTTGTATTGAGTCTATGAGTGAAAAGGAGTTTTTTACGGAATGTATCGACCGTATCGACGATATCGGTATGTATCAAGATGTATCGAGCCGTATCGGTTGATACATATCGATATGTATTAATGCACCCACGAACCCATTTATCAATTGTATCGATGGTATCGATAAGTATCGTATCGTATCGTATCGTATCGGCTAATTCAATTTGATACGATTCGATACAATAAGTTTTTTTTTTTAAAAAAAAGAAAAAGAAAAAAGAGGCGTATCGGTCTGTATCGTATCCATACCGACCAATACCAATACATATTGGCCGATACGATACGGACTGATACTTTAAACCCTGGTTGTCCTAGTTTGAGGATAATTTCTTTAGTTATAGGAACTGAGCCTGAATATGCAAATCTGGTCATTGAATTTCAGAATATGAAATTTTTTGAGTTGGAATACATTCATTGAGAGTTTAGGTTAACATAGACTGTGGCTAGGTGATCTGAGCATATTAGTGCGGCTATTTTCTTCTTTGTGCTTCTGTTAAAAACTTAAAATTTTATCTAATTACTTGCAGGAAATTTATTCAATCATATCAGTTAAGCTATTATCTCTTGCTTAAGATGCACAATAAGTCGTTTAAGTTGAACTTACAAAATTCTGCACATCCATGCGATTGAACAATTTGCATCGATTTTCTTCCTATTAGGATTTTTTCTCATCACCATCACCATCATATGTATGCCATCGTTCATTGTCTTCAGTCCACATATCCACAGGTCAGAACTCATTTTTCGGATTTCTTTGCTGCAGACCTGCACTATAAACCTAGCTGTTGCATCCACTAATATATCAAAGATCTTGACTCATGGCAGACACCTACTTCAATGGGGCTAGTATATCACTCTGCGACGGTCTCAGTTAATTCTGGTTTACTTTGAATACTTTCTTTAGTTTTCTCTTCCTTTATATTCTGTAAATCCCAAATATTACCCTTGTCCATATGCTATAGTACTTTCTTTCTCCTACTTGGCTTAGGACTATTTCCTTTTCCAAGTAGGATTTTGATTAGTCATTCCTCAATCTAGTGGAATTAGTATTACATTTTCCTCATCATAGTGGGACTGGGATTACAATTCATAGTATAGTTAGGACTACAGAATTCTTCTTCTACCCATGTTGATAAAAAAGACTTCCTGAACCGCTGATGAAAACAGATAAAATTGTTCTCGAGCTTTTTATTGAGCGGAATAGATTTAGAGAAAAAGATAAAAGAACAAGCCATTATACCCCCCCCCTTTTCCCCTTTTTGATTGACAACAAGTGAAAATTTCTTAAATGGAGGAAGGGAAAAGATACAAAGGACAACAGATTAGAAGCAAGAAAAGGAAGAAAGTAAAAACTAAAAAGACCCAGCCACCGAAGCAAGTCAAGCACCCATAGAATCCACAAATTAAAAAAATTTCCTTTACATATATTTAATTATTTGGATACTAGAATAAGAAACTTGCATTCTGTTAAGGATAAGGATTATAGTTCATGTACAGCCTAACCTTGTACTCCATACCATGAGTTGTACTATATTCCATACTTATACCTTTGGAATCCCAGATCTTCTCTATAAATAAGAAAGGTCTCTGTCATACAATGACAAGCCAAATAATTCTCCAATCTTCTCTCTCTCAACTCTCAACTTGGTGCTAGAGCCCCAATACTTAAGTTATTTTTTTTCGAATTCACCGTTAGAAGGTTCAGCCTCTCATGTGACCGAGGCTTCAGCCTCCTTCACTTGACCAAGCCTGGTCTACTGAACATGCCATAAGGCATGTCATGCCTCACTAACCTCCACTGACCTCCGCCTGGCCCGTATCAGCTACCTCCGGCCTCTACCAGCTTTCGCCCAGCCCCCGCCAGCCTTCTGTGAGCTTTGATGACACGGGAAAAGTACCCGTGATTTTATTTTGTGACTTTTTCGTCACTAGCAGCCCATTTCTCTTTGTTTGTGTTGACACAATGGCTCTATGATGGAGAGTACCATTAGTGGAACCTCTATAGGGGGAGTTGTGGGTAGTGAGGTGAATCATGTTGGCCATAATCCATCCCTCTAGCTGGGTCCCACAAAATTTAATAGGACCAATTACCTCACATGATCAAGGTTACATTTGCTTCCTATTCGTGGAAATCATTTTTTGGGATACGCAAGGTTTAAAGTATCGGTATCGCGTATCGTATTGGCCGGGTGATTTTAAGAGATGTATCGTATCATATCGTATCGGAAATACGTATCGAACGCTACAGATACACATGGAAATGGTCAAGATATACATGTAAATACACTTTTGGAACAAAAAAACAATATAAATAAGCAATATATAATATGTATCATGCATAAACACTAAAATGGAGAATAATGTATAACTAGACAAGAGCATTAAATTGAAACTGTTATAAAATATGAGGTTTCTTACATGTTGTAATAGTCTATACCCATGAAGAGTGTTGGATGATGTTGTAGCACTCCTTGATTCGTTTTTGAGACCAACAGTATGAACAACCAAGATTAAATGCAAGATTTTCGACTTTCAGTTGAAAGTTTTCTTTCATTTTTCTGCCAGAACAGAGTTGTATCAATTCTGTGATTGAAAAGATTTTTTTTTTGGGAATGTATTGACCATATCGATGGTATCGGTATGTATTGAGCCGTATCGATACATATTCATACGTATTAATGCACCCACAGACCCATTTATTAATCGTATTGATGGTATCATTCGTATCGGCCGATACAATATGTTTTTTTTTAAAAGAGACGTATCGGTACCGCACGATACCGATACAGATTGGCCGACACGATACGGACCAATACTTTATACTTTATATAAGCTCGAACTGTAATTATACCCTGGGGATACCTGATGGGTGATACACCAATACCAACTGAGTCCTCTGCAAAGAGCACCTAGTTAGCCAATGCTAATCTAGTTGTGTCTTTTCTTTTGAACTCTATGGAGCCTACTATCAGCCAAATTTTTTTTCTTATAAACTCTGCCAAAGAATTATGTGAAGCAGTTCAGCACACCTATGCATTGGCTAGCAACTATGCACAGATTTATGAGCTTCGTTGACATTTTCATGAGACCACTTAGAAATATTTGTCACTTACTCAAGGTTTAGAGTATCGGTATCGGGTATCATATCTTAAGGGTGATTTTAAGAGATGTATCGTATTGTATCATATCGTATCGGAGACACATATTGTACACTACGGATACGCATGGAAATGGTCAAGATACACATGGAAATACACTTTTGGAGCAAAAAAGTGTATTTCCATGTGTATCTTGATCATTTTCAGAAAACCTTCCTTTTTCTGTGAAATCTCCTCCTTCAATCTCTGATTTCAGCTTGTTGGATGATGCAAAGGATTATGTTGTAGCACTCCTTGATTCGTTTTTAAGTGTAGATTAGAAGCCCCAACTCCAAAAGTGTGAAAAAACTTGGAAGATTTCAAACTCTCGGTTGAGAGTTTCCCTTCTTTTTTCCTCCAAAATGTGTATTGTATCGAGTCTGAGACTCAAAATGGATTTTTTATGGTTTGTATCGATGGTATTAGTATGTATCAAGCCGTATCGGCCATTACATATCAATATGTATCGATACATACCGATACGTATTAAACGACCCACATAACCCTTTACCGAATGTATCGATGGTATTGATATGTATCGGTTGTATTGGCCAATACATTTCGATACCATCCGGGATAATCCATTTAAAAAAAAAACCGTATCGGTACCGACTGATACCGATACGTATTTGGTCGATATGATACGTACCGATACTTTAAACCCTGCACTTACTACATATTGCTCTGACCTTACTACTGTTTGACAACAGCTATACTTTTATCATCCTGTTCCTATGGCTTATACTGTTGATACTAGTACCTTTCAGCGAGAGTGTGAGATGAAACATGTCTATTGTTATCGAGAATTTGGTATTCTCAGTAAGAGGAGAAAGGAGGAGGAGAGAGGAGGGTAGTCTAGTCATGTTTTGGTTTATTTATTTTTGGGTATTTTACTGTTATGCCCTTAAATGAAGTTTAGTGGGAGGAGACAGTATTAATCTTTCTCTCCCAAGTTACACCATCGTCTCTCTCTCTGTGTTTTTCTCTTCCTTTTCTCATATAATTTACATCTATGATTTTCTCACTGGCTTGACTCCGGAATATGATCAAATCCATGTTGTTCAAGTCCTAGGCACGGACAAGTTTCCCAATTTACTACAGGCATATAATTTGGTTCAGTATGAAGAACGTTGCTGCTCTATTATGATGCCTTCAATCATACTTGATTGTTTAACTCTTGTTACTATTCAGCAGGGTCTCCCAAGCTTACACCATCATGGTTCTACTGCTCCTCCTGCTAAAGATCAGATTAAGTATGACTATTGTGGCAAGTCCCGACACACTCGAGAGACGTGTTGGAAACTTCATGGTCACCCTAAAGGAGGGCGAGGTGGGAGACATGGCAATATATGCTCACAAGCTCATCCCTCTAAGGCCTCTGACAATTCTTCACCATCTGTCCCTGTTCCTACAACACTGCTTTCTTCAGATCAGCTGCTTCCTCTCCAACGCATAATGTCCCAGCTTGGCATGACTTCCCTTACTCCGGCTTCCTCAACTGCACCTGCCTCTCACCTTGCCTAGTCAGGTACATTTGCTCGTATGTTCCATGTCTCTTCTAGTTCTAATCCCTCTAGGCTCGTTGATTCTAGAGCATCTGATCACATGACTAGTTCCTCAGAGTTATTTCATTCATACCTCCCTTGTTCGGGTAAGGACAAAATCAGGGTTGCAGATGGGTCCTTGTCGTCTATTTCTAGGAAAGGTTCTATTAATTGTTTTCCTACCATATCATTGTCTTCTGTTCTCCATGTGCCTAATTTCTGTGCTAATTTGCTTTTTATCTATTGTCTCACTGTTGAACTAAACTGGTATGTTCTTTTTATTCCACTCACTGTGTTTTTTAGGATCTGGTGCGGAAGCAACGATTGGATACGGTAGGGTACGTGATGGCTCTACGGAAGATAATGACTGAGTCTCATAGAATTGAAGGAAGTCCACAAATCCAAGGAAGAAGGGAGAAGGGGAATCGACATAGGGAGACTTATGGAGGGGAACCTCTCCCTTCTTGGGAAGTCATTGTGGGATTCCCATTGGATACTCAAGCCCTTGGTTTCTGGGAATTAATAGCATGGAAAAAATTCAAATGGTCTTGCAATTATGAGACTAGATGCTCCTGTCTCCTTGGGGCCTATCTATCAATAAATAAATAAATAAAATCATATCCTCATTTGGATGGAGTCTCTCAGTGGATACTGGGATCAATTCTAGAATGAACTTTTGCTCGGATGTTATGGGCCAATGCCCCAACATAAGTGTTGTTTCCTTTTGCATCTGAACCTATCAGTTTCCAAAGCTATATGTGTCCGAAATTCTATCCCTCTTCAAATAGTCTTCTGGTATCTGAATCTGTGTAGAGACCCACATGATGTAAAATTGAAAGAGATCAAAACCTTCTTCCAATACCCAAAGGACACTAAATCTCCAATTAATCCAGGTCATAGAGTGCAGGTGATGCAGATACATCACCAAAAGAGGCCTATTTTATTAGGAATATGCCTAGGGTTGGGTTCTATATATGTTGGGCCTTTGATCCCATGAGTTTTCTAAGTAATAGGCCACTTTTATGGGCCCAAACTATGGGTAATACGGTTACATACGGGATTAGTCAGTAGATTTCTTTTTTAGTGGTCATGTGACTATTTAATTGTTTTGTAAGTTGGGCTGGATTAGGACTTTGTTTGGAGTCTATTTTAGTTTCCTAGTCAGTTTAGGATTGGTTAGGCCTTTCCATTTTAGTGTTGGAGTCTATTTTTTAGTCTTTTATATAAGGTTGTAAGGGGGCAAGCACTGGACACTAATTTTCTATATTAATGAAATTTTTTTTTTGCTGCTCTTCTTCTCTATTGCTATTACATTCAAGTTCTGGTTCAAGTTCTGATTTTTCAAGGATCTTCCATTCAAACAAGCTGCTGTCCAAGTACTTTTTCAACAACAGCAAGTTTGAATCATCCCTAACCTTAGCCATTCTTCTTCTAATCCTCCATACACCAAAACCCTAGATTCCCTCATCTTCTTCTTTAAAAAAAAAAAACCCAAAACCCAAAACCTAACCTGCTGCCAATTCATTCCAATGCACTTTCCACCATTAAAACTTAACGTAACCTTTACTGATAGACTCCCCTAAATAAACTTGACCTAACCGTAGGTCCCATCAAACCCTAACCTTAATTTCACAATTTTCACCTATTTTGACCTAGCCGAATAACCTAGTTCATAGTAGATCCTGGTTATTGGCTTCTACTTGGTTTCCTACCAATCTAGAAGTACATTAGCGGGCCATCCCAGTCATGGATTCTCAGGCATGTGTCACTAAACCTTCTTCAAATCTTTCACATATTTAGGACACACCTAATTGGCTAATTCTCATCCTTATAAGAGGGTCTGGATCCCTTTCATTCTGCCAAACATAAAAGCTATTTTTTGCATCATAAGATGCAAATGAAAGGCTTTCCCACAATAATTCAAATTACATAAGTACTTTGAAGCCAATAGACCATCCATGCATTGTTAGTTGCATCACAACTGATAGTTTTGTAGCATATAGCTTTCTTAGGTCATCCTAAGAATAAGGTGGATTCAGTTCAACAATGGATTTGCAGCTCCTTCTAGACAAGGGCTAGAGTTATGTGAAAAAGCCTTACCCATGCAACCTTCCAGAGTTATGGAAGAAAGAAGTTCAAGAATCTTGGAAAGGAAGAAAACTTAAACATATCAATCCACAAGTAAAACTAAATTTGTACTTCTCCTTAGACCCTTGTGTGTAAGGACTTTAAGTTGTTAATGTATATTTCATAGGATTGTTATTCTGAGGCTTGGACTTCTCCAACCATCCCTCAAATTTTACTTTAATCTACTCCCAAGGTTTACTAGGTGAAACTGATGTAGATTGAAGCATGAAGAAGAGAAGAGTCAGGAATTACTGTTCACGTGGTACTGTTCACGTGGACAGTGTCACAGCCCATATTGCTTTGATGGGAATCCTTCTAGAAGACCCAAATTGAGGACTAAAACATTGTTTGCGTCACTGTTCACGTAAACAGTGTCAAAACCAAAATTTGCCTTGTTTGGGATTGATTTTTAGAAGATCTTGTGGGCCCATCAAGTAGAGGAAGATTCTATCCTAATGCTGCCATATTTTACTTTCAATTTTCTGTTTACTTGAGGGGCAAGGTATTGCTGCCTATATATATCTAATGGCTCTTAGTAGCCTCTATACAATTTTATGAATGAATGAAGCTTGCTTTTGTGCAATGTTACTGTCCTATTGTGAGGATGAAGGGCTGAGAAACAGAGAGCCTGGCTGAGAGAGCCGAATCTCCCTATCCCCCCTTTTATCTTCTTTCTATCTTCTTCTCCTACCTCTACCTGATCTCCATTGCTGCTGCTGCTTGTGACTGCAACAAATCTCTGTGAGAACACACCCTGAAGGCCAGAATCCATTCCCAATCAACTCCGAAGGCTGCTGCAGCTCCGTGATCTGATTTTGCTACTGTAACTTGTGAAGGACATATCTCAGCAACTCCTGATTAGAATTGGGCAATTGGCTCAGATTTTGAGGGCTTGTCACTGTTCCCAGAGTCTATACTTGATCCCTGTTTGGAGCCCAGATTGCTGTTGGTTTGTGAGATATTGTACAACCTTCTATTTTGAGGGCTAAGTTTCTATTTTCGAGTCCCCTTTATATCTCAGCCTTCAGCCATCAGAACTGGCTGGATTTTGGAGCATAGAACCTGTTCAACATCACCCCCACTGGACCTAAGTTTGGTGACATTCTGCTGGCTGGTTTGGTTCTTATTCACTAAGTTACTAATTCTGATTTTGTTTCTAATTTGATGTTCTGCTGCAACGTATCATCGATCCTACTGTAGAGTGATTCTTAGTTGAACCCCATCTACATTAGAAACTGAATATTCAACTGGCTCTAGTGACTCAAAAGTGACTTAAACTATGTATCTCCTCCGTGCTCTTGGATTCTTCAACAAATAAAGTGGTCATGGATGGTGATTCTGGGATTGCTTCAAAATGAGGTGTTGGTCTGAAAACCTCATGGAAGATGCCTCATGCGATAAAAGAAATTTCAGGATTTATTTTCTTCCATGAATATTTCTTTCTCATGGATTCCGAGACTACCAATGAGAGTTGGATGTACTAGTAAAATTAGATGTATCAAGGGGTTCTGAGAAAACTAAAGATACATCAGACTTTAATCAATTGTGGCATGGTTTCTTTCAGCTCGTCCTCATATGTAGGAATAGGTCTGGAAACCTATATATAATTTCGGCATGCATATTACATGTTCATAGGCTTTAGTGACAACCTGAACTAACCACAACTAGTAAACAACTATTTTTATGGTATTGGGTTGTTGGATTGACCACTGGCAATTATCAAGGATAATATATTAAACAGGGATACAGATAAACGTCAAACAATGTCAAGACTTCCAATTAAACATGTCTATTTTCCACCTAATAGGGGTATTGTTGTACATCCATGTGTCCATTGTGAAAACTTTGCTACTCAGAGCTAAGAGTGATAAGTATTGCTGCTTGTCACGCACGGCATGCCTTACCACTGAAAGCAATTTACAGAATTGGATGATGAAAAATTAATAGGACACACATAAAACCAAATTACAGGCCCTCCCTGGCCATGCAGCTAAGATTCTATTCCTCTTTTCATTACTTCCAAGCCAGAGAAATCCTGTCTGATAGTCAAGATAAATTGCAACACAAGCACTAGAATCTGGGTTGGATAAATCATAGAAATCATTGACAATTAACATAAATTTTAACGAGTACAGGAAATTTATATAAATTGTATTCCAAGTTGAAGTGATCAAAAGCCACACTAGAATCTTAAGGCAAATATTTAATGAATATAGTTTTCTTGATATGTCAAAAGCAAGATCAATAGATTATTGCTAACCAAGAAGAAACATAATGGAAGGAATTTAAAGAGGACAAACTCACCTACCAATAAAAGGGTATGACCATTGTCCTTGAAGTAACGAATTTTGCAATTTTGTAATGAGGTTGAAAGCCGTTGAGCTTCAGCTCCACTGGGTAGCATGTTATCCTTGCCACTAAGGTACAAATAAATAATCAAAAAAAAAAAAAAAAGGAAACGAGAGCAAAACATAGCTTGTCTTATCATGAAATGGAAAAAGAAGGAAAATCTGATGACTACCAAATGCAGGTGGCCAATGTCTTTATCCAGCAATTTACCCTAAAGAGACCCACCCAAAATCTCCCTAATAAGGAAGAAAATATGGAGGACCATATTTCAAGGCCTATAACTTGTACCTTTTTAGAGTTTAAAAACTTTAAATATTTAAGTCTAGAATAGAAAGTAAGCCTGAATAAAGTTTCTAACTGAGACTTAAATAAGCGTATAAGTTTAGGACTATCTATTCACTTTTAAAGTAAACCAGAGGGTACTGTAGCCAGTCATCCCCCTCTTATATGATTGCATGTAATTTCTGAATTTTAGCAGTTAAAAAGGATTTCTTTCATCCTTTCTTTTGAAATAGCTGCTTGCACCAAGCCTTGAAAGATTTCTTCATCCATGATGGTGTGACCATTCACAATGTGACTTCCTCTCTTTATTGCCTCCATATTTGTCCAAAAGTGAGTGGGATGCATAACAAGTTCACTTTATTTCTCACCAGTGAAGCCTAAATTGACTTGGATACTAAACTATTTAAACAGATTCCGTACTTCACATCATTAGGAACTAACAGCCTCGACAGAACCATATTTCTCAACATGTAGACTTCGTTTGCTAACCCATAAAATCCTTTGTTCAACTGTATAACAAAAACTGGTCGAAACAAAGTGGCTACTTAAAGTTTTAATCTTTTTTATGAGCAATTGTTATCCACTCTGGTCCACAGCCTATTTTTGTCCTCACTCACAAAACAAAGTGCCTTCCTAAAACCTTAATCGATTAGCCGTTTGATAAGCCTAAACTTCAGTACTCCTAAAGAAAGATGATCTACCCCTACTTCACTGCTGTGGCTCCCTTGTTCTCATTGATGTGAAACTTGGCAAGCTAACTCAGGATTGTTTGCTCACCTGGTCTCCTTTGGAATGCTTTTTGGACTCAATAGATCGGTCCAGTGCGCTGAAAAAATATGCCGACTACCCTGGCAAATCAGCCTATCCACCACAGGCAAAGAGCATGTTTGTAATATTTGGTGAAGAATAAAGGTCATCATTGGAAACCTAAAATGCCAACCCTTTGATGCAAATACATCACCAAACGAGGCTTATTTTAATGGGAATAAGTCTAGGGTTGGGTTGTCCATGTTGGGCCTTTTGATCCCATGGGTTTTCAATGTAATAGGTCACTTTTATGGATCTAAAGTATGGGCAATAGGTTGCATACGGGATGAGTTGTTTTAGTTCCATACTTAGTTTTATTTTGGTGTTTATGTTCTTAAATTGAACAAGTCCAACCAATGGTTCAATGTAAGTGAATTTAGTAGTTTTTCTTTTAAGTGTTTAGTTGGGCTGGATTAGGACTCTGTTTTGAGTCTATTTCAGCTTCCTAGTCAGTTTAAGTTACCTAATAGGTAAATGATTGGGTTAGGCCTTTCCTTTTTAGTGGAGTCTATTTTTGAGTCTTTTATATAAGATTGTAAGGGGAGCAAGTACTGGACACGAATTTTTGATATTAATGAAAAGTTTTTTTTGCTGCTCTTCTTCTCCATTGCTGTTACAGTTCTGGTTCAAGTTCTGATTTTTCAAGGATCTTCCATTCAAACAAGCTTCTGTCCAAGGACTTCTTCAACAACAGTAACTTTGAATCATCCCTAACCTTAGTCATTCTTCTTCTAATCCTCCATACACCCAAACCCTAGATTCCCCCTTTTGTTTTCAATTTTTCCCAAGACCTAAACTCTGTCTCGACCAAACCAGCCATCCAAATCATACCATAACCTGATCGAATTCTCCTCCCATACTTAGGAACACTCAATCCAAGTCCCATCCCAAATTGACCATCCTAAACCCTAGAAATCCATCTTCTTTTCTTTTCAAAAACCCAAAACCCTAACTCTAACCTTGCTGCCGATTCATTCCAGCACACTCCCCTCCATTAAAACTTAGCGTAATCTTCACTGGAAGACTCCCCTACATCAACTTACCCTAACCCTACCATCAAACCCTCACCCTAATTTGACCAAAATACCTATTATTGACCTACCCGAGTTATTGTTCATAACAGATCCTGGTTATTAGCTTCTAGTTGGTCTCCTACCAATCTAGAACTACATTACCCTTGCATTCTCCTATTTCATGAACTCTCATTCTTTGTTTTTGTCTCATTCCTAAATGTTGATCATGGGCTTTGGAGAAACAAGAACTCTTGCTCATGCAAAGAATTTAAGAGTTGTTCCTTGACAAATCCATGCCCAATAGTCCAACTAGTTGTGCCAAGTGAAAGGGTATGAGGAAATTCCTACTGTTGGACAGATAGGGTAAGGTCTGGAATGGCTACTTGTCATATGGCAGAGCCAAATTCCATCATATTACCCCTTAACATTGCTCCCCCCCCCGGGGGTGCGCGCGTATTCTCTGCTGTCCTTTGTTTTCCACCATTTCACAAAGATTTAACCATAGTTGCCACGGCGTCTAAGTAACCCAAGGCATTGGAGGGGGCCTGAACGCAAGGCGACACAAACAAGGCACCCACCAAGGCCTTCAAGGCGCCTGGCAATGCCTTGACAACTATGGATTTAACGTATTATTGAATTTCCAAAGCTATTTCTGCTACAGTTAACATTTTAGGGTTTAAACTTGATGTGTGAACACCGAACAGAGGATCTTGGGCCATACCAGTCCACAAAATTTGGGCCTGTCATGATCTACATACAGAAAAACATCCGTAGAAACCACCTGAGTCAAACATTTGGCACCATGTCTGATCTGACTAACAAATATTAAAGTCTGAGAGTCGAAAAACACCTGGCAAGCACAAGTACGTCAGATTTGACGGCATGAAGACGAGAATTAGCATAAGCAGCTCCTGTTTTTAGCAGCTTCAGTTTCCAGAGAAGAGTTTCCTTTGGTATGATATCAGCCAAACCCTACAAAGAAATGGGGAAATTATCAAGCACAAAGATAGGCCTCTGAAATTCTGTTTCAAGTAAAAATAGATTCATTATGTAGTAAACCAATTCACAAGCATAATAAACTACTGAGGTACAGAAGTTGGTCTTGGTTTTTCACGTGTAGGTGGTTTGTCCACTCTGCCTTACTTTTACTCGATTCTTTCTCTTGGGAGCTGTCTTCTTATCATTGTATATCTCTTGCATAATTTTGAGGTTAAAGGGTTGGTTGCCAAACAAGTAACTGGAAAAGAAGAAATTTTTACTCAATTCTCGACGTATAAAAAATGCTAAGTCAAAATTTTGGAACAAGTTCTTCTTCAAGTGTAATGTGGGAGACTAGGAGTCTGAGCAGAGATCGGAACGTAGAACAAAATTCACTCATACGACCTAATGATTAGATGTGCAACATAACAAAAACAAAAACTATAGACTGTACAGACCACAACGAAATACTTCGCATGGGTCCAAATGATAACCCCATGCATGTGTTTGCATTCACACTGAGTTTATCATTTGTCCATTTCTTTTGCTTCAAATCTACACAAATGCATAACGAACTAAATATAGCAAGAATACTAAGACGATATGTTGCAAACTTGCAATTCCAAGTTTCACAAGACACCCTCCAAAATAAAAGAAGCAAAAGAATAAGGTTGCGGTTGTGAGACCCACCTCTAAAATCCGGTCTCACTATACTTGTTCATCTTCAGGTTTTGGTTCAGCAACCATGTATGCTTCCATGTTGTGGGCTATAGCAGTTGTGGATTCGAACCAATCCCTCGATTCACCAATAGAGGATATCGAAGAGCCAACCCAATTGGCCATTATTGAATCTGAGGAACCTAACGGAAGCCAGCACATAAGCTTTATATGTGAGACATGCTGGATAGAACATATGCAAAACCTCTCAATCTCTTGGGCCGGGTCATAGGTAAGAATCTATTATTACATATTTAGAACTAATGTTTTAATAATGTAATATTGGCTGAAAACTAATTTTCTCCTGTGGGGCTCACATCCTTGTGTAGATCGATCTACCCATGTACCATCACAACCGGGTTCCCAATTATGCCGCGGGACATCAATCCTGGGACTTAACTATAAGTCCTTATGGGGTTAATTGTATTTTAATTAGTTTAGAGAATCACATTAACCAAACTATTCCTATTATGACCAAACCAAACAAACCTTAGTGACTTAACTATATAACCAATACTTAGTTTTAAGAATTCATTTCCTAGCTAAATAAGAATCGATTTCTGCTCTGGAGAAAGAAGGAAAGGAGAAGAAGGGCTTAGAGTACTTGGAGCTTGAAAGGAGAAGCTCTAGGAAAGGTTTGATTGTTGGGCTGCTACCATCTTCTCTGTTCCATATCCCTGGTAGGCTGTCAAACCATTCTAAAATTACCCAATTTCTCTCTTCTTTCTTTGGTTCAGCTAAGTTCATGACCCATCTCGGCCTAAGCTTAGGAAATTAGGCAAATGGTTGTAAAAACCTTAAACCTAACATGCAATTGGGTTAATTTGACCCTAATGCTATGTTCTTTGCCCCCTTCAAGCCAATTTTGTGTTTTGAGGCTATGCATGGCAAGATCCATGGAAGAACAACCCAAACACCACACTGTAAGACCCACCGGATGGAGGTATAGCCATCCCACCGGTCAACCGGTCCCAAGGGACAACCTCCATCCGGTCCTTCCCTGCTGCCTCTGATTTGGTCCTAAATGTTTGGGGCTTGGACTTGGGTCTATTCCTTGACCTAACTCATGTTTGGTGTTATACATTAGGCTATAAATCTTCTATTGGTGAGGTCTATTTGTGGGTTAGATCATCTACTTTGTTGTGCAACTCTTCCAACTCAAGGTGAGTGGATTTGACTTTAATTTAAGAGTGTTTGTTGTTATTTTGTATTTATGCTTGCTGCATTTAATCATACATTATATCAAAATCATGTGCATATAGTTTATAGTTTCCTTTTACATTAGTTATATGCATGATTGTAGGATTCATTCATATTACGTTGCATATTCTTATTTGTGAATTATGAATGATGTGTTGAGAGATAATGATGGAACTGATTTGCTTTACTACTTATTATTGAATCATATGACATTCATGTTAGAAGATGCATATGGTTAGGCTATCATAAACTCAATGCTATGACCCTTACCAACAGGAGTGAGGTGTTGGATAACCCGTGGTAGGTCTGAAGGGATAATTCCAGAATGTCATTCACTGTCCTAAGTCCGAAGAGTATTTCCGGAATGGGATAAACAATAGGGTTAACTTTGGGGGTTTGCTGGGGACCGATGTGTAATTCCGATATTGGCAGATCTCCACCGTAGCAGAGTGGTATTCTTAGGGTCCGATGTGTAATTCTGAAACTGAGAATATCATACCTGTTACAGTAGCATTTAACCTCATGAGACCTAGATCTATTGCTAGTTGCATGCTTAGACCTAAGACATGCATCATGGACTATTTGCATCTGTTTGCATGTTTTCCCTCGCTGGGCTCAGTGGAGCTCATCCCCACGAATTTTTTTTTTTCCAGATACTATGGCTGGTTCTAAGGAACCAGGAATGGGAACTATTGCTGCCTTGGACTTCCACACCGATGATGGTTATGCGGTGCAGGAGTTTGAAGTACATGATGCTTTCTGTGAGGTGGCCTGACGGACTAGGCTACGTTTCTTTAGTGTTTATATTATACTTTTGTTATACATAGGTATATGGAGGCTTATTTATACTTTTGAGCTTGTATTTACTTTTGAAGAATTGTACAGTGTAAATGCAAGTTTATCAATATATCAGGTTTATCACTTAGTTCCTCTTATTACTGTTGTTATTATTATTTATTCTCTTTCGCTACGTTTTGATTACTGTCTTGTGATAAATTGTGAATGGGAGTACTGTACTTGCAATTCTGGTGGTTGGTTGGATGTCGGTTGGCATCCAGTCACACCATGCCCTTATTAACCAAGCCGGGGTGTGACAACGGTAAGAACGGCCAAAATTTTCTTACTAAAAAATAATGAACTTTTTATAAACCAAAGTACCTAGAAATTACATATTCAGAAGCGAAACACTGCCATTTAGACCAGCTAAAATCTACAGAAACCTATCAGATTTACTACTGAACTGCTGCAAAATCAACACAAAAATGCAGAAACCATGATAATGTATAACCAGGAAACTCAAGCCATGGAAACAAGTACTTACGGACAGCCGTGGTAATAAAGAAGTAAGGTTTCTGGACAAGTGTTCAAGTTTTTGTGCAGGAGGAAGCCCGTATTCCACATTGACTAGTGCCATCTTCATGGGATCACCTAATGTTAAGAGGGAGAAAAGATTAAAACCAAATATTACAAATAACATAGGAGGAAAAAAAAGAGGAAATCAAGATAAAATCAGATTAAAACAAAATACTGCAAATAACTAGTGGATCATGGGCTGTTGATATGGATGAAAAGAAGGAAATGATCATGAATTTCAATGAACTTATCAAAATGCAAGTGTTTGATAGAAAATGAAAGAAGAGACTGAAATAAGGGACCCTGGAATTCAACTTAACTGAACTGAACTAAATTCCACCCCTAGTTCATAAACTAAACCACCATTTTGGCAAATCTTCATGGATAATCAAATCACTGCCATACAGTCAGTATGAAAAATCAACTTCATATTTGGAACAATCATAAAACAACTGCTCAATGGTATCTAAAATCTTAATCAAAATAAGGACAAACAAAAAACAAAAGAGCACTTCTAATCTAGGGTTGTATGAGAAGAGGAAGAAAAGGGGAAAAAGATGATAGCAGGAGATTTGGAACTCAGAGGGTCTGTATGGCAACGCTCTAAAAAACTGTTTCTGTTGTTTTTGTACTTTTTTGTCCGATTCGTTTTTTTTTTTTGGATTGAACCGGTAAAAAAAAACCACCCCCTCCACCACCACTACCGCCACACCCGCCACCACACTACCACCTCCACCTCCACCTCCATCTCCACCTTCACTGCCACCACCACTGCCACCACAGAATAGAAGAAATTCTTCTCTTAATATGAAATCCATACATGTTTCTTTTTTTTTTTCTAGTGGCAGAAACAAATCTTTTCCAGTTTTACCATACAGCTTTTGTTGATACAGAATTACTCCAAAATCAAATAAACACAAAAAAAAACTGTTTCTGACTCTGAAACAGAATTTTGGAACAGAAACGTTGCCATACATAGCCATAGTGACCCTAAACCCGAATTAATTTATTTATACAATACCCAATTTTTGTAGTAATAACCCTGTAACAATGCAGTTGTAAAGGAGAGAAACAGTTTGAATGTTAAAACGTCTAATTAAAATAAAACTTGGCAAATTATACCCCTTAAAGTAGCATTTCCTCAGATTTATATGGCCAGAGAAAAGGATCCTCAACTAATCCATTATGCACAAATAGATGGATTCTCTTGCTTTTGTCTATTTTCTTTGGTTGAAACTTAATGATTGGAGGCCTAAATCGAGTCTCCTCTTACAGGTTGGATCATAAAGTAGTGAGACAGGGTCAACAAGATAGAAGAGTTTGTGGCTTTGGCGGTTTGGGTATGATTTCTCTGATGCCAATGTGCAAGTTGCTGGAGGGCCCAAATATTTCTATTTTCCTCATGATGTCAGTTAGCTGAAAATGTCCCTCCTAGAGTTCAATTCTTTTGGTCACATGCCACTAAAGGTAGTACTGTACTTTGAACAAATCATTTGACATTCAGAGGATTCCGCCTTCCTAATGTGTATTTTGTATGTTTTGGGTTCAGTGAATCAGTTGACCACTTATTGAATATTGATTCAAAGCCCATTTTCTTTTGAAGTGTGGGATTTTGTGATGGAGATAGGGTGAATTGAGTAATGCTGCCTCTTTTGAGCAGTTATTCAAAGAAGAGGTCAGAAATTAAGGTCATTTACGTAGGCTTCAGCTTCTTGAAGCATTTAGAATGAGAGAAATGAGAGGGCTTCTGGAACAATGCTGAAGAAGCATATAGGGTGGCTTCAAAAGCTAAGGAGAAGACACTTAGGTTCTCAATTTGTAAAGAGTTTTCTGGTGTATCTGCTTCTACCATCAAAAGTGACTGGAGATGTATTTGGGTAGGCCCCAGTTGTTTCTTTTTGTATTGCCTCTCATCTGACTGGCCTTGTATACACTAATGGGCCTTTTCTGTAATAAAGGTTCTGAGAGAGAGAGATTGGGCATACACATAGATGTGCTCTAAAGCGTAAGACTCAATTAATGAGCATACTGTATCATATAATTACACAGCATATAATACTGATTAAAAGCACAAGATATAATACATAATATGTAACAATAAAGCAATTAATAAACCCGAGAAGAAGGAGATGAGAAGAGAGTGAGACGATGGGAGAGACTGCAAAGAGACGTCGCAAACTTTCTTGGTGGTCTCTCCCCCTCTCAGCTGTATTATTTAAAGCGAAAAATTACATCACATGGAAGTAGAAACCTTCCTAAAACAAACTACACAGAAATAGAAACTTAGCTAAAATAGAAACTTAAGAGAAATAGAAGGTTGAAGTGTACATGACACATATGTACCCCCACGGTACATATGGGTCATGTACCCCCCCCCCTCCACGTGGTGACTTTAACACTCCCCCTCAAGCTGGAGCATACAAATCACCCATGCCCAGCTTGAAACAGCCATTACGGAAAGTAGGGCCAAACAAAGGCTTGGTAAAGACATCTCCAAGCTGATCAGTGGAAGGAACAAAGGGAGTGACAATCAACTTCTTCAGAATAGCATCTCTAATAAAATGATGGAAGACGGGATTACTTGCAATGTAGATAGCCGCTTGATTATCACAGAACATCTGCATGGGTTGAGTGATTGGAAATCCCAACTCATGAAGAAAAGATTTCAGCCACATTAGTTCAGCTGCAGTTTGTGCCATGGTCCGATACTCGGCTTCTGCACTAGATCTAGCAATTGTAGTCTGTTTTTTGCTACACCAAGTTACTAGGTTACCTCCCACAAAAGTACAATATCCTATAGTGGAACGTCTCTCACCATCTGCACCTGCCCAGTCAGCATTAGAAAAGCCTACAATGTCAACATTCTGATGGGGATGATAGATGAGCCCCTTACCTGGAGCTCCCTTCAAATATTGTAAGATACAATACACTGCCTCCCAATGGATCTTCTTAGGAGAGTGCATAAATTGGCTAACCACGCCAATAGCAAAAGAAATATCCGACCTAGTGACAGTGAGATAGATAAGCTTTCCTACTAATCGCCTATACCGATGTTGGTCTTCGAAGTCTTCACTATCAGTAGAGCTAAATTTTTTATGCGGATCCATAGGAGTATCAACTGGTTTGGCTGCTAGTAGACTTTTATTAGATAAAAGATCAAGAACATACTTCCTCTGAGACAGATTGATTCCTTTCTTACTTTGAAGAACCTCAACACGAAGAAAATACCGGAGAAAACCCAAATCCTTCATTTGAAAATGCTGATGAAGATAGGCTTTCACCTCACTAATACCAATAGCATCATTACCGGATATAATGATGGCATCCATATAAACAACAAGAACCACAACTTTGGAGTCCTGTCGGCGAACAAATGGTCTGAATAGCATTGTGAGAAACCACAACGAGTAACAATAGAGCTGAACTTATCAAACCAAGCACGTGGGGACTGTTTCAGCCCATAGATAGCCTTATGAAGTTTGCAAACTTTATCCGAAAGCTCCCCCTGAGCAACATACCCTGGAGGCTGCTCCATATAAACCTCTTCCTAAAGATCACCATATAAAAAAGCATTCTTAACGTCCAGCTGGTAGAGCGGCCAGTCAAGATTGACAGCCAAAGAAATGAGAACACGAACAAAAGTCAACCGGGCAACAGGGTAAAAGGTTTCAAAATAGTCCACACCATAGGTCTGAGTATAGCCCTAAGCGAACAACCGTCCTTTAGGCGCTCAACCGAACCATCCGGGTTATATGTAATGGTGTAAACCCAATGATAATGCACAACATCCTTACCAGGAGGTAAATCCACAAGAGTCCATGTCGCACGTGATAACAAAGCATCCATCTCCGTATCCATAGCTACCTTCCACCCAGAATGCGATAAAGCCTCATGATGAGACTTAGGAACAACATCAGCGGATAAGGAAGAGGTAAAGGAACGGTAGTTGGAAGGGAGATGAGAAACGGAAACAAAACGGGCAATAGGATAAGCAGGGGCAGATTTCTGAGTACAAGAACGTGTACCTTTCAGTAGAGCAACCGGTAAGTCAGGAGGATCTGCAGACAAGGAGCCAGATAGGGGGCTGAATAGGAACAACAGTAGAGGATGGCATAGTAGTCGGAAGCTGCTGGTGCTGCCTGCGCTGGTACAATTGCAATGGAGGGGCAGATGTAATAGGAGTAGGAACTGGAAGAGGTGGGGCAGGAGGAGGATCTGCAGGAAAAGTTAAAGGCAATGTAGAGGGAGAATAATACGCAGTACTTTAAAAAAAAAGTAACATCAGCACTAACAAATTGTCGATGAGAAATAGGGTCATAACAGCTATACCCTTTTTGAGTCCGAGAATAACCAAGAAAAATACATTTGGTGGCACGAGGAGATAGTTTGTCAACACCAGGATGTAAAATATGAACAAAGCAAACACAACAATACGATGCGGAAGATTAAATAAGGGTGTTTTTGGATGTAAAACAGAAAAAGGGACTTGATTGTCCAAAACCGACGAGGGCATACGATTAATAAGAAAACATGCTTGGTGGGAGAAGAAGGAGAAGGAGATGATGGGAGAGACTGCAAATAGAAGTCACAGACTTCCTTGGTGGTCTCTCCCCCTCTCAACTGTATTATTTAAAGAGAAAAATTACATCACATGGAAGTAGAAACCTTCCTAAAACAAACTACACAGAAATAGAAATTTAGCTAAAATAGAAACTTAGAGAAATTGAAGGATAGAGAAATAGAAGGTTGAAGTGTACATGACACGTATGTACCCCCACGGGCCACGGTACATATAGGTCATGTACCCCCCCCCACGTGGTGACTTTAACATAATATAATTGTTGAGTTATGTTACCCGATATTTTAAGGGTAGTTTGGGTATTTCTCTGTATTTTTCTCCTTTTTTATTTCCCTATAGCTATAATGGTCGGCTATACAGGGTTATTGATGTAATTTCAGTGCTTTTATGAAAGTTATAAATATAAGGGCTGAATAGTCACATCGATTATTCTAGCCATTCCCTAAATTCTGTTTTGTTAACATGGCATCAATGCCAAATAATCTCTGATCTAGGTTTTCAAAACCCACCACCCTCCCTTCGATTTTTTCCTCCTTCCCTCGAGCTTCTTCCCTTCTTCTTCCTTTTTTTTTGGTTCTTCTTCTCCCATTAGGGCAGCATTAATGAGGTGATCATTCTGATCTAGCCGCTGCCCTCCAACCTACCTCCCTTTTATGCCTCTATTTCAGATCGATAGATGCTGAGTTCTTGTCTGCGATTTGGAGATTTCTTTTTTTTCTTTGAAGAACAGGCCTCTACAGCTATTTCGGCTGCTTCTTCTCTTGTGGAATCTTCATCAGATATTGTTCTCTGCCTCTATCCCCTTCATCAGCTTGTTTGAAGACTCCTCCCCCTTATCGATCTCTCTTCTCAGGGTTTTTTTCAAAACCCTGACACTAATCGATCTAGGGGTTGGGCTGCTAGTTACTGCTGTACCTGTTTGGCATACTTGCTGCCTCCATTCGACATAATTCCCAGCCTTCATATCTGGGATTTTTTGCTCCAATTCTGCCATCTTCTCTTGGGGTCGAATTTTCCCCATATCGATTCCAGGAGTTTTTGGAGTTCTTTGGCTGATTGTTCCTTCATTGAAGAACTTGGTTGCCTGCTGCAATGACTGGATCTGATTCTTCTTCAGCCTCTTCTGGACATGATGGACAGCCCCGGACTGATTTTCTTCCCCTTGCTGCACCTATCAAACTTGATGGCTCCAACTACCTGAAGTGGTCTTGGTCTACCTATTTGACAATAGCTGGCCGTGGCCTTACTACCCATATTCTCGGGACAACAACAAAACCAGAGGAAGAGGGTTCTCAGCTCAACAAGTGGTTATCTAATGATGCAATGGTGATGTCCTACTTGATTCATTCTATGCAAGGGGATATCTCCGACAATTTTCTCTTTCTGGACACAGCCCATACTATATGGAATGGTGCCAAAGAGACTTATGGTCGCACTAGGAATGATGCACAGATTTATGAGATTAGAAAGAAAGCTAATGCGACTACCCAACAGGAGCTCTCCGTCTCCAAATACTATGCTACCCTAAAAAACTTGTGGCAGCAATTGGATCACTACTCCGACCATCAGCCCTCTACTGCTACTGATCTAGCTGCCTATCGCAAACACGTTGACAAAATACGTGTCTATGATTTTTTGGCTGGCCTAAATATGGAGTTTGACCCTATTCGAGTGCAAGTGCTTGGCCAATCTCCTTTTCCCACACTAGAGCAGGCCTTTGCCTTGGTTCATAATGAGGAATCTCGTCGGGCTGCTATGCTGCATTCCTCTACTGTTGATTGCTCTGCCTTGCAAGCTGCTTCTAGTGCTCCTTCTATTACCACTACTAATGGTGGTACTGCTGTCCCTAAAGGGCCTGTCAAGTGTGAACACTGCAACAAGCTCTATCATACTAAGGCTCAATGCTGGAAGCTCCATGGGAAGCCTGCTGATTTTGAGGAAAAGAAAGGCCGTGGGAAGTTTAAACCCAAGGCTCATCTGGCTGATTCTCCTACCACTGCTGCTACTGCCCCTTCATCTGACATTGGGCTTACTCAGGATGAGCTCCTAGCTTTCCGTCGCATGCTCCAGGCCTCTTCCGCTGCCCCTACTACAGCATTTGCACCTGCTGCCCATCCTGGTTCTCACTTTGCCTCAGGTATTCCAGTCGGTAGTCTGTATGCATCGGCTGTATCCAGTCCTTGGATAATAGATTCCGGTGCCACTGACCACATGACTGGCTCCTCCCATGTGTTTCACCTTTATTCTCCATCTTCTGGCAAAGACAGTGCTCAAGCGGCTAATGGTTCCCTTTCTCCTATTAATGGACAGGTTTCCATACGCTGCTCACCTACCCTTTCCTTAAAATCTGTTTTGCATGTTCCATCCTTTTCTACCGACCTTCTCTCTATTAGTAGTCATACTAGAGATCTGAACTGCAAACTGACATTTTTCCCTTCTCATTGTGTCATACAGGATCTAGAGATGGGGCACACGATTGGGGGTGGTAAGATGCAAGGTGGTCTCTACTTACTTGACACGGGTCAGCCTTCTACTTTGCATTCGGCTTCCTCTACAGCTCATCATTTACAGTCCACCTCGTCACCTGACCTTCATCTCTGGCACTGTCGGCTTGGTCATCCATCCCTTAGTACTTTAGCTCTTTTGTTTCCCCACTTGATCAAGCATTGTAATAGGAATGAGTTTTTATGTGAGTCTTGTGTTTTGGCCAAACAGACTCGTCCCAGTTATTCTTCATTAAATAAAAGAAGTGAGTCTCCTTTTGCTTTGGCTCATTCTGATGTGTGGGGCCCTGCCCGTTGTACTTCCATTTCTGGTCATAAATGGTTTATCTCCTTTATAGATTGTTATACTCGTGCCACCTGGGTATACATGATGAGCCATAAAAGTGAGGTCTTCCACTGTTTTCAGTTGTTCCATCATATGGTTCAGACCCAATTCAATGCCACCTTGCGAATTTTACGAAGTGATAATGGCAGAGAATACATGGAGGGTCAGTTCCAACTTTATTTGGCTGTACATGGTATTGTCCATCAGACCAGCTGTATTGACACACCTACCCAGAATGGGATTGCTGAGAGGAAAAATCGACATCTCCTTGAGGTGGCCCAGGCCATTATGTTTACACGGCAGGATCCTTCCCAATACTGGAGTGATGCCATTCTTACCGCTGCTTATCTCATCAACCGTGTGCCTACCCGTGTCCTTGATGGTCGTTCCCCCGTTGACCTCCTCCAAAGTTCCTCCTCCTTTGTGGTTCCCCCCAAAGTTTTTGGTTGTGTCTGCTATGTTCGCAATCATCATCCTCATGGGAAATTTGATCCACGGAGCATTTGGTGTATTTTTCTGGGCTGCTCTGCGACCCAGAAAGGATACAAGTGTTATCATCCACCTACTCGATGTACTTTTGTCTCCATGGATATTGTCTTCCATGAGTCCTTGTCGTATTATTCTCAGACACCTCTTCAGGGGGAGCAGGATCAAGGTTTTGAAGATGTGTCTGCCATTCTTCCGGCTCCTATTCAGGGGGAACCCTCTGTAACTTCAACCCCTACAGTGGTTCCCCATCAGGGGGAGCGTAGACCAGTCAGTCAAATCCCTGTTGATAAAGTATATACCCGGGAGCGCACAAGACAAGTTGAGACTACCACCACCACCATACCACCTCTACAATCGTCTGCACTTGATCCAGATTCAGACCCTGCTACATCATCTGGTAAGGATCCTTCTCTTGACTTACCTATCGCTGTTCATAAAGGCATTAGGTCATGCACCCAACACCCCATCTCCAATGTTGTTTCCTATGATGTTTTATCTCCTTCCTACCGTGCATTTGTTTCTTCTCTTTCCTCTGTTTCTATTCCTCATAAATGGCAGGAGGCGATTGCAGATCCAAAGTGGAAAGCAGCCATGATGGAAGAAATGACGGCCTTATTTAAAAATGAGACATGGGAGCTAGTTATTCTTCCTTCAAGAAGAAACCAGTCGGGTACAAATGGGTATTTGTTATTAAGCAGAAGCTAGATGGAACAGTGGATAGATATAAAGCCAGGCTTGTGGCCAAGAGCTTTACTCAGACTTATGGGATCGACTACCAGGAGACATTTGCCCCAGTTGCGAAGTTGAACACTGTCCGGGTCTTACTGTCTTGTGCTGTCAACCTTGGCTGGGACCTACAGCAATTGAATGTCAAAAATGCATTCCTTCATGGAGAGTTGGAAGAGGAGGTTTATATGGAAGTTCCTCCAGGTTCTTCCCCTGACAAGACCCTTGGGAAAGTCTGTAGGCTAAAAAGGGCACTATATGGGTTGAAGCAATCTCCACAGGCATGGTTTGGTAGGTTTCATAAAGCCATGGTCTCCTGTGGATACAAACAGAGTAATGCTGATCACAATCTGTTCATCAAGTGAAAGGGAGAAAAGGTCACTCTTTTTATAGTTTATGTTGATGACGTCAAGGTTCTAAGACTCGGGTCTCGGGGGCATCTCGGCCAAGCCAGAAACCGAGTCGAGTCGAGATCTCGGCGAGTTGGTGCAAATTTTTTTTTTTTTTACTCGAACCCCCAACTTTGTGGGTTTTACACATATTTTGGGTCTGAAACTTGGTATCTAGCCTATTTCAGGCCATTTAAACACAATGGCATGCCCAGATTTGCCAAAAAACAAGTCCAAATATGAGTTTTACTTTGGACCATAGGTTGGTAGGCGACGAGTCGTACTAAAAGTCTAAAACAACCTACTCTATATATAATTCAGTAAAACTTAGCAAATTTAGCAATCAAAACATTCTAATTAATACATATCAAATTATCAATCAAAACATTCAAATAAAAAATACATTACATCAATGTTCACTGAATTTGTTACATAAAATATGATTGAGTAATAAATTCATCCCCACATTGATCCACAAAGAATTCCCATGTCATGGAATTGCTATAGTATTGCACATAGTATGACACAGCTACCATATAAGTCTTCTCATCAACATATACCAATCTCCCTATCTTAGGGTACATGGGAGGTTGTTGGTATGACGTGTAAGATCCACTGCTACTGTCATATTAAGTTTGAGGCATATATGGCTGGTTTGGGACTGGAAATATGTACCCAAAACCTGACCCAGAGCTTTGTCTGTCATACTTAGCTGCTGACTGCCCATACTGACCATAGGCACTATAATCAGAACCGGTGCTCTCCTGGCCATAGTCATAGCCATAATGATGCTGAGATGATTGCCATGACTAATGCTCACTAGTAGTATCTATACTCATGCTTCCGAAACTTGCAAGCATGGTGTTAATACTGTTGTCATCATCTTGAGCATCTGACTGATGTGAGTGTTGGCGACCCTTCTTTCTTTTGTATGTTTTAGGGTGGCCACCATGGTCTTGATCTTAAGTGGCATGCGTAAACTAAGACTCACCGGTGAAACGCACAGGGTCCCCCTGCGTTCCCACCTCATACTGGTACTGCTCGCGCATCCCCTCATGACAATCATCATAATAACCGCCACTCGGCATGCCACGACCACCACCACCACCACCACCATCATCACCATCACCATCATCACCACAACCATCATCATCAGCAGCAGGACTTGCTACAGCAGGCTCAAAAGGTTTCAGTGACTCTGCATGTGCATACCCCTCTTGCGACGACATATAATCCTCAACATCAGTGCCGGTTACAGACGCAATGGTGGGGTCTGACCTACCCCCAGGCTGATCCATATCAGGTGTACCACGATCCCTCACCCACTGGAATAGGGGATCCTCATCGTCATCAGAGTCCTCTTGGAAAATGTTGGACAGTTCAATGGGTTCTTTATCATTGGCCTCAATTCCTTCACGTATGTGCCTCATCCTTAATCTCGTATTGTAGTGCATATACACAAGTTGCTCGATCGTTCGCTACCCAACCTGTTCGCCTCTTTGAATGTATCAATGAGAATGTACTCGATTGCGCTCACATCAGGAGGATGGACAAGTTTGTGAGAGCTCTCACTGCTACCTTCCTCGAGGTTGGGTGAACTTGTACCATAAAGCACCCACCGATCTTGCATTACATATATAGAATAGTAAGAATATGTACATTCTAAAGAGATAAAATTATAATTCATAAATGTAAATATGTAATATCATGCCACCTACCAGGGTCTGACTTTTGTCTACCCTCCACTGCAGCTTGCCGACCGAAACTTGCTGAGGCCTCTCTAAAGTATTTGATCTAATTTCAATTTGAGGAATTAGCATTTCCTATTTAGTAATTACATTCATAAACTAACTACCAAAGTCTCATACTCTCACCTCATCATTGCAATGATTGTGTCTTTGGATTGAGCTCTAACCGCGATGGTTTGAAGCGCCTCTAACAATTCTATGTCTAGCCCAAGATCATGGGAGTAGTGATACTTTGGATTCAAATAGTATGCTGGGAAAGTAGACACCACAAATACGATTTGTTAGTGACTTTACTGACTTAATGCCTTTGGGTTTTGAATATGTAAATGTAAAAAAGTTATAACATTTAAAGTGTAAAGTATGTTGAACTCACCAACTTTATGCAATGGATGACTCAAGTGCTTCTCCCACCGCTCATCAATGATGTTAGTGTAGGACTTTGCACTTCGAGGTATAGCAGCTCTAACCATTTCCTTCATTTTTTGGATGGCAGCATAAATGTGGGCCAAGGCAGGCTTCTTCTCTATATCAACCATCCTCAGTACTGCCACAACTGGCTCTAATATGGCAACCACTTGCAGTGGTCTGTTGTGCTGCCTTTGCATCTCCTGACTTAGAACCTTGCCAACCAAACCATTTATCACTTGCAAACATAGACCTCAGACCTATCGCCTTAGTCTGAAAGCTCTTCAATGCAATGTAATTGGTGGCAAATCGAGTGACACCATGCCTCACTAAATCTCCATTGCATTTCTCCCTCAACAAGGCTAGAGCATAAGAATGGTTGTACACAAAAGTTGTCACTTGTCTTGCCTTATTTACCACACCCGCCACCAAAGTCTTTTTCCCCATGTCCTTCAGCATTAAATCAATAGAATGGGCTATACATGGGGTCCAAAAGAGCCGGATCCTCTTACTCTTCTTATTCATCAACTTCTCTCCAGCCTTTTTAAAGTTAGAACCGTCATCCGTCACAATTTGGATAACGTTCCTTGGTCCTACCTCCTCCACCACTTGCTTCAACTCCTTATACAAGTATGATGCATCCTTTACATTATTTGATGCATCGATGGACTTCAAGAATACAGTCTTTCCATTGCAACTCACCATGAAATTTATGATGGATAGTCTAGTAGGTCCAGTCCATCCATCAGCCATAAGAGTAACCCCATATGTCTCCCACATTGGCTTCAAACTATCAATGTAATCTTTCAGCTCTTGTACCTCCTGAAGCAAATATACATTGTATAATTCATGTGGTGAAGGTCCCTTCTATCCTGCACCAGCCCTCCCTGCAGCATCAAAGAATGCATTATAGTATGTTCCTTGTGCTACATTGGCTGGAATTCCATGGTAAAGCATGAACTTGCTGAAGGCTTTTCGTGCTTCCTCTTGTTTACCACCAAATATTTGCGGGATGGTTGGCTGGTAGGCATCTTGTTGCCTAAAAGTTGTGGGATCCTGCTTAAAAATGGGATCTGGAGCTTGTACTCGTGGTCGGGTTTGGGGTCGTGGTATATTTCTTGTCCCAGTGCTTTTCCTCCTCTCATCTTCTTGCACTGGTGCAGCTGAGCCAGATCCACCAGCTCCTCTTACTTGCTCATATGTTCTTATATTCTTAAAATGAAAACTTTGTCTACTCTCAGCCAAAGCCTGCTGGTAAATTCTCAATTCAGCCTCTGATAGAAACTCACCAGGTGGAGGCCCAATGTCAGTATCATCTCTGCCACGGACCTCTACACCAGTCCTCTCTAGTACTTCCTCTGTGCCTCATCAAACTCTTGTTGCATTCTTTCCCTCTCAGCTTTCTTTAATCTTCCTCCTTTCAAGTGTTGTGCCATTGTCACTTTCACTTGGACAGGAACATTTGGGCATGAGACAACATCCTTGCCTGCACGGACAAGTGTTGCTTTAACCTAGTGGCTCCTCCAGGATAGCAACTTCCTACAATAATTGCATTTGGACTTCTTTTTGTCTCGGACATGGAGACTCCATGTTGCCATGCTATATCAGACATTGTGTACAAAATGTCTTATATTTTACACTGTTACATAAAAAAGCATGTATTAATAACCATGGATCACTTAAAGTAAGGTATTCAAGACTTAAAGTATGTTATTCATAACTCTTAAACGTAATGTCAAGCAACTAGAACTATGAAATAACTATCTCTTATTTATCCCCTAACCCTAGTATTTATTTCTTAATTAAAAATAATATTTTGAATTTTTTTTAAAAATATTTATAACTTAAAGTATAAGAAAAATATAATGTAATGATGTATTTGACACCATTTCAAGTTGAATATTATGTACATATGTTGTACATAATTTTCCATAAGCAACAAGTATTTTTCCTTAATATTATATATATTTTATAAATTTTTATAATATATTTATTAAATTTGAAAAATAAAATAATTTTTTTAATGGGTGAAAATAAAAAATTAATCCATGGGGCTGTAGAGCATCCCAAGTTGTTTAACATCTATCAAATTCATTTTCAAACAATCACTATTCATCCTATTTTTTTCATTTTCTTTTTTCAAATAAATCATTTATTTTTCCAGAAATTATAATAAAAAATTTAATAACTGAAAAATAAATCCGACTCCATCAAGTGATAGATCGGGCAAAGATGTTTAACATAGATCAAAACCACATGAATCTAACAAGTATTACACAAATTTTTTTGAAAAAAATAGATTTGGGAAAAATTAGAAAATACCTTTGAAATCCAAAAATAGGTGATGATTTGGAGCTGAATCTTCACTTTACCACTTGAATCTCACTTTAAACATCATAATCCACCAAAGATTTGAGAGAAATAGGAAGAAATTTGAGAAAGAGAGAGCTCTTGGAGTGTTTTTCTCTAAACTTTAGAGAGCTTTGGACAGAACTCGAGATTTCCGAGTTCTGTACATTGCTCTCTTTTAAAAAAATGGGCATATGGGTCATGAAAACTGGGTAAAAAACCATATAACTCGATACCGAGATCTCGTCGAGTTCTCGGCGAGATATTGAAATTTTATAACTAAAAAAAACAGAGAAATGGCAATCGAGACTTGGCCGAGATCTCGGCGAGATATTGCAGTTTTAGGAACCGACTCCCATCTCGACTCGCTATCTCACAAACCGAGAAACTCGGCGAGATCTCGCGAGTTCTCGAACCATGGTTGACATAGGTGTGACTGGTAATGATGCAGATGAAGTTTCTCACCTGAAGACTTTCTTGGGACGAGAATTTGACATAAAAGATCTAGGACAGCTAAGATATTTTCTTGGGATTGAAGTTGCCCATTCTCCCAAAGGCATCTTTCTCTCCCAAAGAAAGTATGTCTAGATTTACTATTAGAGACTGGTTTGCTTGGTTGTCATCCTTGTGACACTCCTTTGGAAGCTACTACTCATCTGCAAGAGAAGGATGGTGAATCTGTTGATAAGGGCAGATATCAACGATTGGTGGGAAAACTGATTTATCTCTCTCACACCAGACCAGATATTGTTGTTGCTGTAAGCCTAGTAAGCCAGTTCATGCATGATCCTAATTCCACTCACATGGCTGCTGTTCTTCGTATTCTCCAATACTTAAAATCAGCTCCAGGAAAAGGGATCCTTTTGTCTCCTCATGACCATCTTCGCATTGAGGCTTACACAGATGCTGACTAGGGTGGTAATCCTGACAGGAAGTCTACCTCAGGCTATTATACTTTTGTTGGAGGAAATCTGGTCATATGGCGGAGTAAAAAACAAAATGTTGTGGCAAGATCTAGTGCTGAAGCTGAATTCCGTGCTATGGCCCAGGGCATATGTGAGTTATTGTGGCTTCAGAGTTTACTCCTAGATATCCGTGGTTCTGTTCATCTTCCAATGATGTTGTACTGTGACAACAAAGCAGCAATTAGCATTGCCCACAATCCAGTGCAGCATGACCGTACAAAACATGTGGAGATCAACAGACACTTCATCAAGGAGAAGTTAGAGAGTGGGCAGATTTGTATCCCTTTTGTGAGGTCTGGAGATCAACTAGCTGATGTCTTCACCAAAGGGTTGAGTGGGAAGTTGTTTCATCCTAGTCTAGTCAAGTTGGGCATGTGTGATATCTATGCCCCAACTTGAGGGGGAGTGTTGAGTTATGTTACCCGATATTATAAGGGTAGTTTTGGTATTTCTCTGTATTTTTCTCCTTCTATTTCCCTATAGCTATCATGGTCGGCTATACAGGGTTATTGATGTAATTTCAGTGCTTTTATGAAAGTTATAAATATAAGGGCTGAATAATCATATCGATTATTCTAGCCATTCCCTAAATTCTGTTTTGTTAACAATAATAATGTATTATAAGAATTCAGAATAATGAGTTATGATTCACATGGAAATCAGAAAAGACAACCATATTTCAGTAGGTACCAGGACTTATCAAATCAATGGTATCCCATCCTGTTCACAGAAAGACAGAGAGACAAAAATAGAACATCACACAAGAATAATTTTCAAGATATGAAATAAAAGGACAAATGACTTGGAATAGCCAACTAGAAACATTGGGGTCCAATATAACTCAAATTCAAATTCTAAATATACAACAAAATTAATCAACAATTGGAAAACTTTCTGGAGCAAACAATGTGCTCAAGGCAATGCCCAGGTGACCAAAAATGTGTGTGCAAGAAATTGCCTATCAATAGTTCAAAGCTAAAATCAAGTTATTAACCAAGCATTTTAAGGATTCACTATTTATGATACTAGCAAAGGCTCCTTAAAAACTTTAATGAGAGGATTATTAAATTCTGTAGGAAATTGGGGTGGTCAAAGCAATAATTTTACACACACACACCCCCCCCCCCCAAAAAAAAAAAAAAAAAAAAGAAAGATAAACAGATCAACACAACAATTTCTTAACCTTAACACAAAGCAGAAAACAATACTCATACAAGTGACAAAACCAAATACTGCAAAGAGTAGTCTGATCTCCAGTACCCATTGACTGACTTCATTTTTTATTTTGGGTGAATGACTGACTTCATTTTAAATTAGAAATTGTGGTCGTCACTAGTAGAGTCGATTGAATAGTCAATCCTGAGGCAACATTTTAACTACATTGCATGGAGACTGGTGCAGAAACAGCACAAAAGAGGCAATTATCTGAGAAGTTAATAGAATTATTCAGTATGCTCTCCGACGAGATGTCTCATATGCCCATTTTTCAGACAATGGGGGTTTCCATGTCAAATACATTCAAAGCATGGGGCATGAAGAAATTTGGTACGAATGCTCAAGGACCAAGGTACAGACTTCAAAGGAAAGTTGATCTGTTCTAACCATACCAATTGCTGAGTTCTCATTAAGGTTCACATAAGAGAGAGAGAGAGAGAGAGAGAGAGAGAGAGAGAGAGAGTAGTAATATATAATTAAACAGAAGCAACTAATACCACATTCTTGCATAGAAAATAAACAACATATTTTAAATTCTTATTATATCCATAATCCAATCATAAATACTTGGAGGAACTCGATAATGAGATACGGGTTTGGATCTAGAGATGATACATGAAGATTCCCATACAGGGTACAGAAGACAAAGCTACCCAATTATTTTTACCATTTTCTCAACATTATCTACAGGTTTTCAAATAACTTCTTAATTGATAATTACTCCTTTACTTCTTAAAGTATTTGCCTTTCTTCATCATTGTAGGCAAAGTCGTGGTTTGTGTAGGTTTTGAAAGAGAACATATGGTGCGATTCTTTGCTAACCATATCCTTGGTTGCTGCAAACTTTTTATGGGTTTGTCAAGCATGGCTCACTACTAGTCATTGACGACTTTACAAGTTATGACACGCTACATCTATATGAATTGAGAATTATATATAAATCAATAAATAATCAGTCATTACTGATCCAGACAGTCTCAGTAGTTACAATTTCTGCTTGCTTAGCCACTTCAATATCTATCAGCAAAAACTCATTCAAATAGGCCAAATTTCAGCAAGCCCAGGCTAAAGACATGTGTCCAAAACAGATTTCAAAAGTTTCAACCTTGAGCATAACAGATACAGTATGCCACGATGCAAAAGCTTTCAGGATCATGCTAGATAGAAGTTCCACAAAAGTTGAGATAAATTCAGGTAAGCATGTTTTCTTGCAGACTAGATATGGACGATTTAATACTGTTGAGGACTAAGAGAAATAACAAGTTGTTAAAATAATTCTATCTTCCTCCACAAATTGAAGGATGACACGTGAGAATATTGGAGGAAATAAATAGCATACCCATAATGAAGCTAAGTAGATAAGGTACAGTGATGTGAAGTTCATCCGGCAAAGCCTTCAAGACGGGGAGCAAAGGTTGAAGCTGGGACTTGCCAAATGATGTTGCTACATGAAAAGGAAAGAAATATATAAACTGTATGCATCAAGAGGGGGGGGGGGGGAATCCCGACTTTGTAATGAAAAAAGTTAATCTGCAAATTTTCCCACTGACCTGGATTGACTAAAACCAACACTAGATCGATAGTAGGGTTACGAGCAGCAACTGCAAGAGCTAAGCATCCTCCCAAAGAATCACCAACTAAATAAATTGGCTTATTTGGAGAAAATGTATGCTCAAGTACCAAGATGTTTTCAACAAATTTCACTAGCCCTTCACAAGAGAAAACCCAATAAACTGATAAATATTTAATGTATAACAAAAACTAGTTTCATCAACTTTAACAACAAAAGGTTGACATTTAGGTGAAAATCTCACAGCAATTCAAAAAATAGGATACCTTTTTAACCATTAATATGTAAGACTGCACCATTACAAAAAAGAATAGAAAAGAAATCCAATCAAACACACCAAGGAAAACTCAGTGAATATTAAGAAATACTGAACAATCAGGACCTTCAAATGGTGTCCGATCATAAACAGGAATGTGCATGCATCTAACTTCAAAAACCCTGCAGCCAAAGCAATTACAAATTAGTACAAATACTGACTTAGGTATGAACCGGGTTTGATAAAACATAAAAGTACACAAAAAGTTCAACTATAGCATTTATTAAAATTAAAATAAAATAAAAAAACCTCAAGTACAATTTTTTCACAAAGGAGGATAAAAAATGCAGTTTCTCAAGACATTCCATGTTAATGGTTTCAAATGGCATGACTCCGGCATGAAGAAACTACAGAAAGAAAAATAATAAATGGAAAGATACAGATGATTCCCTGATTTTCTCCTGGTATATACTTCAAATTGTTGCAAAGGTTTGGAGGAAGGAACAAGGAAGTGTGGAACCCACATATGTTTTGGGATGGGAATAACTCAACATCTTTCTTGCTTTCTTTTGAGAAGGCAAATAATATTGTTCCTCCTCAAGGAGTCCTTTATTGGATAATGAAAACCATATGGAAAGGCCAAAAACAAAAGGAGAAACCAATACACAAAGGCATAGACAATCGGTGTAGACCCAAGCACTGTTGACTCAAATGTCATTAGAGCTCAGGAAACGATGGTCTTTGATCTACAAAAGGACTCCACAAGATACTTAACATTATTTTTCAACAGGTCTCACTATCTGACAATTGGATGGCTGACTATTGGTGGTAGTAAGCTGGAAAACTGGAAGCAGCAGTAGCAGTGGCAATATATATAGAGAGAGAGAGAGAGAGAGAATGGGCTGGAAGAAAGAAATTTAATTGTATGTTGAAGAGACATTGGGGAACATGGATTATTTTATTTTGGCAATGATCACTATAAGAAACTAACTAATATTAAAAGTTCCTATTTAGTCACTTTTGGTTCATTTTAGACGAGTTTTAAACTTTTAATGAAAAAAGAAAGCTTTTCTTTATCCTTTTACTCTACATCTTGATGTAGAATCTTTGGTTCAAAAATCAAATCAATCTTCAAAAAGTGAAATTAAAGCCCAAAATAACCTAGAACAAAAATCAGCTAAAGTGGAAGCAGAAGATAGAAAGGTTTCTGTTTAGGTACAAAACAGCATATGAAATGTAGGAAAAAAATAGATTTTGAAGATAAATTAGAATGAGGGTTTAGAGGAATGGCAGTGGATTATTGGGATGGGCTAGCATTAAATAGAACGAGGGTTTTGTGCAGTTGGAGAGTGAAAATCACTACATTCATTGTAAAATTTGTATGGCACGTAGATCTGTATAGTAACTGCACAGCCCAAGTCATATGACAACTCAAAACCCGCTAAATAGAAGTCAAGACTAAAGTAGAAAACCTCTCTTAAAAGCATCTGGCTGACCTACAAAATCCTAATTACCATCCAAACTACAAATAACCAGAACTAACATAACTAGCAATGTAGAAGAAGTGAGGAAGAAAGGAGAGAAGAGACTACCGCAAGAGAGAATGCAGTCCATAACAGCGGCAGTTCTCTCCCCATTGTTTATATAAGTAATCAATTACAATACCCCAAGGACTAGAAGACTCTTCAGTCCTTGCGTTAGTAGAAGACTTATTAACCTTAGCATTAACTACTAGAAACATCTAAAAAACTAAAACTGACTATCACAGGGGTCTGACAATAATATCCCTGCGGTACTACAAACATAAACATATCATATCTTAACACAAAGTTTCAACATTTTGACCATAAGACAAGGTACTCCATCTGCACCCTCCACCCCTCCCCCCAAAAAATTGTGGCGTTCTAAATGAAGTTCTGTTAAAAATGGACACAACTAGGGATGCTTTAGAACCAAGAGGTTTAAAGATAAGCCAGCAGAAACCAAATAAGGGGTGCATATTTTAACAAAAACAGGACTAGAAATGAAAAGATTGGTTAAAACTGATTACCATGAGATACCTCAGAACAATCATTTTCATTGTCTTGGTCTAATAAAAAATAGGGAGGGTAACTGAAGAGGATGTTTCCCATATGATTAGAGTCAAGAATGAAGTGGAGTGGAGCTTCTATAGTGTTGGATGATTGATGCATTCCATTAAGGCCAGGAACATTTGATGTAACAAAATGTTAGGCAACAAGAAAACAACACATGTATAAATAGCAAAGAAAAGGATGTTGAGTTGGATGGATGACAAGACCGTGAATAATAGAATCAAAATTGAAAGCATTCAAGACAAATTAGGAGAAGTAGTTAAGTTTTAATGTTAGGGAACAAGTAGGAAAGGAAGAAGAGATTGGAGGAGGAAGAAGAAGAAGATGGAGACAAAGAGAAAAGAGAGGGATGTATTTCGGTGGGAACTCTTGTGTGTTGAGAGACTTCTCAACACACCTAAATAACTTTATTACTAGTTAGAAGATAATTACATCCAACTCCCTAGTCCCTAGGGAGGTAAAAGATAACAAAGGATAAAAAACAGAAATTACATAAAGAGGAAACTAGACATTAAGCTAGTTCCTAAACTACCCTTATTACATAGCTTCTAACAAGTCTAACAGAAGTACAAATATGTGACAAAATAATTAGAAACCAAGATGGATGAGATCATTTGTAGTGGTATGGAGTTGTCCTTTATTTTATATCCTTGACATTTTTGCGTATGAGGATGGGCCATATCCCATAACTGAAAACATTCAACACAGATCCTCTACGGCGCAGCTGCCCGCAGCGGCCTGTGCGGCGTAGACTGGGCCGCGCGCAATGACCGCCTAACCCCCGCTTGGGCAAGGCGTTTGGGCAGGGGTAAGGTGGTCTTTGTGCGCGCGGCTCAGTCTGCGCCGCTACGGGCAGCACGCCGTAGAGGATCTGGATCCAAAAACATTAGGAATTACCACTAACTGCATAATCAGTTCTCTGATTGCAACAAGGTTGCTCACACAAAATCTTATAAACACATGAGAACAAATCATTTTTTATTAAATAGCCTACATAGTCAAAAGGGAGAGTTAAGACAAGTAGACAACATCAAAGACTAATGGAAGTTCTTCCTATGACTTTGAACATGAGTGTGGATGGGGGAGGGAGACAGGCCGCCAACATAGAACAACAATTGATATATAATTTTGAATAAAAAACAAAAAAAAAAATCCCACACCATGTACTGCATCTTCTAATGATGATTCAGTTCAGTCAGGACCTTTTATTGATGACTGCGGCTGCAATTTAATTTCAACTATCCAGTGGAGAAGTATATTCAAATAGGCTAACCAGTAACATGCTTACTATTACAAACAAAATTGCATGAGATGTGAACTTGCTAAAAGATTTGTTTGCATGAACCAAATTGCTGCAAGCTATTGCCATAGTTTATTATCAAATTGTTGAAGATACATACAGTGGATGGTTTTGTTCTATCTGTCTAAATTCATTATAGTGTCCTATTGTAATTAGAAATAGCTTTCTACTATAATTAGGATTAGTTCTACTTTAGTTTCCTAATTGTAATTCTATTTTCTAGATTTGGTTCCTAGTAGGATAAGGAATCCTTGCTATGTAATACTACTTCAATACAAATAAAGGAATTGGGGGGAACTGCTGAGCAGCGATTCTGTCTCTTAGCAGCTTCCCTTTCTCCCCCCATCTTCTCTCTTTTCTCCTTTGGTTCTCTGGTTTCCCATATTTAACTTTGTTACAAATGATTGACTATTGTTCCAAATATAGATCCATCAATTTATTAGATGAGATCTCTTCCACTAAGTCAAAAAAATTTAGTCCAAAAAAAAAAAGGCAATTCATACAACAACAAGAGGCAGAATATCCAAGATAACACGACAACAATTTGAACATAAGTAACACTTTGGGTAACATCACAAGTCTGAAACACCATTACAGGCATTAGTAGTATCAAACCCAACAATTACACTAAGTATTCTGAAGAATCATATCATACTTCTTGCATCTATTAAAGAGAGAGAATCATGTTTCAGAAGCTACAGCACTTGCATGATTCGAGCATGTGTGTGCATCTGAGTCAACTCCACTTTCAGAAGAATAGGAAAATTTTGGCATACCTCCCAAGGGGCTTATGATGCAAAAGGAGCCCCAACCCGACCCCATCCATTCCTGTTTGACTCAAAATAGAACAATTAGCATTTAGTGAGGATTCACAGTCTCACAGACCCCAGAATTAAAGCAACAGAAAATAGAACGAATATCACTAAGCGAGTGTACATAAACTACCAACAACAATCAATGAAACAGAAAAGGGCCCACAATGAAAGTATCATATAGATAGAAAGAACCAACTCGAGGTTGAAATCGAGGTCCTCCAATGTAATTTTTTAAATTGATCTTATGAGCATTATAAAACTTAGCAAGCATAGAAATACCTGTGAAGCTGATAATCTACAGTAATGCAGCAATTATTACCAGGCAAAAACAGAAGAAGGGGAGATTCTTTTATAGGAGGCCCACATGCAACAGGGCAAAACCAGCGAGGAGGGCCGCCGTCGGGCTTAATCATCTCCTTTGATATGTCCAAATAATCCTTCACAGTCTCTTCCCCAAACCCATCATCCCACAACACTTCCAGCTCCTCGGAAACCGTATCCTTCACCAACCTCTTCCTTTCAAGGTTAGAACCCACTCGACCATTGCCTCCATCGCTAGCTCCAGACCCAATCCTCCCATCCTCCTTTGACAAAGGAGCAGGACCATCGGTTCCGACCGTATCCGAAGGCAAAACCGAACGATTCCCAGTCGCCGACACATGAACACGGAGCCGAGCAGAGCACTTGAACTCGGAACTCACAGGAAGAGAAGGCAAAATCCAATTACGGATAGAAGAACTGAAAGCTAGAGCGGACGGCATGGTTTCGAAACTAGGGTTCGTTCGTTGGAATTTGGAAGCTGAAAGAATAGGATATTAATACATAGATATTTAAAGGAAGTAACGGATGCAATCAATCACATTTCTCTTGCCTGACATTCTCTATAACAGACAAATAGCAAACCAAAAAGTTTTGAACTTCCAGAAAAGTTGTTTATCTCTCTCCATCTTGAGTTTGGTATTTCTCATCTGATTCAGACGTGAAAACCAAGAGAATGGATATATTTGGAAGGTTGTGCAGCCATTTGTCAGGAATCGAATAGTTTGGACTGTATATTCGGTACAGTTCATGAATCGTGGTGGGAAAGAAGAACTTTGATTCCAGGGAAAGCAAAGCAAGAACCATATCTCTCTGTCACACACACTCAGTGTGCTTGCGTGGTGCGTTTCTGAGCAGAAAAAGGGAAATGAGTGGTGAGGATGAATTTTGGCGGGAGAGTCGTTAGGTTCATATCTCTCTCTCTCTCTCTCGGCCAGACCTTTCTCCGTATGATTTTTTTTGTCGTTTCAACTCAGAAGAGTAGATAGACGCCCTTCCTTACATGTGAATTTACCGTAATACCCTGGCTCCGCTTCATGCTTGGTTCTCAAGGCCTTTTTTGCTGGTCCTCTATCCTAACGGTGTCAAACTGGTCCTAATCGATATGGTTGGGCCTAATTAATCCCTACCCATTTAAAATCCTACACTGTTTTTATATCATTTAATTAATCGGACCTCATAGGATAAGTATAGACATGTTTATATTCTATTGGTCAATTATCCAATTCGTAATCGAGGTCAAGTTAATTGGGTAATAATCGATCTTTAAACATGCTAATTAGATTAATCGAGCTATAAACAAGTTATAAGTAAGTCATAAATGAGTTGATCAAACTATAAATAATCTAATTGGGTTATAAACGGTCGGTCTCAAATCAATTACCAATGTTAGTCAATTGCTCCCAAATTGTGTATCTATTGGGCTACAACCAAACATGGTTAACGTCTAAATAATAATCGATCTAAGCCTAGCATTGGACCATTCACTAATCGGTTGGTCTAGTTTCAAGCTTTAACATTTCTATCCCCACTATTGGATGAAGCGTATGATGTACACCAACTATATACACAATCCGTGTAAAAATACCAGGTCTATTAGTTTGGTCAACGAATTTATAATGGGCCAAGTTTTTCTTGACCACTAGCAGTGACAAAGAATCTCCACATCCACTCCTATTAGTAATATCACCTATAATAATAACCAAAAGTCTAATCATACGATCACATCATCAATGTATATAAGATTCCTCCACTCCATACGTGAAGGAAGTTTTTCTAATCCTTTTTGAGTTTTTGGCTTTCATTGTAACGGCCAGTCCAAAAACATGAAGAAGGCTAGATTTGTAAAATATGGCAAAATAGAGTGGCATTACTTAGCCTCCTTCTTTCCCTACCTTTTATGGCAAACATCCAAGGAATGACAGTTGCATTGTTGGGTATTCAGTCCAAAGCGGCTAGCCGGCTATGGTCCACCACCACTAGCGATGGCCTGGTCAGCAATTGCACAAGTCAATTCAATACAAGCATCACATCATTGCCACTCTAAAATCATTATTTTGTGTCTTTTTTATCAAGATAAGTTTCATTATTGAATAATTATCACTTCCAATTCCTCTAATAGGGGGAGTGGACCCTATTTTGGACAGTGTTTTTGGGCAGAGGATAGGATGATCATTTCCGTCCATGTGTAGAATTGAGGGAATTGAAAAAAAACAACAAAATGTAGTGGATAACGATTCTACATACTTTTCCTCACCTTTGAAAAAACCTCCATACTTTCCCAAAAGAAACTTCTTAAAAAAGGATGGAGTTTCCCTTAATTAGTTAATTCATTGTGAAGAAGGAATTCTTTGGGACCATTTTCTATCATTTATTTGAATAAATGTCTTGGAATAGTGGAAGGCATTTTGGACCTCTAACATTTAAGGGATGTTAGAGGGGGATACTACCAGCTATAGATTCATGGGTATGTTTTGTGTTCGATAAATGTGTCCATCAAACCTACCCAAGCATGTCAAATAAAGTTTATTATTGTCATTTTATCTTACCAAAAAAAAATTGTTATCATTTTATATGTGATGTGTTGTTCTAAGTTTATACCTTAAAGTGTCCACAACTATAGACAGTATTGGGTGTACTGTTCATAGGGATGCCATATTATATATTTCGGGTTGCGACTCTAAGATATGTGTGTGAACATTCATTTTGTTTGGGTATTAGACATGATCATTGTGAGGGTTTTGTATGAATCACCATCAGTTGTTTATACAGCAAGGCTCTCTGGTAATTATTTTTGTCTTCATTCCTAATATGTCCCTACCATTACAACTATACTTTGTGCATCTTGGTGTACTAATAGTTGATGCATGCATTGACTATTTATCGGTAAGCTAGATTCATATTGTGTATCTATGACTGATGGAGATGTTCAACATTGCATCTACCTCCCAATTAAGGAGAATATCATGAGAGAATCTACTAAAAATTAGTGAACGAAATTCTAAATTCAATGGCAATTTTATAAATTGTAACAAGTTTTATTATTATTATTTGTCATGATAAAGTGTGAAGTAACTCATCTCTCTATTTTTTTATTTTTTTTTTTGGCAAGAGATCTCTACTTGGTCACATGGTCTCTACACAAACGTCTGGGCCAATGGGGGAACACGCCTAGGTATCTACCCAGGGGGCGGAGGCATCATCTCACGGTCCCAATGAGAGGGCATAGGAAACACCACCAAATAGAGATCTTTTTCCCTTTTTTTTTTTTTTAAGTAAATTACATGCACCCCCCCCCCCCCCACTATTTTGAAACAATATCAAACCACCCGAAATAGTTTCACTTTTTACGTGCACCCACCTGGAATTTAAACGACTTACAAATAAGCTCCTACCGTCAAGTGTAAAACGTTAGTTGTAGTTAAACTTTTTTAAAATCCTATTTTACCCTTCAGTAATTTACAGACTCGTCAGCATGGTGGCTGCAAGAGCCTTGCAGTTGGGTGTCCCTCCCTCACTCTGCAAAACTCCAACCACACGCTGAATGGCACCCTCAGCGACCAAACCCACCTTGTTATTGTCATCTAGACTGAGATTGAGAAGGAGCGAGAGAGCGGCTTCTTGGATTCTAGGGAAACCCTCAAAATTCAAGAAGATCGAAATAATCTGAAAAATTAGAGCCGATCGGACGACAAAAGTAAGAAAGGGGAACCAAAAAAAACGACAGTGATAGTTCGATCGACCGTTAAAGGATGGATAGATCGGTGGCGAACAGAGTGAGATCCAAAAATTTCGAAACCCTATCCCTAGAATCAGAATTACAGAAGGTTAAGAGCTGAAATTGGAATCAATCGGGAGAGGATGATAGAACTTGAGCGAAAACGTGATCTATTTGATGATTGAAAGAAAGAATCAGTAAGGAATCTAGCTCGAGATTAGATAGATTTGGAAGAAATTGAAAGAAATCTGAAAGGGGGAAAAAAAAAAAAAGACGAATAGGGTAAAGCCAAGGCTCCACACTGTAGAAGACTGTGCAGAGTCTGGGTTCGTCCGGAGAACCTAGATTCTTCTTGAGTTCCTTTTGCAGTCTGAGTGCGTATTTCTCATTCCTTGCCGGAATCCAACCACCACTGTATGGAAGGTTGATCGAAGGTGTGGCCTAATGATAGAATCACCGGGTCCAACATATCTCCAAGGAAATTGGGCATTTGAAATTGTCTGGGAACTGAGTTGCCATCACTCTCTGTGTGTCTCTCTGACCTCTATCTACTTACCGAATAAAGCAAGAGAACAAACAGGTGGAGTTAAGCAGGGGAAGAGAACAGAGGAGAGAGAGAAAGAGAACAAACAACTTTCCCCTTTCTTTCTTTTGTTTTTGTTCTTCTCCAACGTCATAATCTAATGATAATAAGAGTTTAAGAACTGGGTATAGATGATAAAAGAGATCAAACAGGGAGGGAGAGAGAGAGTGAAATGCTTAACGGAACCATGGAGTGCATTAGTGCATAAAAGTTGATAAACCATGAAAGGGGCGAGTACACGGCGGTGGAGAGACTAACCTTCGCCGGAGGGTGGCTGGGCCAGGAGATGTCCGCCGACGATGGTTTGGTCTTCTGCAACCTTCGCCGGAGGTGGTGTGCAGCAAAACCTTAAATCAATTTAGGGATTTTTGGTTTGGAGGAGAAGATGTAAAAAGGGTAAAATGGTCTTTTTACTTACAAAACTAACAGTTTACTAACACCGTGAGCCATTAGGGGTTTTTTGAAATAGTAAAACTAAGGGAGGTGGTTTGATATTGTTTCAAAGTACTGGGGGGGTGCATGTAATTTACTCTTTTTTTTTTTGAATCTATACTTCTAAATTGTTTTAATGAGTTTGAAGTATTTACCCAAAAAAAAAAAAAAAAAGAGTTTGAAGTGGAAGGGTAAAATTTGTAAACTCATCTCTAATGAAATCTTATAGGAAGATAGGGATTTTCATACTCTCAAGTGCAATGCACTGCCCAATACACCACACTTAAGAATCCAACCATCCACTCAACACTTGATAGCATAAAAAGACGCCACTGCCCATGTTTTTATGGTTGGATTTTTAAGTGTGGTGTACTGGGCAGTGCACCGCACTTGAGAGGATAAATTTCTAGAAAGATAGCATCTCCCTTGGCTCTTGCCCCCCTCCCTCTCAGGCTTTCCTTCCCTCCTACCCCTCCCTTGCTCACCCTTTGCATCTTCCTCTCTCCTTTCATTCTGATGGAATCTTGCAAGTCCGACGACCTGCAAAGTTGGAATTAGGTAGTTTCAGGATTTTATTCTGTTGTCGATTTTTTTACTCTCTCTGTCTCTCTTTCTCTCTTATATATATATATATAATACTATATGATTGATTTTGATAATGAAATTTAATGTGTGAATAATCCAAACCATTCTCTAGATATTCAATAGTTAGAACTGGTGCATCCCCCTCCATGCAGTACAATTAGAAGGCTATTTTGGGGATCTATAGCATGCCCCTCGTTATAAACTTTCGATGGATGATGGGTGCAGAGTTTAAAATTAAACCATGAATTGGTCTGCAGAGTGATCCCGATCGATTCCACTCTAATCGGTCAAAATCGATGGAAATTGGCCAAACCCTAATTCACATACAAGATCGGATCTGGATCAGCAGCCTGAATCCGATCCGATTTTTCAAACAATGTATAGGTGCCTATGATTTGTTTATAAACATACAACGACATTCAGGTTCAGGCCAAGTTAAATTGTACCAACTACCAAGAGGTGCACAAGACCAAAATTGGATATTCTTATTTGGGCCTCAAAAACACAATTCAGCCCATCCCAGACTTTGCAAAAAGTCCATGTTGGTTCTTTTCTTCTTTCATTGTGTCTCGAATCAAGCTAGCTTGAGAAGAGGTCCCGGACCGCCAGCTTAAAGTATTTTTATCTGCTCCATTTCCCCAAGTTCCTCTAATAGAGGGGGTGGATCCCACTCGGGCAGTGTGTTTGGGCAGGGGTAGGGTGGTCATTTCTGCCTCTCTCTATTAGAGGAACTTGGGGAAATGGAGCAGATAAAGGTCCCCGCTTAAAGGAGAGGCGAATAGGGTTAGTTTTTGTTGTTTTTACATGTTTTAGATAGATTGTTTTCTCTCATCTTTTATGGGTTTTATTGGGTTTATTTATTTGTTTATCTTTTTTGGTTTTGCTTTCCCAAGGTTTTGGAACTTTAGTTGATTATTCATCTTCAAACGACTTGAATCGATTAACTAATCATCTTCTATGTATCTTGGTATTCCAATGGGTTAATTTATGTTTCGTTTGAATGGGTTAATATTATAATTCCTATTTTGGGAAGGGGTTTCATCTGGCGTTGGAAACTGTTTATGATCATTATATTCGATGGAAATTCTAGTAACAACTATGAACTAACTGGGATTGAAACACCATAGAAGCTGTCAGGGAAGTTTCAGCAATTTTAGTTAAAGATGATAAAAGAAAGGGAAGATGGATGAAACCACCGAGTAACAAGGGAAGAGGGGGTTGTGAAGTTAGAGATGATGCCCTATGGACAAAATGGTAAGTTCACACTGAAGGGGTATATTAGTCATTTGAGGGTAAACTTAATCAACATTGTAACACTTAACTAATGGAGTGGGAATTCAGGGGATGCAGTTGTATAATTTAAAAACACAGGGGATCGCTTTGTATTTAGTATAAACCTTAGGGGGTGGCAGTGTAATTTTTCCTCAAAGAAATTATTGTGGAAGTATTTCTTCTTTAAAAGATTTTTTTTTTTTTTTCATATAGACAAAAATCAGGGTCAGGGTCGATCAAGGTCAAGACAGGGTCAATCAGGGCCAACCCTACCCAGCCTGATCCAATCAGGGTCAATCAGGGCCAGATCGGGATTGGGAAAACCTTGGCAAGGTCGGATTGGATTGAGGTTTTTTTAGGCCCTGCCAGGGTTAGGTTGGGCTTGGGTTTAGGTTAAGGCCCCTAGGGTTGGGTTAGGGTTTAGGCCCAACCCGACCCATTGATACCCTAGTTCGATCTTCGTCCTGCAGCTACGGTTTTTGCTCTCCACTCTTGGTTCAGGTACAATCTTCCCACACCCTCACCCTCACCCTCACCCTCACCCTTGTACCATCATTCTATTGAAGCTTTTGTTTCCAAAATATAAAGTTATTAATTTCGTTTTTGCAGGGAAAATAGAAGAAAAGTTGGATCAGTACCTTCCTGCAACTAAGGTTTAGGGGTTGGGGAAAATCGGATCTTTTGCTCTCCACTCTTGCTTCAGGTACAAGCGACCCACACCAAATCCCTTGTTCCATCATTCTGTTGAATCTATCCTATTTTATTCCTTCTTTTCTGTTGCTGTTTTCTATCGACCTGCAAAGGAGTTAATCAAACATGCCATTTTTTGTTTCAAACAATTAATTTTGTAATTTTTTTCCGGTAATTTTATTGAAAATCATTACCTTAAATAACTCATCACTCTTTGATTTTAAGGGTCTTCTTTAAGAGCCATTCTTTGTCTATATGTTTATGCGTGGAACCCCAACATGGCTAAGGTTAAATTAGTATATCAAAATCCTAAAGTATAAAAAAAAGGGGTTCCATCTTCGTTATGCATCTCCAGAAAAACTCTTTTGACTTCTAGCAACATTCCTACACCAAATAAAGCTCCTTTCCTTTTTGTTGATCAGTTAGATGGGCAGAATAAATCCATGAAACTGTGGTCATTCTTGATGGTGATGACCCAGCCCATGTTACCTAATATTAGGAACCCTAAAATTAACCATTTTGAATGCCTGAGTCTGAATACTAAATCGTTGCATCAATCTGCAATCACTAAAACCATAGGGGTTTATAACGTGGACCCAAATTTCCACAGTTTTGATAACTTGAACCCCCATGGTGAAAAAAATATGTACCAAGCTAACACTTGCCTGACATAGATAGCTGGATTTTTTCTTCATTTATTGAAGCAGTTTGTTCCAAACATTTCTTATTTCTAAACTTTTTAGGAATTTTTCTTCAGTTTGAGTTCAGTTTTGTTTCCTTTGTTAAAAGCCTGTTATGTATTTGGTAGGGATGTCTAGGTTTTGGGGTCCTATTTTCTTAAGAAAGAAGACTATATCACATTATTGGGACTAGGGACACTAGTGTTTGGGCTAGTCCAAGATATAGATACATATACCCAAATGATGTGGTCCCAAACTCACTAATGGCAACAAATCAACTTAAAAAAATGACAATCAACCACAGATTCTGACATTTTTCTCTCCCTCTCCTAAAACTCAACTTCAACACAAAGAACACTGTTTGCAAAGCATAGTTGTCACGGCGATCCAAGTCGGTGGAGGGGTGTCTGATCGATATATCGACACGTCGCCCGCCATGGCGTTGCCATGGCAATCATGTCAACCATGGCAGAATTGTAATTAAATCCAAAGTTGAATGGCAAACTAGTAGATAAATCAAGATTTATAAGAGCAATGGCAAAATTGTAGTTAATCTGAAGTTGTAAAGGAGTGGCAGAACTGTAATTTAATGGAGTTAAAGAGAAAACTGAATGGGCTAAACAGAATAGCAATAGAGAATATAGGGGGTTTAATTTAAATAATATAAGTTGTCCTTGCTTGCAATTTTAAAGACTTAATATGTCTTCTTCAACCTTGCAATAACACGATAGAAAGAAAAAACTCAGAAACCAAGGCTAAAATAGGAGATTTAGGGAAACAGGGAGTGGGTCTAAGGTTGGGGAAGAAACAAAAAATTAAAGAAGAAGAAATCGAAAAGGGAAAGAGACACAGGATTCCATGGCGTAGGTCGATATGCACATTTCTCCTGCGCCAGGACGCCATGGCGGCGCGATGGCGACGCCATGACAACTATATTATTTGCCTATAAAAAACCATAATTTATCTGTAATCTTTCAAGGGTGATCTTAACCTCTTCTTCCAAGCTATTTTTCATTCTTATCAGTCCTAAAATCATCAAAGGTTTCTTCTGCTAAATACCATTTGTCAACTGTGCCAAGTTTCCCAACTGTTCATAGGTAACAGCATCATCAAATGTTGCACATGAACAGGGTTCACTTCTTTTTCTTTAGAAATTACATGATTGGTTTGCAAAATAGTGTAAAAAATCTGGGAAGAGAAATGGTTTCTTTGATAGCCCACCCTTGGAAGCCTTTCCACACAGCAATGATTGAGTTTGGCTCCAAAAATTGGCACATGGTCAATCCAGACCATACCTCATTTATCCAACTATGGGAATCACCAAATCACTCTTCGATATGGCACTAGATCAGCCCTTTAGGGAGGGTTTATTGGCTGGGCCATTTAAAATACTTTTTGGCACTACTTTAGGGAGGGTTTCTTGGCTGGCACTAGATCACCAAAGTTACTTTACCTTGTTTTAATGCATAAATGAAGAAATCAGCATGTGATTATTTTAGTAGGAAAATCCTTCTATGTCTACAAGAAATCAGCATGGATAGGAAATCTGAATTGATGGGCTGAATGGAGGAAACAACCTAGGTAGAGATTGAATGGTGAGCTACTACAGAAAACCCAACTGCAATAAGGACAATTCTGAGTTCTTATTGTCCTTTTTCTTCAATCTAAAGTGTTGTGACATGGAGAATATCATGTACCTGTCAAGAGTTTAGTGGTAAAGCCAAAGTATAATATTTCGATAGTGAAGGATGGATTAAAATCTGAGCTGGTGGGAATCTTGGATCCACCTGTCAAGAGTTTGGTGGGAATCTTTGAGCCGGAAAGCTGTACCAAGTTTCTTCTCCTACATGGATCCTACCACTTGTAGGTTTAAAATTTCTTATAATATCTTAGATTATGAAGGTATGGAGCTCGGGTCTATTCCATTTGCAATCAAACAGCTTGAACATAGAACTCTTGGGGGAAAGAAATTTCCTATTGCATTGTGGAAGATATCTCCTCTTGACCTTAAGGATGCTTGAACTTGAAACTCTTGATCTTTAGTAAGAGTACTTCTAATGCTAAGTGAGAGAAGTTGTTTAATATTCTCAGCAAAATTATAAAACTCCCCTCCTTCCAAAACCCAAACCCTCGTCAGGGGAGGGGTTTTGCAGAATTGCAGTAGAGCCCTAGAGCGACACCACCACTCCAACTTAAGGAGAACTTCCAGGTATCTCTCTTCCCTCTCTCTCTCTCTTTTCCTGCTTTTCTTTTTCTTTCTTTTGTTAGAGGGGCTATGAGACTGCAAATATAGCAAACCCAACTGGTTATTAAACCTTCTCGACGTAGCCACCGCCATCGCTCAGCCCTTTCAAAACCTTCCTAACTTAATTCAAATCGGCGTTTTATTTTAAGCCCACTTTTTGACCAAATTGTTAATCAACAAAATGAAGTCTTTTGAATTTTAAGCCTTCTCAATAATTCCCGAATCTGAATTTGCAACTATGGGGGGAGATCCTTACTTATAATTCTTTTCTTTTTTGATAGATGAGAGAGAATGGTGTGAAGTCCGAAGTGATAGATCTAGGAATGGTTTTTCAGCTGTTCCGTAAAATGCATTTGGGCCCCCATGCTGGAAGCACACTCCATCTGCAAATAAATAGAGAAGCTTCAGTACATTTCTTCTCGTTTTGGTTTTGTGCAGTTTGGAACTTGGAATCTTAATTTTTCATTAATTCTGCTGATTTTTGTGCTTATTAAAAAAAATGGGTCCGACATTGTTCATTTTCCTCAGGTAAATAAGTTTGGAAAGGCTTTAGACAGTCTGTGGAGACAGCATTAAAGATATTCTTCATCTAGCACAGTTTGTCTATGAAATTATAGGCCCTGGCCAGCAAACTCTTATTCTGCAATTCCCAAGGTCAAAATATGTTACGAAGGCAAACTCGAAATATCACAGACCATCATGAGATAATTCTGCAGAACTTCTTGAATCTTATGGATAAAAATACTGTTAAGCACCCCACTGCCTCTTTCTCAACTAGTTCTGCCGATGCAATCAATTACTTAGAGTTGTCAAAGAAGCTTGGGCTATCAGAAAGAAAGCCACTGGTGACAAGTGTCACTGAGCTTAAGCGTAAAGCGAGAATGGAAAGGAAGATGAGGCAGCGGGTGCATGAGATTACTCTACAAGCCCCAGAAAATGGTATGTTAGTTAAGAGTTTAGTACCAGTTGCTCACAAAGTCTATGCCGCTAGAACCATGCTTTTCAATTGTGTTTCAAGACTTGTCAACAACATTCCTATTTATACATGCAGGTATGATAGTCCTCTGTAGGTTCTGTTGATTGGGTTTGATGTATCTATAATGGTTTTTTGTTTTTCTAATGTTCTACTCCTATTACAGCTTGTGTGGAGAAGTTTATGTTGGGCGTGTGACACATAAGATTAGATCCTGCAATGTTGCCGGGAGCCCATCTAGCAAAGAGCATAGTTGGGAAAGAGGAGGTGTGAAACACATTTTGCCCACTGTTGAATGTTTCCATCTATACGACAGGGTGGGAAGAGCTGTGTCACATGGAGAGCGGTTCCAAGTTGATCGGATTCCAGCTGTGGTAGAACTGTGTGTGCAGGCAGGCGTGGACATCCCAGAGTACCTAACAAGAAGGCGGGCTTTCCCTGTTTATAATGTTGCTGGAAGGATGATAGATTTTGAGCAGAGGTTCCCAAAGGATGTTTTGGCCGGTGAAGACATCGAAGCATTTGGATTTTGGGAGAAGAAAGAGAAGCCAGGCAGGAATAAGAAGTCTTTGGACTTTCCAGATGATCTACTAGGTTTGTTTCCTAGTTGGTTTTGTCTCCCTGTTTGTTGCTTTGCTTAGGGTGAGAAATATGTTTTCTCTGTATTAATTGGATTCGAATGATAAAAAGGGCTTAAATTCAGCTTTAGGTTGCACTACTGCTTTAGGATTTTGTGTATTGCTATGGCCACATCTAAGTGATAGCCTACCAGAAGAATGTGACTACCATATTCATACAGAACGCGTCTGTGTGGCAGTTTTGAGGGCTGCCATGCCAGGCACCTAGGACCTGAAACTTAAATAATGGTACATGTGATACAAAGAGGGTTAGGGTTAGTAGATGAGAGTTTCTTCCCTTCCCCAATCCCAGTTACTGCATCATCTTCATGATATCTTATGGATTAGGCGAAAAAAGGATACCTTCTGTCTTATAGATAAAGTAGCATAAGTGCATAACATATGTATGTAATAAAACATTTATCAAGGGAAAAAATTTCTACATTACCTTCCACCTTGGAAATGTATCTCTAGACAAGTTGTCAATTGGAGGCTATTTCTAGCATATGATGTACTGATTTGGCTAATTGACCTCTTGATAGATCGCGTATTTGTCATATTTTGCGGTTCATGTTGTCAGTATGGTTACTTTTTGTTCTTGTAATTTTACTTGTAAAACTAGAGAGGCTTGATCTAACTGTTGCGACCATGTTAATCACAATGGTTTTGACTTTGATGGTTAATCCAAAGTCCAAACCATGTCCTCTATATCCAATAGTCAGAATAGCCATATCATTTGTCAAGGAGGGTGGCCATATGAGAAGGCCTTCTTAGATGGGCCACTCAAAGGTCATTTTGCCAAAATGAAATCCTGTGGCTCACAATGTACAATGTTCTTCCCTTCTTTTATTACTCATCCCATTGTCCACCAAATTTTGATTTATGGATTTTGTCATTTGGTGAAATGTTTTCAAGCTATTACTTATCATGCAAGTGGAAGATGATTTTAGTAACGTGTCAACAAAGTTTGAGCATTAGTTGAGATGACATGTGACAAATAAAGGTGCTTCTCAATCTGTTGTGTAGAGATTTCTGTCTACAATGTCCATGTATGAAAATCTCTTCAGATCTAAAATATATTGTGGTGAATATAAGAATCTAATATTTTTCCTGAACATATAATGGCAGGCTTTATGTAGTTATTGTTCTTGCTCATTAGCTCATAGCTATTGTACTTGCTCATACTGTGAAAACGAATTTCAGATTTTACAAAGCTAACACATTTGATTGTAAGCACCATATAAGATATCTGTTGGAACAAGATTATCTTGTTGGATATGCCCAACATCTTAATGATAGTCCATTAGAAGAAAATCGTACTTGGCATTAAGCATTTTCTAATGCCCAACACATAGTAAATGTTTGTGGTTATAGGAGTAGAGATAGAATCTTGCCTCTTAGACCTACCCCCTTTCTTTTTCTTTTTTTTTTTTTGGGGGGGGGGGGGGGGGAGAAGAGAAAATCTTGGCTCCTGCCTCTACCAACATGTTTCCATGTCCTTGGTTTATAGCTATTCTTCTACTTCCTACCACAAAGTCAAGCTAGATTACAGTTGTTTCTTTTTTTTTCATTCTTTATCTGTCATAGATTAAAATACCGGATCAGAGGAGTTGACCAAAGTGGGTTTGGCCTCAATCAGCACTGACATGAGTTTTAACTGCTCAAACCGCATTGACCCAGGTCAAGTTGGAACTGGGCTCCTCTGCAATTCAATTAGTGGTCTGGTTTCACAAACTAGGGTATCTATTTAGCCTTCTCTTGGTCATTTAAATTGGATTGAACCATGACTTCAGATTTTCCTATACCTGGGTATTGTCATTGATTATCATTTTAGTACAGATTGTCTTTTTTGTTGTTATTGAATTAATACATTTACAAAACAAATAGTTTTTACATTCTAAACTAGTAAGATTTATGCAGGATTAGCTGCACGAGGCATGGAAGCATGGGAGAGTATTCAGTCGGGAGCCTTAAAACTCATGCAGAAATATGCTGTACAAACATGTGGCTATTGTCCCGAGGTCCAAGTGGGGCCCAAAGGACACAGGGTGAGGCAATGTCAAGCATATAAGCACCAGATGAGGGATGGCCAGCATGCATGGCAGGAGGCAACAATTGATGATTTGGTTCCTCCAGTATATGTGTGGCATGTTCAACAGGAACAGAATGGTAGGCCACTCGTGGATGGCTTGAAGAGGTATTACGGAAAGTTGCCTGCCGCAGTGGAGTTGTTTTCACAGGCTGGGGCACATGTGGGAGAAGCTTACGCATCTGTGATGAGGGAAGATGTTGTGGTTCCTGGATTAGATGAAGAGAAGTGGGTTGTGTGAACCCTATTATTGCTAGATCGGGTGCATTGGTTGAAAAGGATAATGGACATGGTGATACCGTGTGAGAAGGTTGTGATTCTGGCTGTGCATGTTTGAAGAAGGGATAGATGCACTTTATGGTACATGAGCTGAGATTGATTACATTCACTTGGAGTATTGGAGGATAGAGAGAGGTGAGGGTGGAGGTGGGATTCGATCCCAGATTTTTGAAACATTTGCTTTCTTTCGCGAATTGTGGCAGTGGGAGTAGTGCGTGCACCGCGGCCAAAGCGCTTTTGATTGCAGTGCAATAAACTGGAATGGCTGCGTTAAGCATCTCAATGCTGAAGATTTGATCCTGAGATCAGACGGAAAAGACTTATTGAACCGGCTCACTGAGAAGACGAAAACCTCACCAGCTGAGATAGCTACTGAAGAGTACAAACGTCCCCTGTTGGATATGAGAATTTGGAGTTTACACATCAATATCAGTTCTTGTAAACCTTAAAACAATAGGTGAATTGTTTCTGAAGTGGGTAATGACTGCAGAAATGAAGAATGGAAAATTTAGAGAAAAACTGGGAAGGGTATGGTATCTGAAACTGCCTAAAGTTGCATCATCCAACCTAAGATCACAAGTCCTTAAAGTGCTGATCTAATACAATTTGCCATGGTCACCACTAGTGATTCTTGACAGGTCAAAATTCTAAACTGTTAAGAGTGGTTGTCCAAAATAACCAGAGCCAACATTGTATACAGTGAATTGTCAAGTGTACAGAGGAGGAGTTAGCTTTAGCTATTAACAAAAAGTAGTTCATATTAAATTTTTGATGAATTTTGCCCTTGATAAGCCTTCAGATGAAAGAAAGAATGTGATAGTATACATGGAAAGTTGTCCCTTTTCTTAGATGTATATGTAGACAGTAGATTTTGCTCTAATAATTGCCAAATCAGTGGAATAGTAATGTAGTAGAATCAAATTTTCAATTTGACACTGTTAATAAACTAATAATTTGTTTACCCCTTGTATTGCAGTTTACCAAACAGAGAAGAAACCTATAAACGAAGTAATGTGATGCTTCAAATGACATTACTGATGGTGCCATTAGTGGCACAAATCTTCCTAATTTTGAATGTAAAAGCGATGGCAGAATTAAAATCCTTGCCTCAGAGGCATGTTTGGTTGGATTCTAGTGGGTCAATCCTAAAGTTTGCAGAATCGCAAACATGCTATGGCATTGGCATGGTTTTTCCACTTCTTGTTTTTTTTTTTTTTTTAATGGTAAGAGGAAATGTTATTGATATTGAGAGCGAGAACCAAGCAATGGTGGATCCTCTACTGCCGAACTGCCCTGTCCTACCATGCTACGCAGACACAGTAAAGCGTGAAATGACCACCTTACTCCTGCCCGAGTGCCTTATTTGAGTGGGGTTAAGGCGGTCATTTCCCGTCTTGCTGTGCCTATGCAGCACGGCAGGATGGGGCAGCTCGGCAGTAGAGGATCTGAATCCAATTAGCTGTTTGATGTCTTGCAGCACAACTAAATTCGAAAGAGGGAGATCTGTGGTGGATGGCTCATTGAGATGCTTGGTCAAATCCTGGTTGTCTGATTCCTCTATTTTATTGCATCCAGATATGAAAAAAAAAAAAGCATGGGTCTCGCTATGTACCTTTGTCTAAGCCTTTTCTTTGCATTTACAATTGAACATGGAGAAGGATTTTCTTCAATGTGCGTGAAGAAAAAGTACAGCCATTAATGGCTGTCAGCCCTCTATTTAAGAATAGTCGATAATATTTTCTCACCATTCGTCAATATAAGGAACACCATGCGATCCCATTGATCAAGGATTTTCCTTGGGTGTGGAAAAACTCGATCCAATGAATAAATTTTGTAATTAAAAATTAGGAGATTGTTTCCACAACGGATTATAAGATTATTCTTATAAGATTAATGTGTTTGTAATCAACAAGGTCACTATACAGACTTATTTGTCCATCCCATACCATTTTTTAGCTTCAAAAGATAAAATGTTTTTTTTTGGTGTGATTTTCCTTCTTCTTCATCTTCATCTCTAACACTAGCTCCCCCCTCCCCCCTCCCCCCCCCCCCCCTCTCTCTCTCTCTCTTTTTCTCTCTCCTCCCATCTTCGATATGCATGAAGAAAAAGCATATAGCCTTTAATGGTTGCTTGCACCATATTTATGAATGGTTGATAATATCTTTCACTGTTCTATACATCTTTTGAACGACATATGAATCCATCAATCAAGGATTCTCCTCTGATTTTGTGTTCAGACTTCGGACTATTCTTATAGGGTTAATCTGTTTGTAATCAACAAGATTACAACATAGACTTATTTGCCCATCCCATACCACTTATTAGCTTTTTAACATAATTTTTTTTTTGTAATTTTCCTCTCATCCTCCCTCTCCTCTCTCCTCCCCTTCTACTTCGTCACAGTTTCAGTCTCTAGAGCCAGCTCCCCTGCCCTCCGTCCGACTCCCTCCCTCCCTCACTCAATGTGCATAAAGAAAAAGTACACCCTTTAATGGTTGCATGTCCCCTAGTTACGAATGATTGATAAAACCTTCCACCATTCCCTATACCCTATGAACAACATGTGAATTCATCAATCAAAGATTCTTTCTTGATCATGGGTGTGGCCATGTGGGAAAACTCGGTCCATTAAATAAATTTTGTAATTAAATATGGGAAAGAGAACGTTATTTGAGCGCGTGTAGTGAGCTGTCCTACACCCCCAAACATAGGGTTGCTGAAATGATCGTTGCGCCCCCAGGAAATTGCGGAATTTCCTAGGGACACGGCAGCCATTTCACATGCCCCCTTGTATCCAGGAGTTGCGCACGTAAGGTTCTTTCTCTGTTAAAATATTGAATAAATTTCGTAATTAAAAATTGGGAGATTTTTTTCATAACAGACAATTCTTATAAGGTCAATTCTTTTGCTTAGCGAACAACCGCTGACTTGGTTGGTTGGAGGCATTGCTGGTTGAGTGCATGTCCTCCAGAAGGTCAAGGAATCGACTCTCCTGGATTACCTATTGTGCCAAAAAGGTAAAAAGTTGCCTCTCTCTCCCCTCTACCCACCCCCCCTAGTTGTAGATTGTGCGCTTGTCTACTAACTTGTTGGGACGAGAAATTAATACGACATTTCAAGTACATTTCCACACCGATATCTTTTTGCACACATCTAAAGTCCCATGGTGAATGAATTTCCATTCACCTTTGCTTCAGAAAAACCCGATCCAATAAATTTCGGCCAAATTTTTTATGCACATTTGTGTTTGTATACCGTGGTTTCAACCATCAAGTGGGGAAGAGAAAGAAAGTATGTAATATTATTTTTGTATTTGACAAAAAAAAGCCGAAGCATCAACGATATATGTACATGTGACTATGCACAAAAACTAGACCCATACTTTTCCTTGGGAAAATAGGAAAGATCTCTTGAGCCTAGTTATTTAATTTTGCGAATAATTCGGCCGAACCGAATTTTACCGAATAATACGAATAATTTTGTCTGAATTCGACTTGAAAATAAAAGTAAAAAAAAGTTGCAAATAATTCTGACAAACCGAATAATATCCAAATAATTCTATTAGCGAGCATGGGCATGAAACACACCATAGCTCACCAAGTGCACTGGGCAGCTATTGGTGAATAATCTTGTTATGTTAAAAATCAAATTGTATCCAAAATCAAATTACATTTTTGGGGTTTGGGCTTGTAGGGTTTCACACTTTTACTTGTTACCCTTACCGGTCCCAGATGGATCCCTCCTCTATCGTCTCGTTTCTCCCTCTCTCCCATAAAATATGAGTAATCATGGACCACTTGAAATGATTCTTGAATATTTTATTCCAAGCTCCCATCACAATTTTATCCTATAAAGTAGGGAGAATGTTCTCTGTGCCACAACGCAGGTTGCAGCCAGGCACATGGGCTTGCCACTCAAGGGGGCAAAGTGGTCATTGTGCCCACCCCCATGTGCTTGGACGTAGCTTGCGCTGTGGCACAGAGAACATCGCCCCTATAAAGTATTAGCCATTGTTTGAAACTCAAGTATTCCACCAGACCAGATTTTATGTATTAAGAAGAAAAAAAAATACATAAAGCCAAAACATGGTCTGATAGAAACATAAACAGAGGATGGATATGAATCTTGGATAACATTGATTGATGGCCATGGATTATTTTGATAAGCTGTGAGATAGACTAGACAAACTACAACTAAATGTTATGATTTTGATTTTTGTTATGCTTTAGACCATTGTAATTCTTGTTATGCTTTTATGGATTATGAAATTAGATGAACTAAAAATTACATGTATTCCAATTTTTATGTTACTTGTATCTTATGCAAGTATGTTAATTGATAGATAATGTTAAACAGATACTATAAATATTAAAAATAACGTCCGAATTGTTTGTCTGATTTTTATTTTTTTTTGTAAATGAATAATTCTCGAATCTGAATCCGAATCCGAATTTGCTAACTAGGCTCCTGAGTGGTTTGGGAATGATTCTCTCTCTCTCTCACACACACACACACACACTGACCTCGTTGCTCTTCTATGTACGAAATCATTCCTCGATCAGTGTTAGAGCTCAACACGTTTAGTAATCTATCGAGCCGGTGCGGGTCAGCTAAGGGTGTCAAAACCAAACCGAAATCGTTTATCGAAATCGAACTGAACCGTTTAAACCAAAACCGGTTGGCTATTTAGTTAAATGGTCCAGTTATGGTTTAAGAAACGACACCGTTTATTTAATCGTTTCGGTTCAGTTTAGACCGATTAATCCAACGGTTTCAAACCGTGTAATCCAATTAAAACCGATTATAACCAAACCGTCTAACCGTTTAAGAACCTTAGTTTTAGGGGAGCTATTGATTCGTACTGTTATGTGCTTCTGGGTCTCTCCATTTTGAAGCTCTAACCATGGCTTCCGTTGTTCCTATTTCATTCTTAATTTTTATATGTATCTTCCTTAATGGTTATGTACACTGCCAAAGACCCCCATTTTCTATTAAAAAATGCCGCAAGTAACCAGTGTAAATTAGATTTTTTAGTAAATGGTTTATGAAACCATCTAACCAAAACCGTGTAAAACCGTTAAAAACCCATTTAACTGAAACCGTTTACCAAACGGTCCAGGTTTTGATTATGAGACCGTTTAACTAAATGGTTTGGTTACGGTTTCTACCCTCAAGCAGTCAAAACCGAATCAAACCGAATTGTTTAACCGAAACTGGACCGTTTAACACCCTTAGGGTAAGTTTTTGACACTTTTTTTTTTTTTTTTTTTAAATTTAAAACTAAATGTCATAAAAAGATATATTCAAGAATAAGCAAAAGTTTTCATGCACGGCCTGAATTAAATGTAGTCAGATAAATGTCAATCCAAAATGACATAAAGGCCCCTACACCCCTTGTTTGAAGAGTTGATGAGAGAATCTCCCTTTTACGAACACCTTTCCCTAAAGAATATGAAAATACAATACAAGATTAACGACATACAAATACAGAAAAAGGATTTGCAACTCTACCTTTGGTATGGGCCCGTATGGCTATTAGCAGAGCTCATAACCCCAAACTTTGAGTTAGGATTCCACCTTCAACATAGCCATAAACAGAAAACTTAAACCAAATATAAAGAATATCAGAATAATCTCTTAAAAACAAACATTCAAGGAACACCAGCAACATCTCTCTTTCTCCTCTTGTCAAATGACCTATATACGAAATCATTATGATTCTGCCACATTTTATCAGTGTGCTCCTCATGACGATTGCTCAAAGAATCCTCTCCTTTTTTCTACACTTGGAAGAAACCCAAGTCTTTTCTTTTTTCTCTCTACTGTAGTTTTGCATGACCTTTTATTTATTCCATATATCGAAGAAAATCAAAGTCTTCTTCTACAATGGTTTTCCATGCAAATATAGTCTTTTTTAGACGAAAAAGAAAAAGGTGAAATTATTCTTTTTCTAGAAAAGTTTTCCACGGTAAGATAATCTTTTTTAGACTAAAAAGAAAGGGTAAAGCTGTTTGTAACCAACTTGGTTAACAATGAGTTGTAACCGGGCTTATTTGCCCATCATGCCTATTATTGATAGGACAGTTTGGTCTAATTCCAATCCTTGTCTATTTGTTGAAGCTATTTCAGATGACAAAAGAACTGTTTGACCGAGGGGTGCAACAGGGTCGGATTGGGCCAGGCTTTATAAAACCCTAGCCCAACCCTAAGTTTCTTTAGTTGGGCCCTGGCCAGACCCAACCCTGATTTAGGGCCTGAAAAATCCAACCCTGACCCGTCCTTAGGGTCGGGCCCGGCTGACCTTGATTTGCCCTGATTATGGGGAGGGGGAAGGGAGATGCATGGGCTGGACTGGACCGGGGAGAAAATTATCAATTTTACTTAAAATAATACTATAATAAATTGTTATTCACTTATTATCTTCATATATAACATATTATATAACAAAATGTTGGTGACATTTAAAGTTTATAATATATATATACTATATCAGTATATATCTTATAGTATAATTTAAAACAAGATCTGGCCAGGTTGGGCCAGGCTTAGTCTGAGGCCTCAATCCTGACCCAACCCGACCTTGACTTAGGGTTAGAAATTTTCAACTCTGACCCGCCCTCAGGGTCAAGATATCTCAGCCCAGGCCTTATTCGGGCTCAGGGCAGGTTCGGGGCGACAGGGCCAAACTTGCACCCCTAGTTTTACCCTTGGTCCATACAAACAAAAATGTGAACCTCTTGGTAGGATTAGCACTAGGCACTTGTTCACAAAAATGTGGGGTGAGAGAGGCTCGAACTCTCGACCTCAGGATCACTCGTAGCTATGAGACCTACGCGCTAGCCAACTGCGCCACCACCCCATCTGTTTTATATAATCTTTTAATTATTAGTCAGCTTAGTCCTAAATTTTTTTAATATAAGGGTATAAAACGGTTTTCAAAAATATTTTAAAATAACATATCTGTTTTGACATTATAAAAGATGCTATTGTCATGCATGTTATAAAAAAAATAATAATAATAAATAATTTTTTTTTTATTTATTTGATGCATTAGAAAATAAAATCCTTTATTTGTTATATATCGTTGCTTTAGTGTTTGAAGTCTAAACTCTTAAATATCAAAGTAAGCTTCATTCTGACATTCCAAAAAGTCTTTTTTTTTTGGAAAAATAGTATTGCGTGTTACGTATCAGTCGATCAGTATAAATATCAACTGTACTCGAATACCTATCAAAATTGAGGGTAAAATTGTTCGATTCAGCCAAATGCAGTTGATCTGGCCATATAGTATCAATACAATTTTTCTAAAACTATGGTCTCCACGATGGCAGTTGGGGGAGGGATTCTCACAGCCAAAGTGTGCATGGTATTAGAATGGATATCCGCCGTATCACATGCTTTTGCCCTCAAATATATCGATACTATAGCAAATTTTTTCCCTCTATTTGTATTGCATCATCAATCGGTGCTGACTGATACAATTGATCCAATATTGATTCCTAAAACCTTGTTCATGCTACATCAACAACAGTGTGAGGAATAGTATAATTCACATGGGCCCACATGCTTAGAAGAAGAAAAAAAAAAAAAACATGTGAGAGAACATACAATTCAAAGCTATATGGAAAACTTAAAAAAGAAAAAGAAAAAGAAAAAAAGCTTGGCACAGTGTACTGCTAGTGCTTTGTTTATCTCTCTCTTATCCTTCGAAATGATACTCCATTCTGCACCTCCATTGATACCGCTGGCTAATTTATTGTACACACTTAATGCGCCTTTTCCTCTCCTAAAAAAAAAAAAAACCAATGAAAAATATCCATCTTTTTCGTTCTAGAATACTTCATTAATGAAGGACTAAGATTATAAGACCATTACTTATCCAAAAAAAAAAAAAAAAAAAAGATTATTAGGCCATTCACTTTCATGGAAAGAGATTTTTAGGTACTCTCATTTGTGGATTCTCCTGTGTGCTGGCTAACCGACTTAATTGGGACAAGAAATTAATAGGTCACATTTTTAAATACAATTCCAAGTCAAAGTTATACCGATAAAATAGTGTCACATTCCTCTCCACTTGGGTTGACACCAAAGTATTTTCTAAAAATAATTTTGGAGAAAATTTTCATTCACCACACCATGTACTCACAATCTACTCCTGAATAGCAAGAAAACAAAGAAATTGTTTCCGATGAATGTTAACAAACGCAGTCTAAAAGTCTAAAAGTCCAAAAAAATAATAAATACAGTTTGTCTCCATCTGCTACCCACATGGAGAGTAAGGAGGCGGCGGTGACACTGGCTGACTGCTAGACTCACATCTTACCCAATACCTTTCACATTTCACTCAAGTCATTTTCTTCTTCTTTTGTTTTTTTTAAATAAATTTTGACATAAGTGTCATTTTTTCTATCCATATTCATTATCCAATGCATAGTTGGAAAATTGGGTTTTGATTGGGATAAATCGTCCGAGTCAAATCAAAATTTTAAAAAATATAGTAAAAAATCATGTAGACTAGGTCAAGGTAAAAATGATAAGATTGGATCATAAATCGTCCGAGTCAAATAAGAATTGGTAGTTTTACCTGAGTCATGATAAATTCGACTAGTTTAAGCGTTTTAAAAAATATCATAAAATAGATTCACTTAGAAATTGAGTTGAGTTAAATAGTAAATCTGTATTATAAAACAGTAAGAAACCCTCAATACCCTGACTCCCTTTTGTTGTTCAATGGTATAAACTCAAAATAATTTATACATATCTATTGCATTAAAAAATAAAAAAACGTGACTCGCCTTGATCGGGTTTGACAAGGCCAAGTCACCAGGTTTTTCTGAAAGATGTGTCGTGTCAGAAAACCTGGTTTTCCAACTATGGGGTTTCCAAATCTCACTCTTAATTAAAAAAAAAAGTCCCCTCTCATGGTTTTAAAAAATGGTATTGCATCTTACGTATTGGTCGACCTGTATAAGTATTGGTTGTACTCGAATACAAAATACCTATCAAATCCTATATCAGTAGAACAATTCTTATTGCCAGTAAATCTGTGCAAAAAATTGATCCTTTAATCAAAATTGAGGGTAAAATCATTTGATTCGGCCAAATACAGTTGATCCATATCGTATCGGTACAATTTTTCTAAAACTATGTTCTCGACAATGGCAGTTGAAGTGAGGGATTCTCACGACCACATGGTATTAGAATGGATATCTGTCGTATCTCATGCTTTTTTTTGCCCTCAAATATACACAAATTTTTACCCTCTATTTGTTTCGCATCACCTATCGGTGTCGACTAATACAGCTGATCCAATACCGATTCCTAAAACCCTGCTCATGCCGTATCAACGACAGTATGAGGAATGGTATAATTCACATGGGCTCACATGCTTAGAAGAAGAAAAAATAAAAAAATAAAAACAGTGAAAGAGTATACAATGCATTAGCTTTATGAAAAACTAATATAAAAAGAAAAAGGTTGGACACACAGCCGGTGTAGCATAAGCTAGTGCACACTTTGTTGGTCTCTCTCTTCATCCTTTGAAATGATATCCATCCTGCACTGCGTTGATGTCGCCCATTAGTTTATCACACACATGAGATGTGCCTATATATTCCTCTCCTAAGAGAAAAAAAAAACCAACGAAAACTATCTGTTGCGTCAAGAAATCGTCGAGCGGTCCTGCGAGTGCCGTCACCTGCAAGTGGACCAAAGGGGTCAACAGAGAGAACCGGTGTGGTCCCGGCCTAGGGCTCTCCGATGCCAAAGTTAGATCTCCTGGCGCAAATAGATGAATAGTGATTATTCGGTATGAGTTTAGATGTCCCTTGATGGGGTTGCGTACCTTGCCTTTTATAGTAGCATATGGCGGTGTGGAGAGTCCCCGTTTGATGGCGATTGTGCCGTTGAGTGGATAGAGGCCCTGGGTAACGGGGCTCTATCCTGATTGGCCATCTCCCCGTGGGAGGGAGTGTCCTGGTGGCATCAGGATCCTTGGTGGATAGATACCCGCGTGTGGTGATAACGTCCTTGATGCTTGAATCCGTCTGGATGACGTGACCTCTAAGCGGCGGTCTAGAGTCCTGGTAGTGACATGAGTCTTAGCGATACGATCGGATCGTAGATGGGTGGCCCCCACCTCACGTGCCCAAGATGTTGCGCCTGGGTGAGGCTGCGCCTGGATGTGTGGCTGCGCCTAGGTGAGGCCGCGCCCAAGTGGTGGCCGCGCCTGAGTGAGGCCACGCCCTGGTGAGGAGGCCGCGGCCTGGGTGAGGCCACTCCCTGGTGAGGAGGCCGCGCCTGGGTGAGGCCGCGCCCTGGTGAGGAGGCCGCGCCTGGGTGAGGCCGCGCCCTGGTGAGGAGGCCGCGCCTGGGTGAGGCCGCGCCCTGGTGAGGAGGCCGCGCCTGGGTGAGGCCGCGCCTGGGTGAGGAGGCCGCGCCCTGATGCGGGGCCGCGCCCGAGTGGTGGCCGCGCCCCCGAGTGGTGCTGGGACCCCGGTTCGTTCCCCTTAGCTATGGAGCGGGTCGTCTGTGACACGTGGCGGTCGTTGATTGGCCCGGTGAATATTGGATGTATCATTTGCCCCCCACTCTCTTGGGATAGGATGTCCAAGAGAGTAGGTGTCTTTGCATAGTGAGGGGTCCGCTGCGAATAGACTTTCCTGTGGGGTTTGCCTGTAAATCCACTAATGAGGTAGGAGAGGTTGGGGGTTCAAACCTTACCTCCTACACTTTTTCTTTTTGTTTTTTGTAGGTATATGTTCCTTCCTCTCCCTTCTTCTTTCACTTCTCATTTCTCTTTCTTACTTTTTGTCTCCCCTTTTGCTCTCCTTTAATTCCCCCTTTTTGTCTTTTGTCTTCTCTTTGGTGCCCACCATGTGCTTGTTTTTGGGTCACCTCCACTAGTATCCATTTTGCTTGATTTTGGGTCCTTGTGTTGGGGTTGTGTTATCTTGGTGCCTTAGTTTGCTTGGAAGGCTTGAGTGGTGCTTGGCTTGAGTGCCTTGCCTCTTGTGGCCTCTATCCCTTGATTGTGCCTCGTGGTGTGGCTACGTCATCGTCGTGTGCTTGCCCTTCCGCGCGGTCACCTTTTTTCTGAGGTAAATCGATCCCCACCTTTTTTTTTTTTTTTTTTTTTTTTTTTTTGTATGGTGTCTCCTCGGTCTCGGTGAGGCAGCGTCCTGCGGGTGTAGCCGCGGTGAGGCAGCGCCTGCGGGTGTGGCCGAGGTGAGGCCGCGCCCTGCGGATGTGGCTGCGGTGAGGACGCGCCTGCTGGTGTGGCCGAGGTGAGGCCGCGCCTGCTGGTGTGGCCGTGGTGAGGCCGCGCCCTGCGGGTGTAGCCGCGGCGAGGCCGCGCCTGTGGGTGTGGCCGCGGTGAGGCCGCGCCTTACGGATGTGGCCGCGCAGGGGTGGCCGCGCCCAGCTGGCCGCGCCTAGGTGTGGCTGCGCCTTGCTGGTGATGCCCCGCCTATGGTGGCCGTGGCGTGGGTATGATGGACCCTCGCTCTTCTTCCCTGTTCTTCCTCTTGTATGTGATGGATCTGCTGTTTATATTTCGCAGGTGGCATTCTTTTCATTTTTCTTGCCAGCTTCGGGGAGATTGCTTTCTCGAGTAAGTAGTTCGTTCCCCTCTTGTCCTTCATGTCGTTCCCGGGTGACCTTGGCCCTGCTTCAGTCGGGGTTGGATCTTCAGAGGAGCGTTCCCCCGGATCGCCTTCTTCTGTGGGTACTCCCTCCTCTATACCCTCCCCTAGTGATGCGATGGAGGAGTGGGACCTTCTAGTGTCTCCGGTCCCCGTGGGATCATCGACCCTCTGGGCGGCATCCTCGGCCGCCGGTCCTGCGATAGGTTAGGCCCTGTTGCTAGCATCTTGTCACCTTCGACTTGGTTTCCCTCCGTGAGGAGTTCCATATTCCCGCCGAGGTCATGTTGCGTGCTCCTGGGCCTAGCGAGTATGCCTTCTCTCATCGTGCGGGGGAGATTTGTCTCTACCGTTCATTTTTCCTCCAGGGCCTTCGCCTTCCTATCCCTCGCTTCGTCGAGTTAGTGTTAGAGCATTGGCACCTCACCCCTGGGCAGGTGTTGCCCAACTCTTGGAGGGTGATCTTGGGTTTCTATGTCTTCTTCGCCCGCCTGGGGCATGCCGCCACTGTTCCCCTTTTCTCCCACTTTTATCTGTTGAAGAAGGGGAACCATGGATGCTATCACTTTGCTCGCCGCGTGCTCAAGGGGCCCTATGCCTCTATGGAGCTTATCACGGGGATCACTAGTCACGTGAAGTATTGGAGGGATCGCTTCTTTTTGCCACGGTCCCCCGATGCCCATTACGATTGTTAGGGAAGTTATTGACCTCAAGAGGGTCAATCGGGGGCTTGAGCTGAGTGATTTTGAGGGTGACTCCCTCAAGCTGTGCCTGGGTCGCGATCCGTTCCACGTCCAGGAGTTGGACTCGGAGGCCTTCCTGTCTCTCTGGAAGCTGAGTCCTGGTAAGAGCATTGTCTTTTGTACTTGATTGGCATATTGGTATTTGAATGTATGTGTCATCCGATTGGTTGGTCGATCTATCACGGTGGATACGCGTCCGGACTTGATTTACTCGCGGCAATCTGCTTGAGGAAGGCCGCTTCTCGGGGTGGTCCATCTGCTGGAGTGACCGATGTTAGTGGTGCTTCTGCTTTGTGGTTGTTGGAGCTAAGCGGAAGGGTGGACCAGGACATGCCCGCGTGACGAGCTCTAGCGTGCGGGTCCTCCTTCCCCGTACTTCTCCTGGTGACGATGGCGTTCCAGGCTCTGTGCCTTTGCCTCCCTCTGTTGTTCCTTCTGGATCTTACTGTATTGCCCCTTTCCAAGGGGAAAGGTGTGAGTTCCTCTGGCGATGCCGCCACTGATCTTCCCACGCCTGGGTGAGTCCCTGGTGATCACCTTGGGCGTCTTGGGAGGGCTCGACCTTGGCCGAAGCCGGCGTGTCGCGGGAGTGGGTGGATAGGGGCGAGGCTCCCTACCTCGAGGATGGCCTTGCAGAGGCTTAGCGATGCTTGTCTGGCTCAGACCCTCTACCATGACATGGCTTCGGTGAGTTATTCCTTTTCTGTCTCATCATGTCCATTGCTCCATTTATTTTTACATTATTTTATCGCTTGCCATGTTGATTGTAGGTCCATCATCGTATTGCTGAGGCGGTGCTTCGACTGGAGGGTCACGCTTCTCGTGAGGTGCAGATACAACGCACCCTACGTGACGTGGAGAGGGAGCTCCAGGGTCAGGTCAATGCCCGTGAGAGGGCCGAGGCTGACGCGCAGAGGGTGTTGGGGGAGCTCGCTGTGGCGTCCGGGAAGCTCCTAGAGGTGTCTGAGGAGCTGCGTGTGACCTCTGCTGGTGCGGCCGAGAGCTCGGCTAGGGTTCTTGCTTTGGAGGAGGAGCTTCATTCATTGAGGGGAAGGCATGAGGTGGAGCTGGCATCTGCAGGTGAGCGAGCTGTGGCTGAGTTCCAGGCATCCTCTGCGTTCTCGACGATTGTATCAGCGCACTTCAGCCCGCCTATGAGGGAGGGGTCCGGGACTTAGCCGCTTGTGTCTGGAGGTGACCCCTGACTATGACTTCTCTGTCTTGGGGTTCTCTGAGTTTACTGCGGCTCTTCTGGGTGTAGCTGTGGTGGAGAGCGCTCCGGTGTCAGAGGTGGAGGCTGCCCTGCCTGAGGGGGGTGCTGCTGCGCGTCCTCCTGAGGCGGACATGATGTCTCCAGCTGGGTCGGAGGTGACCCACCACTCTGTGATCCCTTGACCTTACGGTCGTCCCGATCCTGTAGACGTCTCAACCTTTTTCCTTCTTTTTTTTTTTTTGAACTTGAGTTGTAACTACTATGACTTTTCTATGTGATCGCTTTTGCTTTTCTTTGATTGCCTTGTCTCTTGGTGATTATTTACGCGTTGATGCTCTCTGACCCTTGATAGTTAACGCCTTAGGCGTAGAGCCTCAATGGTGGCATGGCACCTTAGGCATGAAGCCTCAGTGTTGGCATGTTGCCTTAGGCTTGAAGCCTCGGTGTTGGCATGTCGCCTTAGGCATGAAGCCTCAATGTTGGCATGTCGCCTTAGGCATAAAGCCTCAATGTTGGCATGTTGCCTTAGGCACGAAGCCTCAGTGTTGGCATATTGCCTTAGGCACGAAGCCTCGATGTTGGCATATCGCCTTAGGCACGAAGCCTCAGTGTTGGCATATCACCTTAGGCACGAAGCCTCAGTGTTGGCATATCGCCTTAGGCATAAAGCCTCAATGTTGGCATGTTGCCTTAGGCACGAAGCCTCAGTGTTGGCATATCGCCTTAGGCACAAAGTCTCGATGTTGGCATATCGCCTTAGGCACGAAGTCTCAGTGTTGGCATATCGCCTTAGGCATGAAGCCTCAATGTTGGCGTATCGCCTTAGGCATAAAGCCTCAATATTGGCATGTCGCCTTAGGCACGAAGCCTCAATGTTGGCATATCGCCTTAGGCATGAAGCCTCAGTGTTGGCATATCGCCTTAGGCATGAAGCCTCAGTGGTGGCATGACGCCTCAGGCCTGAAGCCTCAGTTGAGTAGTAGAAGAAGCCGAGTATTCGAATTTTTTCAATTCATCTTTGAAAGCTGTAATGCCATCTCTGCTCTTGTTGGTGGTGCCAAACTCATTGTTGTTACTTCTGCGATAGTACTTCTTCAAGTATAGTGAGTTCAGTGCAGTCTGCCTTCTTGCCCCCTGGAGTCTTCAGCGGTAGGTCCCTGGGCGTATCTGCTTGGAGACTATGTAGGGTCCTTCCCAATTGGGTGACAGCTTCCCTGCCTTTTGTGGCTGTGATGCACTTGCCCTCCGTAGTACTAAATCTCCCTGGTGGAATAGCCTTTCCTTGACCCTGGCATTATAGTACCTGGCAGTACATTGCTGGTAGGCGACGTTCCTTAGTAGTGCTCTTTCGCGGACCTCATCTATAAAGTCTAGGTTCGCCCGCAGTCCGTCGACATAGGTGCGTTCATTGAAGTGCAGAACCCTATGGGACATAGCGCAGACCTCTACCGACGCCAATGCTTCAGTGCCATATGCTAGGCGGAATGGGCTTTCTCCTGTGGGCGTCCGTACTGTAGTTCGGTATGCCCACAAGACGCTTGGTAGCTCTTCTACCCACTTGCCTTTGGCTCCTTCTAGCCTTTTCTTGACTCCTTCCAGTAGCGTTCTGTTGGTGACCTCCAGAGAATGCTTAGAATGTAGGGTTGTTGAATTGTTTTCCATTGTCTGAGACGAGGATCCGTGGTACCCCGAACCTGTAGATGACGTTGTCGCGGACGAACTTCTCCATCTCTGTCTCTGTTATCTTGGCCAAGGGTTTAGCTTCAACCCACTTGGTGAAGTAGTGGATCGCGACGACCAGGTACTTTCTGTTTCCTGGTGCTGCGGTGAAGTTGCCTAAGATGTCTAGTCCCCACATGGCAAAAGGTATGGGGTTGAGGATTAATGTCAGCTTGGTGGCGGGTAGATGGGGTACTGGGGCGAACAACTGACATTACTCGCACTTCTTGGCATATTGGATGGCCTCCTCTTGCATTCGTGGCCAGTATAGTCCCTGGCGGAGGATTTTGTAGGCTAGGGCTTGTCCCCCCATGTGGCTTCCACATATCCCCTCATGGACTTCGGCTAGGGCGTACTCTGCCCCCTTGGGTCCTAGGCACCGGAGTAGTGGTGCTGTTGCCCCCCGTTTGTACAGTACCCCGTCTAGGACAGTGTACTTTGCAGCTCTCATCCTGATCTTCCTTGCTTCGGCCTTGTCTTTTGGTAAGACATCGTTCTGGAGGTAGTTGAGTAGAGGGTCCATCCAGCTAGGTCCCTCCGTGATCTCGTTAACCTGCTTTTACTTATACGTTGGCTCATGCAGGGTCTCAACATAGACTGCGCTAGCCAAATTTCGGAGTTCCTCATTGGCGAGCCTGGATAGGGCGTCAGCGGTGGCGTTCTCCTCCCTGGGAACTCGAACCATCTCAAACTTCTCGAAACCCTCGATCAATGCTTGAGCGCGTGCTAGGTATGATGCCATCCTCTCATCTTTTGCCTCATACTCTCCATTCACCTGATTCACCACGAGCTGGGAGTCGCTCCGGGCGGATAGGTGTGTGACTTGGATGGCTTTGGCCACCCGGAGTCCAGCTAGTAATGCCTCGTACTCTGCTTCATTATTGGATGCTTGGAAGGTGAACCGGAGAGCATATTGGATACGAAATCTCTCGGGGCTGGTTAATATGAGCCCGCGCCGCTTCCTGCCGCATTGCTCGACCCGTCCACGAACATGTCCCACGATCCGTGATCCTTCTCTTCGGGCTCCCCTGTTTGTGACTCGATCTCAGACTGGGTACACTCTGTAATAAAATCTGCAAGAGCCTGGCCTTTGATGGCTGTCCTTGGTTGGAACCTGATGTCATGCTCACTTAACTCCACCGCCCATGCTATCAATCGTCCGGAGACGTCCGGCTTGTGCAATATCTTCTTCAAGGGTAGGTCTGTGAGGACTGTGATGGTATGGGCTTGGAAGTATGGTCGTAGCTTCCTGGCTGCCATTACCAATGCATAGGCTACCTTCTCGATCCTAGTGTACCTGGTCTCTGCATCGATCAAGACATGGTGCGTAGTAGATGGGCCTCTGGACTTTGTCTTCTTCCTTCAGCGATCTGCCGATCGCGACAGGGTGGCGGCCGAGGTAGAGCTGCAACTCTTCGTTAGGTTCCGGTCGCCCAGCGGGGTGGGCTCTCTAGGTACTCCTTCAATTATCCGAACGCCTTTTGGCACTCTTCCGTCCATGTGAAGTCCTTAGGGCTTCGGAGGTTCTTCAATGTTTTGAAGAATGGTAAGCACTTATCACCTGATCGTGACACGAACCTGGAACGGTCGGCAACCCTTCCATTCAACCTCTGCACTTCCCTGACCGTTCGAGGAGGTGCCATCTCTTGGATGGCCTTGATCTTGGATGGGTTGGCTTCTATTCCACGGACTGAGACCATGAACCCCAGGAATTTTCCTGACGTTACACCGAAGGCGCACTTTGCAGGGTTTAGCTTCATCTGGTTCCTCCTCAGTACTGTGAATGCTACCTCTAGGTCGGTCAGGTGTTGGTTGGTGTGGACGCTTTTCACGAGCATGTCATCCACATATACCTCCATGTTGCGCCCGATCTGCTCCTCGAACATCTTGTTGACCATTCTCTGGTAGGTGGCCCCTACATTCTTTAACCCGAACGGCATGACGTTGTAGCAGTAGTTCTCTTTGTCCGTCCGGAATGCGGTGTAAGACTCATCATCCTCATACATGAGGATCTGGTTATATCCGGAGTAGGCGTCCATGAAACTCAGCATCTCATGGCCGGCGGTGGCGTCGATCAGTAGGTCGATCCGGGGCAGTGGGTACTCATCTTTTGGGCATGCCTTGTTCAGGTCGGTGTAGTCGACACACAACCTCCACTTCCCACTTGGCTTTGGTACCATGACCACGTTGGCGAGCCAGGTTGGGAACTTCTCCTTTCTGATGAACCCTGATCGGCTTAACTTCTCGACCTCCTCCTTGATTGCTGCTTGTCGGCGAGGCGAAATTCGCCGCACGTTGAACGGGCTTCTGGTTGGGTCGACATGTAGTCGGTGTTCCGCTATGGAACGTGGTATTCCTGGCATGTCGGAGGTCGACCATGCGAAGACATCCATGTTCGCTTGGAGGAGGTGTCCAAGCCCTTCTTTCTGTTCCTTGCTTAGCAGCGAGCCGACCGAACGACCTTGGAGGGGTCATCCTGGTGAGGGGCCATGGGATGAGGTCTTCCACTGGCCTTCCCCTTCTCTCTGTCAGTTCATCTCTCGGTCAGATCATGCTCTCTAGGCAGAGTGCCATTCCACGGGTGTTGCCATTATTCTTTTTCATGAAGGTGGCGTAGCACTCCCTTGCTTTCTTCTGATCTCCTCGGACTTCGCCTACCCCATTCTCGGTGGGGAACTTCATCTTCAGGTGAAGTGGTGATATGACTCCTCTAAGGGCTGTCAGTGATGGTCGCCCTAAGAGGCCGTTGAAGGACACCACGGACTTGACTACCATGAAATTTACCATGATGGTTACTTGTCGAGGGTGTACCCCGAAGGTGACGGGTAGCTCTATGGTACCTCTGATGGAGGCGGTGGCACCTGAGAATCCATGGAGATAAGTGGGCTCTGGTTTGAGCTAGTCGTCCCCGAACCCGAACTGTCGATAGGCATCCAAGGAGAGTACGTCAACAGACGCCCCTGTGTCTATCAGTACCCTGTGTACAGGTCGATTGGCTACCTCCACCTGTACTACCAAGGCATCTTCATGCGGGAAGTTTAGTCCTTCCAGGTCTTCATCCGAGAAGGAGATCACCGCCTCAGTCTTGGTTATCTTGCTAGGCTTCTCTGCCACTCCCACGAACCTGGCATGAGCTTTAGCTTTTCTGGTGGACTCTTACCCTGGTCCTCCAAGTATGGTGAGGATAGGAGGTCCCTTGGTGCCACTAGGTTCTGTGGCATCTCTCCGCTCTTCTGGGCGGTCTCTCTCTCTCGATCTGTTCTTCTTTCTTCTCGTCTCGGTTCCACTCTGTCTCCGTCGCGACCTCTATCTCCTTGGCCTGAGCGGTTGTCACGTCTCCCCTTCACATACTTGTTCAAGCTTCCTGCTCTTACCAGTTGTTCTATCTCTCTCTTCAATTGATAGCACTCCTCTGTGTCGTGCCCATTCTCTTTGTGGAAGAGACAATATTTGTTAGGGTTTCGCTTCTCTGGCGCTGCTAGCATGGGTCGTGGCCAATGGAGTAGGTCACGGTCCTGGATCTGCATGAGTATCTGGGACCTGGTGGTGTTCAGTGGTGTGAACTCAGGGGTGCTTGCCCTCTCACTTCTCTCTGGGCGGCGGTCTGTCCTCCTAGATGGGCGATCGCTCTTCTCTTGTCGGCGCTCTGTCCTCGACCTCTTACCCTCTTTGCGGTCATCAGGTGCTGACCACTTGTTGTCCTGTGGCTTGGCCTCGATTATTTTTGTTCTAGCTTGTAGTACCTCGGCCATATTGGCAAACTCGTTGCACCACTCCAGGAGCTCTTTCATAGTCCTGGTCTCATGACGTGCCAGGTTCTTGATCAAGTCCAGGTCCCTAATACCTCCTGCTAGGGCTGCATGCTGTGTCTGGTCATCCAAGTCTCGAACCTCCAGGGACTCCTTGGTGAACCTGGTAACGTATTCCCTGAGAGATTCCCCAGGGTTCTGTACCACGTTTAGTAGATTGACGGTGGTCTTCTTCTGCTTGACGCTGCTTTGGAAACGGGTGACGAACTATTCGCATAGCTCTGCGAACGAGCATATAGATCTCGGTCGTAGCCTGGAGAACCATGATGTGGCTGCTCCCTTGAGGGACGCAGGGAATGCCCGACAGGATACCACGTCCGACCCCCCATACAGCGTCATCATGCCATTAAAGTAGTTGATGTGGTCATTAGGGTCAGTGGTACCACTGTAGAGTTCAAAGGTGGGTAGTCGAAACCTGGAAGGTAGTGTGGCTGACATGATCTCTGCCGAGAAGGGGTGTTGTCCAGGTATGGAATGTGTCTCGCCTTTGGTCTGCTTCTTCAACCCTTCCAGCTTCTCATCCAGGTTGCGGAGTCTTTGATCGAGCTCCTCGTCCCGTGTCTGCCCCCCACGCCTAGCCGGACGTTCGCTGCGACCCCGTTCACGCTCTCTCCTGGATGTCCCCTCCCGCCTTGAGTGTTGGCGGGATGGTGAATGGTCATGCCGTGATGAACCCTGTCATGAAGGTGAGGGGCTTTCTTCTCTGCAGGTCTGGCTTCGTCGTGGTATGTGACCTTCTTCCAGTCGTCCGTCGAACACAGACCTCCGGACCGATCTCTGCGGGCTAGACACCCTCGCCCTGGATGTTGGCGTCCTCCCACGTTCTGACTGTGGCGAGAGGTCTCTTGTTCTCCTGGGATGCTGGGAAGGCTCCCCCCACTGCGGAGTGGGGGTTGCCTGTCGCGCAAGTCTCTTTGATCTCGCGCCCCTGGGAGATGATCTCCTAGGGCTTGGCTCTTGTTGAGGTATGGACTCCACCCTTGCTGATGGTGAAGTCCTCCGACGGTGAGATGTCGCACGCTGCGTTAGGTATTCTCGAAAGAGTCATTGTTCATCGAGGATCTGTCGTTGCAGGTCGTTGATTTGACCCACAGTGGCTGGAGCATTGGGGTCAGGTGTCACCTCCACCACCACATCATCGGCCTCGTCATTGTTGGGCTCGGCGATCACGAACTGGTCATTAAGGGGGATCTCCTCCTCCAGAGGGACATGGTCCTGGTTGTTGGCTCTACGGCGAGAGCACTTTGGGGGTGGTGATCCATTCCTTGCTCCATTGTTGGTGGTGGTAGTCCTCCTTCGTGCCATTGAATGAGTATGGAAGCGAGCTAGTAGCTGTAATGGCTAGCGTCGTTCCCACAGACAGCGCCAATCTGTTGCGTCAAGAAATCGTCGAGCGGTCTCTGCGAGTGCCGTCACCTGCAAGTGGACCAAAGGGGTCAACAGAGAGAACCGGTGTGGTCCCGGCCTAGGGCTCTCCGATGCCAAAGTTAGATCTCCTGGCGCAAATAGATGAATAGTGATTATTCGGTATGAGTTTAGATGTCCCTTGATGGGGTTGCGTACCTTGCCTTTTATAGTAGCATATGGCGGTGTATGGCGGTGTGGAGAGTCCCCGTTTGATGGTGATTGTGCCATTGAGTGGATAGAGGCCCTGGGTAACGGGGCTCTATCCTGATTGGCCATCTCCCCGTGGGAGGGAGTGTCCTGGTGGCATCAGGATCCTTGGTGGATAGATACCCGCGTGTGGTGATAACGTCCTTGATGCTTGAATCCGTCTGGATGACGTGACCTCTAAGCGGCGGTCTAGAGTCCTGGTAGTGACATGAGTCTTAGCGATACGATCGGATCGTAGATGGGTGGCCCCCACCTCACGTGCCCACGATATTGCGCCTGGGTGAGGCTGCGCCTGGATGTGTGGCTGCGCCTAGGTGAGGCCGCGCCCAAGTGGTGGCCGCGCCTGAGTGAGGCCGCGCCCTGGTGAGGAGGCCGCGGCCTGGGTGAGGCCGCTCCCTGGTGAGGAGGCCGCGCCTGGGTGAGGAGGCCGCGCCTGGGTGAGGCCGCGCCCTGGTGAGGAGGCCGCGCCCTGATGCGGGGCCGCGCCCGAGTGGTGGCCGCGCCCCCGAGTGGTGCTGGGACCCCGGTTCGTTCCCCTTAGCTATGGAGCGGGTCGTCTGTGACACGTGGCGGTTGTTGATTGGCCCGGTGAATATTGGATGTATCACTATCAATCTGTTTTTGTTCTAGATCACGTCATTAATGAAGGACTAAGATTATAAGACCATTTATTTTCGCAGAAAGAGTTTTTTTAGTTACTCTCATGTGTGGGTTCCCCTGTGTGCTGGCTAAGTGACTTATTGGGTCAAGAAATTAATAAGATATTTCAAAGTCAAAGTTATACACCATTCTAGGGTTCTCAAACTCCTACGGGGTTTTAGTATGGTACCCAAAATATCCTCTCGATATCTGTTAGCACACATCTAAAGTTCAATGGTGAATGAATTTCCATTAACTTTTGCTTCAAAAAAACCCGATCCAATAAATTTCGGTCAAAAAATTTGTGCACGTTTGTGTTTGTACACCGTGGTTTCAATCATCCAGTGGGAAAGAGAAAGAAAGTGGGTAATATCATTTTTGTATTTGACAAAAAAACGGCAGAAGCATCAACGATATATGTACATGTTACTATGCACAAAAACTAGGCCCATACTTTTCCTTGGGAAAATAGGAAAGGTCTCCTGAGTCGTTTGGGAATGATACTCTCTTTCTCTCTCACACACACACACACACATGAAATGACCTTGTTACTCTTCTATGTACGGAATCGTTCAATCGGCTCACTGCCTTGCATCGGGAAAATCCAATTATTAATCGATTAGTGTTTAAGCTCTACACATTTAGTAATCTATTGAGCTGGTCTTGGGATTCAATCGGTCAGCTCAAATCAAATATACCAGTGCGGGTCAACTTTTGACACTTTGGTTTTTTTAACTAAAGGTCATCAAAAGATATATTAAAGAATATGAAACTATAATACAAGATTAACGACATACAAATACAAAAAAAGGATTTGAAACTCTACCTTTGGTATGGCTATTAGCAGAGCCCAAGACCCCAAACTTTGAGTTAGGATTCCACCTTCAGCATAGCCATCAGTAGAAAACTTAAAGAAAATATAAAGAATATAAGAATAATCTTTTAAAATGAAAAACATTCAAGGAACACATAACATCTCTCTCTCTCTCTTTCTCTCCTCATGTCAAATGACCTTGCTACCTTCCTATATACGAAATCATTATGATTCTGCCACACCTTATCAGTGTGCTTCTCATGACGATTGCTCAAAGAACCCTCTCCTTTTTTCTAAACTTGGAAGAAACCCAAGTCTTTTTTTTTTTCTTTCTAAAATAGTTTTTCATGACCTTTTTTTTTATTCCACACATCGAAGAAAGATTTCTTCTACAATAGTTTTCCATGCAAAGACAGTATTTTTTAGACTAAAAAAGAAAAAGGTCAAATTATTCTTTTTCTAAAGAAATTTTCCATGCTAAGACAATCTTTTCTAGACTAAAAAGAAAGAGGTAAAACTGTTTGTAATCAACCCGGTTGAGACTTTTTTAGAAGCTAAGAGTGTGTATTGGATTGGGTATTGGTCACTTTCACAACAGATACTATATTGGACAAGTTTACCCATAATTTTCCTAAAAATTTGAATTTTCTAACCGTTTTAGCCTTGGTCCATACAAACAAAAATGTGGACCTCTTGGTAGGATTAAAGTGCACTAGGCACTTGTTCACAAAAATGTGGGGTGAGAGAGGCTCGAACTCTCGACCTCAGGATCACTCTTAGCTATGAGACCTACGCGCTAGCCAACTGCGCCACCACCCCATATTTATTATAGCTTCTTTTAATTTTTTCTGGTCTTATTTTAGAATTTTTTTAATATAGAAGTATAGAAAGGTTTTCAAAAATAATTTCAAAATAACATATCGGCATTATCAAAAGATGTTATTGTCATACATATTATATATAAAAAAAAAATTATATATTATTTAAAAATAAAAAAAATTACAAATTATTTGATTCATTGAGAGTGTCAATTAAAAAAAAAAAATCCTTTATTTACTATAAATCGTTGTTAAATATTGATTGTGTTTAAAGTCTAAACTTTTAAATATCAAAGTAATTAGCTTCATTCTGACCTTTTAGAAAGATTTTGAAGTCTATGGAATACAAGATATTCCAAAAAAAAAAAAAAAAAAGAAGATAGAAAAGAGGCCTCCCATCAACCGGTCAACGAGTGCGGACTTTCCTTTCACATTTCAATCAATCCTTTTCTTTAATTTAATTTAATTTAATTTAATTTTTTTTTTTTTTGTATTTGACATAAGTGCCATTTTCCTTTCCATATTATCCAAACTTCACTTTTAATTAAAAACGAGAAAAAAAAAAGTCCCCACCATGGTTTTGAAAAATGGTATTGCGTGTTACGTATCGGTTGACCCGTATAAGTATTGGGTGTACTCGAATACCTATCAAATCCTATATCAGTAGCACGATTCTAATTGTAAGAAAATTTGTGCAAAAAATGATTCTTTTATCAAAATTGAGGGTAAAATCATTCGATTCGGTCAAATACAGTTGATCAATATAGTATCAGTACAATTTTTCTAAAACTATAATCTCCACGATGGCAGTTGGGGGAGGGACTCTCACGGCCAAAGTTTTTGTGCATGGTGTTAGAATGGATATCTACCGTATCACATGCTTCTGCCCTCAAACATATAGATACTATAGCAAAATTTTGCCCTCTATTTGTACCGCATCATCGATTGGTGCTGACAGATACAACTGATCCAATACTAATTCCTAAAACCTTGTTCATGCCGCATCAACGATAGTGTGAGGAATGGTATAATTCATATGGGCCCACAGAGAAGAAAAATAAATAAATAAAACATGTGAGAGAACATACAATGCATTAGCTTTATGAAAAAATAATAAAGAAAAAGGAAAAAAGTTGGGCACACAGCCGGTGTACCATAAGCAAGTGCTTACTTTGTTTATCTCTCTCTTATCCTTCGAAATGATACTTCTAGGGATGACCTGAATCACATCGCTAGGAATGTTATTCTAGGCTAGTGATGGACCAAGAGAAATAGAATACCAGAGTCCATGGCATCTGAGACCTCTCTCTCTCTCTGTTTGATCTTAATATGAGAAAGGATTGGCAAGTCATCGGGGGAGTGAGAACGGATTGTCCCTTATTTGTAGTTCACTCGACATAGTGTTTTTGTTATATGATATTCCCCTCTCTGAATGGGCTTTTTGTTTCATCATTAATGTGTTTTGATTGAGTTAAAGTTCTTCTAATTCTGTCTACTCTATGAAAGAATTGATTTCTGTTTTACTTTCGTTTGAGTTTGTGATTGGGTTGTGGTTTTAATCAATTACTGCTACTGTAACTCGCTTGAAGATGGTGATGATTTATGACCCACCATTGCTGCCGAAGATTGACAAACATGTATAAAGGCTAGCCCGTTTGTGGCCCGGTAACCGACCGACCGAATGCTACCGTGTCCGTGCCTGACTTGGGAAGGCCCGTATGTATAATCAGTCGGGAACGGTGTGAGACTTAAAATAAGGGGTGCCCGATTAGGTCCGACCGAAACCAACCGATACCGACCGGTTGACACCCCTGGATACTTCATGTTGCACCCCATTGATGTCGCCGCTAATTTACTGCACACACGCGATGTGCCTATTCCTCTCCTCCAAAAACAAAAAAATAAAACCCCAATAAAAAGTATCCATCTTTGACTTATTGGGACAAGAAATTAATAGGACATTTTAAATACAATTCCAAGTCAAAGTTATGCTGATAGAATAGTATCACATGTTCTTCAAGACTTGGGATGAAACCGAAGTATGTTCTTCAAGACTTATTTTTTGAAGATTCTGGATCGAACCACAGATGTCTCTTTTAAACATTTCATCAATCCTTCTCAGCTGGTTTAGATGTTTTGTTGCAAATGCCCCCTATACCCCTTATAGTCTGGACTATTGTACAAATGTGCCCTTCTGATAGTTTATAAATTTCTTTATTTCCATAAAAAAAAAAAAACTTGGACAAAGTTTTCATTCACCACACCATTCTAGGGTTCAGAGACTCCTTTAGGGGTTTTAGTATGTTATCTACAATTTTCTCCTGATATCTTTTTGTGCGCATCTAAAACCTTGCGGTGATGGATTTCCATTCACCTTTGCTTAAGAAAAATCCGATCCAATAAATTTTTCGGCCAAAAATTTTATGCACATTTGTGTTTGTGCACTGCCATTTCAACCATCAAGTGGGGAAGAGAAAAAATGTGCGTAATAACATTTCTGTATTAGACAAAAAAACATAAAAAAAAGGCCAAAGTATCAACGATATATGTACATGTGACTATGCACAAAAACTAAACCCATAATTTTCCTTAGGAAAAATGTTTTCCTGAGCCGTCAGAGAAGGATACACTAGCAACGTCTCTCTTTCTTGAAATGACCTCATTGCCCTTTTATGTACGAAATCATTCTGTCAGACCACTATACCTTGCATCGGGAATATTCAATTATTAATCAGTCGATGCTTGAGCTCAACACATTTAGTAATATATCGAGCTAGTTTTGGGGTTCAATCGATCGGTTCAAGTTGAATCTACCAATGCGGGACAACTTTTGACACTATTTTTTTTACTAATGATCAGCAAAAGATATATTAAAAAAATATGAAAAGATAATACAAGATTATCGGCTAGGTATACTCAGACATCATTCAAATACAAAAAAAAAGGACTTGAAACTCCACCTTTAGCATGACCATCAGCAAAGCTAAAAAACCCCTCACTTTGAGCTAAGATTCCATCTTCGCCATAGCTATCAATAGAAAACTTAGACCAAAGATAGAGAATATGAGAATAATCTCTTAAAAAAAAAGCATTTTGTTTCCCTAATTAATTTCTTGCGGCCTAGAGATCGTTACAATTTGAGGAGGCTAATAAAGATCTTGTTTCAGGCGAAGATGGATTCTACTCCTGTCTTGGTAATCCAAGGACTTTCTTACGTGCTGAAACAAAGATATAGCAAATGACACAGAAAAAGGAATTGGAAATATATTTCAGAAATTGTTCACTCTGATGATCGAAGAACAATACATAGCATAAAACCTCTTGAAAGGAATTACACATAGATCAACCTACACTAACACTAACTTACATCTACTCCTACGTAAGTAAAATTTGCAGATTTTATTGATTCAATGAAAAGTGTCCAACGTTCTCCTTTGCTCCCTTAGTTATACTCGGACGGTTTGAGAACTGCCTATCCATATCCCATAATTGTCACGCATTCATGTGCCTAATCCTGGCCAAACAAGAACTGGCCTTAGTCAACTTAAACCCAGAACCCAAATAACTTCTTCTCCTTCGGCCGAAATTGGGGTACAAACACATTCAAGGAACACTAGTAGCATATTTCTCTCTCTCTCTCTCTCTCACGTCAAATGACCTTGCTACCCTACTATCTACGAAATCATTATGATTCTGCCACACCTTATTAGTGTGCTTCTCATGACGATTGCTCAAAAAACCGTCTCTTTTTTCTACACTTGAAAGAAAACCACGTTTTTTTTTTTCTAAAATAGTTTTCCATGACCTTTTTTTGTTCCACACATAAGAATAAAATCAGTCTTTTTCTAGAGTAGTATTCCATTCTAAGATAGTCTTTTTCAGTCTAAAAGGAAAAGGCGAAATTAAGTTTTCTTTTTATTTTTCAGAAAAATTTCCCAGTAGTCTTTTTTAGACTACAAAGAAAGGAAAAGACGATCCCCAATAAAGTTTTCTTTTTCTAGTTTTCCATGCTAAGATAGTCTTTTTGAGACTACAAAGAAAGGAAAAGGCGATATAAAGTTGGTAAAGTTGTTTGTCACCAACCCAGTAACAATTTTTTGGTCTTATTTGTCCACCCCCACAAGGCCCACATGACACACCAACTTTTAGAGGTAAGGGTTCTTTTTGTCATTTCTCCTCCCCCTCCCACTCCCCTTTTTCTGTGTCTCCAACTCCAGCTCACTTTTCCCCGAATTTGGATCGTCTACGGCCTGCTTGCCCGTAGTAGCCTCCTAATGAGGCATGGTGCAATGACCGCCTTACCCCTGCCTGAGTGCCTTGCCCAAGCAAGGGTAAGGTGGTCATTGCACGACACCTCATTAGGAGGCTGCTACGGCTGCTACGGGCAAGCAGGCCGTAGACGATCCTGATCCCTTTTCCCCTCCCTTTCTCACATCCCCAATGGCCCCCTGCCCTCCCATACCTCTCTCTCTCTCTCTCTCTGATGTTGATCTCTCGCTCTTCTATGTAACTTATCTTTTCACTTTGGCTTCCTCTTTGGTCGGTTCTTCCCCTTTTTTTTGTGGGGTTTTCTGATTCATCTTGATTGGTATTCAAAACAAACAAAGGATAAGATCAGATTTTTCATGGGAAACAAGAGGCCCATCATTTATCATATCTGAAATTCCAAAATCCTAGAAATGTGAGAATGGTGGCGATGATTTGTTGGAATTTTAATTGTTTTTAAAATTAAAGATTCAAAATACATTTGATTTTTATTAGGTGTGTTATAGGGTTGAGTCTTTTCTTAATAGACACCTATAGCCTATACTTGTTTGAGTGATTAACAAACAAGTCTTGTAGGAAAATATATGATTTAAGGTATATCTTTTGGAGACATTCTTTGATGGTGTCTGTTCCTCTCCTATATAAAGAGAGGAGGTCTTGCTCATTTTTTAACAATTGTTGTTGAAAACATCTTTAAAAGCAGTTTTAGTTTATGTTTTTTTTTCCCGCCATACTCTGTCAGTGTCAATGAATTAGTGAATACAGCCTTTTGATTCCCTTTGTAATCACATTTGGAACTGTAACCTATGTGATTAGAGATTTATTTTATCTTGGGAGTATAGATGCATGGTCAACCCAGATTGTAGAATTAGAGCATCTAAAAATCTTAAAGAGAACATCTTAGATGCGACTCAACTCTAATATAATATTTACTGTTCGAATTACACAAAAGGATGTGTATTGGTGTATTTCTTTTTAGAAAGATATTTCAGGACATATTTCTTGTCATACTAATTAGATAAGTTTTTGTTCATTTATTATATTTCTAGTCTTATACTTTCTGTCCATGTTATTTTATTTCTACATGATTTCTATCCCATTTATACTATACTCACATATTCTCTGTGGGTATGTTGTTGGTTTTTATCCATGTGTTACGTGCAAAAATCATCTAAAACTTAAATAAACAAAAAAAAGAGAAATGATAGGGAGAGAAAAAGGGAGAGAGAGAGAGAGAGAATATGTTTTTGCTAAACAAGTAATACTAACTCCTAAAACTTTTTCTACATCTCTCACTCCTCATGTACAACCTTAAACTTTCCTAAATAATTATATAAACCTCATATACAATTTCAATAACTTTTTAAAATAATTATCTAAATAACTATAGTAATGTAAATAACATATTACAAATAAAATAATTTTATAATACTTAAATCCTCCAGTATTAAACGGATCGTCATAATATTCAGATCTACGAAAGTGACTAAGGAGAAAAGGAGAAAAGGAGAAAAGCAGCCAGCAATTTTATAAATTTAATCCCTTTAAATCATTGACACATCTTCTTTAAGAATCGTCGGGTGACAAGTCGTGTTTGTAACCTTCTTGGTTACATACAAATAGCCACCCAAGAGAGAAAAGGCGAAATAAAGTTTTATTTTTCTTTGAAGGCGAAATAAAGTTTTATTTTTCTTTGACAGCCACACAGCCACACAGTTTACAAGAGGGCCAGTCCCTTCCCATACTGTAGTGAGGGTGTGAGAGTGCCTCGGGAAGTGTTTCTTTCTCTCACACTCTCTCTCTCCCTCGGTCGGTCACCGTAGTCGAAGTCAGAAATCGAATGCGAAATCATGAATGGAGGCAAAAATGTCAAAGGTCGATAATACCCATGCATAGAGGAGATTAATAAGGCCGGTAAATGGATCGGATTCGGATATTTTTTGATCGAATACAGATACTTCTAAACGGATTCGGATGGATTCGAATGCGGATCGAATTTGGATTTTCAACCATCCGTTTACACCTCTGCCTTGTGTAACTCGAACCGTCTTCCCCTTAGTGGATACAATTCACTCTCAATCCATAGTTTTAGATCATGATTCTCTTCTCCTCATAATCTAGAACTTGTTGAATCTTCAAAAACCCTCAAGATCATTATTTACTTAATTTTTTATAATTAAGTATTCGAATTCAGATTTTTATCGAAGTATTTGGATTTTTTTCCGGATATCTCTAATTGAATACGGATGCCCCTAAACGGATACGGATGCGGATCGAAGTCGGATTTTCGATTGTCCATTTACAACCCTAATAATTCCGTTGGCGATATAGTATTGGAAGCGTAGGGACTCGCACGCAGTCCATTCAAGACGGCAGAGATCTCAGTTGTACAGGCACATTTGGATTCCTATAAAGTACAAAATTGCCCCTAGAGATTCATCCTGTCTGGTTTGGACCTAACCATGCCAATATTAGGCAAAATACATATCAAATCGAAGGTCTCGACGAATGTTAGGTACTTGATCAAAATGCCAAAAGCTTCAAATCTGATGGAACTCATTAAATCAAACTCTTTAACCTATCCCATACTAGACTGGCTCAATCTAATGCCCATACATTAGGGCGGATCCCATTAGACACAACAATAACCTCTACAGAGGTAAGCACCTATGGCGTTGGTGTATGCACTTTTTGATCATTTTGATGCATTTCGAAGGTAAAACGACCTGCCAAAAAATCATCATAGCACTATCATCACAGCACTTTCTACACTGAGACTAGGCTTCACCAATAATGAATTTAGTAATTTCAAAGAGGTAGGAGAGCCATGCTGCCATGGCCATGAGAATGACAAAGGCTCTCTCTTTTTTTGTGGCATTTCAGTGATTGGACTACATAGAGACACGACGATCCCTGGTCCCCTGGTCGGGCCCTATTAGATGGGGGAGTAGAGACGCAACTGTCCACATTTATATCTCGTCAACTACCCCTTTGCTGGTTCAAATTCGGATCGGTTTTCACGTCCCTTCTTCTTCTTCTTCTTCACACGCGCTTCTCCAGTGAATTGACTGTTCCACCCTTTTATTATTAATAATGGTGATAATGATATTACTTACTATATACAACTGAACTGTAACTTCACCAAATAAACAACTTATATCGTCCGTTCCGCTTCGATTCTCTCGAGTCCAAAGATTCTAATCCAATGGTTGACACTACGAATACAGGCCCCACCTATTCCATTAGAAATTCAGACGTTCACACCTAATAAATACACCTGTGTTTCGCTTTTATTACAACGCCTACCACAACACTCTCTATAAATAAACGATTCTATTTCTTATTCCTCCTCACTCTCCTTCTCTGACTTATTCAATTACAGACTACAGAGCAGCGAAGGATCAAGAAGAGAGAGAGAGAGAGAGAGAGAGAGAGAGATGGTGGATGGAATGGAGAATGGTGGAGGGAAGAATACGATGAAGGTAGCGAACGAAAGAAAGGTGAGAAGTTCAGAAGTGCTGCTTAGGTTTCTGGCACTTCTCTCTACTCTCATCGCAGTTATCGTCACTATCGTTTCTGAGGAAACAGAGCTCGTTCCTGTCGTCGTTCTAGCTAACCTCCCTCCCGTATATGTTCCTGCAACTGCTAAATGGCAATACTCCTCCGCCTTCGTGTAAGTCCTCTTCCTCTTCTTCTTCCTTCTTCATTTTCTCCTAATTTTGCGCAGAGAAGCAGAAAAAAGTATGCCTAGAATCTGTTTTTTTCAGTACTTGTTAGAAGGAGAGCTTTACCTTTTCCGTTCGGTTCATCGGAAAAACTCTGCTTTTCCGGCGGTTAAGAGCTCCTCGGTCCCCCCTCATCTCATTTGCTGGTCATATGACTGAGCGTATGTATATGCATGCCACGAGCCAATGGATAATTGCCACCTGGCCATGTCCTTAAATATTAAATATTAGGTGTAGATATGTAATTGGGAGTTGAGATGCAATTCATTAATTATTATCGGTGGCGAATTTAATCGGGGGTCAGATTTCAAACCTATCTGAGTTCAAGATTGCCAGCTGTACATACTGATTGCATACAGTAAAAGCCCATCTAGAAGCCCCCCACCGGAAAGATGAAATACTCACATACCGTCGAATAGCTGGATTCCAATCTAACGGTTCTCGTATAAGTTGTTTACCGGTCCGGTGTGATCCTACCAACCTATGCTTTTTTTTGATAAAATCTACCAACCTATCCCTTGTCTTGGAAAATTATCTCCAGCAATTCTCTGCCCCAGTCCAATTATCTAGTGTCTCTAATAAGAGGGACTCGGCTCCTGTCCAGCTCCCTGCCCGGGTTGCATGTGCATCGCCGGACACAGTGAGGCGTTTTCACGCTTCACCAAGTTCAGCGCCGCACATGTAGCCCGGGCAGGGTGCTGGACAGAATCTTTTTGGGTAATAAGAAGGGGATGGATCCCACCTGGGTAGAGTGTTCGGACAGGGGTGGAATGGTCATTGCACCCCCTTATTAGGGGCACTAGGGGAACTGGACCGATAGAAAATTGCAGGGGATAAAGGTCTGTCTCACAGACACAATAGTCTTCAATAATTACAAGGGAAGTGGCCCGATCAGGTTTGACCAGTTAAAGCCTAACATCGGGTTCACTAGTTTGTTAACGGTTGGGGAGGTTGGGCCTAACCCGATTATGTAATGGTGTTTGATTGTATCTTTGCCCCCTTAACCCACGATTGTGGACCAATAATCAATCGACAGAATAGAAGTGTGTCCATGCCCTAGTCCATGGTTTGAGGTATCGGTATCGGTATCATATCATCCATATTGAGCGATATATATTGGTTTTGCAAGTGATCAATCTTGATATCATGCCGATACTATACTGATGACACGGTATAGACAAGAGTTAAAATGATAAAAAACCATTTTAAAGGAGAATCAGGGGCAAAACTTTTCGGGTTGACCAACGATACCCATTCCGATACCATGCACTAAAACCATGCCCTAACCTTAAATTTATGGGAACGATTAGGTCCATTCCGATACCATACACTAAAACCATGCCCTAACCTTAAATTTATGGGAACGATTAGGTCCAACCGAAACCGGTAGGGGCCCACCGGTTGACAGTAAGGTTCCGGTGATAATAGTTGGGCCCATTTGTTTGCAGATTTCAATTTATGGGGTCTACCAGCCCGCCACGGCTGGGCCCATTTTTTTTCCCCCTTCTTGTTCTGTAATTAACTAACTGAAATTAATTTTTGTGGATAAACGTACAGATATTTTCTAGTGGCAAACGTGATAGCGTGTGCATACGCAGCATTAACGCTGATGCTGTCGATAATGAAGGTGGCGGGGACAAATGGAATAGCAATGGTCATGATCGTCTTTGATCTCTTAGTGGTGGCGCTCCTCTTCTCCAGCAGCGGTGCCGCGGCGGCGATAGGTGTCGTGGGTTACAAAGGGAACGTTCATGTAAGGTGGGAGAAAGTGTGTGACATCTTTGCTAAGTACTGTCGCTACACCGCTACTGCTGTTGCCGTCTCTCTCTTTGGATCCACCGTCTTTCTTGTTCTGTTAGCACTCACGGCTTTGCATCTCCGCAAGAAATCTCTTTAGATTATTAATAGCTACTTTTTTAGTTTAATCTTCACGGTGGATGATGATAGTTCATTAATCACAAAACAAATGTTTGTGTTTTGTCATTGTCTGTGTTTGGTGTGTACCGTTTAATTATACGCTAGCTTGTGTACCTTTGTTAAAGCTGTTGTGAAAGTTGGTTGTTCTTCATTAATTGTTCCATTTAATTCGGTTATAAAGAAGAAAATGATGTGGAATCGGTCGGGATCGGTAAAACATCGGATGAAATGGGTCAAAAGTATATGCCCTAATTCATACTCGGCAATTGGTTCTATTTCCCTAGTGGTTTAAAAACTAGACCCGTTCAATTGAACTGATAAAACCAATTTGGAACTAAACTAGAAAATGAACGATAAAAAACCACAATAAAATTTGAGATCGGACCGATAATAGACCAATTAAGAGAATGAAGACAGACAATTAAAAGAAATTAGTCGATAACGGATCGATAACGGATCGAAATTGACAGCATCCATAATTTGATCTGATATAATGTGAAAAAACCAATCAAAATTGATTGAACCAACCGTTTGACACCCCTACCTCTCTTGATCTTCTTCTCTATTTTCTCTCAATTTATGTCTATTATGTGGAGCAGCTCCTCCCCCAACCTGGAAGTGATAAGTATCATTCAAGGTATCAAATCTTGTCATCTTTCTTTATCTCTTATTCTTTTCATCACCTTTCGAGAGAGATTAAAAGCATAACTGACTCTTTGGCCAGGAAAATTGAGTCTTTAGCGTACAAGACATGCTAGCCTAATTCCACTACTTGGTTGTCTGATCTTTGTAATCAATGACTCCTTACGTTAATTGCGCTTTAATAAATAGATTCCTTTCTACCAAAAGAACAAATGTGGAGTTCCCATACCAATCTTTTACTTCCATGACTCCGTTCTTCCAAGTTCCATCGCTTTCTGGCTGGGGCTGTATCTTCCTCATGACATACATTTTAGAGATATATTTAATAATAATAATTAGACAAAAGGAACAATGCTTTTTCATCACAAGCTTAATAATATCTCTCATCCACTGGATAACAGGATAAGGGTGTAAATCAGTTCGGTCCAGAACTGAACAAATAATTACTTAATCAATTATTTTTTTGGTAAAGGAAAATCTATTGATTAACAAGTGAAGGGCTCATAGTGGCAGAAGTACAAGTTTTCATCAAACATGGAGTGGAATTTGACTATACTATCGAACATTGCATTGAGAGCTCCTTCCAGACTAGAGGGTCGAGTCCCCAATAAATTGACCTCTATAGGAATGAAAACAAAGTTACATGTAAACAAAAAATGTAGATAGCTATAGGTTTCTACGAAAAACAAAAAAAAATTGTAGACTGGTGCCTAATATCTTCAATAATCGGGTGGATTATCAACAGTGTCGCCTTTAAGGGGTCTGTGGAATAGGAAATTGATGTACATAAAATTGTCCACCAAGTAGATAGGGGTCAAGTGGATGAAGGCCAATTTGTGCAGTAGATGGGACACAACGGAAAAGGACCTGACTGGCAGTTCCTTGGGCAACACGGTTTCAAACAAACTTGAACCTCGGTAGCAACGAACTCCAAGAAACTGACGCACCATTACAATGAATAGTCCCCAAATCAAGGGATACATGTTCCCTACTCTGCCGCACACGCGGAGATACACGACTCAAGGAAGACGCCGACTGCCACGACCCAGCAACCGTCTCTGATGCCATTTCAATAATCGCTCCTTCATCCTTTAAATAGGAGATGAGGATTTAGGTACGGGGGCTTCACTTTTCATTGACTTACTGCTCTCTCTGAACTCCCTCTACAAATTTACTATTGCATGGATCTAACTTAGGCATCAGAGAGTCCCCCCTCAAAGTTCATTTTGGGCCTCTTTTGTGCTTTTCTCTTCTCGCAGGTCATCCACATCATCAAACCAGATTCTGACGGCAACAAAAATGATCTCCTTCTTGTCCGATTCAAGGACTATATGATCCTCTGCAAGGAAGTTGGCTTCTAGAATAACGCTCCGGATAGCTAATGCTTCCTCTACCGGTTAAATGGTTCTCTTCAGTTCTAAATCGATTAAAATATGGACAAGAGACAGTTGCTTGATCATGTAGTCCCTACACCAATTTGGGGGGCCAATTAGAGCACATGCAAGGGGCTTCAACACGGATGAGATTTTTTTTTATTTCAGAGGGGTTGGGTGGTAATTTTGTGCGCTCCTATGTCAAGGCTCATGAATCATACGACCAAACAACGTTCTTTTTTCTAATATAATATTATTGATTCTATAAGTTTGAAAACAAAAATTACATACATGAGTAACATTAGTATGTCAATAGGTAAATAGTTTCATGAAAATAAGAACCATGAACCACTAATTAGTAGACATGATTATTGGCACTTCTCAAAAGCCAAAGAGCGAAAACCCCCTTGCACTTATTAAATGGTCAGTTTTTTGTACGATTTAGAGCATGTTTGGTACGCTAATTCTGGAGGTGCTAGTATTGATTTTGATCATAATTCCATAGAGAGACTTTTTGTGGATTTATTCTCGTGTCAGATTAATTGTTTGATTATCTTGATTCTTTGACCTTTGAATCTAATTGAAAAACTATTTGGTTACCCTTGAGTTTGTCAGTTGGATTTATCTTAAATCCGACTGAAAAACTATTTGGTTACCCCTGAGTGTATCAATTGGATACACCTTAAGTCTTGCAGATAATTGTACAAATTTTTTTTTTGAATTTCCATAAGGAAACAAACTTGGAGATACCTCAAAAATGAATAGATGAAGATAAAGACAAAAGAAGAAAAATTTTAAAATACTATATTTACTTTTAAAATGTGCAGAGAAGGAAAGAAAACAAACATCCTTGTCTGAATTGTTGGAATTCGAGCATATCATATCCTCTTAAAAGAAACCAACAAATATTCATAGAGAAACCATCAATTGCTGCACAAAAAAGGTTCAAGAGAGAGAGAGAGAGACAAAGAGCATATTCAATTACTCTGTTCGAAATTCAGATTCAATTGCTCTATAAATATGCTTTAATGGATGATAATTAATACTGAAAGTAATGGAACAGATCAGGTGAGAAACAGGGGAGAATGAAAAAGGGAGAAATTGGTTCTATCTTTTCATATCTTTATATGAGTCTTGATGGACTTGAACCATCATCACCTGGGAATAAACCCAAGTACTCTTCCTTTTTAAGCTAAAGACTCACTTATCTGCATAAACTTCTTAGTGTATTCAAATAGAACAAAAATGATAAAAATTAGAAAAAAAATGAAATTATCATTATTGGGCAACCTTCAAAAGTGCAACACTAGTTGGAAGGAAAAAACATGTAGAAGTGTTGGTTTTAAATAGCCTTCCATGAAGGGTATTTACATTTGTTTATCATAATTAAGGGTTATAAATAGGTGGAATTTCTTAGATCTTCGAGATTAAAAAAAGAATTATAAGATAAGTATATTTTAAATTTGTTTTACATCCATAAATTTATATTTTGAAAAGATTTACCTAATCTCCAAATTAGTTAGTGCCCATTCCGCCCGACAAAAAAATATAATTAAACTTCCTACTATATCCTTTGACTCACTTTTTTTCCTAAAAAAAAGCTAAAGATAATGCTTAATAGTGTAACCGTTTGCACAACTTATTGAATTCCCTTTTCTATCTATTTGGTGAGAATCTTGCAAAACTAGTAGAAGTTGGCTAGGTGCTTCCCTGTATCTCGTTATCCCTCTTCCTCTCATTAATCATCTTCACTAGTGCCGATGAGTATGGTTCTCTCTCTCTTTCTTTGTCCTTGTTACAGTTTCTTTTTTTTTTTTTTCTTCCTTGTAGAGGTTTGGGTTTTTTTTTTATTTTTCCTTCTGGAATATCGATTTTTTTTTCTCCCTGAATGATCCAAGAATTAACATGGAAACCGAAGAATACATTCTCCAGCTAAGGGAACCATTTTGAGAGATCCAACCATGCAACACACATCTTTGAAGAGATCTAGTTCTGGTTATTTCATGAATAATTAGAGCCTTAATCCCAATCATGTACACCTCTCTTTTACGTGTGGTAACCACTAGAGGATTAAAACAGGGAGTGAAAGAGGGATAACGAGAAGAGGGAAGCACCTAGCGAGCACCACTTTTGCTAGTTTCTACAAGTTTCCCGCCAAATAAAAATAAGAGAAAACTCAATGAATTGTGCAAAGTGCAAATGGTTAAGCTATTACGCATTATCTTTAGTTTTTTTATAGGGAAAAAAAATGAGTTGTGCAAAGTGCAAACGGTTAAGCTATTAAACATTGTCTTTAGTTTCTTTTTAGGGAAAAAAATGAATCAAAGAGTATATTAGGAAGTTTAGTTATATTTTTTGGTTGGGCAGGATGGACAGTAACTAATTTGGAGATTGGATAAGTCTTTTCAAAATATAAATTTATGAATGTAAAACAAATTTAAAATATGTTTACCTTGTAATTCTTTTTTTAATCTCGTATATCTAAGAAATTTCCCCTTATAAATATCTCACATGAATATACTTAAGAGATAACCTGATTACATCATGGAGACAACAGAACAAATTTGGAGTCTACACAGTGCTGTAGCCTTGTCAGATACTGCTTATACAGAACAAGTAATTTTAGTTAAAAAAGAATTACTTGGAATGAAGCCCCAAAATTTCATAGAAGAACAATGATGATCCAAAGACTTGGTGGAAGAAGACATGGATGAAAACCATCAATATCAGGAAAAGATCAGAGTAATTAAGGTCATCATTTGATAAATAGATCATCACCTTCTTATCAAAAAACCAGCAAGGAAATAAATGCAAACTACAGCAAACCCATTTGGAAATTGTGTTCTACAAACATGCACTAGATAGAGATGGAGAGCTTCATCCCCTCCCATGAAAGGTTGGACAGATCAACAAAAACACAAAAGCATACCTATAAATTGTAGCAGAACTCAACAAAAACAAAAGAACTGGAGACCGCCTGGAAGAAAAACACACAAAAAAATTAGAGAAAATTTCACGTATATTTCCTGAGGTTTGCCTTACTTACACTTTTACCTGTGAGGTTTGAAAATTTTTACTTATCTCTCGTGCTTTCCAAATTAAGTAACAAAAGCATCCAGTCTCTATATATATCAGAGAGTATATACAAGAGAGAGAGAGAGAGAGAGATAGGTTTGCCAATGATTTTCTTAAAAAGCTGGTTTTCTAACTGTTTTACCCTTGGTCTGTACCGTTTCAAAATGCCTAGTGCACTTACGGGTGTCAATTGGTTCGGTTTCGGAATCGAATTGAGAACCAACACGTTCTAAAACTATGTACTCAAATCGAACCAAACAGTTTCGGTTCCAATTTGATTATGCTTCATTGTCTTCAGAGTTTTATTTAAGGGTAAAGTACACGTACCCCCTATAATGCACCCAATATTCCTCGTATCTTCCTAAGCGGCTCAATATTCCACGTCCCACCTCTGTTTTACACTCCAAATGCCAGATAGGTCCAATCCGTTAAATACCACCGTTTGATGCCAAAATTTTGACCATTTTACCCTTTGCTCCATTTTCTTAAATCTGAAAAGATTTAATTACCCTCACTTATTTGTTGCCCTAAACTAATTGAAAATGACCATTTTACCCTTTGTTTTATTTTTATAAATGAAAAGACCTAATTGCCCTCATTTATGTATTACCCTAACCTAATTTGAAAAGATTATTTTACCCCTAAATACTTGTTCCTAAAAACCCCAAAATGCCCTCATCTTCCCCAAATCATCATCTTCTTTTTACATACCCACCACCCACCACCACCACCACCAACACCACCACTGCCACCCACCATTGGCTTTGGGTTCTAAGACAAATGAGAGAAACAGAGAGCAGCAGAGTGAGGGAGTAAAAGAAAAAAGGAGCACTGAGACGAGAAAGCTCGAAGCTTCCCGGAGCCGGGGTAGAAGACTCTCGTCCGACATCGTCTTCTTCTTCTCCATTTCTCCTTTTATTTTGATTTCTTTTCTTACCATCTCCATCGCATTTCTGAGACCTACCAAATCCATTTGTTTTTTGTTTTCCCATCTTTAAACCCCAATCTCCAATACCCTATTCTCCCTTCTCCATCTAAAAACCCATCTCCGAGAGATGAAATCCCTCTTCTAATCTCCACCGAACCCACTCCTTTATCTTCAATTCCTATTTTCTAGTTTTTATTCCATATCAAACCCCACCCATCTCATTTTTCTTTCCACTCAACCAAACCCAAATCCAACACCGGAAACCTTTTTTATTTTCTCTTTGATTACCCCAATCCCATAACCAGAACTCCATCGTCCCATCTTCTCCCTTCTCTCATATTCTTCACCTTTTTTTTATTTTAAGTATTAATATGTCTGTAATAATCCTTAGTCGCTGTTACTTGAAATTTCTGCAATCGAACGTGGGTCTCCATTCATCTTCTCAGCAAAGGTGTTCTTCGTCTCAGTGATCGGTTGTTGCAAGTGTCGGATCGAGGAGAAGCAGGCTTGCAGGGTTCCAGATTTTATTCAAAAAAGAGTTCCCTTCAGTTCACGGCGGCAGCGGCGGCGATTATCGATTGTCGATTGTCGAGTTGGGTGGCAGTGGTGGTGGTGGTGGGTATGTAAAAGAAGATGATGATTTGGGGAAGATGGGGGCATTTTGGGGTTTTCAGGAACAAGTATTTAGGGGTAAAATAGTCTTTTCAAATTAGGTTAGGATAATACATAAATGAGGGCAATTAGGTCTTTTCATTTATAAAAATAAAATAAAAGGTAAAATGATCATTTTCAATTAATTTAGGACAACAAATAAGTAAGAGTAATTAAGTCTTTTCAGATTTAAGAAAATGGAGCAAAGGGTAAAATGGTCAAAATTTTGGCATCTACCGGTGGTATTTAACGGATTGGACCTACCTGGCATTTGGGGTGTAAAACAGGGGTGGGACGTGGAATATTGAGCCGCTTAAGGGGTACGAGGAAATATTGGGTGGTGCATTATAGGGAGTACGTGTACTTTACCCTTTATTTAATGAGTTATTCGGGTCAGGAACAAGTATTTAGGGGTAAAATAGTCTTTTCAAATTAGGTTAGGATAATACATAAATGAAGGCAATTAGGTCTTTTTATTTATAAAAATAAAATAAAGGTAAAATGATCATTTTCAATTAGTTTAGGGCAACAAATAAGTAAGAGTAATTAAGTCTTTTCAGATTTAAGAAAATGGAGCAGGGGTAAAATGATCAAAATTTTGGCATTTAACGGATTGGACCTACCTGGCATTTGGGGTGTAAAACAGGGATGGGACGTGGAATATTGAGCCGCTTAGGGGGTACGAGGAATATTGGGTGGTGCATTATAAGGGTATGTGTACTTTACCCGTTATTTAATGAGTTATTCGGATCGTTTTTTGTTTCTTGAAATTGACACCCTTAAGTGCACTTGTTCGCAAAAATGTGGGGTGAGACAGGCTCGAACTCTCGACCTCAGGATCACTCTAAGCTATGAGACCTACGCGCTAGCCAACTGCGCCACCACCCCACTTGTCTGACATGGTAACACATTTTTTTAATTATCTCGTTTTATTCCTAAATTTTTTTAAGATTCTAGTATAAACAGATTTTCAAAAATAATTTCGAAATAACATATCATTATATTATTATGGCATTATCAAAATATTTATTGTCATATATATGTTATCCGAATAAAAAAATTTATATACCATACTAAGAAAGTAAAAATAAAAAATTATTTGATGCACGGAGAGTGTCCATTAAGAAAAAATCCTTTATTTATATATCGTTGTTAAACACTCTCACAGTGTTTAAACTTTAAAGTCTAAATATCAAAGTTAGCTTCATTCTGACCTTCCAGAAAGATTTTGAAGTCTGTGGAATACAAAGTATTTCAAAAAACTATTAAATACAGTTTGGTTGGATTATTATCCTCCCGAATTCCTGAAGCTCGGATATCCAACGGTTTGAGCTCAACATAGTCAATGAGCTTGGACCGTTGGATGTCCGAGTTACCACATGTTGGCATCTCCACCTAGTACTATCGCACTGCCTTGCTTTAGCGAATTGGAGAGGATAATTTTCCTTTGTCTAGCACAAAAGGGATCCCAGCTCAGAAAAAGGTCCCCCTATCAACCGATCAACGAGTGTGGACTTTCCTTTCATATTTCAGTCAATCCCTCTTTTTTTTTTTTTTTTTTTTGTTTTTTTTGTTTTTGACTTAAAAAAGAAAAAAAAAAAGTCTCCAGCATGGTTTTAAAAAAATGGTATTGCATCTTAGGTATCGGTATATCATAAGCTAGCACCTTATGCGTCGATCTCACTCTTTTCCTTTTTGAAATTACTCCTTTAACTTTCAAAGGGCGGAAGAGAGAGATAGACACATATCTAGCTTACACTTTTGTTAGCTTTCCCAGCCTTTTCCCTAATAAAAAAATTCAAAGGGAAAGATGCCATGCAAATAAAATGTTACAAAAACTTATTAAAAGTGAAACGGTTCAGGTTTCGTTTATGGAATCATTTAGTTAAATGGTTTGGTTTTAATTTCTACCCCTAAACATGTTGAACTGAAGTAAACCGAATTGTTTAACACCCTTAATTAGAAGAGAAGGGATTTGCTGTCAGGTTACGTGACCCTTGCACCAATGCAGATGGCAATGGGAGCGTATGTAGGGACTTCCAAGGGGAGGGGCAGGGTGTTCATTTCACTACCCTATGTGAGACGTGCGTAAGGGGCACTGCCGTGCATGTGGTTTTTCCCAAATTCGAAATAACTTTTCCCAAAAGTAATTATTTGATCGTTTGCCAAAATTTTCTCTCACCAGTGTAAAAACGGTCCCATACCCAAATTTTCTTCTTTTCTTTTCTCGCTTTTGAGATTGCAGAATATTCTCTTCCCCATTCCCCATAGAATTTGAAAAAACGAATCGGATCAATTGACTCGGGTCTTCCCGACTCCAATCAATCTGATCCGACCAATCCTATACGAAAACTAGGGTTAGAGTGGTTTTTTAGCTGTTTTCCTCCTATTTTGGACTGATTCCAATCCAATACAATCTAATTAAGATCAGAATCAACCAAGATCGATCCGGATCTCGATTTTGGGTTTTTAAACATTGATTCCCAATGTCACACGTAGATGAGTACATCCCTTGTCTTTAATCACTAATCTATAAAACCTTATACAAAGGGGAGGGGTTATCTCTCTCTCTCTCTCCCCTATTTTCCTTCGGTTATGTTTCATGAGTTACATTTTGAAGATGATCTTAGCATGGTTAGCAATTAGGTATTCAGCTTTCCTCCGAGGATCCAGCCCAGTAAAAATAGGGATGTTTGGATTATTTCACGGCCCCCCCTCCCTACGAAATGACCAAACCCCTCTGTTTTGCTGGGCTGGATCCTCCAACTCCCGCCACGATTGGAGGAGAGCTAGGTCCAGCAATCAGAAGCAGCAATGGGAAATGATGCTCGAGTTCTACTTCTTTCAAACTGGATACTGTTGAACAATGAAGAAGCCAAGAGGGACATAAGGGTTTCAATTTGAGACCAGAACCAAGAACCATCATGGAACTAAACCCGTTAAAACCAAGAACAAAATCCATCTCAATTATCTTGGGAGCTGGTTTGGGGACCGATTACTAAAAAAGATGGAGCGATTATGAGAAAGATTTTTTAAAGCTTGTGCATTTTTCGTCGTTCCTAAGGTTGCACCGTTGCAAATCTCCTCTCCCATTCCCAACAAGGTTTGAAAACCGAAACGGATCAGCCAATCAGGGCCAATCTCGATTCTAATCCATCTAATTGATTTGATCCCAAATGGAAACTAGGATTAGTGTGTTTCTTAGCCAATTTTGAATCGATTCCATCCGATCCAAATTCCAATTCATATGATAGAGGATCAGACAAACATCTCATTGGTATAATTTCAGATTCAAATGTGTAAAGGAAGTACCTAAAAAAATTACAAAAGATGTCATTTTGATAATTTATTAAAACTTTGAATCAGAGTTTGAGCCAATTTTCTTACTTATTTTAGACTAAAATTTGGCCATTGAGATATATGTTTGATCCTCTATCACATGGACTAACTTATGTAGTGTCAAATGGCAATTAGTGAAACGTTATATTTCACTAGGCATAGAGTCACTTAGAAAGACCTATTTATTTTAAGAGACATTGTTTAAGAGAGTGTGTGAATGACACCTTTTAATTTCCATTGTTTTATACCTTTATTCTGGAAAAAAGTTTTTCAAAAATAATTTAAAAATGACATAAAGGGATATATTATTATAATATTATCAAAACATATCATTGTCATTCATATTTTTTGAGTTCGCACATGAAAGTGATTGAACCACACAATTACCCTCATTAGAAAAAAAATTATGTGTCACCTTGAGGGGTGTTAATGAGGAAATCACATTATTTATAACTATTGGATAAATTACAGATGGGTTTAATAGATTTAAGAATGAGTTTTCTTTCTCACCGTACGGAAAGAAGCAATGGAGGAAGAGAAAGATAACTTCGAGTTGTTTCTGAGTGTTTGGGGGACTGCCAGGTTCAAGGTATCGGTATTGTATCAGCCAACACATCGTTACAGATGCAATGTATCTGTCTGTATTGAGGGTAAAATGGTTCAAAAATATATTTTTTTTTAGAAAGAGAGAAAAACCACTTGATATGTGCTCGTATCGGCCTATTTGAATCACTATAGCCTATAGGTATTGCTGGTACCAAATAACGATACGATATCGACACCGGTGCAATGTGTACTGAGGGCAAAATGGTCCCAAATTTTTTTTTAAAAAAAATTAAAAAAACAAGGGCAAAACCCTTTGATACGGCTTTGAATCGGGCACATAGATCTTCTATGACGCGCTGCCATATCTTGCCTGTGCTGTGCAGACACAAGATCACACGCAATGACTGTCTTACACCCCGCTCGGGCAAGACACTTGGGCAGGAGTAAGGCAATCAATGCTCGTCACCTTGTGTCTGCGCAGCACGGCAGGACGGGCAGCCTACGCCATAGAAGATCTGGAACCTTGTATCGGCTGATTCGGAAGGGCATCGGTTGAGATGGATACCGGATGACTGGTGGGACTCTGTAATTAGCTTCCTTGTAACACTTTCCATTTCACCTCAAACCATCAGCACCAGAAGTCCAGAACCACTAGTAGCAGAAACAGAGACAAAATTCTGAACTAGAGCAGAAGTTGCAGAAAGAGACATGTACCCACAAGAATTCGTCAGTGGAGGTGATGGTTTCCGGCGACATTGCCTTCTTTAGGGTAGACCGGTAGAGGCGGCGAATGGCGATACATAGCAGTGAGGGCATTAATGGTGTTGGAGCAGCACCAGGCAGAGATACTGCCATCCAGATTAGCCTCTAATGACCATAACTCAACATTAAAGATCACAGAAGTAATCAAGAAGAGCGATGGGGATGAGATCCAGAGGATCAAAAGGTACTTCTTGATCTGGAAAAAGGTAGGACCAGAATGAGGCATTGTGCCGTTCCAACTGTGCTACAGTCTCTTTCCTTCTCTGCAACAAACCAAAACAAACTACGACGGAATCGAAATATCATCATTGATCTTCCGTACATCGCACATTCTCCTCTCAGCTCTTCTCTCTCTCTCTCACACACACACACAGGAAAAGTGAGGCACTGGGCACAGAAATCACTCTCTCTGCTCCAGAAAATATTCCTTAACACGTAGTAGAACCGCCATGATTCACCAAGATCGACCCACACACCCATTTCTTGTTATATTTGCTTAACGGTTTTTCTTGGAAGAGAAGCAAAAGAATGGAAGAGGAACAGGAATGGCTTGAAGGAGTCACAATGAAGAAGAGTTCCAGGAACGTTGTTAACCCTTTATCGTCGGCTTCAAGGGGTATCATCAGCATTAACGAAGAGAAAGCTTCAACTTCAAGCGCAAGAAAAAGAACTAGAGACGGTGCTGCTAGGAAAGAGAATCAGAACGAACGAGAAAGGAGAGATAAGGTGGCTGAGTTCTACTCAACTCTTCGATACTTGGTTCCCGATCTCTTCCCTAAGGTAACTAATTAATTAATATATTCCAGATCCTTTTTAGTTTATGGAATTGGAGATCGATCGATCTTCTTCTTGTTGCTGCTGATGATGATTTGTGTTTGGGTTTATTGGAAATCACAAAAAAATGAAGGCTACGAGAGTGAGGATTCTCGATGAAACAATCTCTTACACAAGAAAGCTTGAGCAAGACCTGAAGATTTTGCAGGAACGGAAGGCAGAGGCGGAGGTGGTGACGCAAGAGACTACTTCTATACGAACCCATCAGAATTCATCCATGGAAGTGACGGTTTCAGGCAACGTCGCATTGTTCGGTATACGTGCATTGATAATGAAGCGCCGGATTACTGTAGCGATTGAGAGAATCTTCAGGGTGTTTGAAGAGCAAAAGGCGGAGGTGTTGGCTGCTAGTGTCGTTGTTAAGGACCAGATGTTGACGCTAACGATCACTGCACTGGTGAACGCCGACGGAGACGCGGATGCTAAAATTATGGCAGAGCGAATCAAAGGATACCTCACGCTCTTAACCTTCTAAGTTCTGGCATGATACGTCTTCTTCCTCTTCTACAGTACTTAATTCCTCCTCTTCCTCTTTTGGGCTTTTCTGTCTCGTTCTTTTGGGTTCCTTTTAAATTTATCAGTTTTTAGGTCGATAGGTTCAGTTGTTCATTGGTGTACAGGAAGTCAGGAATGCTAGAGAAATATATTCAAACAACATACTTTTTTACGAAGGTTGAGCCAATTAAGGAAACAAGAATATGGATTATTGGAGCTTCTCTTTGTGTGCATAGAATATTACCCAAACCAGCTCCATTGGAGTTTCATAATTCATAAGGTCTGTTTTAATTTGGTTTGATGTGTATCCTCCATGGTTGATGGAGGCAAAGTCTCTGATTTTATTTCCTGTACAGGAAACCAATTTTAACCTTGACCCTCCCAAACCCTGTCTCTGGTGAAGCAGGAGTGTCATACCCAGTAATCTTCTGTAAGGTAAGGACCATTCCACCCCAAAAAAAGGGATAATATTGGTTTGATGACAGATTAAATGAAAAAAAAACAATCCATGACTGAGTTTTAGGGAGCAGATGATGCTGGTTTGTGCGTTTTGCGTTTGGATTGAAAGCAAGTTCATTTTTAATATCTGGTCATCATTCCATGTAAATTCAACATTCTTTAACTGATTTGTCGACAATGTTAACGGCCAGCCATGGAGGTGCCCGCAGAAAATTCAGGTTTCAGACCTTTCTAGGGGAGAACATTGATATCAGTCCACAATGGAAAATGTCATCTGCAGAATTTTCAACATCTTCTCACCTCCAGAAATCTGAGCTGGGATTCTTTCTCCATGGCAATATCATCAACTATCAAGCAGAAAACTCAGTTCTTGCACTTATTCACTAATTACAAATCAAGGCCAATGCAGCAACACCTAACAATTTAACTGAACAAAAAAAGGGAAAATGTAATACTAATTTCGTGATCTTATATCTTTACAAACTATTTAGATGTACAAAAAATTCATAAAATAAAAAGATTGAAGACTCAAAGGGGTCTGTTAAAACACATATACAAGCCTCCAAGAAACCCAGTTGATCCAAATTTCAATGATCCACTTTTGCAAAACGTCCCCTAATTCTTGTCCTGCTTTCTGCACGAGCTTTTCGGGTTTCATACCGGATGTGCTTGTCAAATCTAAATTTAAGAATATCAGCTCATGAAATTGATGATAATGATGACACCATTAAGTGCATATGGAGATTCAGGATAACATTGAATCTAATGTAAGACTCCACATTAGACAAGTGATTCCATAGAACCATACTGGTTGCACAATCTGAAAGATTTAATGCAAGTAATGCAGCTTTGGAATATAAAACATGCATCTAGAACAGAATCAATCAAGACCAAATGGAACAATTGAAATACGTGTGCTTGAACTAGTCGTAATACATGGAATAGCCAACTCTTTGGCACCAAAAAGGGCATACTCAGTGCACGAGACTCCCGCCACTGCGGGTTCTGGGGAGGGTCATAATGTACACAGCCTTACCCCTGCTTTTGCAGAGAGGCTGTTTCCAGACTCAAACCCGTGACCACTTGGTCACAATGGAGCAACCTTACCGTTGCACCAAGGCCTACCCTCAACTCTTTGGCACCAAAAGCCCTTAATAAAGAGATATCATATCGGCGACATGGGAAATAGAATGGTTACCTCCTCATTTTCCTCTTCTCCTTGTATCGTAAGATCATGGAGTCTCTCTCTTGGCTTGATAACTCATGCGGAGCAACTGTTGGCAGGCCCTGCAAGCTTTCTCTGACAACTGGATGCTTCATTTGCTCTTTGAAACCACCATTGATGTGGCAGCCACTGCCACCAACCTCTGTAGGTTTCTGATGAAACGGCAAGCTTTCCTCTGCATAGCTTTCTAAAGAACTAGAAGGGATGGGTTCGGGACCAGCTGATTTACAACTGTTACTGTGCCATCGAAGTGCAACTCCCTGAATCAAGAGGAACTCAACATTCTGATGTCAAATTCTAATATGGCATTCAAGTTGACAGAAGGTTGAACCTAATAATAAATTATCCAACACTCTTAGAAAGTCACAAAAATACCATGATCGATTGTAACATGAAACACTGAAAAAGTTCCACATATAGGTACTGAAACACTGCAAAACCATAACGATGGGCTCACACTATGGCTGCCTAATTGGATGAAACCCACAACTCTTCTGTACTCCATACACAAGCTTATAATTGGGATCCTTCATAGGACTCAGTATATGACTGGTCCATCAGGTCATATATAGATGTACTTTAACACCATTATGTAGATCATCTAAGAAGGGTTTGGTCATAGACTCATAGCAATCTCTGGTGTGGGAGCCCATCAATATGAGAAATCCATCCTCAGTTCCAAGCCAATCTGATTGTATCATTGCACCAGTTACTAGTCAGTGTACCATTAAAACTAAATTTCACAATAAAATGAGCAGAAAGCCTCATCTATCTTTCTACACTGAAAATTGAAAGCTTTGTGTGACCAGTTTTAATCTCTTATAGCTTAGACTAGTCTTGATACTACAAATTTATTACAACTCAACAAGCAGTCTCCTTGTCATTGACTTTTGTGCAAAAGATCTAATGGCTGATGTGATTCTATCTTTCCAGATTGCCCAAGATAACAGAGCTAAATGAAAGCATGAAAACTGAAGTTCAAGGACCAGCATTACATGAATCAGTTAGTCTGACATCACACCACACATAATAAAAGATCCAAAAAAAAAACCTGCAAACCCCACAAGCAAAAGATCTGGGAAGAAATTGTCATAATTATCTCTGATCTCAACAAACTGAAAGATCATATAAGGAATATCAATGAAATTCCAGACATCACAATTTAGCACAAATTGCTATGGGGGAGCAGGAAAATTTACATAACATACAATAATGAGTTTACCAATCAGGTAAACAAATAAATAACCTTGTTAAGCCTGAACCAATGAACTGTACACCTCTTTCAATGAGAAACAATTCTCATGGACTCCAAACCAAACCTGAAATGGATGGCCAATCCAAAAGATCCTCCTCCTAGTAGCTAGTCAAGTAAATGTACTCACCATCCACTCAAACAAAGGAGGGCAACCCTCAGGACATGCAATATCAATTGCTCTCACCACTTAATCACATGCCTCCTATCCAACCCTCCAGATTGGCCTAAAAACTAGATCCTTTCTTACCTCTTTCAGTCTGCTCACTACTACACCTTAACTTCTGCACCACACCCCATGGAAATGATTAAGAATGAGCTGATCAGAAAATGCAGAGCAACCTACTGTGATGTAATTCCAATTTCTAACCAAACATAACCTCCACACCAACAGAACATATGGAAGTGGAACACAAACAACAACTAAAGAAACTATTCCAGAAAAAGCACTCAAACAAAACCAAACAGGAAAGAAGCTTACCTTGTCAATTTGTTCCAGATCATGTTCAAATCTAGCTTCCATATTATCCATATTTAGAGGTTGAATATTTGGTTCTGCCACCTGTGGTTCGACTCTGATAAGTGATTCAACATGCGCATGATCGATATTCAAACAGTTCTCCAACTTTGCCAATTCATGGAGTTGAGAGAGAATATCTTCCTTGTGTCGCCCGCAAGTTGTATTTTGGTTCTGATACAAAATCAGAAGGCTTTTAAATATAATTATATAGTAACAAACAAGCTAACCATTCAAACAGCATGAATGAAATCTTGCCCTGAACAAATTGAAGCTATATTCATAAGCAGTTACAAGAGAGAGTTCAGATAGACATGTAACTGAAGCAAACAAAAAAAATCGAAATAATCCCAATTCTCATCTTTCTAAAGGAATATCAAAACCCAGATTTTGAAATTTGAACACAAAATTGAAATCGATATGATATCAGATCAGAAGACAATTGCCACAAAACTATTGTATAGTAGAGATCAACTATGAATAATTTATCAACTACCCAGGACTCAAAACTCAACGGACTAGTGAACCTGTGTAATATTTGTCATTTTTGCTGTTGAGACTTGAGAGTCTGAAGTTGAGCAGCAAGAATGAAACCTATGTGGTATCTGAAAACCACTGCTAGGAAACCATAGTTACAGTAAAGACCAATTAAGAAGAAACTTTACAACCTTCCATGATTCAAAACTCGAAGGAGAAAAAATAGTTCCTTTTATAAGAGGAGCAAGAGCAGCAAATCATGAGTATAATAACAACAATGGTTAAACGTATTCACCCTAAACACCACCGGCCCTGAAAAAACAAAAAGCCCTCAAAAGAGCGATAAATTTATTGAACCAGAAACAGAAGAAACAATCCACTTGTGTGGTTATGTCTCACCATGGGCAGAGGAGGATTTCCAGTAGCTTGGAAATTATGGTTGGAATTAGTGAAAAGAATGAGATCGTCGAGACTAACAACAGGCAGAGTCTCCCAAGAAAACGCAGCAGAAATCTCATCCACTATTCCTCCCATGGAACCATAAAGCTCAGAACTCACTAAGCCGCCACCATCAGCCTGATCTTCCATCGGCAAAAAGGACTTGTCCCCAACGTTTTCAAACCCAAGAATTGATGAAAAATCAGTCACCGACGGACACCCAGAAAAGCCATCGAACGGCCTCCTCTCATGCCGCGAGGACAAGGATTGACCATGGGTGTCCCAATCACAGGTCTGGCAGAGAACAAGACTCTCTGTAGAACAGAAAATTGAAGCCAGGCTCGAATCACAGACATCACAGAGCAGCGAACGAGTGTGCTTCCTGAAGAGCGAGTTTCCAGAGTGGACTTTATGGTCGCACGAGAAACAGAGCTTGGCGCTGTCGGCTCTGCAGTACAAGATGGCCAATGATTCTCCACAGAAATCACAAATTCGCTGGTGGGTTCTGTCATTCTGTTCCAATTTTGTCTCTTCTTCTTTCTCCCCTGCAACTACTAGCATTCCGCCACTGCCTCCCATCTTTTCTTCTTTTCTACGTTGTGGGTCTATTGCAGAATCAGCCATTTTAGTATTTTCTATCTCTGTATTGCTTTGTTTTCCTTTTTTTTTTGTTCACATCGAAAGAAGTAGTCAGTCCCCTTTGTGGTGGTCTACTTGTCCCCTTTGTTTCTCTGCGTTTTGTTGCCATTTGGGGAAAGAGACGGAGAGAGACAATGACTAGGTTGGCCCAGGTTTTTACTGAGAATTGAAAGGTAAAGATGCGTAACTCGTAAGCCTACTGTGTACATTAAATGAATGAGTGGAAAGTTCCATAACCCACCCAAATATCTGTGACTTTCTATTCCTGAAAGAAGCTTTCATTGTAGTCTTAACAGGCAGGCAGCGGCTTTGAACTTCTTCTGCTGTTGTTGACAGATGAGAAATGGATTGGACTCTTTTAAAAATCCAAGTGCTGAGGAGAGAACCCATATCGGTTTCTGATTCAGCTTCTTAATCAAGATGGTTTAAGAGAACAAATGGGTAGTTGTTAATCTTCTTCCTCTAGTCAGATATGGTCCCCTTGAAGTTATTGGCGTCAGTTAGTCTTTTACCATTTAATTTGCCTATTATCCATGATAAAGAGAGTTGGGTTCCAAGATAGAACATTCATTTGGGAGTTGAAACCATTCAATCACGCTCCTGCAATATCTGCAACTTGGTCCTTTCTGAATAGAATGCTTCATAAGTCAAGGGAAGAGGTAATTAAATTAACACCAAGTTGATTTAAAGAGGAAGTAACACATGATAAGTACAGATCTGTACTTTCTAGAAAAAACTAACAACCTTCCCTCCTATCTGAACAAGCGGCACTAAAAAACGCATCAATGAATAAGATGCAATAAAAAGAGAAGGAAAAGGAAACAGTCGCACGTGAAATGATCATTGCACCCCTAGTCCTTTCTATCTTTTCAGGGATATGCACCAGTCAATCATTTTGCCTATGACTATGTTTGGATGCAAGTATACGTCGCACTGCATGACCCGTTAGCGTTTTTTTATCTCAAAAAGAAAATAATAAATAGGAGGAAAGTAGTTTTCGGACAGAGAATGTGGCTTACGTTAGCACTCTCATGTGTCTATCTCTCTCCTCCTCAAAATAGGGAGGAGAGGTGTCTTTTCATATGGGAATGAGAGGGATAGACTCATGAGTGTATTGGCGTAAGCCACAATTTCGGACATAGTTCTTTTTTCCTAAAAAGAAAGGTCATTACTTTGCTTGTAAGCATATTCGTTTGCCTAAAAGGTTTAGGTGGGCTTGGATTGAGAGACTCAACTATCCATAACAAAAACCTACTGATTAGATTGGCATGGGATTGTTAATCAATTGTAATGGGCTTTGGTCTTCAGTCCTGAAAGCTAAATACCTGCAGTCAAAGTCTCTTCTGGATATGATTGTTCAAACTTCAAACTAAGAAGAGGTCATGGGTTTGGAATAGTATAGCTAAGGTCATGTCCATTCATAGGAGAATAGTGTATATTTGTGTTTGTAATGGGACGATCACTAATTTTTGGACATATCCTTGGATCCCATCTCTTCAAGGTTTTTACTTACCTATCGACTTTAATCCTTTGTTAAAGTTAGTGAATTCATCATAAATAATAATTGCAATCTTCCTCACTTATGTAATCTAATACATCTTTATTGTGTTTTTGCTATTCGAAAGATATCTTTATTCTCTGGCTTATTTCAAGATGTTTGGGCTTGCTCATTGACTACATTTAGCAACATATCCTCCAAGTTGGTAGTTTCCTTTATCATGCGTTCCTCCGGTATGTTCTCTCTATCAAGCTCAAGAAACAAAAAAAAAGGATCATAGAGCTCAGACCGTTGGATGTCGCACCTGCCAGGTGTCGACTTCTCCACCTAAACTGCACTGCACCTGAACCATTGGGGAATTGGAGGGTATTTAAATCCGTGAATAGAATACATTTAGTCAAATGGTAAAAATTCTTATGCAGATTGAAGCTTCATCCGAAGTTCAAATTTTTTTTTCCTGGAGGATGTTTTTTGTTGGAGTGCCCTTAAAATTTAGAATAGTGAGTTGCGTGTGTGATGGGGGGGGGGGGGGGAAGGGGAGGAGGGGCTGATGAATTCCTCTATGGAGAGTCCATATTGGGGCTTTGTCTTTCCTTATTTTCTAATTCTAACCTGTGTGATTTCTGATTTGAAATGGCTCTTTAGTGTTAAGGCTATTACTTTCTATTTTCTTTAGGCCCGTCGAAACAAAATTTTATAAAAATGTATCCCATAGAATCAACAAATTTGTCTCTTAAGTCCTTGGAACCCCAGCCTTGTTTTTTGTGGACCAGAGGACTCTGTTTCTTATGTTTATTTTAAAATCCATGATTTACTTGTATTGGATCTTCTCGTGGTTAATGTGGCTGCTTCTTTTGATATTCGCACTTGTGAAACTTGATGGGCATGTTTGATTGTCCATCAAAAATAGTTCACTTTTGTCTAATTTGATTCTGGTTGGGTAGGTGACAAGGTCTAGGTTGAAGCCAGGAGTCTCGCTCAAGGGGTTGCAGAAACAATAAGAAAGGGGTCAATTGCAGGGTCTTGGTCAAATTCAGCAGAGGTGGTGTCTTTAATTCCAAAATCTAGCCGGGTGATATAGTCTTGTGGGGTCATTTAGTTTACGACTTGACATTTGAATAGATAGTAATATCTTTGAATGTTCAATTTTAAGTTGTGACAATGATCTGGTGAAGCTACATGTTGCTACCTTGATAGAGCAAGCAAAAAACAATAGAAAGAACTATGTGGTAGACGAGGATGTGGTACACTTAGTTTCTTGGTTGTCTTTAATTTGTGTATTTAATTTCTTTCATCAAAACAAAAAATGAAGAACCTTGATGAAGATCACTAGCATGATCCAAAGTGCAGTTACTCTCTTATTCTCTTTTCATTAGGTCTCTATCACCCATAGCATCGCCCCTGGCCCTCCTTCTGTGCACCCAAAAAGGAACAATCAACCCCATCTTATCTCCGCCAACAACCGTCTAATAAAAACCCACCACCTGCCCCGTCGGTAGACACCCGCAGTTGTGGGGTGCTTACACACTGGCTTTGAAAGAGACCCAATACAAAGGTAGATGGAGATGCAGTTTGTTGTCTTTTCTCCATCATCAGGCTCTTGGAAGAGAGTCATGATACAAACTTGATGATGTTAACTAAACACCAACTCTGAGATTAATAATTGAAGCCAATGGTTTAAGTTCTATCATAGGGAGAAGTGGAATAGAGAACTAAATGAGCCAGATCTGCAACACCTGAAATTTCAAGTGAAATTTGTTGCCATTAGCAAACTCCCATTTGCTGGAGGATGACGGAATCTAGCAAAATTTGGGGAAAAACCTGTCAAAATTGGCATAATATATCTGTTCCAGACATTAGCTAGATGTAACCACTTCCAGCCCAGGTACTGTAGATTTGACTCACATCGTTGTTTGGCCATTATAGTTCAACCTTTATGCCCCGGAGTTGGTTCAGGTTTGGAGAGCTTGGCTGAAACTGTTTGAAGAGTTAATTCCAATCCAAAATTAACCCCTTAAGAAACAGACACAGAATATACTGAGTACATAGTAAGAAAAAGAGAGCACATGACAGGTATGGCAAAACTTCATTTGATCCTTACTGATTTAACATTTCACAGAAGATAATTGAACAGAACGATAAAAGAAAAAGAAATATATAGACATATATTGAATTGACACGTTTGACATATATGGAATCCTTTTATTCGAAGGCCAATTACCTCCAAAACAAAAGTCTTCCCATTAGGCACCCCACATTCACATCTACAAGGCTCTCGACCATATTGTTCCTACTTTTATCTCCTCTTGGGGGGATTCCTGAGCTTGTTCATACCTGCCAATCTCCTGTTCTCTTCCACCAACTTGAGACCTTTTGCTTTAAGCTGGCAAACTCATCCTAAACCACATCCAAAGTAAATAACCACCCCATCTGCATGCCTGAGAAACAAAACTTGGAAGATCACTCATCAAAACAGGAAGTTCCCTCCGTGCCCTCTCTACAAATTTTGGAGAAAATCCAAAGCTTCATCTCGAGTGATCAGCTTCCCAGATTTACAGTTCTGATCATGATCAGCACCCCCAAAAAATCAATTACGCTTTATATTTTATACAGCAGAAGATTGGCCCCCACAATCTCCAGACCAGAATGCTCATTCCCACAAGTATCTACATTTGGAGCAGAAAAAAACCCCATTAAAATGTCAAATGTAAAATATTCACACTAAACCGCTTCTCAGGTTCTGTTTTACCATATTAAAAATCTGAACAGATCCGAAATCAACAACATTGATTTAATTCGACAGGGATTTCAAGAGTAAAGTCATGTTTGTCAAGAAACACAGCTCAATCAAATGCCCAGTAGTTATTTACCCCACAAGACAATATTCCTCAAGGTAGCAAAAGGTTCATCTCACAGGCCAAATAGGAAGGCCTGCAGTTCACCTAATTTTGCCATGTAGAAAGGTGATGTTCTAGCCATTGGATAAATAGGGCAAAGATTGGATTGGCTACAAGTCAAATTTTATAACCAAATTCAATCATATACCCCTTATGTATTAGCATTTTCCCTTGTATTTCAGCCATTCATTTGTTTTTAACCATTTTTTAAAAGCAAAATTTTCCTAGTGGATTTTCAGAGCTTTATTTTGAAACGTAGTGTACTCCGTTTGGGCTGAAACTTGACACGTGAGCAGGGGACCTCATGCCCTACCTGTCCACAAACTTTTGGCACCATCAGACTATCACATAGCAGATATCAAGGCCATACAGGAATGCATTCCTAACTGGGCCATCTAGGAAACAACCCCAACCCCCCACCCTTAAAAACAAAAAAACTATAGAAAGATCTAGCTGGAAAAAAAGACGTTAATATGCATAACACAGGATCAATCAGGCTGCACTCACCTGCTTGAAGCTCTATAGAATCATTTTCCTTGCAAAAGTCTGTAATTAAGGACCAAATCATCAGGTTTCTTCCATATATAAGCTCGAACTGTGGCTAAGCTCATGTCTGGAGATAAGACCTGAAAAAGGAATCCACTTGATCTAATGATAAAAAAGAAATTTCTGCAATTGTTGATAGACACAGAGGCAGTTATTCTCCCTTTGTAACAATGTGAATTATGAGAAATCTCTGCTGCAGCATTGAGCAAACTTTAATAAGCTCAAAGTGCATATTTTTGTCTTACAATTCCAATTGCCAAGATGATCTGAAACAAAAACAGGAACCAGGCGAGCTCTTTTTTCCCTTTTGGTTTTCATGTGAATATTTACTGGAGCAGATCTTGAAACTAGACCATTATAAACTATGTAAAAAAGGAAAGATTTTAAGGTACCAAAAAGAGATGTGTTCATGAGAAAGGAAACAAAGTAGAACAATGATCATATTTTCCATCTTCAGATACCAAAGTTGAACTTCATATGTACTTATCAAGATTATCTTCCCAGAGTAATACAGGAGATTTTCACTCGAGAGAACTCCCATTCAAAACAAGGATAAATGAACTAAGAATCTGCATGATTCTCTGAGGAAAGTTAGTGAAGAAATAATGCCAGCAGAACCATGATAATATTTCTTCGAGAGGGATCAGTTACACAATATCTTAGCTGTACATACTGTTAAAGACTGATACCGTGAGGGTGTTTGTCATTGTTAACGTGAGGAGTGTCCTTGTTTAGTTGTAATTGTTAGGCTATGAGTAGTTGTTGTAGTTTACTTTCCTTGTAATTAGACTCGTACTCTTAGTTGGTTTCCTACTAAGAGTCAATTGCTTTATGTTGTAGGACCACGGTTGGGAATAATCTAAATCCTATCGTGGTCCACTCTCTCTCAGTCTCTCTCCACAGGTTCTGGTTGTTGAGGTTTTGTCACACATTTGTTCATATAAAAGACAAAAATTTTCCTTTTGGGGTTAGGGAGTTGTTTTCAAGAAGTTTAAAACACTGAATTGACGTTACAGAAAAGAAAGTAAGCATCATATTTATAAAAGGGTAAAGAAGTATATTATTTGATAAGTTACCAACCTTGTTTTTTGGACATTGACAGCTCTTTGAGACTATCTATTTTAAATTTTGCTCTAGTCTAGACAGGAATCAGAGCCTGGTGTTAGAGAGTCTATAAGGCATCCTAAACATCTGTGCGTCTGTTTATGAGCTATGACCTAACTTTATGGTGAAGTTCTCCTTCAATGATCTATTAGGCCCAATAACTGTTTGTGCAATTGTAGTGTTACTTGCCTGCTATTTTTATCAAAGCAAAAGTGTCCAACTTTTTTTTTTTTTGGATGAATGAAAAAATAAATACGAAGAAAGGAGAAGGAATATAAGTGCATTAGCATGTAAGCAGATCCGTTCCAGGACTTAGAAACCATAGGTAAAGAGCTTTGTTTCATATGAAACCAATATCTGCATGAGTATCCTTCAAAACCCCAAAAGCTAACATCATGCATAGCTGATTGCCTAGGGAGTAGGTATTCTGTGTTGGACAATTATGGCAACAGCCTGAAACAACCAGTTGCGAAAATCAGCTAATTGTCCAACAGGGACTTAGATTGTGCCAGACTCAATGTGGTATATACTCGTTTAGAGTTGTTTATAAGCCCTCTGTCTTCCTCTAAAGCTTCAGGTTGTTTGGACTTTGACACTATGAGAAACAGAAGTCATTGTTGACCCTCAATAATAGAATTTCTGCTTTTTCTTGTTGGGTTTATTGACCATCATTAACATGACCCACTACTAGTAGAGCATTGATCACTTCTTTGCATGAAAGCCAAATAAATGATTACCTTTTTTTTTTTTGGAGGGGGGGGAATAAAAAGCAAGTAATTTTTGGGATTCTAAACCATCGATCAGTCTCACTGGCTTTGAATCACGTTGATGCAAGGAAATCCTTTTTTCAGTTGTTATGTCAACAATGAGTGAAAACAACAGGAATTGTATTGCAACTAAATTCACTTGCCTGATTATTGCACAATATCTCTATTGAAGGTTTTAGCTTCTGCCAGGGCTTCAAGCTAGGCCGGAAGGAGCCTTCTCCCCCAACTGTTGACAGTTGCGAATGTCCAACACCCAATACTGGAGCAAATGTTCCATCGGAATTCCCACCATCCAATGGTTTGTCAAGAACTATTTTTTCTATGACATAGTTTATAACCTGCAGAGACAAACCCGACATTTCAAAAATCCAATTCTGAGCAGGCCAATATAAGGGTAAATGCCAGGAATTTCATACCAACAAATTTCCCCCCAAATACAAGTAAGGAAATAAAAAAATCAACCCGCATCATATCACGCACACACACACACACACATAGTTGATAACCTGCAGAGACAAACTCGACATGCAAATGAATCCAATTCTGAGCAGGCCAATATAAGGGTAAATGCCAGGAATTACATATCAATAGAGGTGTAAATGAATAGCCGAAATCCGTTTCCGTATCCGTGTCCGTATCCGTTTAGCACTATCCAAATCCGTCCGAAAGCTAAACGGATGCGGATACGGATAGGCTATAGCTATCCAAAAAGCTATATTTACATGTAAACGGATAAAATATCCGATCCGTATCAGTGTCCGTATCTGTTTAGCACTATCTGAATCCGTCCGATAGCTAATCGGATGCGGATGCGGATATAGCACTATCCGAGCCGAATCCGATCCGTTTACAGTCCTACATATCAACAAAGTTCACCAGTGAACTAAGCCTACATCAATTTGATGCTACAACAATTTAAACACAAACATGAATTCAGATAAGTACATCCAAATACAAATAAGGAAATAAATAAATAAAAAAGCAACCCGCATCATATGTATAAATAGAGAGAGACTCGAAACCTATTTCCTTGAGTGGCCCCTCACTGTAGAGACAATGAGCAAACCCTCTGCTATCCAAGATGCCCAAAATCTCCCTAAAACTATCCCCCGCCTCTCTCTCTTATGTACGCCTTCCCTCTTCCATTCCCCTCCTTTCCTTCAACTCAAACCATAAACAAGCTTCACTCCCCAAATCTCCTCAAATACAACCTACAACCTACAAGCATTTCATCGAGTGCTGAAAATTCCACAAATTTATAAGGCAATAAGAGATAAAAATAGACAAACATTTTTTGATGAAAAAATGAGGGCTGGAAGTTAATTCACAAACTGATCAAAAAGAATTATTGTTCTCTCTCTATCCACCAAGATGACCGATCTAGGACACCCTAGAATTTCACAAGGCTGGAGTTCTCTCCACTGAAAAACAACTTTATTTCATTCCAGTAATCTGGATGTGCAAAATTAGGACATTGTCATGGACACAAACTCAGCAACTGAAGTAGATTGATGTGGAAGATCCAACCACTCCTGCAGCCTAATAGTCAGCCCATCGAACCAGCATATTTGGGCCATATTCTGTTATTACTTGGGCCCATATTTAAGCGTATAGTCTGGCCTATGAAGCCATCGAAAAGCAGGATTTAAACAGATTAATTTAGGGTTGTAGACTGTAGTAGTTCCCTTCTTTCTTATTTATAATCTCTAATCAATACAGAAAATAAAACCTTCCTTGCATGGCTTACAACTTTGGATCTTTTAGAAATAGAAACCCCCTAAAAAATAGAAACTAGAAGGTTTATAGAATCCAACATTCTAAAACAAACATGGGTACGAAAAATAGAAACTGCTATGTAACCTAAACAAGTAGTAATCAAGAAGTAATCTCAACTCAAAATTAGAAACTAATTACTAATAGTGAACCCCTCCATGCAAGGACTAGGTAAGAAATATAAACTACGATACCAAGTTATAGGAATCTTAACACATCTCTAATCAGCTGGGCCCCACAAGAAGATCTCTCACGCAATCACACTCAAGCCTTAAAGAATAATCCCCACACAATCTGGTCCAGCCCCCAATCGACCCCTCCTCCATCCTTCTTCAAACTACATCAACTCTCCCCATGTTGGAAAAAAACTCATTCACGAGTTTGGTAGAGATGTCGAATCAGACTTGCACGATTGGGAAGTAGAATTCAACAACCGTCAACTCCGTTTGTCATCCCTCCACGGCTTTGATATCAATTGATGGAATTTAGACAACAACTAAACAATCAAAATATAAATCTTCCTCCAACTCTTTCCCACACAAGCTGGCTATGGGGCCCACTAATCTGGGAGGGGGGGGGGGGAAACTCTTCTTTAAAGCCTGTTGTTCGATGTCTACATAGACCAGAATAAAGACTTAAATCTGGGCCCAAGTAATAAAAGAATACACATGCTGGTTCGATGGGCTGACTATTAGGCTGCAGGAGTGGCTGGATCTTCCGCATCGATCTACATCAACTCGCCCCTTCTTAAAGAAAACTCGACCTTGAGTTTTAGACATTTGAACGATCACCTTGGTGTTATGAAGGTCAAGCTTCAGTCCATAACAAAACTCCAGCAACTCTTGAAAACAGGGTATGAAATCTTCTAGGCAAGGAGTCTGCTCTTCATAATATTTTGGTGGGATGACAAACTCTACACGTTCGTCTTCTAAATCAGAGGTGTAGTCAAGTCTCATGAACCTAGAGTCCTTAACTTTGGGAACTAGCTCATCAAAGACTTGAGATATGAACTCCCTTTCTTCAAGGACAGCAGCATGCTTGTTCATGATTTCTTGTGGAGTGTTCTCGACCACTACATCATCTAAAACCACTTCAGTTGAGTCTAATATGATGTCTACGTCAACTGTAGAACCTTCTACTTGCTGCTCTTCCATCTTCAAAACTTTAACTGCAGTCACGGTAGTATCCCTTGGTTATTGAGGGCAGAGCTTGGCTAGGTGACCAAGCTTGGCTTCAAACTTTTGCTCAACAGCGGTCATGCGGTCTGTTAAATGCTTCACCATCTCAATTACTTGAGCATGAAATTGAGAGGTCTGGTTTGGGGTCTTTGATGCACCTTATCCATAGCTCTGATGCCAAATGGTGTGATCCAATAACCTATAGGACAGATTACTAGACAACTACTAAATAGAAAGTAGATTGTCTCCCAGGTCAACAGTAACCAACTCCTGATTTATCTCCATGCAAAGACTAGATTGGATCCCTCACAATCTGAAAATCCTCCACCAACTCTTTCCCACTCAAGCTGGCTATGGTGTCCACTAAATCTGAAAAAAAAAAATCCCTTCTTTAACTCCTCTGCTGTTTGATGGCTACATAGGCCAGAATATAGACTTAAGTACGGGCCCAAATATGCAGGTTTGATAGGCTCCCTATTAGGCTGCAGGAGTGGCTGGATCTTCCACATCAATCTACATCAGCAACATGGTCAGTTCATTAGATGTTGATGGTCCCAAGCTGAAACTGAGAGGGAAGAGGTGAATCAGTGTCTTCTAAAAATTTTGAACCCTTGACCTGATTTGCATTGCTTGACATGGAGACAATGAAACCCTTGTAGTCACGATTGGCTGGTGCTGACCAATTTTACCAATCACACAGTTGTATGCAAACCCCACCTCGCAAGCACAACGTGGCCAGGTATACCAGGTAGTGTACACCCACCCTGCAAAACACACACCACAATATCCAAAATAAAGACCAAACCACAAAGACACAGATTTACGTGGTTCGGCAATATGCCTAAGTCCACGGAGCAATGCCCTAATAAGACTCTGTATTTTGCTCAATACACCACACAATTTTGATCGCCACAACGACCAAGGAGCCTCTACCTCAAATACACATCTTTGCTCCAACAAAGGTATTTAGGGCCACATCCCAAACTCTATCAAGCCCCAACTTGATAGCCCTTACAATGATAACGATAAAATAAAATAACATAAAAAAATCCCAACCCTTACATAAAAGAAAATAGGTTTTCTCAACACGAATCTAAACTTAGAATCATAAATACAGGGATTTGCTTAATGAGTTTACCATGACCTCAGTACTCCAACTGGAAGAACTGTAGACAATGTTCTCCCCTTCAATCTCACCTTCTAGCAGGCATAGATGGTGAAGATCTTCTTTTCCCGAACTTCTTAGAGAACCATTGGCATGGATGAATCACAGTCTTGGCTTGGAATGGTCTCTCACTCTTTTATTTCTCTTCAACTCTCTTAGGGGTTTTCTCTTTTTTTGCACAGGAAAGAATTAAGAATGAAGCACTAAAAACTTCATTAAGTTGGTTAACAATAGCCCCAATCCCATGCATGGTCCAACTGCTTGGTTCAAATCGGTGCCTGCGCACCATTACCAAAACTTTGATATCTCTCTCAATTTAAGTCTGATCAACCTGATTCCAGTGGCATTTGAAAGATAACTTCAAAATCCTCTAATTCTGCCCGGAACGTGCTCAAAAATCGATCCAAAGTCACACAATTCGAAAATGTCACGTGTTGACAACACTTGCCATTCAAATGGCCAGACTTGACACATAGGGACTGTCTATCGACAGTGGCTCATTGTATAGAGACCCCCCTTTGAGTGTCGAGTGGAATCTTCTGGTTGTCAAGCTTCTCAGACATAAAACTCGACATTGGGATAGCCTGGGTTGACATCTAGGCATCATCGATCGAAAATTGTCATTGTCAATTCTAGGCAGTTGCACGCTTCTGCCAAAATGCCCATATTTTCCTTGTCTGAACTCCGATTGACACAGTATTTTTCCTATTTAATGAAGACTCGAAGTATTTCTCATGAATACCCTTTCAGCTCAGGAACAATGCACAATCCCCAAAACTGAGCTTGAACCTGACAGATGTGCAGAACATGTCAGATGTTCTTGCCATAGCTTCCAACTCTGTTATCGGATTGAACTAATACTTGAATAGTTGGAAAGATGACTGAGAAGGATTCCTATCTCATGTTTTGAGCTTCCACAAAAAACAACTAAAGGATAGCTCAAAATCCCTATGAAGTCACTGCTATTGCAACATACCAAGAAGTTGCCAACAATGACAACACATCAACATGCCCAACAATCTTTTTGAAGCTCTTCCAACTCCACATGCCCAACAAATGTTAACTAGCCTACAAAATTTTACAGATTGAAACATGGCTACAGTTCTTAAGACACGAGAGGTGGCTACAAATCAACAATTCGAAGTCCTTGATGCATATCATCCAAATAGGTACTCTAAAAACTACCAGAGGAAGAAGAAGCACTTGAAGCACTCTTGACTCAGTTCTGTAACTGATTTAACTCAGTCATTGATTGGCATTAGTTAGCCTAGAACCTCTTTTTTTGGGTGAATAAATAATTCATTACCAAAAGGAGAGAGATACAAGGAGCCCCTATAATAGGGGGGGGGGGGGAAGCAACAAGGGAGCTATACAAAGCAAAGCAAAACCCAACCGCCAAGGAAAGGCAATAGAGGGCTGCAGTAAAGAGGTAGGCAAACCCCAGGACACAAAAATGAGCATGTTCCTTTGGGAATCAACCACACTACGAAAGGAGATCAAGGATAGCTTACTAGTCACATCCAAAGAAATGGACTTCCAAATCTGCTCATAGGGTCTACAGGTAGAGGACCATTTTCTGATATTACGTTCCATCCAAATGTGATTGATGGTGGCACCAAAGCAAGCTTGCCGATGATACCACAGATAGTCTTGTCACCATAAGTCATATCCACCCCAATCCATTCTCTGGCTAGAGGAAGGATTCTTCTACTTGGCCAGCATTTATCGAAGAGACCTTTCCAAACTGTAGAGAAGGGACAAGAAAAAAAGAGGTGGTCTACATCTTCCCTAGCATTCTAGCAAATGCAACAAGGGGAGACGGGAATCTGGCGATGGAAGAGAAATGACTGCGTTGGGAGGCAGTTGGAGAGGGCCCGCCAAACAGTGAAGCTGCGATGAGGTTACTGTCCAGGACCTTTTATTTCTGTTTTATTGTAAGTAGTGGGCTATGCCCATTAAGGCCAGGCCCATATTAATACATTGTTTTTATTAAAAGTACCTTAAGTAGCCCAGGATAGGAGTTGGGATAGTTTTAAACTCTGTTTCAGTTTCCTATATGTTTTTACTTTCCTTCTTAGAGTATGAGTCATATTAACTCAACTCTTTCTAGTTTTGTTTAAGCCGCAAAGCTCCCAATAATTTTGAGTAAAGATTTTAATGGCTCATTGCAATATGGAGCTGTGAGAGACATATTCAGCTACTGTGGGAGACAGCGGCAACCTCAGCGAGACTGAGATCCACAGGAGGGAGTCTGGTCAAGATCAGGTGGGAGATCTGATCATATCACATTCCCTTAATTCTCCTTCTTCCTTACAGTTGCAAGTAAGTACAGCTCCTATTGTCTGATTTCTTTCTTTCATTTTCTATGGTATTCATTAAACTATTACTAAATATTCATCAGTCTGTTCATTGGGGGAATACTGGAATTCTTTTTACATGAGTCGCTGTTTTCTCAAGTGGTGGCTGTTTTGGGTACTTCCCTGGTGCAACTAGGAGTCGACTCCAAAAGACATCTAGCCCTTGGATTGAACAGATATATGGAGGGTTCGTTCCTCACTCCATAGGGGATATACAGTCCAAGTTTGGTTCTGATCTAACCACTGGATTAAGAGTTACTGAAGTTCCTAATTCTATGGCGTTTGACTTGCTACTTCTGAAACATATTCTGCATAGCCTAATCTAACCATCAGATTTCTATCATATTTTGGGGATTCATTCCACCCCTTTAGGCCTTCCTTCGACCAGAATTTGAGGGTGATCAGACCCTTGGATTTTGAGTAATTAAATCTTTAATTCTGTTTTTTTGAGTAGTTATTGTGATCCTGTGAATTGAGTTGCAGCTTAACACCTATTGCTAGGGTTTGTCAACCTCATTGGTCCGGGAAGCAGAAGCAGATACCAAACAAATTCACAGAGCTTTGGTTTCATTAAACTAAATTCAATATGCTACTGTTTAAATCACTTCTTTTCATTTAAACATTTCGGTTCTCCTGGTCTTTTCTTCATTTGCTTGGTAAGATAATTTAAGTATTTCTCCTTCATAAACATGTATAAAACATACTGAAAATCTAGTTATAGGGGATAAAAATAATAATTCATTGAATGCTTCAGCAGTAAAAAGCAGTCCCCACACAGTTTGTAAACATTAAGCATTTCAAAGGAATTTTTTTTTGGCATCCTTCAAAACTTCCCAGCTTTTCCAATAAATATCAACTGTGTTGCATGCACAACATTTTAAATATGGGTATGTCTACAACACAAATTGCATTCATCAGCACACAACATTAAAAACATCAGCATTCCATGCATCAATAACCATATCTGATATCCTAGTCATAATTGTCAGCAGGTCACATGTCCATGCACCATCAATTCCAAGAAAACCAGGCGACCATTTCAAGTCCTGCAGATGGAGGCTGATCCCAAATGCAGAATTCATGGCCAAGTATACCAAAGATAAATCCTTACTTTATGCATTCGCAATATCCGAGGTGCACTCAGTTTCCCCTGTGTGACAATTTGGACAGTTGCTCCTTCACAAGGTTGTAGATAAAAGCTGCACCTGTAGAAAATAACAGGAAACATATTTATGAGCTGCTTTATTTCAGCCACATACAGAGACAAGCAACCAAACCATCTTGCAGAAAATAATATCACACATAATTTAAAAACATTTCGGCCATAAGCAGAGAACAAGAAACTGAAGCAGTTGCATACTATTGTAAAACCATAAATGAAAAACTGAAGGATTATTTCCCATCTGGATCTACTTTTCTTGCTCTATTCTTTTCCTTTGTACAACCCCTTTCCCCCCCCCCCCCCCCCCAAAAAAAAAATGTCACAAAGGAGAGTACTACATAACATAATCCACATGGAACTGGCAAGCGATAGGGATTTTTTTTTCTTTGTTTTTGCCCCCCGGGGGGGTGGGGTGGGGTGGGGTGGTTCAAGAAACAAGAAAGATGCACTCGAGATGTGAGCAACAATAACAAAGAGGGATTAAGAAAATTGAAGTGCAATATCTCTCTTCAACCTTGGACCCTGCAAGTTTTGGTGTGCTCGATAAGAGCATAAATGCAAGTGTAATCACAAGTATTCCCACCAAATCATTAGTTTATCCGACTATAAAATGCCTTTCATGAAAGTTGCCCATATCCTTCACAGATCAACAGCAAAGCAACAAAGCATTTCAACATAATAAGATTAAGACTAGCGGACTAATCAATTGACTTTTACATTCAATGTATCTATAAAACATTCACCTATGCATTAAGGTCAGATTATTACTTGGTATTTTCTTTTGGCGGCAATCGACTATTTAAAGTACAATCAAGACACCACCATGGAAAATCCTTCTCATCTTGAGTACCATCCAACTCAGTGATCTGCTTTCTCCATGGACCTCCATGAGAGCCCTCAGTAATTATAGAAGGAGGAGAAACCGTAGAAAACTCAAACGGAGGGTAAACCATCGAGTCATTTTCTGCATTACCATCAACCTCAACTCTTGAATGGGAATGATTTCTAGCAGAAAAATCCTTCCCTGATGAACCATCACCATTGGCTGAAGCTTGGGATGTTGCTCTTTGCCTTCTTTTGGTCAACCAATGAGCCAATAAACCTTTAAGCGTCTCCCGTGCTAGATTGACCTGCAGAATTGCATTCACATGCACGTCAATAAAATAAAAAGTTAAGCCCATATCAAGCTAGAAAATGAGATTGAAATTTAATCATTTCACTGGAATCCGCTAGTTCTACAATAGGTTAGGTTGCAAAAAAACACATTGGAGTTTTCCAGCAATTACAAGATGATCCCTCTCACAATCAACACTAAACACAAACCTTCGAAAAATTTACAAAAGAAAGTTGAAACTAAACTAAAAGGTTGGCACAAGAGGCCTGATGTAGACTACACCAGAACTTTTGAAGCTTCCAAGAATAACACAACAAAGAATACATCCTTAACCCTTAAGTGATTCATGAAGAGTCTTTTTACCTTGTCATCCTCAGGTTTCCCAGGTATAGTCAGGTCAGCAGAATACATTTCTGCAGAAAAGCATTGTGGTGTGTCCAAATGGATAGACAAGCTTCCAAGCCTAGTATCTGTAGTGAACCATGCAGGAATACTGACCTGGAGAAGCCAAATGACAAAACACAACGATAAGTTCAAAAAACTGAGTATTATAGGTTTAAGACTACCAAATAGGGAAACAAATCTAAAAAATCTATACCATCTCAAATAGTTCTTCCTTCTTCTCTTCAAATGAAACCTGCTGCAGATTAGATATTATATGAATAATTATTATAAGCTAGCCCACGAGAAGAAATCTTTAATTATTACTTTTAATTATTTAAGAATGGCCTAGGCAATGGAACTATTTTATTCTTGAAACCTTGCCATAATCCTCAACCACAATTCCTCTGGTGATCTCCCATAATTTCACTGAGCCTGCTGTATCCTATCAAAAAGTCACAATAAAATTACATTATAACTATAGACAAAGACAATTTCAAGGTGTCAAATCTCGATGGGTATTTAGATAAAAGTAATAGTTGTGGAGCAAGCATCATGATCACCTTTGTCAGGACATGCCTTCTGTTGTTTAGAATTTCATGTTGAACAATTCCTGGAGTTCCAGGAATTGTAAATGATGGTTCTTTGTAAACAGGCACCTGGAAAAAAGGTCAAATAGTTAAGTCCCACATATAACAAAGAAAGTAACAATTATATACAAAAACAAAAAAAACAAAAACAAAAGAAAATACACCAGCGTAGCATGGCAAATTATTAGTATAAATATCAAACCACAAGTTTAACATCCAGATTTCAACTACCCTTTCACCTACCTTCAGGATTTTCTTATTTTATTATTTGATCTGAGGAGAAACAATTCCATAAATACACAAGCTAGCCTTGAAAGAAACCTAGGATTCAACCAGGTCTCTTCAACCATTTATTTCAGAATTGGGGGGGGGGGGGGGGTTGAGTGGGAGGGAGGGGATAGATATTTTCAAGTTTCCATCATCCATGCAAAATGAAAACAGAAGTTCATAAGTGAAATCAAATATGAAGTTCATAAGTGAAATCAAATATGAACTCAGAACATATCAGGACTCACCATTGGAAAATGCTATGATAAAAGTATAAAAAAAAAGGGCGTACCCAGTGCACGACGCTCCTGCCACTGAGGGGTCTGGGGAGGGTCATAATGTACACAGCCTTACCCCTGCTTTAGCAGAAAGACTGTTTTCAGAATTGAACCCGTGACCCCTTGGTCACAACGGAACAACCTTACCATTGCACTAAGGACTACCCAAAAGTAAAAATGGCAAAAGAGGCTTGACAGTTACTACAGAATTAAGACAAGAAAAAATTCATTTTGAAAACAAGATATGGCATGCATAAATGCATGTCAAATTGTCCATCCGCAATGAAGGCATTAAACTAGAAGTATGACAGTTTCATATGAGAGAAGGATTCTGTATGGAGTAAATAGGGACATGTATGACTTACGGGAGTAGATCCTTCTAAACAAGCTCTTGCCCTGGAAAAGGACAAATTGCCAGCCAAAAATGAACCACCTCTCTGAAAAGCCTTCTGCGGGTTACGTCCATCAGAGGGCCACCTATGTACAGAAGAATCTGTTGTTGCGACCCATATGCCATCATCATGCAGTGCAAGTTGCAAAACAGGGTGTTCTTTTGTGCAAAGCAGCACACTTTCTCTTGTAGCCAAGTCTGTGAGATATAACTGAAACAACATCGAGAATTTTCCAAAAGAGAACAAAGATCACAGCAAGTCAAATATAAAAACTTGGGTTCTAGCAAAACATCTAAATAAGATTCATTAAGCCCTTCTGAGAAACGTTACATACAGAAAGGTCCCTCCCACCACTATAAACATGGCTGAATGTTGGGGTGCTGGCAAGTGCCCAAACAGAATCTGTATGCACAGCATAGGAATGTACACAACGCTGCTGACCAAGATCCCATAGTCTACAGTGGGGAAAAAAGACAATCAACATATGAAGCACTAAATCTCCTCTTTATTTCTACTTTTAACATCCATCCAGTTCTTCAAGAGTGAATACAAATGTTCTCACCAGAGGGAAAATTATTGCCTCTAGTGTAAAATCTTTTTGTTTTGACATAAAACAAAGGGAAATTATCAGTGACACCCCCTCCGATAGCCCGTTAAATTAATGCAACCCCACTAAGCACCAAAATATCAATTTTGGCCCAAAAACTAACGGAGTTAACTGAGTTGAATGCAAATGACTAAAATACCTGAGACCCACTAGCATCTTTTAGGCCGTTGGATGAAATGGAAGGCATCTCAACCATGAAATCAATCCGCAAGTTATCTTTCTCTCTCTCAACCATTCAATCAATCCGCAAATTGATATTTTGGTGCTTAGTGGGGTTGCATTAATTTAACGGGCTATCGGAGGGGGTGTCGCTGATAATTTCCCTAAAACAAATTAATCGAAAACAAGAATCTTGCATAGGAAAAGTAAAGTTCCACATCACAGATCTTCCCAAGCCAAAGAATTCCAATCCATGGTGAGCTGACAGTTGCTCACTATGGTATTAAAGATATGCAATAAAATATATAGTAAAAGTTTGAATAAAGACTGGTTAAAAAGATTTAATTATAGGATATATGATTAACCAAAAACTAGTTTACCAACTACTAATACTTACCTGATCATAGAATCAGAGGATCCTGATAAGCAAAATCTGCAACAAAATAACGAAAATAATGGTTGGATTATATAAAACAATGACACTTGGATAGATGGCTAAGGAGAGTTCCAAACAATTACATCTATGCCTAACAAACTCATATAAAAATCCAGGTATAGTTTTTGTTTGGGGTTCCTTCGAGGATGTTCTTTGAAGGGGTCCACACATTCTAACCATTTAATAAGCATTTTGTGTTTGAGTCGGCATAACAGGCCATGTCATGTATGAGTGTTTTTTTAGCATAGGCCCCCCTGACCCACTGCCAACACCATTGAAAACTCAGAAGTGAATGATGATAATAGAAATTAAAAGCAGTGGTACCCACCAAAACTAATTATAAGCTACTTATCAATGGAAGGATCAGTGCATCTTATAATTAAGAAAAACCAGCCTTGTTACTAGGCCATTATTTTCGCTTAGCCATGCAAACAATTGCTCCAAACCCAGTGCCACCCATCAGAGGTGGGAATATATATTGTCACAAATCTGTCTGATGGATTGTTGCAACCTAGGGTCCCCAAACCTAATTTTGGGCACTATAGGCCCACCAGAATGATAAAATTCCAAATATAAAGGAACAATGGTAATTTCGTAAGTATTCAGAACAGTTCAGGACTCTTGAGGTATGGTCAAGGATTTAAGTCTCGGTATCGGGTATCGTATCGGTCAGGCGATTTTAAGAGACGTATCGTATCGTATCGGAGATACGTATCGATCGGTGCAGAAACGCATGAAAATGATCAAAATACACATGAAAATACACTTTTGGACACAAAAAACAATATAAACAAGCAATTTGTGTCATATATCATGCATATATACTAAGAATTGTGAATAATCAATAACCAGACAAGTGCAGCACCTTGAAATTGTTATAAAAGATTAAATGATGAAATTCTTTACATATAGAGTCACTCTATTGCCATGAAGAATGTCGGGGTGGATCAAAGTCATGTCCGTAAGGGTCTTTAACAATAGGAGCGACTAGGATGATGTTGTGTCTTGTCCGAACATAAGCACAATCATCGAGCCCAGTCAAAATATCGATGGTAGTGACTCTCCCACTCATAGTAGAATCGTGTGTACTGCTGGAGTGGCTAATGTCACGACAAAGACTAGGTTGTGCTTGTGCTTAATTCTCTCCGTATCCATAACTTCCATACCCTACAGAAGCCCCATGTCCATAGCCTGAAGAAGAACCTGATGCATAATGCCCATGGCCTGATGAAGCACCAGCATAATCAGAACTAATGCTAAGTGACTCCATGCCACTCATAAGCATATCACTATCATATGGATTGTGGGAGCGCTTGGCAGACTTGCCTTTATGCGGCTTCCGCGAGTAAGTCTTATGGCCAGCAGGCTCAGCACCATGATCCATATCTTGGGTAGTATGTGTGTATCCTGCCTCACATGTGAACTGAACCCCAGCACGATGTTGTGAAGCCTCATGGCCACCACCACTACCTCCAGCACCATGGCCACCACCACCACTACCATCATCATCATCGTCATCATCATCATCATCATCATCATCATCATCATCATCAGCAGCAGCAGCAGCAACAAAACCACCACCACCATCACCATCACCATCGTCGTCTTCATCCTCATCATCAACATGTTGTTGAGTTCCTCCATACGGATGACCTGACCTCGTCCTCCTGACTAAACCTTCTTCAGAGCTACTTTCATTTTCTTCAACATTAGGACAAGGATCTTGTGATGGTGGCTGTGTTGCATCCTCATCCATCTGTTGAATGATGCTCTCTATCACTGGATCAGGTTTGGTTGTCTGGCGATCCTCACTTAATTGATCCATCACCAATACCTTATCGGTATCTTCTATCCATGCTCTAACTGGATCTTCATCGTCAAGTAGGTGGTTGATGTCGATTGGGTTGACATCTACATCATCTCCTTCTCTTTCCAGCTCTAAATATTTAAGCTTCAGCTTTATGTTGTAATGGACATACACTAGCTTCTCCAACTTTGAATAATCGAGACGATTCGGGGTTTGGTGTGTATCAACCCGAATGTACTCCGATTCACGTTCGCGCCACTAGAGGATGCCGTCAGGATAATACTCAATTGCAATTCGGGTTAAGTGTGGAGCACTAGTACCCCATAATTGAGCCACCAATCACCGCACAATAATAAATGAAATATTAAAAGACAAAACCTTAAAACAAATTTTAAATGATATAATAAATTAGGTAAACCTAACTTACCAGGCGTTGTGTGTTCCTAGCATGGATAGCCATTCTATCAGCAAAACCACGAGTGGCCTCCCGAAAATACTTAGCCTAGAGAGGTATTAAAAAAATATATATATTAGTTCCACTTCCACCAATCACTCTATTCTTGGTTTCAATCATTTATACAACTAATTTAGTTCTAACCTCATCCATGGCAAGTGTGGCCTTCGCTACATCTGGCTCCATTCTGTTCACAACATTCCTTAGGGCACGCAATAGATCCGATCTACACCCTATATCATTGGAGTATTGGATATCCGGATTCAAATAATATGCGCACATGGTTTGTAATGGATGGTTAGAAACCTAGAAATTCTAATAATGAATAAATAAATAGTAACTTACTAACTACTAAGTGTTTAAAATGAAACCAAAGTCATATACTTATAAGATTACCTGCCCAATGAACATCTTGAACCAACATATTTTCCCATCGATCGGATATAATCTTTAAATACTTCTTGTTTGATGTTGGATTATTCTCATGTATTTTTCTCTTCACACATCCCATGGCATCTGCCATCTTACCCATGGTCTGCTCTTTATCCCCATCAACCTCTCGAAGCATAGAAAAGAGTGGCATCATAACATTATAAAGTCGGCCCATTGCAGCCCAAAAATTTGAGGAGGTAACAAGATCTTGAACAAATCTCCCAATTTCAGACCTTGCATAATTGCTAGTCAACCACTCAGTAGAGGTGAACATCTGTAGCAGCCCATGCTTTCGGGAAATGAGGCTATCAATTGCAATGTAATTTGTTGCAAATCTTGTTGTTGCAGGCCTCACTAAATCCCCTTGTGTATAACTCCTCATCAATGCCAAAACCCAACTATGGTTGTAAATAAAGTTGGTGATTTTCCTTGCATTACCAACCAACTTTTGGACCTTGGGCAATTCTCCTATGTCCTTAAACATCAAATCTATGCAATGAGCTGCACATGGTGTCCAAAATAAATGTTGCCTCTTTAACATAAGCAACTGACCAGCTTTCTTGAAATTTGCTGCATTGTCAGTTACTACTTGGACAACATTTTCTTCTCCTATGTCCTCCACAACTTCATCCATTAACTTGTACAAGTAGTTGGCATCTTTGATTTCACTAGATGCATTGACCGACTTATGGAAGATCGTCCTTCCATCATAGTAGATAAGAAAATTGATGATGGATAATCTTGTTGGTCCACTCCATCCATCACACATGATGGTCACTCCATATAGTGGCCACTTCTCCTTGAACCTCTCTACATACTCATGCACCTCTTGGACAATATCATCCAAGTAAGGCCCAGCAATCTCATGAGGTGTGGGTGGCTTAACATTTTTCCCACACCGCTGAATCTCCTTTACCATGGTCTTGAAGTGGGATCTTTGGCCTTATGTGGTGGAATCATAGAACTGTGGAACCATCCGGAGATTGCTCGCCTATCCTTTTACTAAGTGTTTTGGGTTGAAAGCTTTCTTCAATCCTCTGTTGGCTAGCATCCCTTGCTCTATAGACATTAGGATCCATGTCTCTGATATCTGGGCTCTTCTTTCTCTTACCCTTACCACTCTTTGTAAACCAGTCAAACATCCCCTTCACACTGGTTGCTCTACTAAGGCCAACAGGCTGCTTACCCTTACTTAGAGATGGACGACAAGAGGAGCCAACACCAATATCTATAGGGCCCTGGCTGGGTCGAGTTGATTGACTTCTAATCAATTGCTCAGCTCTCCATTGTTGCTCTTTTGCTTCATGTCTTGATTGTTTCATCGCCAATGCCAACTCTGGGTCCTCCTCTGCTTCCATATCCGATCCTTCATAATCTTCAAAATCTTCCATCAAATTTTTCACCAATGCATCAACATCATCATGTGCTTGCTTGGATTTTTTTTTTGGAATCTCTAAGGTGTTTTTGCATTGCCCTGCTTAACTCTACAGGGCAATCGTGTACACTTGGAAACATTTCCATATCCTCCTGCCATGTGCTCTTTTTGCCGAGTTACCCCACCTCCAAGATGTTGGGTGTCACAGAAGTTGCACTGTGTATGCAATCTATTATTGTTTATTTTGGTACAATAAGACCACCCAATGTCTTGTTGTCGCGGCATCGTCCTAAATACCAAACAAAAGTAGATAACTATATAAGATATATATTAAACAATATTCAAATCCACACATCAATAATTTATTATTTATACAACTATACAAGTATAGACACATATTATGATGCATGTCATGCATTGCATCATCTTCTTTTATTTACTACCTAGCAAAGTTGCCATAAACAATATTTAAACATTTTTATATTTTCTACAACTAGTTACACATTATTTAATTTTTTAAATAATTAAAAAAAATGACATAATGTACTACATATATGAATCTAAGTCTTTGATTCTATTTCAGCCAATTATACATTTTATCAAACTACAATGAAAGAGTATAGATGGAAAAATCAGATTTTTTACATTTTTTTAAGTATTTTATAAATTCAGAAAATACCCAAAAAAAAAAAAAAATACAGATTTTAGGGTAAATGTATAATCTTCTTGGGATGTCATACATCTATACATAATGTACTCCATATCTTATAAACATTACCATTTGTTTTAAAGTTAAGAAGAAAAAAAAAAAAAATTTCATTTTAAAGAAGGAATTTTCGGTTTTGGGTAAAAATGGTCAAAGAAACATGGATTTGAAACCAAATCTTTGTAAATGCATACAAAGAATGCAATTTCTATGTTTGTTTAACATATTCTCTTTGATTCATACCAAAAAACATACCAATAATCAAAGATTAAAGCAAAAGATTCAAGTTTTTTTCAAAAAACTTACCTAACCCTTCAAGAACAGCTTTTGAATTCGAATGTAGGCTGTTAGATCCACCAAATGATGTGATTTCAGCTCCTCTAAGTTCGTTTTTGGCAAAGAATTGAAAGCCCTCAAGAAATCTTACCCAAAAAGCAAGTTTAAATGTGTTTTTAGAAGGGTTTCTCAAAGCTGGGAAGACCTTTTTTCCGCCTGGACTGCTAGAAATCGAGTTTTGGGTGAAAATGATGAAATGGCCATGTGTTTTTTAAGTTAACGATACATACCGAGACGTATCGAGTCGTCTCGATATGTATCGGTATGTATCGGTCGATACATATCGATACATATCGAGACGTATCGATACGTCTCGATACATATCGTTTTTTAAATATAATAAAATAATTTTTTTTAAAAACTCTCAGCTGTATCGATACGTATCGATCGTATCGTATCGTATCGGTACGTCTCGGTCGATACGTCTCGATACAGTCGAGACATTTACATTTTTTTTAAAAAAAGATACGTCTCGGCCTGTATCGTATCGACCACGACCGATACCGAGACGTATCGGCCGAGACGATACGATACGCACCGAGACTTAAATCCTTGGGTATGGTAACTAGGAACTGGGACCAAAATGAGAAATAAAATTGAAAGGTAATGATTAAATTGGGATTTCAGCAAAGCCTAGGGATAAAACAGAAGCAATTTAAGATAAAAATGGCTCTTTACAATTAACCAAAGAATCTTGCCTCAAGTGTGAATAACAGCACATGGTCAACCTCTCTAATCTGAAAACAGATCACTGGAAACACCTCCCTCCCTTGCAATAGTTCCTGCCCTTTACCCAGGGCTCCAAAACACATGTAAGTTTTAGGATTGGGACTGCATTCCCCAATCCTGTTGAACCCAACTGGTAGCAGACCAAAGTATTGATTGTAAATTAAGCAAAAAATATCTGAAATTGACACAGATGGTAAGGCAGAACTGTGTTTTGGTTGCAGAGAAATTTCACACATCAGAAAGTTATTTTAGGAACAAGCACCTAGGGTTTGGGTTGCCCCAGGATGGTGAAATATTACCAAAAATCTGGAGGAGAAAGGACCAGGGATGAAGTAGATCAATCAAATATCCCATAATCCTGTTGGTTCAGTAGAAACAGGGAAAAGATATAAAACAGAAAATAATGGAGGAAAAAATTAGTATAAGAAGGAGAATAGTAATGGAAGAAGACGAGTACCAGAGGGATAGAACCAGGACATCGTAGCTGATAGGAAAGAGTCGATTCGAAGAAGAGAAAGAGAGGGGATACAGGTTTATCACCAAACTGGGCTTCTTTCCCTAGAAATAAGTTATAGACATGTTGGGCCTTTGGTCCCATGGGTTTTCTATGTAATAGGCCACTTTTATGGGCCTAAAGTTGGGGTACATAAGTTGCATACGGGATTAGCCCTATACTTAGTTTATTTTCATGTTTTAGTCTTTGAAATTGAACCCGTTGAACCACTAGTTTAATTTAAGTGACTTTAGAATATTCTTTTAGGATAGAATCTTCTTAACTTAAGTTTTATTTTAGGGTCCACACCTCTACACGAATTTTAGAGAGGGAGTGTTTTGTTTTTAGACTCAGCCAAGGATTAGGGATCCAATTCCTAGGCTGCATAGGAATTTAGGCCTTTGGCCATTATAAATAAAGGCAAACCGTGGGGCTCCTCTTTACCTCACTATTTTATGAAATCTGCTCTTGCAAGCTGCTGCAACCTTTCTTCTATTGAAGATCTGCTCTGTCTGTGTGATCAAAGCTGGTGGAATTGGTGTGTGATCCAATCGACACCTCGCGGTGCGAAGCCCGGGTGGTTCGTTGGTGGTATTGGTGTTTGACCCAATCGACACTCTGCGGTGTGAAGCCCGAGTGGTTCCTCTCAAGTTCTGCTTTTAAGTTCAAGTTCAAAGATTCAAATTTTATTAAGTTTCATCCTCACAAAAGCTGCTTCCAAGAGTAATCTGCCAATACAATCCTGGTTTACTGGCTCCTAGTTGGTCTTCTACCAATCTAGGACGACATTAAGAGGGAACGAAGAACCAACCATACAACCACTACTCACAGCAGCACAGGTAAATCAAACTAACTTCATTAGAATTCTACTTGATCGTTGGGTACATCCATCTACATAAAGAGGAAAATACTCCTAATCATATCCTGAAACTGGAAACAACTTTAACTACAACTCCTAAGATTCTTTCAACGGGAATAAAATAATAAAAAGAAGGGAGAATGTTCTCTGTGCCACAGCGCAGCTTGCGCCCAAGCACATGGGCAGCCTGTGCAGGGGGGCAGGGTGATCACTGCGCCCACCCCCATGTGCCTGAGCGCAGGCTGCGCTGCGGCACAGAGAACAGCGCCCCTAAAAAGAAATTACAAAAGTAACATCTAATTAACCTTAGTGAACCAAGCAACTACATCAGCTCCCCACTTTCAAAAGAACTCGACTCCGTCAAGTTAGTCGCATACCCAATATGCCTTTGTAAGGAACTTGACGATGAGGTGACACATATCTCGGGAAAGACAGTTGAACTGCAACTCCATGAATAGGAAGATTAGTCTGATTTTTAGCTGAAGGAGAAGCAATCTGTTGCCGTCGAGGCATATCCGTAAACGAATGAGGCGACATAAGAAAATACCCCCTCCTTGTTTCGTATTGATGGTGTTCCGTGCGTCATATAGTATACCACCCTCAGGCTGCCATGATCACCCTAAGAGAACGTCACAATACGCCATAGTTAAAAAACTCGTCAAGATCTCGACCTGGTCGAGACGAGATTGCATACGAGATATCAAACATACATAGTTTCGATCAAGTTTTCTGAGATTTCGGTACTATTTGTACCATCTCGTCGAAATATTACAAACCCCTACATAAAAAGGCAAGGTCTCGAGCTTTAATTCGAAATTTTGGACATATTACGTCTGTTTCGTAGATTTCGACTTGGAGAAGAGAGAAAAGCCTGAAATCTTATTTTTTGCCACATCACCACTCAATACTACTAGGATACACTATTGGGGGTTGCCACATCACTACGAATAGATCGATTGCTGCTTACTGGGGAAGATTTGGCAACATTCAAATATTTCAGGCAAACTTACTATTCCCAAAAACTATTTTTTGAACAAAAAATGACAATATGTTGTATGGGGGTAGATTTTTTATATGTCAAAAATACTTTATATTTCTTAAATAATTATTCAATATTATGTGTTTTCATCTATTATTGCAAATTTTAGTTGTTATACTTGCTAGTTATGTCTCATAGCACTCAAACAAATGTGTAGAATAGGCAATATTACATAAGGGTTTGACGTTTACTACCAACCAAGGGACCAAAAAAAAAGGGTGCAAATCCAAAACACCAAATTGGGTGCAGTTTTTTACAATTTGAAATTTGAAATATGTTTATTAAGCCTAAAACAAGCTTCGCATAAAGTTTTGGAGCCAACTACGGTCTTTTGGCCACCGAAACCCAAAACAAAAAAAAATGCAGTGTCTCGCCAAGATCTCGAGCATAGTTCGAGAACTCCAGAGATCTCGTTTTTTTGAGAAGTCGAGTCGAGTTGGTATACGAGTTAAAAAATTACACTTTCTCGGTTGAGATCTCGGTTTTGTCCAAAAGCTGTTTTCTTCCCCATTTGAAGGTTGTGACTCATTTTAGCTCTAGATTTGAAGTTGTAACCTGCGGGAGAGCAGATTCAGCTACACATTTGAAGGATTCAGCTACACATCTTCAAGACTGTGTGGCACTATTAGGGATTGAAGGAGAGTATGCAACAGTGCAGCAACACTATGTCATGGGAAGACTATGTGGCACTACTAGGGATTGAATACTTGATTCAAACTCAGTTTATGTGATGATAGTTGTAACTTGTAACATTGTTAAACAGTTTGATGTATCATTTTAACATTTCTAATGCTTATTTAAGTTGTTTAGCTATTAATTGAATGTTTTGCTTGCTTTCTATACTAAATTATGTGTAGAGTAGGGTATTTTAGTGCGTCATCGCTTACCAACTTAAGGTCCGAAGTAAAACTCCTATTTAGACTTTGTTTTTGCAAAATCTGATAATGCCATTGTGTTTAAATGGCCTAAAATAGGCTGAATACCAAGTTTCAGACCCAAACTATGTCTAAAACCACCAAGTTGAGGTTTCGAGCTGAAAAAAAAACACCAACTCGACCGAGATCGCAGTTTTTCCCAGGTTTGAGTTGGGGTCGAGTTCCGAATTTTAGTACCTTGACCCCAACTAGTAGCAGACCAAAATATCAAGTACAAAATTAAGTAAAAATCCCTGAAATTAACACAAGCGGTAAGATAGAACTATGCTACAGTTGCATGGAAATTTCTCACAGCAGAAAGTTAGTTTAGGAACAAGCACCTAGGGTCATGGCATAGTTGTCATGGCGTCGCCATGGCGTCCTAGCGCTGGGAGAGGTGGCATATCGAGCTACGCCATGGTGGATGTAAATATATCGTTCGATATGGCTTCCATGGACGCCATACCACGATATGTTGGCATATCGGTCGATATTTGTACATATAAAAGTTAGATTTAAATTTTTTTTTTTAAACCATTTAATAGCTTAGATGCTTTGGCGTCGCCATGGAAGCCATATCACGATATGTTGGCATATCGGTCGATATTTGTACATATAAAAGTTAGATTTAAATTTTTTTTTTTTAAACCATTTAATAGCTTAGATGCTTTGCTCCAAATCACACACACTGAAGAAAGACCATTGCTATCAAGCTTCAGTAAACAGGTTAGCCTATCATTTGATTTTTACTATTGCTTTCAATTATTTGACAGGTTAATCTATATTTTCAATTTTTCATACTTTCATATACACTAATGGATATTAGTTACACTTTCATGAATTAAACCATAGTGGCATAGTATATTAGTAGTAGTGTAGTACACTTTCATGTTGATTTTTGATGTTATAGGACATATATTATAGCATACTAAATGACATTAAAAATACAGAAAATAAAAAATTAAACATGGTCGACATGCTCGCCATGGCAACGCCATGGCGGGCAACATGTCGATATATCGACGTGACACCCTTCCACCGACTTGGATCGCCGTGACGCCGTGACAACTATGGGTCATGGTTTAAAGTATCGACTGATACGATACGGACTGATACCTATCGGTATCGGTCGATACCGATACGATACATACCGATATGTATCTTCTTTTTTTTTTTTAATGAATTGTCTCGAAGTGTATCGAAATGTATCGACCAATACGGGCCGATACGATACGATACCATCGATACGTCCAGTAAAGGGTTCAGTGGGTGGTTTAATATGTATCGATACGTATCGGTCGATACGGCTCGATACATACCGATACGTACCGATACCATCGATACATTCCATAAAAAAGCCATTTTCACTCACAGACTCGATACAATTCCAAATCTAACGAAAAAATGAAGGAAAACTCTCAACCAAGAGTCTAAAATCTTGCATTTAATCTTGGTTTTTCACACTATTAAACTAAAAAACGAATCAAGGAGTGCTACAACATCATCCTTTGAATCATCCAATACTCTTCAGGGCTATAGACGATTACAACATGTGAGAAACTTCATCTTTTATAACAATTTCAATTTAATGCACTTGTTTGGTCATACATTGTTCACCATTTTAGGATTTATGCATGACACTTATTATATATTGCTTATTTATATTGTTTTTTGTTCCAAAAGTGTATTTTCATGTGTATCTTGACCATTTCTATGCGTATTTGTATTGTTCGATACGTATCTCCGAAACGATACGATATGATATGATACGTCTCTTAAAATCACCTGACCGATACGATACCCGATACCGATACTTTAAACCTTGCCTAGGGTTTGGGTTGCCCTAGGATGGTGAATTATCGCCCAAAATTTGAAGGAGAAAGGGCCAGGGAGGCAGGGATGGGGGAGATTGGTCAAACATCCCTCAATCCTGCTGGTTCAGTAGAAACGGGGAAAAGATATAAAGCAGAAGTATAAGAAGGAGAATAATAATTGTGGAAGAAGAGTAACAGAGGGATAGAACCAGGACATCGTACCTGATAGGATGGAATCGATTCGAAGAAGAGAAAGAGAAGGGAGGAAGAACCAACCATACAACTGCTACTCACAGCAGCACGGGTAAATCAAAATAACTTTATTAAAATTCTGCTTGTTGGTTACATGCATCTATATAAACTATAAAGAGGAAAAGACTCCTAATCATATCCTGAAACTGGAAACAACTTTAACTCAAACTCCAACTCTTATGATTCTTTCAACATGCATAAAATAAAAAAAAGAAATTACAAAAGTAACCCCTAATTAAGCCTAGTGAACCAAGCAACTGCATCATGGATCGGACATTCAGACCTGGGATTAACAGGGTTTGGACAAAGATCCAATGTCCAAACCCAAACAATTAGCTCTTGCCAAAATTAATACCAAGTCAGCTCAGAATCATAAATTCAAGCGACTTCATTTGGATTCATCCCATTCAAGGAATATAAGATATATTAAATAATAATTTAATTCAAGTTCGGAATTGTAACTAACAGGCTTTGAGTTCAAACCTCGAAAAAGGCACTCTCAGCATTAACTACGGTCAATTAAAGTGGTATTTTTGGCATTAAGTACTAACATTTCTGCAGCATTAATTGCCAAAAAAATGGTTGGAAACAGATGAAGTCTGTGTCCAAAATCAGGCCGGTCGGACAGATAGTAACAGACACCATATCATTGTCCAATGCAAACTTAGATTTGTCGACTCTTTTGCTACCCTCAGTCCACATCAAAACAATTCAAGCTTTGCACAGACAGAACATTAAGGGCATAAACTGAAGTAATCCTTTTGAAGTTACTCAGGCATCGCTTGGATAAGTTTAGGTTTGAATCTGTTTACAAATGAAATAATAGAAAAACTGCTTTTGATTTTGGTTTCTGTTTTAGTAACAAAGCCATATCCAAACGCCATTTTCCACAATTTTAAAATAAAATAAAAAGTCAGAAAAAGGAATCCACATTGAAATTGATTTTTATCAATACTCAAGGTAAAAGATTATAGTCCGACTCTGGTGAGGTGAGAAGAAGGAATCTCTGTTCCATTTTTACATCAATGCTCCATAGCTGCAATGGCAACTGCATGAGATGTTATCCAACCTCCACCTGTCTGAGCTGGTTGTTGCAAAATGGAAGAGAGAACAGAAGGAAAGAAACCAGTCACAGCAATCTAATCTCTGCCCAATTTGGGTGTTTTCACAGGGAGAAGAAAGAGATAGATAGAGGGGAGGGCATGGTCAGAATTTGTGGCCTGATTTGGGTGTTTCACGGTGATATCCTTCTTAGCAGTGGTGAAACCAGGCTGCCAACTTTGTGTTCAACAGGCTAGTGGAGTTTTCTGTGCCACTGTAAGCTTGGAAGGATGGTGTTTCCTAGATTAAAATGTGATGTATGTGAAAGAGAGAGTGTACTTCTCTTACTAATCTAGGGTTCTCCATCACTGTCTCTGATGGGGGTGGCGATGGCGACAAATCTGACGCAGTTAAGGGTGTCCAATTGGGCCTTGGAATACTTTGTTTTGATCCATGGTTGGGTTTCGTGGGCCTTGTGGGCTTGGTATTTTTGTGTTTATTGCAATCAGCCTCTTTTACAAATTCAAAAGTATATGGATAAGATTGTGTGGATCCCATGCACTATTTAGTAGTCAAGTTATTTTTAAGGGGTGCATGAGATTAAGTACATGAATAAGATTGTGTAGGTCCCATGCGCTATTAAGCAGTCAAGTTACTTTAATCTAGAGGAGTCCTTTTAAGTTAAATGTTGAAGTTTAGGAAGGTTAAGAGTCATTGGTGGAATCAATTTAGAAGATTTTATTTCTGTTTTTATAAATAGCAATGTAACCAACCCACCCCTTCCATGAATTATAAAAAAGAGTGTCCAAGTGCACGAGGTTCCCGCTATTGCAGGATCTGGAAGGGGCAAATGTACACAGCCTTATCCATGAATTATGATGGAATGAAATCTGGATTAAGTTTGAAAATTGAGTGGCATTAAAGTTTTAGTGTTTTATTTATTTTATTGCAGGGGTAGTCTTGTCATACCCTGCGGTTGTACTTTGTTTCCTTTATGTTTCTTTTATTTAAGGCCACACATGGGGATAAAGGGCATACTTGTTCATTCACTCCATTGAATATTGTACTGACTTATTATATAACGAGATGGGGGACTGCCGGTGGGACTATTCTCTTCTTTTCTCCACTTGGCAGTTTGTTCTTCCCTTTTCTCCTCTCTTCTCCTTGGTTTCTCTCGGCAGTACCTTGCTGCCCTAGTTTCTTCTTCTTATTGATTGTTTGAGGTCTGAAACTGCAACCACAATTCTGTTTTCCCAATTTTTTCTCTCCCTATCACTCTCTAATTTTCTACTGTTTCCCTTGTAGTTTCTTTCTATTTCTGGTTATATCAATCTGATAAACTGACTAGTTGCTCGCTGATTCTGAAGTTAAATCTTTAAATCTCGTCATATACTCATCTATATTCTGTTAGTATAATTATAGATCAGTTTGGCAGTTTGATTATCTATTCCTGCAAAATCTTCTCCGATCTTGTATATAACTTGAGATACAAGTAAAGTATGCCCACCATCAGTAGATCCATCAATCAATCTGCATTAAACTCTCTCCCCCATCTCTATGTTTTACATCCTAGAAGACAATTTTATCCTCAATTAAAACACACCCACATTAAAATTAAAATTCAGTACAAAATGCAAGAACAAAAAGCAGCCCATTCCTGATTAAAATGACAAACTTTTCTTTGCTTTAAGAAAACAAAAACAACTGTACCATTTTATCTGTTCTTGAAGAAAAAGGGGTAACTATGACAACAAACAACATTGTTTTTGTGTTCAGACGGTCAGACCTGTCTTTCTGTTTTTCAGAAACCTCCAAAAGCAGCCTGTTCCTGATTAAAACGACAAACTTTTCTTTGCTTTAAGAAAAAAAAAACAACTGTACCATTATATCTGTTCTTGAAGGGGTAACTATGGCAACAAACAACATTGTTTTTGCATTCAGACCTGTCTTTTTGTTTTTCAGAAACCCCCAAATAATTTCCAAATGTTGCCTTACTGTTACATGTTGACACATCCAGAGGTGAGATGCTCCTTCCACGTTAAGGTGTTCCTCCAGAAGTTTGTTTCACTTCTTAATTTCAGTGAATAATAGGTATTGCAGACCAATATTATTTACTTGAAAAACTTAATACAAAGGAAGGGGAAAATGTGATCTATCGGATAGCTAAAATAAGAGAAAGGAAGAGCAAAGATTTGGACCATGTTAAACGCATTAAGAGCGAGAATGGTAGAGTACTCATACGGGATGCGGACATTATAGAGAGATGGGGTGAATATTTCTACAATCTACTAAATGGAGCTACCTTGACAGATGGGGTGGATTCGGAAGTGCAGAGGAATAGTCTTGAAGCCAACACACGTCATGGACAACTACAACGAGTTGGTGAGGCCGAAGTTAAAGAGGCCCTACGAAAGATAAAGGTAGGCAAAACACCAGGACCAGATGAGATCCCAATTGAAGTGTGGAAGAGCTTAGGAGGATGTGGGGTATCTTGGCTAACCAAGCTGTTTAACAAGATTTTGAGTACAAAGAAAATGCTAGATGATTGGAGGAGAAGCACTATAGTTCCGACTTATAGGAACAAAGGTGATATCCAGAACTACAATAACTATAGAGGCATTAAACTACTGAGTCATACCATGAAACTCTGGGAGAAAATCAGATAGAGTCGCGCCTACGCACCTGGAAAACGCGCTTACCAGGGGAAGGGTGGCAACCACTATATTAGCTAGAGTATACAGCCTCGCTGAGCGATGTAGGACTAAAGGTTACGCACCTTCGCCACATATCACACCCCCAACGAGCGCTGGCTCTGATACCAAGATAGAGTCGCGCCTACGCACCTGGAAAACGCGCTTACCAGGGGAAGGGTGGCAACCACTATATTAGCTAGAGTATACAGCCTCGCTGAGCGATGTGGGAATCTCCTCCACCTGTCACGCCCTACTGTAAACCAGAGTTACCTCCGGCTCCGCCTTCCCCTCCAATGGATCCCCCGTTAATGTTGTGGCAGACTCAGATCCAGCAGCCCATTCCTTGTTTTATGGCTTCTAGTTCAGAAGGGATCAGCAAGAATTTCCCTCCCACTGCTGACTATGAAGATGCTGATCGTCGCCGCCACAAATGGAAAGTCACTCCCCCCAATGTCCTTGACAACATGGGACAGATGGCTGCCAATTCCACAGTTGAAGCACAACTTAACTGGCAGGCAGAAAATGCTTTGGTCCAGAACCAGTATCTGAACAAGCTTCTTTCCTACCAAGAGCATCATACTCTTGCACTCCGGCAGAACGAATCCGACATCCATTACCTCAAAACACGGATTGAATCTCTCCACCAAGAGCTAATGACTATAGCTATGACGGTGAAAGATTCCTCTTATGCCTCCTTTCTCATCTCTGGCCGAGAAAAGGAAAAGAAACTGTTGGAAGAACAACTCAGGATGGCCCAGACTCAACCATTTCCATCCAGCCCTACTCTCTTCCCTGAATCATTCACAACCCCAATTTACCATGAGTATTCAACTCCACATAGTTTTCCCACTGCTATGTTTAAGGAGGTACAGGACCAACAGAGACATCTAGCTTCTCTCAAAGCCAGATCCTCGAAACCGAAGCGATCCCATACATCTTACCCTGTCTCTTCCCAACCTGTTTTCCAACCTACTCCTATTTCCCTGCAAAAACCCATGGTTCAACCTACTTTCCAACCTTTACCTGACCAACATACAGGACCCCCTAGTTTTGTTCCTTGGATTCCTCCCAGATCAAAACCAGATATCCCTGATTCAGCTTGTCCTGTTATTCCTCTCCCAGAAAATACTAACACCCTCAGTACTTTCCTCACTCAGTTAACCCTGACTCCACCCAAGACCATACCTGTTTTGTCCATAGCCAAAGCTGCCTCTGTTACCTCCTTCTCGGACACAGACTCTTCCACTACCCAGAGTCCTCTACCTGCCTACCAAACCCATCCCCCGGCGCCAGATGCCTCCCAGGCTCCAACGAACCCATTGTCCATAGCGGGGCGGTGAAGTTGATCTCGCACCACAAAGAACACCATCCCGCAGCCGCCCTGCAGCTCCTCATATCCCCTTCGTGCACCGAATCCTAGTCCTTTTGCCAATCAGGACCCCAAGCGAGCCTTTTCACCTTTGATGGTCTCCCTTTTCATAAATGGCCTGAGCGAATTTCGGAGTTTCATGCTGCTTATGCGAAATGTTAGTTCTTTGGAGCCACGACGGCAGTCTCGTTATTACCAAGTTCTTGGCCCGTACCCATGGAACCCTCGGAGAATGGTTCATGGCCCTTGGTGGTTATCGGCAACTCCAGTGGACTCAGATTCCTATTGATGTCTTCATCGCACAATTGTACAATGAGATGATTGGACCCATTGAGAACAACAGACTCAAGGCCCGAGAAGAGTACTTCCAGATGAAGTGTTGCTCTTTCCAGAAGACTGATCTTGCTAAGCACTATACACGGATGTTGGACCGATTTTACATCCTTGGAGGATTGGATGACCCAAATATGAAGCAAGTGTTCCTCAATTCTTTCCCCGAACCTTTGGGAAAAGAGGCCATAAAATCCTTACACCATTTTGGTCTCCAAATTGATCAAGCTCCTATCGGTCGTCTCTATCAAGAGATCCTTAGTGCTCTGCAGAAGTTGTGTGATCAGCAAGTATTCTTCAAGCAATGGGAAAAGACCACTCATAGACTCACTGATGCTTGTGACACATCTTATCTTAAGATCAAATGCAAAGACAGAGACTGTTCTTGCCCATCCAAGAAGAAGTCCCACTTCACCAAGCTCAGTTCTCGTCCAGAAAGGATCCCCAGGAAAAATGGAAATCACAGATTTCATCAGATCAAACGTAAGCATCAGCATAGGTCTCAGCAGCAGCCCTATAAGTTCTTCAAACGAAAGAAATTTCGGCAGAAGACCTCTACCAAATGCTATGCGTGTGGAAAAATCGGCCACTTTGCTCGTAATTGTCTTGACAAAGCTAAGCAAGCCAAATTGATGCATATGCTTGCCCCCTTTTCCATCACTGATGATCCAGATGCAGATGTTGAATCCCTCTACTCTGTAGATGATGACTTCTCCCCGGACTTACTGTTTGTCCTTGAAAATTGGGAAGAAGAAGGAGAAGACTTGGATACCTCTTCCTCACCCGACTCCGAGTCCGATGGATTTGACCCCATCTACCCGATAGCCTCTCCTTTGTCCTCTCCTAACCCTCCTAAGTCACCAGCTTTTGCCATCACCAAGACCCCACTTCCTCAAGCTAGCCTCTCCATATCTCCTACCACATGGGACCGTCCTATCAAAGTTATTGGCTACTTTGATACAGGTTGTTCCACAACCATATTAGCTCCCCATATCCTTCCTCCGGATTGTTGAAAACCTCACAAGCGCTTCTTCTGCGTGATGGTCAAACCTTTTGGCCAACCTCATCTCCAAACACCCTATCCGTTTCCAAATATTTCCCTCTCTTACCTTATGTCATACACCCTAGGATCCTCTCTTCCCTGGCCGTGATGCCCTTATTGGTTTTGACATCCTTTGTCGTTACCCCACCTTCGATGGAGTATACATGGTCTCAGCCACAAGAAGCATTTCATCCCTTGGACAACTGTTCCTAATTTGCTACTAATCACTCCTATTGCAGATATTAAAGCACAATTGTTCCTCCGTTATGGTGCTGAGAATCATGCAGACTTCCTTACCAAGTGTGATCATCCCCTCTGACAGAACCAGAAGTTCTTCATCCATCTCCCTTTCAAAAAGAAAGAGGATGCAAATCCTACCAAAGCCAGCCACTCTGGTATGAAGCCTGAACATCTCACTAGTGCACGACAAGAAGTTGCCCTCCTAGAAGCACAAGGCCTTATAGAGAAGACATCTTCCCCTTGGGCTTGTGAAGCCTTCTATGTGAACAAAAGAGCTGAACAGAAGCGTGGCAAACTCAGGCTTGTGATCAATTATCAGCCCCTCAATTCATTTATGGCTGACGACAAATTCCCACTGCCTACCCGGCCTGCCCTTCTACTTCAACTTTCCAAGGCGAAGATATTCAGCAAGTTTGATCTCAAAGCAGGATTTTGGCAGCTCGGAATTCATCCAGATGACAGGTCCAAAACCAGATTCTGTATTCCCGGTGGACATTTCCAGTGGACAGTTCTCCCCTTTGGTCTCAAGGTGGCTCCTTCCCTGTTCCAACAAGCTATGCTACAGGTCTATGCTCCCATTCAAGAACATGCTTTGATCTATATAGACGACATACTCCTCTTCTCTGCTACAGAGGAAGATCATGCTCTTCTACTTCAGCAGTTCTTAGACATCACCATAGCCTATGGTATAATGCTCTCACCCACAAAGATGGAAGTTGCAGTCGACACTATTGACTTTCTCGGTGTTACTATATCCAAAGGACAATTCCAGCTACAGCCACATATTGGCCGCTCCCTCCTCGAATTCTCAGATGGTCCCTTCACTCGGCAAGAGTTGCAACAGTTCCTCGGCATCATCAATTACATGACCGAGTTCTTACCACACCAGGTCCGATTCACGCATCATCTTCACAGACTCCTCAGAAAGGATGCACCACCCTGGTCCTCTGTTCATACCCAGGCAGTCAAAGATCTGAAAGCCCTGGCCCAGTCATTACCAACTCTACAGATCCCATCTACAGGACTTCGTATTCTACAGTCCGATGCCAGTGATACCCAATGGGGTACGGTTCTACTTGAAGAATCTCCAGACAAGTTACGACGTGTATGCGGATACCGTAGTGGCATGTTCAAACCAGCAGAACAACACTACCACTCCACATTCAAAGAGATTCTTGCAGTCCGTCGTGGAATTGAGAAATTCCAGTTCTTCCTTATTGGCCATACATTCCAGATCGAGATGGATATGACCGCCTTCCCAAAGATGTTACAGTTCAAGCAGAAGTAGCTCCCTGAATCTCAGCTACTACGATGGGCACAGTGGTTCTCACAATGGTCTTTCACAGTTAGTCACATCAAAGGCAAAGATAATGTCCTTACAGATTTTCTTTCTCGGACCAGGAAGAATCTACCATTATCTTCTTCCATCCCTGCCCTTTGCATGCCCCTCACCCCTGGAGCTTCCTCATCTTCTTCAGCTCCACCACAACCTGATCCACCTGACCCACTCCTTGACCTCTTACCGGCTCTTCCAACATCCCTCTTCAGTAATATCTCCCTTCGTACTCTCAGCACCACAACGGAGGAACAATTGTGCTTTAATATCTACAATAGGAGTGATTAGTAGCAAATTAGGAGCAGTTGTCCAAGGGATGAAATGCTTCTTGTGGCTGAGACCATGTATACTCCATCGGAGGTGGGGTAACTGACAAAGGATGTCAAAACCAATAAGGGCATCACGACCGGGAAGAGAGGATCCTAGGACTGTATGACATAAGGTAAGAGGGAAATATTTGGAAACGGATAGGGTGTTTGGAGATGAGGCTGACCGAAAAGGTTTGACCATCGGCTGCAGTGAAGAACTGCTTGTGAGGTTTTCAACAATCCGGAGGAAGGATATGGGGAGCTAATATGGTTGTGGAACAACCTGTATCAAAGTAGCCAATAACTTTGATAGGACGGTCCCATGTGGTAGGAGATATGGAGAGGCTAGCTTGAGGAAGTGGGGTCTTGGTGATGGCAAAAGCTGGTGACTTAGGAGGGTTAGGAGAGGACAAAGGAGAGGCTATCGGGTAGATGGGGTCAAATCCATCGGACTCGGAGTCGGGTGAGGAAGAGGTATCCAAGTCTTCTCCTTCTTCTTCCCAATTTTCAAGGACAAACAGTAAGTCCGGGGAGAAGTCATCATCTACAGAGTAGAGGGATTCAACATCTGCATCTGGATCATCAGTGATGGAAAAGGGGGCAAGCATATGCATCAATTTGGCTTGCTTAGCTTTGTCAAGACAATTACGAGCAAAGTGGCCGATTTTTCCACACGCATAGCATTTGGTAGAGGTCTTCTGCCGAAATTTCTTTCGTTTGAAGAACTTATAGGGCTGCTGCTGAGACCTATGCTGATGCTTACGTTTGATCCGATGAAATCTGTGATTTCCATTTTTCCTGGGGATCCTTTCTGGACAAGAACTGAGCTTGGTGAAGTGGGACTTCTTCTTGGATGGGCAAGAACAGTCTCTGTCTTTGCATTTGATCTTAAGATAAGATGTATCACAAGCATCAGTGAGTCTATGAGTGGTCTTTTCCCATTGCTTGAAGAATACTTGCTGATCACACAACTTCTGCAGAGCACTACGGATCTCTTGATAGAGACGACCGATAGGAGCTTGATCAATTTAGAGACCAAAATGGTGCAAGGATTTTATGGCATCTTTTCCCAAAGGTTCGGGGAAAGAATTGAGGAACACTTGCTTCATATTTGGGTCATCCAATCCTCCAAGGATGTAAAATCGGTCCAACATCCGTGTATAGTGCTTAGCAAGATCAGTCTTCTGGAAAGAGCAACACTTCATCTGGAAGTACTCTTCTCGGGCCTTGAGTCTGTTGTTCTCAATGGGTCCAATCATCTCATTGTACAATTGTGCGATGAAGACATCAATAGGAATCTGAGTCCACTGGAGTTGCCGATAACCACCAAGGGCCATGAACCATTCTCTGAGGGTTCCATAGGTACGGGCCAAGAACTTGGTAATAACAGTACCGTCTGTGGCTCCAGCAACTAACATTTCTGCAGTAAGCCAAGCATGAAACTCCGAAATTCGCTCAGGCCATTTATGAAAAGGGAGACCATCAAAGGTGAAAAGCTGTTTGGGGTCCTGATTGGCAAAAGGACTAGGATTCGGTGCCTGAAGGGGGATATGAGGAGCTGCAGGGGCGGCTCTGGGATGGTACTGCTGTGGTGCAGTATCAACTTCACTCCTGGGAGGCATCTGGCGCCGGGGGATGGGTTTGGTAGGCAGGTAGAGGACTCTGGGTAGTGGAAGAGTCTGTGTCCGAGAAGGAGGTAACAGAGGCAGCTTTGGCTATGGACAAAACAGGTATGGTCTTGGGTGGAGTCAGGGTTAACTGAGTGAGGAAAGTACTGAGGGTGTTAGTATTTTCTGGGAGAGGAATAACAGGACAAGCTGAATCAGGGATATCAGGTTTTGATCTGGGAGGAATCCAAGGAACAAAACTAGGGGGTCCTGTATGTTGGTCAGGTAAAGGTTGGAAAGTAGGTTGAACCATGGGTTTTTGCAGGGAAATAGGAGTAGGTTGGAAAACAGGTTGGGAAGAGACAGGGTAAGATGTATGGGATCGCTTCGGTTTCGGGGATCTGGCTTTGAGAGAAGCTAGATGTCTCTGTTGGTCCTGTAACTCCTTAAACATAGCAGTGGGAAAACTATGTGGAGTTGAATACTCATGGTAAATCGGGGTTGTGAATGATTCAGGGAAGAGAGTAGGGCTGGATGGAAATGGTTGAGTCTGGGCCATCCTGAGTTGTTCTTCCAACAGTTTCTTTTCCTATTCTCGGCCAGAGATGAGAAAGGAGGCATAAGAGGAATCTTTTACCGTCATAGCTATAGTCATTAGCTCTTGGTGGAGAGATTCAATCCGTGTTTTGAGGTAACGGATGTCGGATTCGTTGTGCCGGAGTACAAGAGTATGATGCTCTTGGTAAGAAAGAAGCTTGTTCAGATATTGGTTCTGGACCAAAGCATTTTCTGCCTGCCAGTTAAGCTGTGCTTCAACTGTGGAATTGGCAGCCATCTGTCCAATGTTGTCAAGGACATTGGGGGGAGTGACTTTCCATTTGTGGCGGCGACGATCAGCATCTTCATAGTCAGCAGTGGAAGGGAAATTCTTGCTGATCCCTTCTGAACTAGAAGCCATAAAACAAGGAATGGGCTGCTGGATCTGAGTCTGCCACAACATTAACGGGGGATCCGTTGGAGGGGAAGGCAGAGCCGGAGGTAACTCTGGTTTACAATAGGGCGTGACCGGTGGAGGAGATTGAGCTGGTGGCGGAGAACAGCAACCCAAAAAACAGGGTTTGTGATTGTCATAGTCCACTATAAACTGGTATCTGCCACGATCTTCTCCAAGTGGTCCGACATTTGGACAGCCGGCTTGGTAGCAGAGCCATAGAGAATCTGGCTGGTGCTTTTTCTTCTTTGGCTTTGGAGGTGGAGGAGGTGGAGGATCTTCTTCGAGATCATCGACGTCGTCCATCCAGGCTGGGAATGCCGTAGGAATCATAGTGCACATGTCTGCAGGCTTTAGGTATGTGACAAGTGTGCGGCCATCCTCAAGAGGCTTGTAGACAGGGTTTGTAGCCGTCAGAGGTGGAGTAGCAACTGGGATGTTATGAGTAGACTCGTAAGCCGTGATCCATGACTCAGGAATGAGTTTGAGCAGGGCTGCTCTGTCGATCTGGCGAGGGACATAAGTGATAGTAGGGATTCGGTCCTCTCCAATCTGAACGAACAGGGCTGCATCATTACTGGAGAATCCAGTATTGAGGTTCATGGCATGATTTTGGAGTCTGTAGCAAACCTGGTAGTGAAGAGCGGCCGCTATCGCCGCTCTCTTTCTCGAGGCGCACTGCCAATCAGACGTAAACCGCCAAGCATCGTGCAGTTCGGATCTTGCAGAGAAATGTTGTAATTGGGATACACCGTGTAGAAAACAGTGCCATCGTTCAGAGTGGTCTGAACGTCCGTGATGGTTGCATGCGGGAAATTCCGAAATATGGTGTCCAAAAGATTGAGGCGCATGGCTACTGGGAAACCCTTACGACCGTGGAAGGTAACGGCTATTTTGACGGCACCAAGATGGAGATGGGTGTAACCTAACTGGATCCATTGCCGGATCAGCTCAGAACTGATGTTCACAGGGAAATATTGCTCTTTACCACTAGCAGTGACCTGGTTCTGGGAGAAAGGAGGAGCCTGGACGTACTCCTTTAGACCGTGCGTCTTTTTAGGAGAGATGATTGTCCTGATCTTCCTGGTGACGGAGGTTGAAGACTGGGGGAAAACATCATAAGGGTTTATGATGGGGAAATTGGTTGGGTGAATTTGTTGTTCAGCCGGGGTATAATTAAGTTCATATAAGTAGTCTACCTTAGAGGCATGGGAAGATTTAAGGGTCACTGGAGCAGTAGGAGGTTGTAAACTCATAATACGAGGAAGGATGTCTTCCGTCCTTCAGAGATGCACCGGACCTATTATCTGGCATGAGATGGGAACAGTAAGCATAGTGTATGGCGAACAGTGTCCTTTTCTGACCAGACTGGAGGTAACCCAAGCGTGCCGGGATTTAGAGCGATCTCTGTCTGCAGACCCACACCTTACTCAAGGGACGTTACCAATCTGGTCGGAGAAGACCACTGTAGTCCACACACACCTATTTCTGATGCAGAGGATCCGTCGAAGACGGCAACTACAGAGCATACTTAGGCGGCATAAAAGGAAGTCAGCATAAGCACAGATAAGAGGCCATGGAGCAGAGCTCCGTCGAACAGAAGGCAAAAGGGATTACTCACAAGGCTCTGATACCATATTCAGCTTGTCCTGTTATTCCTCTCCCAGAAAATACTAACACCCTCAGTACTTTCCTCACTCAGTTAACCCTGACTCCACGACAGAAGCTATTTACCTTCTAAGGAGGCTTATGGAAATCTTTAGAGCTTACAAAAGGAATCTCTATATGGTCTTTATCGACCTAGAAAAGGCTTATGATAGAATTCCTAGGGACCTCATTTGCCATGCCCCCAAGGGAAGAGAATGAGTTCAAGTAACTATATGGATATAATTAAGGATATGTATGAGGGAGTGGTAACAAGTGTCAAAACTGTACAGGGACAAAGTAATAAATTCCCAATTACAATTGGGTTACACCAAGGATCAGCTCTAAGCCCCTATTTGTTTGCACTCATCATGGATGATTTAACCAGACATATTCAAGATGAGGTCCCTTGGTGTATGCTTTTCGCTGATGATATTGTTTTGATAGTAACGCGAAGTTGGAGTTATGGAGATCAAACTTGGAATAAAGAGGTTTTAAGTTAAGCAAAACAAGGACAGAATATATGATGTGTAACTTCAGTCAAACCAGGAGAGGTGATGAAGTGGTGAAACTTGAGGAGCGAGAGCTACCACAAAGTGAATGCTTTAGATACCTAGGGTCAACCATTAACAAAGAGGGTGATATAGAGGATGATGTTTCCCACAGAATTAAAGTAGGATGGATGAAGTGGAGAGGAGCATCAGGAGTTTTATGTGACAAACGCATGCCTATTAAGCTTAAGGGAAAACTCTACAAGACAGTAATAAGACCAGCGATGACATATGGAGCAGAATGTTGGGAAGTTAAGAAAAGTAATATAGATAAGATGAGTGTAGCAGAGATGAGGATGTTGAGGAGGATGTGCGGCAAGACCAGGAGAGATATAGTAAGGAATGTTTGTATTAGAACCGAACTGGGAGTTGCACCAATCTAGGACAAGCTTCGTGAGAGCCGCTTGAGGTGGTTTGGTCATGTCCAAAGGAGACCCATGAATGCACCAGTAAGGAAGAGTGACCAGATTCGATTTGAAGGAGCTAAAAGAGGTAAGGGCAGGCCTAAAATGATTATTGGGCAAGTGGTAAGAAAGGATATGCATATGGTAGGGTTCGATCCTAGTATGACCGCGGATAGAGTTGTTTGGAGGACAAGGACCCCTGTAGCCGACCTCTTATAGGGGGATGTTCCTGGGATGCTGCTTTGACAACTGCTTTTTTTTTTATATATAACTTCCTTCTACTACTTTTATTTCTATTACTGTCATGGCCTCCTCTTCGGATCCATGTAGCCGACCCCATTTAGTTGGGATAAGGTTATGGTTGTTGTTGTATTATGTTATGGTTGTTGTTGTATTATTTACTTGTTTTGAAAGATAAATTTTTGGTTCAAGAACAAAAATTTATGGGTGTAACCATGTAAAGTCCAAAGTTTCCATGTTAGCAAGAGTTGATAACTAGATCATGGATTATCATTTTATGAGAAAATTTATCACTTATAGGCTCAAATTTTCACTTTCTCTGTACCATTTTTAATTTGCTTGTGTCTAATTATATTGGGTGAAACAATTAGGTTTTAAAAGTCATCCATTAGTTAAGCAGGATATTGTTCATAATACAAAAGTCTCACAGAAAAGCTTCCAAAGATTGTAATAGAAGTATAGAACATTAAGCAAAATTATGCAATAGAAAATCTATTCCTGCTCTGATAATCTGCCAAAAAATATCTGGGAAGGATAGATGGAAAAGTCAAGTTTGTCAAAAATAATTGACAAAAAGGATAACTTAGAAGTGGACGAAGCTGCAGTCATTACATTGAATGTACAGTTCAGATACTAATGGACAATTTCCATTAGAGATTAACACATTTAAGACACATTAAGACAAATTTAAGGGTCTCAACAAATAGGTGACAAGATGAGGCAAAACAATTGAGATAGCTTGGAAACAGCCCCTATGTGAAGCGGGGGTAAGACTGCATACATTATGACCCTCCCCAAACCCTGCAGTAGTGGGAGCCTTGTGCACTGGTTACATCCCTTTTAAAAAATAGGCGACAAGATGAGTCAAAAACAATTGAGATGGCATGGATGTACAACAAATACTGCATCATTAAGTAATGACTTATAAAATTTGATGACTCGGTGAAGACTGATGTATAGGGCGGAATGTTGGGTAGTTAAGAAGTGTCGTAAAGATAAATTAAGTGTAGCAGAGATGGAAGTGCGGCAAAACTAGGAAGGATAAAGTAAGGAATGACCATATTAAAATGGATTTGGGAGTTGCCCCGTACAAGATAAGCTCCATGAAAGTCGTTTGAGGTGGCATGCCCATGTTCAATGGAGGTCTTGCGATGCACCATTATGGAGGAGTGATTTGATTCAGATTGAAGGATCTAAAAGAGCTAGGGTCAGGCCTAAACTGACCATAAGAGAAGTTGTGAGGAAAGACATGCATAGTTTAGGCCTTGTCTCAAGCATAGTTCTAAAACTCGCGAGATCTCGGATTTCTGGGAGGTCGAGACGAGTCATAATACGAGTTTTAAAAGTGCAATTTCTCAGTCGAGATCTCGGGTAACTCGAGATCGACCCAGATCTCGACCAATTTTATCCTTTAAAAGTGTCATAACTCAACAGAACTCGAGATTTCTCGATTGAGTTCTGTCCAGAAGCTCTTTTTTCCCCCTTTGAAGACCACAAGCTCATTTTACCTCCGAATTTCAACGTACAACCTGCCGGAGAGTTGATTCAGCTACACCCTAGGACAAGGGACTTGGCATATGCTGGTGACAACTCTTATATGATTGTTGTGGAAAACTATGTGCAACAGTACAGCAACACTATGTCATTGGAAGACTATGTGGCACTAGTGGGGACTGAATGCGTGATTCAAGCAAATTTTATGTGATGATAGTTGTAACATTGTTAAACAGTTTGATGTATCACTTTAACATTTTTAATGCTTGTTTAAGTTGTTTTACATTAATTGAATGTTTCGCTTGCTTTCTATTACTAAATTATGTGTAGAGTAGGGTATTTTAGTATGGCGACACTTACCAACCTAGGGTCCGAAGTGAAACTCCTATTTGGACTTTGTTTTTGCAAAATCTGATAGTACCATTGTGTTTAAACGGCCTAAAATAGGTTGAGTACCAAGTTTCAGACCAAAACTAGGTCTAAAACCCACCGAAACCAGGTTTCAAGTTGAAGGAAAAAAAATGCACCAACTCGACCGAGATCTCGGTTTTTCCCAGGGTCGAGTTCCAAGTTTTAGTACCATGGTCTCAAGTATGACATCAGATAGAGCCATAGTTGTCAAGGCGTCGCCTAGGCGTCCAAACGGATTTTGGGGGGTCTAGGCGATTGTCGCTTTAGTGGTATCAAACCAGGTTTGGCCCTTATTTATGCCAAATATCATTAAGTAAATGTTTTACTTAAGATATTATTTGTAAATAAGCAAATACCCCCCTAATTGAATCCAATAAAAATAGTTAAAAATAAAATTCCAAAAGGATAAAAAGTAAATCCCCCCCCCCCAATTCAAGAACAAAAAGTGGATTTTCAGCGGTAGGTGAAATTTTCAACTTTCTAATGCTGGGGTTTTTCTCAAATCTAAAAATTCCATAAATCTTAATATGGTAAACATTGCAAAAAACTAAAAGAGCTGTAAAATATTCATTTGTTTTGATATCTAAAAAATCATTTTCATTCAGAGCGATTTTGATAGCATTCGTGCACACCAAATAAAGTTTGACCGGAAGTCCAGAACATAACTCCTTCAATATAAATCAGATTTAAGCAATCTTGGATTTGTTGAAAGCCGGTTTTGTGCTCTACCTAATACAAAAAAGTCTCATGTAAAAATAAAATCATTTGACCAGTCAAACTTCTTAAAGAACAAAAACATTTCTCTGAATCAAGAGCAGTTTAATTACTTATAGATAAGATCATATTTTCTGAGAACAATATAAACTAAATGTGAGACTAGGTATGCCAAGACAATGACCAATTCCAAAAACAGTATAAACCAAATGTATGTTTCGATTGTTTCAAACTTTCAATAGCTTATGGCTTCAGTTCAGCAGTCTTCTAGTTCTATGTTGATATTTGATACTTGATGTGGCTTAATATTGATTTTTGATGACTTGATGTGCCTTAATGTTGATTTTTGATGACTTGATGTGGCTTAATGTTTATTTCCGATGACTTGATGTTGCTTAATGTTGATTTCTGATGATATATGGTATATGTTATAGCTACTAAATAATGTTAGAAAAGAGGGGAAATAAAAAAAATAACACTTGGACGCCTTATCACCTAGGGGCTTAGGCACCCATCCACCGCCATGGGTCACCTTGCCGTCTTGACAACTATGGATAGAGCTGATTGGAGGGCAAGGATCCATGTGGCCGACCTCATTTAGGTGGTTTATTGCTGAGTTGAAGTGGCTGTTGTTGTGCTCTTTTCTTTTTACTATTATTTTTATTATTGTGTCTTAGCAAGGATCCATGTAGTCAACCCCATTTAGTTAGGATAAGACAGTTGTTGTAGTAGTTAGGGCTGCAACAGGGTCGGGTTGGGCTGGGCTTTATAGAACCCTAGCCCAACCCTAAGTCCCCTTAGCTGGGCCCAGGCCCAACCCGACCCTGACTTAGGGCCTGAAAAATCCAACCCAGACCCGCCCTTAGGGTCGGACCGGGCTGACCCTGATTGGCCCTGATCATGGAGAGAGGAAGGAAATGCATGGACTGGAATGGGCCGGGGAGAAAATTATCAATTTTACGTAAAATAAGACAATAATAAAATGTATTATATCACTTATTATCTTCATATATAATATATTATATAACAAAATATGGCTGACATTTAAAGTTTATACTATATATATTATATCAATATATATTTTATAGTACAACTTAAAACAGGGTCGGGCTGGGCCGGGCCAGGCTTAACCCGAGGCCTCAACCTTGGCCCGACCCGACCCTGACTCAAGGCCAAAAATTCCACCCTCAAGGCCAAATATCTCACCCAAACCCTGTTCGGGATCAGGGCGGGTTCGGGCCGACAGGGCCAAACTTGCACCCCTAGTAGTAGTTGTTGTTGTTGTAGTGAAGACAATAGGAAGGCAATGAGGATGTGAATTGAGGTACTAAGAAAAGACTTGACCATGATGCTTTAAGAGAAAATTCGGACCTAGAAAGAACAGAATAGAGAACAAGATTCCAGAAGGCTTAATAAAGATTAGGGAAGAAAGACTCAGACTCTCAAGCAAGGGTGTAAAATTAATGCTTTAAAAGAAGATATAACCACAGATAAGAATGGAATGGCAGAAAAGGATCAATGAAGCCAACCAGGATAAACAAGACCATGATAGGTTTGCTAGATAGCACATGCACAGAAAAGATTCCATAAGCAATGAAATTTACACATGAAGCACTCGGTACAACGAACCCCTCTTGTTTCATTTGAGGAAACACAATCAATTAGACTTAGGTTTTGCCAAAATGGAAAAAGATACAAATCAATCAAATAGAATGAAATTCCGGTCACCAACCTCCCACTAGGATCCAGAAGCAGAGCCCTTATGTTATCTGTGTGCCCCCTTAGCTTCATAGCCTTTGAACCAGTTCTAGGATCCCAAACACGGACAACCTACAAAGTATAATAGGTTACTGAGGAAAATTGTTAATCTAATAATTATGGCTTCAAATTTCTAAATCATCAACTGATTCGGAGCATGATTTATGGGTGGGACCACCCATACATTTGTATATGTGGGCAAATGGAGTTGTACCACGTGGCAGATCCGGTGGTGCTGAAATGTTGTGGGTAGGTAGATCCCAAGGTCCCTTGCTCACATGTTAAGTTTCAGCGCAAATGTAGTTGGCCACATGCCAAAACAAATCATTAAAAAAAGGGCTCTACAAAGAGGATACATTGGACATAAATTAGGGGGTATGCCCTTACGCGGGTGGATAACTGATTGAATTTAAGGCTGAATTTTAAAATGAGGCCAATCTAAACCATTCCCTATATAGCCAACAGTCAGAATTGATAAATCAGCCATCATGTAGCACAACTAGCTATGCCCACCCATTCTAGAGTATGGGTGCTCCCACCCATAGAACCATTTGCCTTAATTCAGAAGACATCGTAAAGAAAAATAGGTGTAAGCATAGCCAATGGTTAGGATATGGTAATGCAGAAGTAAAACAACACTGGAAAGAAGAAGCTAACTTTTAACTGTCACAGTATACCTTCTCAGTACCACCAGAAACCAGTAAGCTTCCATCATCATTCATTGCCAATGCATAAACAGACTCTTTATGACCCTTAGCAGCAATAGGACCATATCCATGTGGCTGAGTCTGGTGGAGTGAAATACTGCTGTTTGAACCAATAGAACGTAAACTTGTAATAGGCAGCCCAGAATTCGCAGAACCAATTATATCATTTGAACAGTCATCTTCCTTTGCATCAGTGGACATTGAGGCTGGAACAAGTGCAGCTTCAAGGTCCCATATGAAAACCTCTCCACCAAGGCCACCAGAAGCAACAATATTGCTCTAAAATGCATGACACTACAAAAGGATCAGAAAATCATAGAGACCAAGAAAAGAGTAGTATAGACAAGCACATGCAGCACCATCAAATATTCATATAAGCAATATTTCTACAGAAAAAGTTACTTTCATGCAGGAAATTAAGAAGGAAACCTCAGGTTGAGTAAGAAGTTACATTTTTCTGGGCAGAAGCAAGACAAGTAACATAGTCAGAGTGTTGCCGGAGAGTTCTAGTACAAGTCCCATCAGACGAGCAATTCCACGTCTGAAGTATCCGAATAGAACAAATAATGTGAAATAGAACAAATAAGTTAATAATACAGCAATGACTGCAAACCAACAATTATTTACTGAAGCACATGAACCTTAAGGGTGGTGTCCGAAGAGCATGACACAAGGATGTTATCACCTGCAAGGACTGCATCATTGACCTACACAACCAAGAGAATCATATTATAACTAGTTAATGTGTAAGCAGCATCTGAGATATCCAAAGCTCAAGAATCTAAAGGGATAATGTCAAAACAAATAAAAACCATAGCACAGAGCAAATCTCAAGGAAAAATTGAAACCTGATGCACGAAGAGATGTCTATTGACATCATAAATGTAGCACAGAAGTAACGGAGCAACATACTGGATAAACATTGCACTTAGCTACTTCAGACATGAACAAGCACAAGCAAGTACTATGTCTGCAATTCAATCAGCCAATGAAAAATATGAAATGTATGCTAGTCATAGATACTCTTCAAATCATTCCAACAAGCACTCATCCAACTACTTGGGCCACAAACATGCATCACATAGTTCTGTTCTATCAGGGCTATCTTCTGTTTAAGCATCTTGCTCTACTACGTCAGTCAACTTGCTTGCCAACCCAATCAATGCAATATTAGATTTTGAGCATTCAAATTGAAACAAATCGCTCACTGGTGCAGTAACTATTCTTATTTGTATGTGAACTACCATATATGTCAACTTTCTCCATCTCACCTTAGAGGCTGCCTCTAAGTTCCCATACAGCATCTACCTCTGATTGTACAATCCCTAGGCTTACTACTCCTCCCTCACAGCAGCATCCACACCTATACCCATGCCTCCGCACAGACGTACACACAACCCCAATGATGATCACTATTTTAGCCAAAGGCAACAGCTACTGGAAATGAAGATAACATACACCGTTGATATGATGATCAATATTTTAACCAACAGGCCGTGCCATAACAATTTACATTTTGCACAGTACCCAACAATGTAAACAATAAGGCACTACAGCACATCAGAAGGTCCAAAATAAAGCCTGCTGCTCTTCCAGCAAGACAACCCCAGGAGGTTGCACTGCAACAGAGCTGCTTCCTGTGAATGTCGAGAGACCCACATCTTTTCATAGGCAATCCTCACCTCTGTTCCCCCATGAGCCAGGATTAGACTCAGATTGTCAGGTCTGTTCTATGTCCAGACCAAGGTACTTGGTGTAGTTTAATTTGAGCCATTCAGGCCCAACCCAAGCCTGATTCCAACTTCCAAGCACCCATTTGGAGGCCAAACCTAACCTTTTAAGCCTATTATATACTTGGCAAGAACACATGTTTATCCAGGGTTGGCACAATGAAAACCATCAACATGCATGACAGCATGCTTATTCAAGTAGAGAGATGAGATCCTAATCAATAGTTGGTGAAATGAACATGCATATTTAATGGAATTAATTGTTTTCCCATTATGTTGTGCATTAACCACAGGGACAAGACAACTGCCACAGGATGGAACACAGAGATACATGCAAACCAAAGTAATGCAAAATCGACCTCGAACCAGGGAAACCAGCAGGAAATCGATTGCAGAAAGGATCAACACAATAAGGGTGAACAAATTGAAAAACTGGAACTTTTTATTGCTTTTTTTTTCTCTTTACATATGAAAGAAGAACATAGAAAGGGATGAAGAAGAAGAAGAGGGTAGGGGATGGCTTTCTCAGCCTGGGTCTCTCAGCCACAGCTATCCCAGCTGTTGAAACAAGGATATTCTCCCATAAAAGATGGCAACATGGCGTCATGGCCTGAAAATTCTATTCTCCAAAATCTGCTCCTTCCTTACAATAGGGGGCCTATTAATAGCTTAGGCAAGCTTATAATAAAAATAGAAAGTACGGAAATAGAAACTACTAAAAGCTAACTAAAATAGAAGGTAACTAAAATTAGAAACTACTAGGCTTTATAGTTCAGCCACATGCAAGAATAACTAAAATAGAAACTAATAGATTTAGTAACTAAGTACTACTAAGAGAATAGTAACAAAAATAAAATCAGATCTTCAAGTCTTCTAGCAGCCAATCCTCTTTCTAGTCAAAGCTTGGATTGCCATGTGGTCCCTCACCAAGGATCTTCTAATAATATTCTCGCCAAGGCAAAATAAGGGGCTGTGATACTGTTCATATGAACAGTAATGTGAACAGTGTTTTGGCCTCTCTTGTGGTCCATCAACATTTAGTATTACTTTACTGTGAAAAGCATATGGATGGAGCCCATATTTATTTCTCCAACCCCCACCATCCAGAACTGTTGGAAGATAAAAAACCACAATTGAAGAAATATATAAAGAGTTCAAAGCAGATTCTAGAAGATTTGATCCATAAGTTTCAAAACAAAGATCCACACAGTAGTTTGGAAAATATGAGGTGAATGTACTGAAGTTCACGTCCAGATGAGGAATAATGAAACTGCCTCAAGGCTTAATATTAATTCTCATCATTGCCATATATTGTTTGACATTTATAATTTTTCTCAGGGTGCTTATTCAGGTCAAATACCACTTATGCGTTTTCGGAAGATCACATCCCAATATTTGCCTTTGTGACTAACTACAAGTGAAATTGAAATAGGGATAGATTAAGTAAATCGTGTAAAAGCAATTTAAAATCCCACCATAAAGTAATTGAAGAACAAAACTAGGAATTTTCCTCCCCTAAATAGCTCGCATACTGAGGTTTTCCCCTTTTGTCACTGTATTCCTCAGATAAGGTCGCATTCATGTACACTTCCAACCCATAAGAGGGACAGTAGAATCCCGCTTTCTGTGATTTACTCTTCGCGTCCCAGTATAATGTGCTATGATTGCAAGTTCGCAGGCACAGAGTTAAGTATGACATTGATTGCGTACCAAACAAACCTCCACACAAAGAAAACAGCAAGGGAACAGCTCCAACCACACAATATGGGGCTTCCCTAACAGTGACCACTGACCAAGGAGTACGATCTCCAGAGACTATTACCCTTGCAAACAAACTGTTCGCACCAAAGTGGAAAATCAACACCGCCAAGCCCAAAAGCCACCAGCTCAGGAAGGATTCTTGCACATTATCAGTGTCCAAGCATTACCCAATGAAGTCTCAACTGGGTTAATGTAGTTCTAGATTGGTAGGAGACCAACTAGAAGCCAGACAACCAGGATCCAACTTGAATGGTAGTTCGGCTAGGTCAAATTAGGGTTAGGTTTTGTTGGGACCTAGGGTTTGATGGTAGGGTTAGATTAAGTTGATGTAGGGGAATCTATCACTGAAGATCTAGTTAAGTTTTAATGGTGTTAAGGTTGTAAACTTGAATTGGCAGCAGGTTAGGTTTAGGGTTTTGGATTTTTGAAAAGAGAATAATGGTGGGATCTAGGGTTTAAGATGGTCAATTTGGGCTGCAACTTGGATCAAGTTTCCCAATGGGTGGAGGGGAGAATTCGATCCAAAATTGGGGTTGTTTTGATGGCTGGTTTGGTCTGGGCAGAATTTAGATCTTGAGAAAAGTTAAAACATAAAGGGGAAATCTAGGGTTTGGATGTATGGAAGGTTAGAAGAAGGGCAGGGGTTGGGGATGAATTAAACTTACTATAGTTACAGAATTTCCCGGACAGCAGCTTGTTTGAATGAGATTCTTGAATAAAAATCCAATCTTGTACTAGAACTTGAATGTAGAGCTTCAAAAGAACCACCCGGATTCACACCGCGAGGTATCGATTGAATCAAACACCCATCCACCAACGAACCACCCAGGCTTCCCACTGCAAGATGTCAATCGGATCCATAGTTGTCAAAGCATCGCCTAGGCGTCCAGATGCCTTGATCGCCTAGTTGGTGTCGCCCTGCTTTTGGACCCTCTCCAATACCTTGGGTCGCCTAGACGCCGTAACAACTATGACCGGATCAAATACCGATCCCACCAGCCTAGATCAAACACAAGACAAATATCTCCAATGGAGAAGAAAAGCAACAAAAGCTTTTCATTATTATCAAAATTCGTGTTCAATACTTGCCCCTCCCCCCCCCCCCCCCAAACAACCTTATATACTTGCTCCCCCTTACAACCGTATATAAAAGACTCAAAAACAGACTCCTACACTAAAAAGGAAAGGCCTAACCCAATCCTTAACCTATTAAGTAACCTAAATTGACTAGGAAACTGAAATAGACTCAAAGACAGAGTCCTAATCCAGCCCAACTAAACACTTAAAAGAAAAACTACTAAAGTCACTTAAATTGAACCACTAGTTCAAACCAACTTTGGACCAATTCAATTTAAAACATAAAAAACATGAAATAAAACTAAGTATAGGACTAAAACATCTAATCCCGTATGCAACCTGATTACCCATATTTTAGGTCCATAAAAGTGGCCTATTACATAGAAAACCCATGGGTCAAAGGCCCAACATATATATAACCCAACCCTAGACTTATTCCTAAGCAGACAAGCCCTATTTGGTGATGAATCTGCATCATGGGTTTGAAGTTGCATCACTTGAGAATAAAAAGTGCACATTGCAACTAATAGCTTTAGAAATCAAGGATGCCCATGTAGGAAGGGAAATAGAAGGCCTGACACAACTTACTACTGTACTTTTAAGCAAAATGACTTTTACACCCTAGAAAGATCAAATGGAGAGAACAAAAATATTTCGGTCTGTTCAAAGTAATAGAATAAGGGGGAGGGAAATCGTGGCTGGCACTAGGCGCAAGTCACGATTTCCCCCAGGGACTGTTTTGTCCTTTTCTATTCATTTTGTTGGTTAGTTCTTTCTTGATCATTGTATTGGTTAGTTCTATATATCTTGAATGAAGTGGGCATTCTCAACACAAGGTTGTGACTCCCAAAGTTACAACAACCTCTCTTCTCTTCCTTCTTCTCTTCTCCTTCTTCTTCTTTTCTCTTTTTTATTATTTACATGGTATCAGAGCTCGATCCTTGAACACTGAATCGAATTTTGATTTCACTTCTCTCAGTGTATCAACCCTTCTTCTTCTTTGGTTGTTACTGGTTTCACTCAGAGGTCGCGCCTACACTTAGAGGGGATGGTTTCACCCCCTGGTTTGCTGATTTTTTGTTCGAATGCAATGAAGGATTGATTGATCAATTCAAGATGATGATCAATCCATTTTTTGGAGGGATCGATTCAAGACATATGTGCCATTGATCAATCGATTTTCTGTTTTGAAGTTTGGAGATCGATTTTTTGAAGGTGGGACATTGATTTTGGCTTCAATCGATCAGGGTTTTGAATTCCGTCAGGGTTTTTTGGATTGATATTTTTTTTTTGGAAGGTGTTGCTGGTACTCGGTGCTGCTGTTTGTGTTATACCCGCACCCCGGGAATATAATTAAATATTATTTCTTCCTCGTGACATGTAAATACCGTTGCCATGTATGCTGGTGACCTGTTCTCCAAGATGGTCAAATCCAGCTACAAAATCATTGACCACAGTACGGGCTTGCCTGTAGAGGAAAGGTTCCTCAACCGCCAATGGGGAAAGTTCGTTGATGGCGACTTTGTTGACTATCCTCCAAGTACCAGCCCGGGAAGCGAGGAGTTTAGGAGAGAACATCCTAGACCGTCGCCTCAGTTGGACACTTCGTTCAGTAATGAGCTTGACATTGCTATGGCGAAGCTATTTGGGGTCACGGGTGAAAAACCATGATAAGGGAGATGGAAGTTCGAACCTTTAATTTAATTACTTACCCCTCCCTTCGGTGTCCTCGAAGTGCGGGTCAGGATTTGAACCACCCGAGCTATTATGGTTGAATAGGGAATACTTCAATTGTGGGTCCCACTTATTTAAGGGAGCGTGTGATGGGCTTATAATCCCATGGTGGATGGACCCATCCCTAAGTGGGTTCTTTTTTTATTTGAAACCAGTGGGTCGACCCATTTCTCCCAATAGACCCATTTAACTCAATTGACTCAAAAATGGGTTTCAACCTATTTACTAACCAACCAAACAGACCCTAGGAAGGGTTTAAGTTATAAGTAGGAGCTTGGATTCCCTTAGCCATTTTATTCTCTCCTCCAACAAAAAAAAACGTAGGAAGAGAAAGAAAGAAGAAAGGAGAAGAGAAGAAGGAAAGAAGGAAGAAGAAGGAGAAGGAGGAAAGGAAGGGAGGCCTTTGCTGTCCTTCCCTTGAAGCTCATCTTATCCTCCATTCTTGAATGCCAAACCAAGAGAGGAAGCTGTGGAAAGGAAGAAGTGAAGGAAGGAGAAGGGAGAAGGGCTTGGCTGAAGCTTGAACCCACATCTCTTGGTGGCCAAATCATGGAGCTCCTCTCATTGGTAAGGTAAGCCATTAGAATCTCCTCCCCCTCTTTGATCGATTTTGGGTTTTGGAGTTGGGAGATGGGAGAGAATCGGTCTAGGGTTTATTTTGAGACTCAAGGATTGATGTGAACTCATGGCCATGATCATGGTGGAGCTATCTTACTCCTTTGGCTAACCTCAAAGCTCCCAATCCCATCCCAATGGAAAGACCTAGGGTTTCTACCCTATTATGCCCTAAATGAAGCTCTCCTTGTTTTCCTTTATTGAATCCTTGGGATGCTTAGGCTTAATGAGGTCTTAGGACCTTAATGTGCCAAGGAGGAAGCTCTCTTGGTGTTTTCTTTCCTCCAATCTACTTGGAAATGGAAGCCTTGGTGAAGAATCCTTTGATTTTGGAGTTTGGAAGCAGGTAGTTTTACCTGCGGTTTTAAGACCTACGAGAAACCACCCCTGCAACCACCCTGAGACCATCTCTTAAGAAGCTCTCTGTTGAAGTCGGTTTTACCTGCGGTTTCACATCTGAGGTAAAACCACACGTAAAACCGCACCTAGAAGAACCCTTCCTGAGCCCCTGTTAAAGTCGGTTTTACATACGGTTTCATGCTCTCTGAGAAACCACCCATAAAACCGCCCGTCCCCAGAACTGTTGACATTTGACCTTGACCCACTGTTTTGACCATAACTTGGTCTACGCATATTGTATCGATATGATTCAACTTGCGTTATAAACTAGACTCAAAGGGCTATAATTATTATAAAGAAACCTTGGACCCAATATGAGTGTGTGATCCTTGAGAGTGGATTCAAACCTGACTGATGTGTTTAGACAGCAACTTTAGAATTTAAGTTTTATGTCGGTGACCTTGCCTACTTCGTGGCTATTGAAGTAGAACTTATTAGGGTTTAATGGGGGGTTTAACTACAACCTAAGGTGCCCCTAATTATACTAATTAAGTAATCTATTATGGTGCCAAGGCTTACCATTGATATCCTTAGAATCCCTTTCCCTCATTAGTTTTGGGTTGAGAAACTTTGGAGTTTGAAGTTGGACCTTGAAGTTCCACTTGGAACCTAAGGGGTGACCTTGGTTCAGTGTTGGACCTCATTAATGAGGCCTTGCCTCTAAGTACAACCCTAAAACCCCTCCTTGCAACCTTGTTACTTAGTTTGGGTTTCATTACTTAAAACCCTAGAATGTGACCTTTGGGAGTTCAATCCCTTAAGTTCTCTACACTCAATGAATTTAATGATGTAACCAGGCCCTAGTGGACCCTAGGACACCCTTCCCTTGTCCTTGGGACTTAAAGATCCAAGTGGGACAAATTGGGTTAAAGAACACCTTCAAAACTGTATCATGCCTTGATCGAATGACAGGGAGGATGCAAGGCCCTGCCTACAACCGTGCTTGCATCCGTGCTACCCTAAAGGCCTGCAGGCTATGTAATTTATGGGGTTTCCCCTAAGGGACTTTCCCCGACCCTTTCTAACACTCTTCTACACTATCCTAAACTTTATTAATTGTGTGAGGAGACGCGCTTAGCGGACATCGAACGACAAATCAAATCAATGGAACACGAACTATATTGTGCGTGGGGATTGGATCTTGTTTTATTTTGAGTGTTTCTATGTTTAAATGTTGTGCTTGATGCATTCATGTTATGTGATGCACTTCATGCATAAATACATGTTTGCACTGTTTATCTATGAATGTGTTCATGTGTGTGCTAATTGATGACTATGTGTTACAAATGTGGTTGGAATTGTATGAGATGATACTATGATTTGTTTAATGTCTTTCTTCATATATTATATTTGGCCTGCCATGTGCCGTGTCGTGATGGTACCCGGGTACTAGATGGTATGGGACGTCGATGCACCCAGAACACCTCTCGATACGATTGTTTTATAAAGTATGTTGCATATTTGATTGATATTTGTGTTTAAGGGGTACGGAAGGTAGATGTGTAAGTTCCTACGCCGTATCACCTTACTGATAATCCAGCCCAGGGATCAAGGGTAAGTTCTGGTACCGTGGTTGAGATTATCGGAGGCTTACTGGGAGACCAATGGTGTGTTCTGGGACCGGCAGGCTTCCACTGACGTAGTTAAGGGTATATTGTTGGGGATCGAGGGTGTGTTCCGGTACAAGGGATATGGCCTTACTATGTCGTAGATTAATAGTATTGTATCGTCGGGGATCGAGGGTGTGTTCCGGTACCAGGGATACAATTCCATTACTCTACACAGCATAGCATCCATGCATACATTACATCTCATCATCATAATCAGGGATACAGAAGGTAGATGTGTAAGTTCCTACGCCGTATCACCTTACTGATAATCCAGCCCGGGGATCAAGGATAAGTTCTGGTACCCTGGTTGAGATTATCGGAAGCTTGCTGGGAGACCAATGGTGTGTTCTGGGACCAGTAGGCTTCCACTGACGTAGTTAGGGGTATATCGTTGGGGATTGAGGGTGTGTTCCGGTACCAGGGATATGGCCTTACTATGTCGTAGATTAATAGTGTTGTATCGTTGGGGATCAAGGGTGTGTTCCGGTACCAGGGATACAATTCCATTACTCTACACAGCATAACATCCATGCATACATTACATCTCATCATCATAATCATCATCTTTATTCATATTACATATCATATTGTTGCGTTTGTTGCATGACTGTAAATCGGATCTGATATGTGAATCATCATTGGTGGTATGGGACGTCAAGGATATTTGCTCATCAGGTTCGGCTTGCAGTCCTATATTTGTTGTGTGTGTGTGGATTCAATTTCCTGCTCATTGGGCTAGTGGAAGCTCACCCCTCGGGGAACCCTTCTTTTTAGAATGTGATGCAGGTTGTACGGTACCGGTGGATGATAAAGGACCCGGTAAAGGATGTTGACGTGAAACTTGGTCTACGACCATTGATGCTTATCTTTACTCCTGGTTGCTTTCGATATTATATTTTTGGATATATGTTTCATTCCTTTCTCTATATTTATCAAACAATTCAATTGTATTAACTTTTAAATTCAAGGATAATCCACCTTATGCATTTATTACCATTGTAATTATTCCCTAAATGAGGATCAACAGTATTTATTATAAGTCTTCCGCTATTCTGATAATTGATCTGATTCTCATTTATATGACTGTGAGGTAAGCCACTGCGTCCATGATCCTGGAGGCGGTTTAGGATGTTGGTAAGCATCCTAGTCATACCCTTTTTATTATATTTTATCCCTTGTCGGGATGGGGGTGTGACAGTTTGGATCATCAACTGTGTACCGATTTCCCTTTGTCAGGGTTTTACAATCGATATTATCAGGGTTTTGGAGAAGTTGATTTCCATCAGGGTTTTGGAAAGTTGATTTTTTATCAGGGTTTTGTGGATCGATTTTTGGTCAAATTTGTTGCGTGCTTGCTGATTTCCTTATTTCAATGGCTGAGACAAAGAATGTGGTGGCTGAGGTTGTATCCTCATCCTCCCATAGGATCACTGAGAAGAAACTTGCAAGGGCTGCCAACTTTCAATAATGAAAGAAAATTGTGCAATTGGTTTTGACTGGTCGTGAACAACAAGATCATTTAACCAAGATGAAACCTGATGAAGATGCTACATGGGATAGATACTGTTGATGCCCGAATTATTGGGCAGCTTCTGAATTCGATGGATAATTCTATTGTTGGTATTGTTAGCTGCATTGACATTGTCAAGGAGTTGTGGCAGTATTTGAATGTCCTTTATTCTGGCCAGAATAATCTTTCTCGTTGTAGACACCCCAATTTTGCCCTTAGGATTTTCCCAAAGCTATAGAATACCCAAAGCGTTGTCTCTACACTCGTATCTACGAGTTGTCCCAAGAGTTATATTGGGTTGATCAGAAGGGTCGCCCTTTAACTCAGTACTTTGCTGATTTTAAGAGGATGTATAAAGAATTATATTCTCTACTTCCTATTAGTAGTGATGTGCAAAAGATGCAGAATCAGGCGAACAGCTCGCGGTTATGGGCATTTTGGGTGGTCTTGGAACAGATTATGATTCTGTTCGTTCTCAGATTCTTGGAGATGACAAGGTAGCCGCCCTTGCCGATACCTTTTCTTGTGTCTTACGGGTCTCTAGAGAGAGTTCTCATGACCCTACACCAGCGGACAGCTCCGCTCTTGTTTCTCAGAATACCAATCGTGGTAATGCACGTAGCATTGGCAATGGGATTGGCAAAGGGCACTCTACTGGTAACTCCACTTCTTCAAATGGTTCAGGACCAGTACGAACATGCCACCATTGTGGCAAACCAGGACATATCCAACATTTCTGTTGGAAACTCATGGCAAACCTCCTCAGAAGCAACTTGCTAATGCGGCAGCAAGTACTAAGACTTCCACCCAGCCTGGACAGTCTGAGAGTAACATGGTCATGATGACCAATGAAGAATTTACACGGTATAACCAATTTCAGATTTCTCAACCTGCTCCGTCTTCCACTGCTACTTTTGTCCAAACAGGTAATGCCACTGAATGTCTCTCCACTTCTCGTCCATGGATCATTGATTCAAGTGTTTCAGATCACATATCTGGTGTTTTAGGTATTTTTCCTCTTTCCAAGAATCTTCTTCCAGTGTCACTTTGGCCAATGGTTCTTTAGCAAAGGTCACTGGAACTGGCACCGGCACCGTTCATCCTACTTCTTCATTGTCATTTGTCCTTCATTTACTGCAATTTCCCTTTAATCTCTTATCTGTAAGCAAGCTTACACATGCCTATATTTGTTCCATAACATTTTATCCTGATTCTTGTGTTTTTCAAGACCTTACAACAAAGAAGATGATTAGTAGAGGTCTTGAAGACGATTCTCCTTCCGTTGCATGCTCTAGTGTTTTGTCTCATCATCAGATTCACTACTGCCTGGGTCATCCTCCTTTACAGAGTCTACAAAAATTAGATCCTAGTTTTCGTTCTCTTTCTAGTTTAGATTGTGAGTCGTGTTAGTTTGGGAAACTTCATCGTCTGAGTTATTATCATGTCAATAAACGGTTTCCGTTTGCTCTAGTTCATTCTAATGTATGGGGTCCTTGTCCTATTACATCTAAGTTGGGATTTAAATACTTTGTTACTTTTGTTGATGACTATTCAAGAGTCACTTGGATTTATTTAATGATTGTTTCCTATCTTTTGTGCTTTTGTTGCTGAAATCCAAAATCAGTTTCACTTGTCTATCAAATTCTTACGTAGTGATAATGCAAGAGAATATTTTTCTGTCATCAGCTACAGCAAGTTCCTCATTAGTACTTAGTTGAGCATGGTGAGGAAGGTTAAAACTCTCCTCATCTCCCATTGCTTTGATACCAAATAATGTAGGACAAATCTAGGTTAGATTTAATCCCAAATAACCCAGGAATACTAAGCAGTCAGCTTTAAACAATCCCCAACAGCAGGGTGACCCAAAGGGCGAAATTCAGAAATAGGGCCTAGGTTGATTAAACAAATTAAGCCACTCAATGGGGCTAATATCAGAATCGAGTGTGAGTCTTAGGACAACCAGCCCCAAAGGGAATTGAAATCAGGTGGCTAGATCACAGATTACCAGCAGGAACCCAAATTAGAAAGTAAAAGGAACTTATCTGTAGAAATCAATCCAGCCAATAGAAGAGACCCAAATTCAGATCAAGTGGTGCTTGTATAGGGAGTAATCTCTGCAGGAAATTCCAGCCAATCCTGATGGTGTGATTGTGAGATCCAGAGGTTGATTCCAAAATAGAAGGTCAAGGTGCAGGCTAAATCCAGCCAGTGGAATGGAGTGAAAAGGGAAATCGAGTGGAGTGGAAGGTGAGATGGGATGGTGGTCAAAAACCCAACAGGGTTTGGTGGAGGGGTGAGGAGTTATCACACTCAGAAAATCTGCAGCAAAAACCTGGGCAGAACAGCAGAGCCGTAGGGCATTCTAAGTCTCCCTTCGAGTTGATGCAGTAGAACAGAACTGATCTTGATTGAAACTTGATTCTGATCTTTCAGAGGTCTTCACAGACTTGCGGCAATCTCAGGGAAGCAGCAGGTTAAGGGAATCGAGCAGGGTAAGGAGAAAAGGGAAAAGAAGATAGAAGAAGAAGGGAGGTAGGGGATGGCCTTCTCAGCCTGGGTCTCTCACCCACAGCTATCTCAGCTGTTGAACATAGGAGGAAACTCCCATAACCGATGGCTAATATGCCCTGAGATTTTTTTTTTATAAAGCTTAACTTTTTCCATTAAGATATGATGCCTATTAATAGCTTAGGCAAGCTTACAATGAAACAGAAACTTCCTAAAAATAAAAATAGAAACTTAGTAAATAGCAACTACTAAATCCTAACTAAATAGAAGTTACTAAAATAAAAACTACTTGGCTTTATAAATCAGCCACAAATTAGAAACTACTAAATACGGAAACTAATATAGAAACTACTAAGTGTACTCAAATACAGCTGACTAGTCAAAGGAGGATCTAACAAAATCGTGGAGCATCTCCTCTCAAGGCTGTGGAGCATCTTTGACTGGTCAAGGAGGGTACTTAGCACCATCATGGGGTGTAGTAACCCCTGCCTTTTCTGACTCGAGTTGGCCCTGCTGGGCCGGCTCGAGCTGGTCCATTCCTGGCCCAACTAGGGTCCTGGTTCTTGGCCTTTTATTCTGGCCAGCTTCTACATCAATGATGTTTTGACTGCATGCTACCTTATCAATCGCCTGCCTTCTTCGGTTTTACTGGGTGGTATTCCTCATTCATTCCTTGTTATTTCCTTTTGATCTGTTATTTGTTCTTCCTCCTTGTATTTTTGGATGTATCTGCTTTATTTGTGATCATCGTCCAAGTTTGTCAATTTTGGATCCCAAAGCTCTTAAATGTATCTTTCTTGGTTACTCACGTACCCAGAAAGGATACCTACATTGCAAAAATATTTTGTTACTGCTGATGTATCTCTCTTTGAATCCACATCCTATCCGGATGATTCGTTTGTTGTGTCTGAACCGGATGATGGTCTCCCCATCTATGTTGTGCACCGTTTTGCTCCACAAGCTCCGCCAGTTGCAGCACCGTCACCACCTCCACCATCTCCTTCACTGCCCCCTCCTCCACCAGTGGTTCAGCAGGTTTATTTTCGTCGCCCTCGGGAAGGTCCAGCACCCCCTATCTCTCTGCCGCCTGCCTCATCCTCTTCATCTGCAGATCCTGAGATAAGTATTCCTGTTTCTGACCTTGATCTTCCTATTGCTAAGCGTAAGGGTGTTCGGTGTTGCACCCAACAGCCCATTTCTAATTTTGTGTCTTATCCTAGTTTGTCCCCTACTTTTCATTCTTGTCATTCTACTATTTATCTTGTTCCTAAGTCTGTTGCAGAGGCATTGTCTAGTCCTGCTGGAGGACAGCTATGGAGGAAGAATTATTGGCCTTGGAGGAAAATCAGACTTGGGCATTGGGATCTTGTTCTCTTACCTCCGGGGAAATCTACTATTGATTGTCGTTGGGTATATGTTGTCAAGGTTAACCTCGATGGCTCTCCTGTTCGTTTGAAGGCCTGTTTGGTTGCCAAGGGCAATGCCCAGGTTTATGGTGTTGACCATCTGGATACATTCTCTCCTGTTGCCAAACTTGCCTTTGTTTGTATTTTGGTTTGCCTTGTTGCAACTCATCATTGGCCGGTGTACGAACTTGATGTTAAAAATGCTTTCCTTCATGGTGATCTCCATGAAGAAGTCTATATGGAGCAACCTCCAGGTTCTGTTGCTCAAGGGGAGTTTGGTATGGTGTGCAAGCTTAAGAAGTCTCTATATGGTTTGAAGCAGTCTCCTTGGGCATGGTCTGGCTGATTTACTGTAATGGTTCTTGAGTTTAGACTATCTCGGCGTGACAATGATCACTCGGTATTTTATCGACGATCTAGTGTAGGGAGGATATTCCTTATTGTTTATGTTGATGTTATTGTCATTACCGAAGATGATGTTGAAGGTATACAAGGTTTGAAAACACACTTGCAACAAAAGTTTTAAACTAAGGATCTGAGAAGATTGAAGTGTTTTTTGGGAATTGAAGTTGCTCAGTGAAGGAAAGGAATTTCACTCTCTCAGCGAAAGTATGTTCTGGATTTGCTTACAGAAGCAAGGATGTTAGGATCCAAGCCTTTGGATACTCCCATGGATCCCAATATGAAGGTTACAACTGGAAGTGGTGATATTCTAGATGATCCTAAGAAGTATCGGATGTCGGTTGGAAAATTAAATTACTTGATTGTGACTCGACCTGATATAGCTTTTCTTGTTAGTGTGGTGAGTCAATTTTTGTCCTCTCCTAGGACGCTATTGTTTTTATTTTTGAGATATCACAAGAAGGCTCCAGGTCGTGGTCTAGTATACTCTGATCATAGACATGGACATATTGAAGGCTTTTGTGATGCTGATTGGGCTGGATTTCCTATTGATAGGCAATCAACTACTAGTTAGTGCACTTTTGTTGGAGGGAACCTTATGTCTTGGAAGAGCAAGAAACAAACTATTGTGGCCAGATCTAGTTGAGAGGCTAAGTATCGAGCCATGGCACATGTCACCTATGAATTGATGTGGGTAAGTTGTTGACTGAACTTGGGTTTGAGGGTGTGTCTCCTATGCAGTTGTGGTGTGATAACAAAGCTACTATTCATATTGCAACGAATCCAATGTTCCATGAGAGAACAAAACATATTGACATCGACTGTCACTTTGTTCGAGAAAAGCTACAACAGGGAATTATTTCTACAAGTCACGTTTGCACAGGAGAACAACTGAACAACTTGCAGATGTCTTTATGAAGTCTCTTGGGAGTGGTAGAGTTTATTATATTTGTAACAAGTTGGGCATGGTTAACATCTATGCTCCAACTTGAGGGGCAGTGTTAGAAGTAATAGAATAAGAGGGAGGGAATCGTGGCTAGCGCTAGGCGCAAGTCACGATTTTCCCCAGGGACTGTTTTGTCCTTTTTTTTTATTTTGCTGGTTAGTTCTTTCTTAATCATTGTATTGGTTAGTTCTATATATATTGAATGAAGTGGGCAGTCTCAACACAAGGTTGTGACTCCCAAAGTCACAGCCACCTCTCTTCTCTTTCTTCTTCTCTTCTCCTTCTTTTTCCCTTTTTCATTATTTACAAGATCATTGATAAAGGAGATTTGAAATTAGATTCCCACAATTACATGACTAACCTGAATTTTTATATCCAATCATGTCCCCGCATCATTAACTAAGGAACAAAGGCAATCTTGTGCATTTTAGAAAAAACAGATACGTTTGTGAGATGACTATTTTGCATTTTTCATATTAACATTAATATTCAAATATTTTATGTAGTTATACTTAATTATGAAATAGTTATGCTTGTGAAGCTTATCCCCTGGCATTTTAGGCAAGAGGAGAACTTTATGTCACACCTATCATTTTAAAAGACTGATATTCAATACAGATTGAAAAGGATTAAAAAAACCGCCATCATCTTCCGCTTTGAGAAAATTGAAAAGAGAAGGTATCTAGAGAAAAGTACAAGTAAAAAACAAAGGCAAGAAAAATACCCAATCAACATGAGATTCAAATGTAGCAGAGCAGGTAGCAGCATCTTCAGCCAGTGCCCATCTCTTCAGTGTTCCATCTCGGCTTCCAGTGAACAGATAGTCACAACCATCAGGCACTGATGTCCTTAATAGTGCCAAGCAATTTATCCCGGCACAATGCTGCAAATAGACAGAAGAAAAATCAAAGTGGTATAGTTGACAGCAGAACTGTAACCCATGTTTAGAATACCATCCTATGAAATAAGGAAAATATTTCTCATTTTTCTTGTCAAAATAGTAAATATTTTGCATGAGTAAAGAAAGAGAGCACAACGCTAATCCCCCTGCGTTTGCCAGGAAAGTAGCCAATGAAAATCGATTCCTATTGACTATTGTAAAGTAATTCTGTGAGCATTGGGTTGCCTAAAAATTCACTTTCCAAGAGAAAGTAATCATCCGATGTACAGGTAATTTCTGTCTTCTCTTTACTGCTAAACTTTCCCTAACTATTGAAGAAAATCAAACTATTGGAAGATTGAAGAACTCTCACTGGCTACTAATAGAGTACATTATTTAACTGTTCAACAAAAGTGCATAAAATATGACATTTACTTCCCTCTCTTAGAACTTTACTAGAAAACCAAATAGCCACAAAAAATCTATCCTTTTTTAACTTCAATTCCCAAATTTGCTTTACTTTACTTTTCTACTTTTGCAAGGAACCAAATGGAACTCCACAGAAGAGGTCCCAATCCAAATCACACCAAAACATACAAGGGCACATAATACTATTACCAATTCCTCTAGTTACGGGAAAACATAAGATGAACCTTGACAAACTGACAAGGATCAAAAAAGATGATGAAGACATCAACAAACTATACCCTATTATCGAACGTATTAGATAAGTGCAAGAAGTATGCCCTCTTTCTGCTTCTGAAAAGCCCGATAATGAAACTGACAATGAGAATGAAAATATGAAAATTTAACCTCACCTTTTTGTCATCAGCATCGTTGAGCACATATGTCAACCTCTTTTCCTTCCTTGGGCGGGATGAGTTGGATGTGTTCCCCGCACTACCTACACGGTGCATTGCAAAAAAACCCTGAAACAGATCACGGTAACTGTAAGTTTAATAAATTTGCTACCAGGTTACCTACTACTCCCAATACTCAATACAATATTGGGTTCAATTTTTTTGACTTCTGAAATAACTACCAAAGTGCGAGCTTGGCTGATGCATTACTGAATCATCTGCTACAGCTGTGAACAAGTAAAACTGAATTAAAACAGCTTTGTCAAGGCGTCCAGGTGCCTTGGTCGTCTAGGCGCTTTGGTGGTGCCGCAGGCCCCCCTCCAACGCCTTGGGTCACCTAGACGCCATGATAACTATGATCGAAATTTCTTGGTGTCACAGTAGCTTAAACTGATCTTTTGCTCCATAGTTGTCCTACTCACCTCCTAGCCACTTTACTGAGGACATGCATGTATCATGTCACATTCAAAAAGTACTTCATGACAGATTGGCAATTTTTTAAGTGGGTTAATTTCGTGAGATGACAACTAAAACAAGCTAAGAACAATTAGTGTATTTTGGAGATTACTTCATCTTGCCTTGAGTCATCACTGTTTTATCCCAAACTTTCTCTTAAGGTAAGTGAGCATTAGACTCTGTTTGGCAGAAACTTCGCCATTGCATTAATTAAATTTCCAAAGTTGAACTCAGTCTACAAGTAAGCATAATCACTGGCTGCTTGCTTACTTGTCAAATCACTTTTGAATTTATCTGCAACACATTTAAAAAAGACAGGCTATGTTGCCAGCAAGAATAAATCTTCTAAATTCGAGAATATTCACCACAGGAACACCAACAATGGGTGTATCTCGAGAATCCAGCACTGCGATTGAAGCGGAAACTAATCGAAAATAGATTAGGTTTTTTCCAAACAAATTTAAAAAAAAAAACAAAGAAATATATTAACAATAAAAAAGGTTTCCAGAGGTTTCAAATAACAAACGGTCATAGATTATAGCTGGTATCAACTGCAAAACTCCTAAAAACAATTTCTTTTTGATCCCCCACCCCCTTTTCTCTACGTTTAACCCATCGATTATGTTTTGCACGGCAGACACTGCAATCGAAGTAACAAGGCAATATTATTAAATCACATAGATATCATACATTAAAAAAAGTCATGGAAAAAAATCTCGTCTTTCCAAACTGCAGAGAAACAAGAGAAACCGGTAGAGCTAAAAAGGAATTATCAGAGAGAAATAGAATCAAAGTCCAACCTTCTTCAATTCAATGGGCGACAAGTTGAGAGTATCGCTCGTTTTCTACTGTTGAGCTTCTGCGGACGAACAGAAAGTCACTCCCAAAACGGAACCGAAGCCATTCTCTCTCTCAGCTTTGTTTGGGAAAATAAATGAGAGATATGGAAGTGGCAATCGATTTTTTTCGTCTTCTTCTTCTTCTTCTTTTTTTTTTCTTTTTTTTTTCTGACGAGACATTTTGACTCAGTTTTCCTCTGCTTTGTCATGTCATCGGATTAAGGCTAATTTCGTCTTTTCGTATAATAAGATAATGGATAGAATGTCGTTGGGATCTTCTTACGAACTAACTAAGCCGTTGGATTCTTGGATGTGGTGATCGAGATTCGAAACTGGCAAGTCGGAGAAACGACTTGGCTTTGTCCAATTGAGATTTGACAGTTTTAGATTGATGGCCTTTGCCGGAGTGTTTGCTTACCTGTATTGTTTGCGTATGGTGACGGTACATTTTAGTTTTGGTACTCCAGCGGATCTTTTGATTTTGGCAATTTTTAACGGCACGATGCTTTTGATATGGAGATGTGTGCTTGCAATGATTCTTTTATAACAAAAGGAATATTCTTCTCAATGTGATATGGTTGCCTACCCTCGTTACACTGTAATTATAAACATATTACGTGGATTAAATATAGATTAAATAAGATGAAAAAAAAAACAATTTAATTTTTGTTATAAATTTAAAATGTGTAATATCTTTTTTGGTTTTTGCTTGAAGGTTTTTGGAATCGAAATCAGAATCAGTGGTGGAATCGTTCTTCAACAATTCGGACCCAATGTCATCTAATTTGGGCAAGATCGACCGATTCTAGCCAAACGATCCACCTTATTGTTTCGATATATGGCATGATGGGAAAACCAAATTTTTACTCAAACAAGTCACCCAATGAGTTAAAATTAGATTTGTCTAGTGTAAAAATGACCATATTCGGTATAAAAGTTGATCAAGAGTCATGTAAATTCGTCTAGTTAGACGTCATGAAAGAGAGATCGTCAGATAGATGAAAATATATGGCTATTGACAAAAGTATTCTGTTTTGACTTACTATTTGGTTAGAGCAATAACAATAATATGTATCACAACGTATAAATAAACAATGACCCCTCCACCAATGTAAGGGTCAATGAGAGTGCATGCAAGGGCATCATGATTTTTTTATTTCATGGGAGTGCGGTGGTAATTTCATATGCTCCTGTGTGCATACAAAGACCACGCAACAGACAACATTCATTTTTCTCATAAACTATTAAACCTTTAAATGTGACTTATCCTAACCGGGTTTGACTCATTCCAAATCACTATTGGGATAACCCACTTTTTTAACAAGGTTAGGTGTGAATCAAATAAACAATCATACTTTCATAAAATTAAAAAAATAAAAAATCACACGAGTAAACATAATATATTTGAAATTTAAGTGAGCCAAATAATCAAACACCTCAAGAGCAACACATATAACACAAAAGATTTACATAGAAAACCCTCCAATGAATAGGGCAAAACCAAATCAACTTCCACTATCCAAAAAGGAAAAATACAACAAAGTTTGAGAAATACAACCAATGGAAAAAATACAAGCTACCTCTCTCAAAGTCTCAACAAAAATCTTCAATCTCACCATCAAAACTTATTTCCAAAAATTATGGAGAACCCCTAACCTTGTAGAGACAACCAACTCTTGCAATGACTGATGATGCTACAAAAATTGAAGCAAACCTTCAAGAAACCTATGTTTTTAAACTATCTGCTGAGATTCAAAAGAGACTCTAGCATTGCTTCTCTTTCTTCTTTGAGTTCTTCGTCACCCTTGGAAAAAGTCCACAATAGCAAGCTCCCAAAGAGAAACCCTCTCTTTCTCTTTTTCTTTCTCCCTCAAATTGGAGTTCGTATTTCACTAAATCTCAGTCTCTTTACTTTTCTTTTTCTCTTTATATAAAAGTCAAGTGGTCATATGACCACTTAACGCCCCCCATAAGTGGACATGATGAAATGGGTTTGGACCTATGTGAGCCCAAATACAACAATCTCCCCCTTCAGACACATGAGGAGGGAAATCACCAACTTTGACTCCTCACATGGATTGTACACCGGCCAACTCTCTATAAAATTCTTATTATCCTGTAGAGAATTTTCTCCATCATGTCAGATGAATTCTTATTTGTGTGAATCTTCCCAAACTACATCAAGTTTCTCTTTAACACATTACATATCTAGTGATATCTAACATCAACGTGTTTAGTGCGAGAATGATGTGTAGCATTATTGCTCAAGTCTATAGCACTTTAACTATCACAATAAACTACATATGCTTCTCTTGTTTGTTAACCATTCAAACAAGTCTTCCAATAGGCACACCTATCGGCTATTTAAGTATCTATTAGGAAAGGACTCAACCCTCTAACACATCTTTTATAAAATAAAATAATATTTGAAATATTAAATTTAAAATCATTTCAAATTCCAACAATTTAACCTATCTAGGTAGACATTTATCAGAACGTTTGCTACCCCCTCTATTTTTTTAAAACAATTAAGACAAGATCATTTATTTTTAGATAAAGCTTTCCTTCACCCGTGGTGAAAAACCCATCTAAGGTCATTCTTACTCCCCCCTGCTAGATAAAGGTCGAAACTATCTCTTCTATCAAAATGATATCTATCCCACTACCATAATGAGGTGAAGGGAAACTCGATCCTTTATTTTTATACATCGTCATTTCTCTTCATTATATTTTGTTACAAGAGAATCCCACCACTATTTTCAATAGCAAAGAAGGCAGTACAACAAAAACCATCATCAACTAGGCTCATCATATACTTATCTTGGTCTTCACTAAGATTTGAGCCAGGCATTACTAATATGGGCTACCGAATGGTTCAAGTGCACCCACCCACCCAAATATAATATGGTATACCTAGTTGGGGTAGTGGCTAATTGACCCATATCATAATTGCTTAGATATAGATCTCTAGTTATATATAGGGTGCAAACCTGTTGTCACCAAAGTGTTGAACTAAGAAGTTGTAACCTTCTTTGAATTACCCCTTGTCGTATATCCAAAAAGTCATCCGGTGCATTATTTAATGCAAGTGTTAAAAAAAATATTCAAAAGGTTGATAGTTATTTAATGAAGTATGGGAAAGAGAACACTAACTGGGTGACTGGGTGTGTGCACTCAGCTGTCCTTACGTTAAGACACAGTGACCCGTGAAATGACAACTACACCTCTGAGATTTTTTGCCTTTTCATGGGGGTGTGGTAGTCATTTCACGCACCCCTGTGTCTAGGAACCGGCGCAACGCATTGCACACGCCCAGACAACGTTCTTTCTCCCATAAAGTATTTTTGTTAAATGACAAGATTTACCCTTTCGAGAGAAAAAAAAAGGGTGTCTTATCCATTTTTGTTTTCGGTAAGAGTATTATCTATTTCAAAAGGGAAAGAAAAGAGTAAGGATTCAACTTTTTTTTTTTTTATAAAAACAAAGTTCATTAGAAAGAACTACTAAATTATAACATAGTACTGTCTTGCACGGAAGATGCAAGATTTAATCCTATAGCTAGACATAGAGCATCCTTAAACAAGCTAAAGATAGTGTTTTGAGTTCTATTGCTTATATACAGTAATTCCTTAATATAATTATAAAGCCATGGCATTTTAGAAAGTGATGGAAGAGCCTTGACTATGGATTCATTTGTACACCAAATCTCCTTTATCTGCATGCCTAACTGGATTGCATGGTCTAAACCTGTCCTGATGCTGTACAAATCAGATTCCCACAAAGATGATGATTCTGTTTTCCCTGTAGCAAAACACAAAAATCTTCCATCCAACAAAAAAACGTACAACCAGCCTCCCAGTCTTAGTCCTGGATTCTGGGATCCTGTACAAGTCTTAGTTTTACTATTTTTGCTGAATTACGATTTTCATTGATATATTTATTAGGATTATTAGTAGTCTAAAGCAATTAGATTTCTAATAACTACACATAAAGAGAAGAAGAAGTTAAAAGTGATACTTTATCACGTGGACTAGTCTCTCTCCTTATATGAGTTATTTATACAAGAGAAGACCCCATTAAAGGTCTCATTCTAAGCCATTGACCAACAAAGAAGAGAGAGAGAAAGAGACTTTTTAAATCCATGACCAAAGAGAAAAGACTGGGTTATTTGGAGAATGGATCATTTGCACATATCAACAGGTGAACATACATGTGAGAGCCAACCACCTATCCTATTTTTGCCAGTTACAAGGGGATGAGAGATTTTTATGGAAACAAAATTAAAATGTGATTGGCTCTCGCATGTACGTTCACCTATTGGTACGTGCAGAGGAACCGAACTCGTTATTGGGGGTTGTTCTTCTTCTATATTCTCCATATTATCTTCCATTATTGGCTTCTTCTAAGTGAGGGTTTTTTGTACGAGTTTAGATATTTGTGCTTCCATTTCTTGCTATTATAGATTATGGTTTTTTTTTTTATTTTTGACAGAACACTATAGATTAAAGTTGTGTTTGGTATGCATTCTAGGTTAATTTTACATTCTCGAATGATAAAAATAGTTGTTTATATCGCATGAGAATGTGAAATCGACTTTAATGTATTCAAAAAATGCATACCAAACACAGCCTTAGATTGTGTAACTATATATATGGTCTCCTTCTTTGTTGTGATTGCAAGGTGGAAATCTTTGGGGATTTTGTTCAGTTTAGGTTTGGATCCTTGAGCTGTGAGGCTTGAGAGATTGCACTATCCACGGAGTAGAATGAAAACATATGGGATGATAGAAGGTAAGAGTATAGGAAAGCAAATGGTATCAATTCTCTAGTTTATTTCATATAAAGTTCAAACAAGTACCCTTAATCAATCACGAGATCGGTTGGAACCCTAGAAATGGAATAAAAAAGAAGCAACAAAGATTTTCACAAATTTTATTTATTTTTTAGGGTTTTTGATTAAAAAAGTCTTGTAAGTACTACTAGATGTATGTTTCATTAATTTTCAACTATTGCACTAACTATAGCAAGGAAGAATGACTAACAATGAAGATCTAAGTGCACTTTGTGGCCAATTCAAAAGAGCTGTTTGAGATTCAAGCATTATCGGGCTCGTGATTGACTAATTCGGGTCTGATTTTATGAACCTAGAATTCAAATACCAAATAATAGGGTTTTTCTTACCCCTTTCATGTTCCCTTGCCCTTTTTCTCAATGTGCACAAGGTAGTAAAAGCATCTATAGGTATTTTCGTAAATTTCATTAGAAGATAAATCATGTCAACATGTTTCTCTTCACACGCTATATGTTATGGAACCATAAACGGAATTGACGAAATTGAAACTATCCCTCCCTAATGTAATAATGCAATTAGATGATACAAATGGGAGGGGTGTGGAGATTCCTCCTCACCGTAGTTGTAGAGAAACTCAATCTAAGAGGAGAAATAAAAAAAAAAAAAGATGATACACATTTTTTATTTATTTTGAAATCCATTAAACTCTTGACTAACAAAGTTATTTAGTTCACGAAATGAATAATACTTATGGGAAAAAAAACTCAGTCCAAAAGTGTGGCCTATGCCAGCACTCCCATGAGTCTATCTCTTTCTTCCCCAATTGAAAAGACACATTTGCCCCCTTGTTGTGAGGAGGAGAGAGATAGACTCAGCCACACTCTCAAATAAAAAACTACTTCTCAATATTTATTGTTTGGTGAATGCATTATTTTATAGTTTAGCTAAAGCATATATACCTTACATGGAAAACTTAAAAAGTGGATATCAACTTTAAATGTAACTCGTTCCCATTGTTGGTGTTGGCAGTGATGCGTGTGATAGCAAGAAGGTGGCTTAGTAGGAGTTTGAAGCTCTTCCTATTTGGAGAATTGGGTTATTTCTTTATTGCTTAAGCCTGAAGGTGGTTGTTGTATCCTTTTTATATATGATTTTATAATTGTCATAAATTTGCTTTATGATTAGGATATCTACAGAGAATTAAACACTTAATAGAAGCTCTTTTATCCTTTAAACAGAGAATTTCAACAAATAAGAAGAAAAAAGGAGGAAAGTTCCATTAATACTTTAGGCATTTAAAAAAGCGAAACATTATTGTCACGATGGTCTGTTACTTTTCCAAATTTCATAAAATACCTATTTGGTCACACAAACAGATGATGTGTCCATTCCAACAGTCAGATAGAGAAGACATGGTCTATATTAACCACATGTCAAATTTTAATCTAATTCAATCCAATACTCAATACTTTGGCTTGCATCTCGTGTATGTCCATGCATTTATACCAGTACTTTAGTCATTATTGTGCAGTCTCGCAACCTTGAGCAGGAACAAACTATTTAGATAGGAAAAATCATGCAAATAGACGGCTCAAATATGTTTTGAGATTTTTGGAAGCATCAGAAACAGTTGACACTAATAACTAACATTTTAAAATAATTTTAATCGATTACTAATTGGAAAAAGTTTCTCGCCACCAAGGACTCTCTTCATCCATTGGACGCTTGGACAATGAGTTCATCGACAAATTCACGCCCGCTATTGTACATGTTCGAAGTTATCTTTCCCCACTAAAATCCAAAGGTCCTTCTGGCTTAAGAGTTTCTCACTCCACCATGGGTGAAGGGGAAACTCAACCCTAATTGTTTTATGCTTGAGAAATACACATTAGACTCACCAATTTTTATGATGTAACTTGGGCATGTACCCACAAGGTGAATTATTGTTTGACAAGTACTTTTTTCTTTTGATGGAAAATAAAACTATGGGAAAAGACTCTCTACACCCGTGCCTTCTCACATTTCTTATTATATGAAGGGAAAAACAATGATTTTAAAAAATAATGTGAGAGCGTGTAGTGTATCTTGTTTGCTGAGAGAATTCTCACCCTAAAACTATAAATTAAACAAAAAACAAAATGTTCTACATCAATCTCAACTGACTAAGAAAATTTCTTTACACTAGCAATACTAGCTAATCTAGTAGCAACAAATATCATACACTTATCCTTACGTTTGACAAGTACTTAGTAGGTTTTGGAACACCATAGTTGAGCCTAACCAAATAAGGATTGTAGAATGCTTAGACAACTAGGTGTGGTTCAACAAGGGGAGGCACAACACATAGTTCAACTCAACCTATTTCCATCCCTATCAACAACTCTGAAGTAGTAATGGTTGCAAGGGGGAAAAGTTTTATTCTTCAAATTCTACTTTTAATAATTCATAATTATTTGTTTGGTTATTCATTAAAATGTCTTAATAATGATTAATTAACCAATATGGACTGATAAGTATAATATATAAGCATTTTAGGAGATAAATTGGTCTAATGTCCATAGTTAATAACCCTTATACAATATGCTTAAAATATAGCTAGATGTATTCTAGTAAGAAATTAGTTTATTAGCGAAATGAAATTTTAATTATTGAATGTTAACTATACAAAATATCTGAACAATAGTGGCATCCTTGTGATTTTGTGTATCTATATATTCATATTCTATACTTTTAACATATTTTGATGACTGTCAATTCTATTATATTTCAAGGGCTGCAAATGTTGTTGCAGACACCCTTGCCAGGAGGGCACAATCTGTTACGGAGAGAATTGTTTGGTCCAATTCCGATTCCTGCCTAGTTACCTCTGATGTGGTAGATGGTAGGAGTGTAATCCGGTTTCGTTAAATGAAACTCAGCTTTCTTGACCCAAAAAAAAAAACTATATATCCATATTTATTGAATTTTTTAAAATCATTATAGATCAACCACAGACAACCTCATCTAATATAGTAACATATTAAAAAGATTTTTTTTAATATACTAGATTAAGATATGAAAACAAAATAATTTAAAGTATAAAATTAATAGAAATGATTAGGTCTTTCTCCACACACCTCTTGTTTGGGTGGGCAATGATCTTTAATCCATTATGCTTGTATATTGTTTCAATTGCATCTCGAAATCAAGAATAAAAATAATAATAAAGAGTTTAAAAAAAAACAAAGAGAGGAAACTTTAATCTCACCTTGTGAATGTACATGAGTTGGTTGATGTAATGGAAGAAGGGGAAAAATGGATGGAAAACTTGCACCTACTTCATTGCTAAGATTTTAATTTGAGAGGACAAAAAAAAAAGAGTGGTTCAAAGTTTAAATTTGATTACAAGTTCCATAAAAAATTGAAATTACCGCAAGAGAAAATATTACACATGAAAAAAAAAAATCTTTAGCATATATAGCAGTAGAGGGTTCTCTGAGCTAACGGGTTGTCGGAGCCAACCAATTCAGAGCATGGAACACAATTCAGTCAGTCAGGATTAGGGGTGCAAGTTTGGCATTGACGGCCCGAGCCCGCCTTGAGCTCGAACAGGGCCTGGGTTGAGATACCTTCGCCCTGAGAACAGGTCAGGGTTGGGAATTTTTGACCCTGTTGAGTCAGGGCCGGGCCGGGTTAGGGTTGAGGCCTCAGACTGAGCCCGGCCTGGCCCAACCCGACCCTGTCTTCTTCTTGTTCGTTCTTCTATTTATGTTTTTTTGTTCTTGTTCTTCCTCTTCCTCTCTTTCTTCTTCCTAGTTTGGCCAGCCCATGCATCTCTTCCTTTCCCCCATGATCAGGGCCAATCAGGGTCAGGCCGGGCTGAGGGCGGGTCAGCGTTGGATTTTTCTGGCCCTAAGTCAGGGCCAGATCGGGCCTAAGCGCAACTAAGGGGACTTTGGGTTGGGGTAGGGTTTTAAAAGGCCCGGCCCAACTTGACCCTATTGCAGCCCTAGTTAGAAGCATAGTTATTTACAGTGTGTTTTGCCTTTTTTTTTTTTTTTTTAAAATACCGTTTTTCTAATTGTTCTCAATAATACGAAAATAAATGCCCCAGAATAATAATAATAAAAAAAAAGAAGGTGTAAAAACACATTTGTTGTTTTCTCGAGTTAAAAAATTAAATTCTTATTTACAAAAAAATGATTCATATAATGGAAAAATGTTCTCTATACTGGGAGTGCAAGATGCGCCCAGACACATAGGGGTGGGTTAAATGACTACCCCACCTCCCTAAATGACTGAAATGACCACCTCATCTCGCCTCATTCCGCCCCATGTGTCTGGGCGCAGCCTGCGTCTTGTATGCCCCCGGGTAGAGAACATCGCCCCTAGTATAATATTAGCTTAAGACCCATATATAAATATTAATAGTTAATTAATAAGACATAAGTTGGTCCACAATTTATGTGTATATCATAGTTGGAAAACTGGGTTTTGACTGGGGCAAGTCGCCCGAGTCGAGTCAAAATTTTGGAAAACTTGGTCAAGAGTCGTGTAAACTAGGTCTAGGTAAAAAATAGCGAGACCGGGTCATAAATCGTCTAAGTCAAATAAGACTCGGTATTTTTACCCGAGTCATGACAAACTCGACGAGTATAGTCAATTTTTAAAAAACCATAATGCCGATTCACTTAAAAATTGGGTTGAGTAAAATAGTAAATCCATATTCTAAAACAATACGAAACCCTCAACTCCTCAACTCCCTTGTTTTGTTCAATGGTATGAACTCAAAATGCAATGATAGGTGATTCTTTGATTTTTTTTTTTTTTTGGTTTCCATATTTTCTGATTTTTTACTAATTTATACATATTTATTGTATTAAAAAATTAAAAAAAAAATGTGACTCGTTTTGATTGGGTTTGACAAGACCAAGTCATTAGGTTTTTCTGAAAGACGAGGCAAGTCAGTAAACCTGGTTTTCCAACTATAGTGTATATTATTCATACCGTTTATTTTCATTTTTAAAATGTTTCTTCTGTATGTTATTTATTGAAATGTTGGATCGTATTTTTGGTCGCCTCATTTAAATTTTGAACAAATTTTAAACACATCATATCAAATAATTTTTTTTTATTATTATTATTTCCATTTAAACTCTTTGGTTAGAAGTGAACATGAGAGAAAATGTCTGAGACAAACAAAGAAAGAGATAGAGATAGAGATAGGGACAGGGAGCACTGATATTGATCTTTTGAGGGTGCCTGATCTTTGATCCCAACCAGTTTTTTTCATCATTAAAAGTGGGCATTGTCATTCCCAAAGAATCCAGTGGTATTTATGGTTTTTTAAGCTTTTAGAGTAGGTAGGGGGAAGTATAATATATACTTATCTTGCTTGGAAGTCTTTGGTAGAAGCAAATTGGCGCATTAATTCAATGATGATTAAATTTAAATTAATCGTTAAGATTCAATTTGTAGGATTTGAAAACTTTTGTAATCCCACCAGCAAGATATGCTTCCAAAGTGGCTATAACCCAAAATAGAATTTTTAAATTGAAAAAAATTTGTGTCACTAATATAAACTAACTAATAAGTATATACTCAAACTCTCTTGTATAGTTTTTATATTTTGATTCTCGCAATAAAATAAAATTTCACATCTCATTCTTTTTAAGGTTTTTTAAATATTGGATAAATTACACCTCAGGTGGCTAATTTTTATAAAAAAGTTGTTTTAGATACCCAATTTTTGAAAACTAATGTTTGGGGTGCTTCTTTCTCTAAAATGATCTAAATTTTCAAATTTATCCCTCTCAAACCCACCTCTTCACCTTCACCTCCCAACCACTACCGCCATCACCATCGCCTCAACCCCTGCAACCTCAACCCCCTTGCGCCACCCCACCCCACCCCACATGCTCCCTGCCCCATCTCTTCCCCAAGTACGTAGTTAGGTCATCTCTCAGTACATACTTAAGAGGTGTAGATTTGAAATTGTGAAACAAATAATGAAATATGCCATGAGGGGTGTAATCTAAGTATTATAAAAAATGGGAGTGGATTTCCCATGTAGCCAATGTGGGAGGAATCTCCCACACACCGCAGTGAATTGTAACATCAACATGGACCCACATGATTATGAGAGGATAAGAATAATAATAAAGGTTAAACCCATGTGAGGGTGCATATGGTACATTGGTTTGATGGAAAACTTTTTCCCTTTTAAAAATTAAGCACATGTAAGACTATAAGTAGTGAAAATTTTAGGTAATACACACATTAAGTTGGACTAAGTTTGGGAAAATGATGTACAAACTACTAGTAGTACAATCTTCTTAATCACATTCTCTCCCTTCTCTTACATTATCTCCTCCTTGACCATGTAGGTCCATCATGTAAAATGTGAAACACTCTCTTGTAAGGTTATTGGTATCGGTGGCTATATTGATCACCGACGATATCATATTGATACAATATAGAATGATCCAAATTGGCATATTAGTCCTAGATTGATCGTAAACTAAAAATTGCTTAACTTTTTGGTTAATACTCTTGATCTGTATCAATATCGGGTATCGGGTATCCATTATAATGATACATATCAACCAATATGGTTAATACAATACCAATACATTGATCATTGCTCTCGTGTCTTTATCAAAAAAAATCATTGCTCTCGTGTGTCCATGAGTTTAGATCACTTACATGTCTATGTACACTTCATGTAAGATTAGATAATGACATTGTTTCGGCTACTACCATTAAGAGTACCTATAGGATTAGAGAAACATTTAACTATTTATTTATTTGAATAGAGGAACATTAATGAAAGAAAAAAAGAAAAAAAGTTTTCTATGGGGAAATTTACTGCCCATGCTAGGGCCGAAGTGACCATACTGTTCCTATGAAAGGCAAAAATGATAGATTGAGATCGTCTCCATGGAGGCATGCGTTCAAGGTGCTGCCAGGGGGCATTCAGGGGTTGAGCTCCACACACATCCTTAACACACATCTTGGTGCACGCCTAAGGATGTGTGTAGCACAACTTAACGGCTGACAGCATCCTGACTGTGTTGGGCTCCATAGAGAAGTTGTTGTACGTGCTCAGTTAACCTGTGTATATGCAGAAGCCACGCTGGCCCTCAGAAAGCACTTTCCCAAGAAAAAAACACACATCATCACTTAAAAGCAGGCACATACGCAAAAGTGACCCAGGCTCTATATCCATTAGCTTAATTTGGGAGGGAGACGACATTACAGGCGGCAACTTATTACTTATATCCATTTAGTTAGTACTTACAAATTTTAAATTCCAACGGCCGGAACCAGACCTTGCCGCCATTATTGCAAGTTTGCCGTTAACGCCAAGTCATCTCTTTGATTCCAGTTAACTGCAAACACAAAGCAACAAGAGAGAAAGAGAGAAAGAGAGAAAGAGAGAGGAATCACTTCAGTCAAAGAAGCAAAAGTGTCAAATCATCGAGCGATGGAAAGAAAAAAAAAAGTTGGGTGACATGTCCCAACTTCCAACCAAAGACAGCGCAAATCCCAAAACAAAGATAGCTCAAGAAGATTAAAAAAAAGGAGGAAAAAAAACATCCACTATCTTACATTCCCCTTTTACCCCTCCGCTCCCTCACGCTCCTGTCTGAGAATTTGAGAAAGTAAGAGAAGTTCCTTTCCAGTTCAGTACTTCAGTTTAGATCTAAAAGCAACAGGGGAGATGGATTCTATTCTCTTTACTATATTGTTGTGTTGTGACTTGTGAGTTGTAACCTAACTGTGCTAATTTCAGAAACCCAGAAGCTCTGTATCAATTCAACCATGGAAGAAGGTAAATGAGAACACAGGTGCCTGAGAGAGACAATTTTAAGCAGGTAAACGACTCAGATGAGATAGATTTTAGCGACCCAGTTGAGCCCAGTTGTCATTTTGATTCGGGTTCTTAAAAACATTTCCATTTTCCAGGGTTTTGGGGAATCTGTACTATTTTTTTTCTACAGTGGGGTTGCAGTGGACAGTAGTGGTAGACTAGTACTACTCACGATCGCTCCAAGATATTAATTGTTTCTTGCTTGGAAACATGGTGGATACAAACTAGGCCCCAATGGGAGAGATTTTATATAAAAATGATTTGGTTGGTTCTATCGGTTTTTGCGGCTTAATTTCGTTTTGTTTAATGTTTTCTGCATAATCCCTCCTATTTGTAATTGTTTACTTTTTTTTCTTAAATAGACGGCCAACTTCGGCGATCTTGAGCCATAAATTCTGCAATTAATTCGTTCCTTGCGTTGGTCACGTCTGTTCTTCCCTCTTCGGAAAGAAAAATGTTCATTTCTAGAGAAGAAGAAGAGATTTCTTTGCCTCCAGAGATGGTTACCGAGTCAATGGAAGTGGCATCCCACCTGTGCTCCAACCCAGATCCATTCGATGGGCTTCCACCGGTTTCTGAACTTCTCATATCGCCTCCTACTCCGGCGGTTTATATGGATGTGAATGTGGTTCCAGAGCATGAAAAGGAATCGCTTGAACGAACAATCTTGAATCTCGAAGGTAATGTTTGTTTCCTCACTTGGGTTTTGTTAACTCCCGCTTCTGCTGCTGCCGAAATGTCTCGAGTTTGATTTTATTTTGCAGGAGAGATATTGGAACTGAGGTCGAAGCTGAGATCTTTGGATGAGAAGCGGAGAGAAGCTCTGAATAAGATACTTGACCTAAAAGGTAGTTGATTGTACACCTCTTACTTGGTTTAGTTGCTATGAATCTCTGAACATTATTATGTTTTTTCTTCAAGTAACTGAGTCCGGTTTCCAGGTAGCATCAGAGTCTTCTGTAGGGTTCGACCTATTCAATCTACTGATATGAGAAGAACTCGAGAACCCATTTCCGCTGGATCAGATAAAATTGTGGTTAGGTCGGCCGGAAGTCGTAAAGAATACGGTTTTGATAAAGTGTTTACTCAAGAGGCAAGCCAAGGTGGGTTTCCCAATATTGAAATCTGTTTATATGAAGTTCAATATTTATCCATTTCTAGCCAAAGTAACAAAGCTCTTGCCTGATTGAGAATCCTACAGAGGATGTCTTTGTGGAGGTTGAACCAATAATCAGATCTGCACTTGACGGGCACAATGTATGCATTTTAGCATATGGGCAAACTGGTACTGGGAAGACATTTACTATGGTGAGTAACTGAAATGTGATTTAGCTACTTCGGTATATCTATGGTGTTGATTTGTCCTCATTTATCAATTAGCATTCACAAATGGTGATTCTGAGATAATTCTATAGGAGGGATCAAATGATCAATTGGGGATTGTTCCTCGGGCACTAGAAGAGCTCTTCCGTCAGGCTTCTCAGGATAGCTCGGCTTCATTTAATTTCTCAATGAGCATGTTGGAGGTTTACATGGGTAGTCTCAGGGATTTACTGGCCCCAAAGCCATCTGCTAGAGCTTATGAAATTTCCTCTAATAAATGGTAATTAAAAGCTTCAATTCAGCAAATTTGCAGGGTATTTATCTGGTTGCTTACTGTAGTTTTTCTTGTGCAACAGCAATCTGAACATTCAGACAGACCCAAATGGAGCTGTGGAAATTGAGAAGCTCACGGATGTGACTATCTCTGATTTTACACAAGCAAATCGGTGGTACACAAAAGGGAGGCGTGCAAGATCGACATCATGGACGAATGTAAATGAGGCATCTAGTAGATCCCACTGGTGGGTTCCCTGGCTTCTCCTGTTGTTGAGTTTCTCTGATGAATTATTTTGGATAGGTAATTATATTGTCTGTTTTAGTTCTATATATCTAGCTTAACTAGAGTTACGATTGGGCGATCATGGAGTCTGGCGGAAGGTAAAACAGAAGTCAGCAAACTGTGGATGGTGGACCTTGGAGGAAGTGAACGATTGTTGAAGACGGGAGCGGTTGGGCAGACTCTTGATGAGGGAAAAGCCATAAATCTCTCTCTCTCAGCTTTGGCGGATGTAATTGCAGCCCTCAAAAGAAAGCTTCGTCACATCCCTTACAGGCAAGTTCTCCTTTACAAAATTGCGGTTAGTTTTTGACTTGTATTCTTCCTTAATTGGTGGGTAAATTGGCCCCAACCATGATGTACAGTTGCAAGTTGCAACACAAGGATCCCAAACTCCGGGGAGAAGCCCCCAAACATGGTTTCATTTCTTCCCTTGCAATCAAGGAATCTTCTAGTTTAACATGGTACATGTATCTTTTGTTGCAGAAATAGCAAGCTAACACAAATTCTCAAAGATTCCCTTGGCAATAGTTCAAAGGCACTGATGCTTGTGCATATAAGCCCATGCGAGGAAGATGTTGCTGAAACAACCTGTTCCTTAAACTTTGCGAAGAGGGCGAGAGCGGTAGTGTCCAACAGAGAATTTCCAGAGGTATTCCAAGTTCAGAACAATTTCTTAGTTATGCATGTCTCTTGGAGTTTTTAATCAGCACTGCCTTTGTTTAGGAATTGAAGAAGCAGCAGGAAAAGAGGATGTCTGAGCTCCATGAAGAAATGAGAGAAGCTGAAGAAGAATGTCAGAAACTAAGGAACAAATTACAGAAAGCTGAGTTTCTGTTACATAAAAATAAGAAGCTTTTCTCAACCACATATCAGGTTCTTGAACATCCAGATGAGATGCCAGTAAACCACATAGAGGATCTTAAAGAAGTCATAGCAACTCCTCGAACAGCTGATAGAGCAGTTCGAAAAAACATGTCTTGTTCTTTGCCTCGTTTCATGACTTCTACTGTTGCAAGTCGCCAAAGGCATAGTGCTGCAGATGGAGAAATTAATGGAAGAACGAATGGAGAAATTAATGGAAGGGTGAGAATTTCAAGATTAGGGCTAGGGGCTAGAAGTTCAATCCTGTTTACAGGGTCCCAGTCCCTTAGTTATTCAGATGCTCATTTCAAAGTAAGCTTACAAAATTCAAATAAGAAGTCCCGGCATGGAGAACCAAAGAATTTGCTTACAGAGAGTCCTGATTTCAATGGCTTGGAGTCAAGGACGTCCTCTATACCACAATACAAAAGAGTTACTAGTTCTTACTCGAATTTGAGAGTCACGCAGTGTCACCATAGAAGAAGGATGTCTGATCTGATCTAAATGAAGGGAACCCTGTAACAGAGTTTTTTCTAACTTTTGTAAAATTTGTTTTCTTGTCATGTTTTTATTTTATTGAGTTTATGTAGTTCTGATGGTGTCACTTTTCATGTACACAGCAGTGTCTCCCCTTTTACTGTGAGATCTGTTATATATTTGTGTGTATAATCCTCAAGAACCACTTGGGGCAGAGCTTTCTGATGTTTCTTTGATTGTTGTCAACATATTTGAGAACTGTATTGTACCTTCGTTTGGACTTTGTCTTGACAATCAATTTTTTTTGTCTTGTTATTTATGTGCCCATTGATCCTAAATCATTTAATCAGATACTGTTGCCTTGGAAGTGTTATTGAATGGAGAACAGAATAAGAAAACAAACATGCACAAGAGAGACCTGGGGGTGAAGGAAAAAAAAGTAAAAGAATGAACAAAAGGAAAAGAGAAGGTGCGTTTTAAGTTTCACCTTATCGTTAAAATTATTTCTGCTTGCTAGCTAGATTCTCAGTTACAGCTTGTCAATTGAAGACACTAGACTGAAAGAGTTTTAGCCAATTTGTGCATATTAAATCTTATGATTTATCATATATATAAACCTACATAAAAAATGTAAACAAATTGTGAACATTCAAAAATAAACAATTTAATGATTAGTTTTTACATGCAACTGTGCTGTAAAGTATCTGATTATAGTTGTAGGGCATTCATGCTAATATGGAGGAGGTAGGTGTTGGTGTCATGTGGATTCCATTATTTGATTTCGCTATGTTTGCATGTCATAACTCATAACTAGCTTTCTAAATCACTTGCCTATTTAGATCCTAGAAGTATTATCTTTTGAAACTTCTCCTAAGAAACTCAAAAAGAAAAAATTCCTTGCACAATCAGCTCAATAGATTGCCACATTAATTTACTTGAACTCAAAATATCACTTATCAAATGATCCTAACTATTTGTTAAATTGACTTGTTTTTGGGTGGTTGGTAAGGTAAATTCGTATATAGGTGTCTCAACCTTAGATCGGAATTCAGGAACATTGACTTGATCAACTGATTAAATAGTCACAGTTTCAATGTTCAGGAACATCTTTTGAAATAATCTCTCCGCTTTTCCTCATAAAGAGTTTGGTGGATTTTGAGCTCTTTACTAGTTCATGGCATCGCCGTTCATATGACTGTTAATTGTGATTAATTTAATATTATAAATGTATGTACTCAACTCATGAAGCCTTATTCCAATTACTTTGGTTCAGCATCATGAATCCTTCCTCCATCCACTCTGTTAAAGGACATATCTGCTGTTAGCTCTCAACCTTACCTGGGAAGATGTATAATGACCAGACACCCTGGCCACTTATTTGCAGTTCCAAAAACTGGTTCTGAATTTATTTCTCTTCTAAAGAACTTCTGTTATGCTTTTATTTGGTTTTTGAGGTATGTTGATTTAGATATTCATATCAAGAAGTTGGCAGCCAAGTGTTTCTCTTCTTTCTTAAACAGATCATATTTTTTTCATGTGGTATTTTGTGGGAGCAGTGATATGTACTGAAGGCACAGTTTGAATTGGTCAACACCATGTTATCTACCCTCTGTGAGCTTGAATGGTGTTGACATGTGATACCTTTTACATTTCATTTCCTGAACAGTGCAAAAAATAATTTAGTCAATGGGCTTGTTTATTATTTACCAAAGAACCATTGGAGGGGCCTTGTTGTCTTGTTTATTTATTGATTATTTGCTGCTTGTGCATATTTTTCTGTTGTGGCTGGTGATCGATGAAGCTGATTCTCGTTATTCGATAAAGCATGCAGGAGGTAATAGATATTTTAATGACAGGAATAAGGATCAAACACAACTCTTCTTTTTTACAGGAACTCTGATACTAAGACCAGCACTGAGATGATGATGGGAAAACAATTGAAAGTTATGCTTTAGTTTTTCTAGCATGAAAGAAGGGAGAACTAAATTTTCTTGCTTACTCCTATGCCTAAAAGCAAAATGAATGACAGATAATATATAAATTATTCTTTGGACTTTCCTTCTAACTCTAGTTTCCAAAGAACAGTATCATCATTTTATATATTGGACGATAGTATTTCATCCTTCCATGGGTCGTATTATATTTTTTCATTTTTGCATACCTGGTCAACACCACAAACTGTCTTGAGAGTATATATACACCCAGTACCTAGAATAGTAGAATGTAAAAACAAGGGATGTAGTGAAGTGACTGATTTTTTGTTTTGGGGGGGGGGGGTGTGGTGAAAGTAAAGTGACTAATATCATCACTTTTGGTGTCTGGTATGTTGCGGAATATCATGATATAACTTATAACTTGATGTTGCAGGCCAAGTCTGAAACCATTTTTGGTATGATCAGAACTGTTGCTATGTTGCACTTTTATCCAATACCATTTTATGTTGATGAGTGTTACTGCCTAGTTGAATCACATACCATGCACGTAAGATGGAATTAACATATCCCTCATTCTGTTGTCACATTATTTATGTATCACCTTTAAAAGTGCATTGCTAGCTTGACTACTTGATGCATATTGCTGTACAAACTATGGAGAAATATTTTGTATTCCTTGTTAGGTTAATTCATCTTATATGGTGTTTCAGCCCTCCACTGTGCATGTGTGTCTGCTTTTTTGGCCCTCTACCATGTAATGAACCAGTGAACTGATCTGACTGGTTCTAAAGTCTTACTATTTGAGTAAGAAACTGGAGATAGTTTTAACTGTAGTTGCTGTATTAGAGAGGGATCGGTTTCTTTGGTGAAGCTCTAGCAAAACTCAAAAATCACAACAGCAGTTGCTGAAGCGCCAGGTCCCTCCAGTAGGATCTAACTGAGAAGATTCCTGGACAGAAGTAATGGGATCCTTGTGGCAGACAAGTTTAGGATGTAGGAACCTAGGAAATTTTGTTCAACGCCAGTTAGGGGCTTTTCTCTGTTACTTTGATTTTTCCCATTAGCAGGCTTGGTCATGGATTCAGACCATTCATGTTGTGATTTTTCTCTTCCAGAAAAGTGGTAGTGTTTTCATATTGGAGTAAACAAAAAACTATATCCTACAACATTTCACGTCCTTGTCAACAATAATGAAAAGATCCAGAGAGTTTTTTTTTGGGGGGGGACTCCAATCCAGTGAAATTTGATTTACAGAAAACACAGTATGCAGAATGTTTAGGCTACATTGTTGGGAGAATATCCACCACCTGATCTTATTTGAGTAGAATTCACCTGCAGTTTCCAAGCACCAGCTTGGTTTTTCATGGGTTCACAATAATGAAACCTCAAATGACAGTTTTTCCCCTGCCTCAGCGAAGCCAAGGACAGCTTCATTAACTATTGAAGCAAAGACATTGGCAGCAAGCCTGTACTTGTTCTTTTAACATAACACTATTATGCTCCTCTCCCAAGTGCTGGAACTTGAAGCGGAATCTAGGTTTAGTTTTGAATTTGAGCAATGAGAACTCGTCCCTACAAATTCTTGCATATCTAATCAATTTCTATGTTTGATGTGATCGAACGTAACTGAGATATTCATCACCGCTGACCACATCTCCTGGGTATATGATGCAGCCTCATTGGAAGCTACGGATCGGGAGAATCGAAATCACGTTCCCTATGTGACTAGGAATTGATCAATCGAACATGAAGATAAAAATTGCAACGGAAACTCCAATTGAGAGTTCCAAATACTCAACTGAGCAATTTTCATTAAACTTCATAATCTGCCTTCATTCAATCATGGAGGATTACATATATAGACTTTGAGCTGAGTATGAATAAGGAAGAAAAGCTTTCAATCTCTAATCTTCAATCAGCCAAAAAGACTTCAATCAGAATCTCCAATCAGCCAAAATACTTCAATCAGAATCCAATCTTTTCTTCAATCAACCCAATATACTCTCAATCAGAAATCCACTCTTCAATCCAATCTTTAATCAAATCTTCAATCAACCCAATATACTAGCTAGCTGATTGATCCTTTATTTATTTAGGCATTATTTATTTAGAAACTGAGATCATCCCAAATCAGTCCAAATCTTCCTTCTTTTAGGTGCAACTTCTTTCCTTAAAATTATTGGGAAGATAAGGAATGGATGGACTATCCTTGCAGGGGCTGTCCTTGCCTGGCATGCCTCTCCTTGACCCGAACCGATCTTCGAAGAACCTTAGGGTGTGAGGTGGCGGCTTCTTCATGGTCCAGGTCCAGGGTGGCATCATTCCCTTCAGGTTGAAAAAGAGTTCATCCTCGAACTCTTGCCCCGATCAATGGTATTCGTCGTCCACCGGGATCAAATTGGAACCAAGCAAATTCATTGTTGTAGTCTCCAATTGAATTAAACAAAATTTGCATATCAACTTCAGATTTGACAGTGATATCGAATGAGGTGCTCACGACTCAAATGAATGACGTGTTGAAATATGGATTTTTGGTAAAGCTCATAATTCGAACAAATTGAGATAGAGATGTGAAATTGATAAATGTCAAATACGGATCATCATACGTACTGGCAATGTCGAACCATTGAAACGAGAGGGGATCATGGGTCGTGACCTCACTGTGATGCGGGCAGAAATGTTGTGCTTTTGAAACGTAATCTGGTTCAAGACTTTCAAAACTACCGTGTTCATCGATGTACTCATCCTGGTACTCATCGAAAATTGGGGGTTTATTGAAATCAACCTGAACAATGATTCGTTCGTCTGCAACATCATCGTTGTCGTATGAATTTCACTTGTGTTGATATCCTCCATGGGAGTTGTACGACCACCTCTATGCCTGGGCATCATCACAACTACTTGCTCTCCACCATGTTGGTTCCCATTCCGGTGTGGCCTCCTCTTCGGGACAGGTTGTGCGTCGCCGGATGAAGGTGAGTCGGGATCGGTCGTCTCCTCATTCAGATTCGGAAGTCTCGATTCATTCTCAAAGCTTCATTCTCACGTCGCAGGGTAGCAATTTCTTGGTGCAGGCGCAAGTTTTCTTCCCTTGCATTGATATCCTCGACGGGGATTGTACGGGTAGCTTGTCGGGGCGCCATTACAGTCTTCTACTCTCGCAATCCTAGGCTCTGATAACCAAATGATGCAGCATCATTGGAAGCTACGGATCAGGAGAATCAAAATCACGTTCCCTACGTGACCAGGATTTGATTAATCGAACAAGAAAAACAAAATTGCAACGGAAACTCCAATTGAGAGTTCCAAATACTCAATTGAGCAATTTTCGTTAAACTTCATAATCTGCCTTCATTCAATCATGGAGGATTACATATATAGACTTTGAGCTGAGTATGAATAAGGAAGAAAAGAAAAGAAAGAAAAGATTATAATCTCTAATCTTCAATCAGCCAAAAATACTTTAATCAGAATCTCCAATCAGCCAAAATACTTCAATCAAAATCCAATATTCTCTTCAATCAACCCAATATGCTCTCAATCAGAAATCCACTCTTCAATCAAATCTTCAATCAACCCAATATACTAGATAGCTGATTAATCCTTTATTTATTTAGGCATCATTTATTTAGAAACTGAGATAATCTCAAATCAGTCCAAATCTTCCCTCTTTTAGGTGCAACTTTTTTCCTTAAAATTATTGGGAAGATAAGTAATGGATAGGCTATCCCTGCAGGGGCTGGCTTTGCCTGGCATGCCTCTCCTTGACCTGAACCGATCTTCGAAGAACCTTAGAGTGTGAGGTGGCGGCTTCTTCATGGTCCAGGTCCAGGGCTGCATCAGTATAAGTGCAGCTCACTGGTCTGGTTTTGAAGTATATGTTTAGACCTGGACCATAATCATTGGCTTTTATGAACATGATAGCCAAAGAAAAAGGACTCCAAGTTCCCTTCACCCACAGTGAAGATAGTCTCTTAATCCACAATATTTGACCATTGGATTGGACTGGGGAAGGCTAGTTTTAACTTCGTACAATAAGGGACGAGATTTAATGATGGAACACATCTGCTCAAGAGTCCAATCATAGAGTCACATCATGGTGGCTGAAGAGATTTCGTTAAAGGTAATTTTTTGGCATAGTCAAAACTTAAACCGAAGATCCATAAATTGTAAGACTGCCAAAAGAAAAGAGAAAAAGAAGATCAAAAACTGATCTGATGCTCGTTGCTCCTTACACAAGGCAAAATGATGTAGTCTTTCTTCCTTTCCTGGAAGAAATCCACACTTGCAACCTATAGAGAAAAAAATTAGAGATGTTTCTTCTTCCTTAATAAAATAAAAGAGAACAAATAATTATGTTGTAGCACCAAGAAAATAAGAGTTGCATGTCTGGAGTTAATAATTGTCTAGTCCTAAGGTTTTCCCAGCATGTATTGACAATATGATTCTACTTTCCAATATGTTGTTAAGAAAACAACGCCCAAAATGGCGATTTGCAGAAGAAAAACGAAAAGAGAGAGAGCACACAACGCACAACATAGAGATTTATGTGGTTCACCCCTAAGATGGAAGCTACATCCACGGTCGAGCAGTAGAACAGGTTTCACTAATTTTTCTTTGGAAATGTTACAAACCCTAATAACCCTATCTCAAAGAGATAAGAACATTATATAGGGAAGCCCTAACCCTAGAAAGTACAAAAGTGCCCCTATCCCAAAATTGCCAAAAAAAAGGGCCAGACCAAAACATAACACATGGTTCGAAAGTACTCATTTCGAAGATCTCGACGAGCCCAACACAACTCTTAGAGCCTCGCCATTTTTTGGCATTCCGAGGTTGTTTTGAGGTCGAAACGGCCCTCCGAAGGTCTCAACCGCAGTTTTTGGACCAAATCAGGCTTCACCAACAACATATATTTACACTAACACATGATTTGATCTGGTGGTTATCGTCTGCCTTAACCACCATCAGGACCTCAGCCTCCCCATGAACCACGACCCTACCAAGAAAATTAGTACCACGACTATTACTGTCACTGTTTTAAAGCTGAATTATACTTAGAGTAAGTTGACTCAGATTTAGAGAACAAGGGAGACACAATACATTGAATCCAAGACAAAGCCTCATTTATGGATGACATCTTTTCTCCTTCAAGTATTTGTCTTTTGATGGGTTGAAGATCAGAGTCTAAACCAGACAAAATGTTAGTAACTAAGAATTCAACACGTTGAGACTTTAGGACTTCATTATCAGTAAACAAAGATTGATATACGTTGAGTTCCTCCCATATGAACTTAAAGAACTATAGTAGTCGCCAACAGATTTTTCATTCTACGTAAAGGAGAAAAACTACTTAGATAAATCAAATACCCTGGACATGTTTTTGTCTTGAGAAAAACTCTCTTTGAGATTGTCCCAGATGTAACGTTCTTCATGTATGGGTTAATACCAGTTATTGTGTGGGTCGAATTAGTGAATGAATATTGATTGGTAGGCTGGGTTAGATGAAGCCCAATACGGGAGTGATCTCTTAATGGGTATTGTGGGCTTCAGTTAACCGCCTTAAAGTGTAAAGATTAGTGGGTCTTATTATGGAAGATGTCTACTTGTATTCAATTTTAGAGTTAATCCCTACTCCCCATCTATATAAAGGAAGCAACACGCATTAGTTGTTATCAATTCATAATTTACATAGAGAGGGCAATAGACGAGGCTGACAAGAGACAAAGTTATGGAGAATAAGAGAAGAAGAGAAACAAGTGTTCGAAGAATTTTTTAACAAACGACATGGATCTGAGTATGGTTCCAATTGAATCTCTATTATTGTATATTGATTGTATTCATTGATTCAACATGCTGATTCTATAAAACAATTCTAACAATTGATATCAGAGCCAAGTTATTTGAATCATTGAACTAATGATGCTCTTAAGATTTTATTTTTATTATTTTGATCTATGGATAATGATACATAGATATTGATTTTGAAAAATTAATTTCTCTACATCTCTCTCTCCTATTTTCGATTACGGAACAAGTGAGAATGATGATACATAGATATTGATTTTAGAAAATTAATATTTCTTTTCTATTAACCACCTTAAAGTATAAAGATTAGTGGATTTTATTATAATTGGGCCTTATTATGGAAGAGGTCTACGTGTATTCTATTTTAGGGTTAGTCCCTACTCCCCATCTATATAAAGAAAGCAACACTCATTAGTTACAACCAATTCATAATTTATATAGAGAAGGGAGTAAACAAGACTGACAAGAGACAAAGTTGTGGAGAACAAGAGTAAAGAAAAAAATGTTCGAAGAGTTCATTTATTCAACATGTTGATCCTATAAAATAATTCTAACAATTGGTATCAGAACCAGGTTGTTTAAATCATTGAACTAATGCTCTTGATCTATAAAGATATATAAAATTTTGATTTTGAAAAATTAATTTCTCCGCAAAAGAAGAAAGGGATGATACATAAATATTGATTTTGAAAAATTAATATCTCTTCAGTTAACCGCTTTAAAATGTAAAGATTAGTGGGTCTTATTGTGGAAGATGTCTACTTGTATTCTATTTTCATCTATACGAAGAAAACAACACCCGTAAGTTGCAACTAATTCATAATTTACACAGAGAGGGGAGTAGGCAAGACTGACAAGAGACAAAGTTATGGAGAACAAGAGAATAAGAGAAAATAAGTGTTCGAAAAGTTCTTCAACAAACGATATGGATCCGAGTATGGTTCCAATCGAATCTCCATTACTGTATATTGATTGTGTTCATTGATTCAGTATGTTGATCCTATAAAATAATTCTAACACCAGATATCCTTGGTTGTGATATGAAACATAATATTAGCAAATACAGAAGACTTCATATTATTCCACAGCCAACAAAGTACTATGGCATTATTCACTGTCCAGTCAGGATACTCAGTACAAGTGATAGCAAGTGGTGGTTAGTTAAATAATCCATTTTTCATTTGACAGTGATATTATAATATTAGAGATGAAGAAAGATTGAAAAAGTAAAACTAGATTAAAAGTCCCAAAAGAATGGAGAAGTCGCAAGAGAGCTTCCTCCAGATAAAGCAAGAATGGTGGGGGCCATCATAACAGATGTACATTTGAGACCCTCCCTCACCCTCAAACCACCTTATATAGGCTAAGGTAGATGGAGGCGTTTCCTCGCCTTAAAACAATATTTCATAGGTATAAAACATAATATTAACAACCACAGAAGGCTCCATACTATTCCACAACCAATCAAGTACTATGGTCAAGTACTATGGCATTGTCCACTATCCATTCAGGATACTCAGTAGCAGTGATAACAGGTGGTGGTTTAGTCAAATAATTGATGTTCCATTTGACAGTGATATTACAACATTGGCTGTAAAATAAATTATTTTATATTAATTTAATAAAATTAAATTGAATATCCATACCTTGATGTTGTTAAAGATTGAGGATGAAGAAAGACTAAAGAAGAAGAACCAGATTAAAAGCCTCAAAAGAATGGAGAAGTCGCAAGAGAGTAAAATCCTCGAGATAAAGCAAGGATGGTGGGGACCGTCATAGCAGATGTACATTGGAGACCCTTCTTCACCCCAAATCACCTTATATAGACTAGGGTAGACGGAGACGATTTTTCGCTTCGACAACATTTCATAGGATAAAGACAAAACTTATAGTAGGTAAGAGTGATAATTTATCAGGCCCAACTAGGCCCACCTTAGTAAAGACAGTGGGGGCCGTCATAGCAGATGTACATTGGAGACCATCCCTCACCCCCAAACTACCTTATACATGCTAGGGTAGATGAATGTGTTCTCTCACCTTAAAACAATATTTTATATGATGATGACAAAGCTTATAGTGGGTACAAGTGATAATTTACTAGGTCCAATTGGGCCTACCTTAGCAAGGATGGTGGGGGCTGTCATAGCAGATATACATCGGAGACCCTACCTCACCCTCAAACCACCTTATATAGGTTAGGATAGATGGAGACGAATAATATTTCATAGGATGATGACAAAGCTTATAGTGGGTACAAAGACCTACCTAAGCAATGACGTTGGGGGCTGTCATAGCAGATGTACATTGGAGACCCTCCCTTACCCCCCAAACCACCTTATATAGGCTAGGGTAGATGGAGGCGTTCCCTCGCCTCAAAACAACATTTCATTGGATGACGACAAAGCTTACAGTGGGTATAAGTGATAATTTACTAAACCCAACTGAGCCTACCTTATCAAGGATGGTGGGAGCCGTCATAGCATTTGTGCATCAAAGACTCTCCCTCATCCCCAAACCACCTTATATAGACTAGGGTAGATGGAGACGTTCTCTCGCCTCAAAACAATATTTCGTAGGATGATGACAAAGCTTATAGTGGGTACAAGTTATAATTTACTAGTTGTAACTGAACCTACCTTATCAAGGATGGTGGTGGTCGTCATAGCAGATGTGCATCGAAGACCCTCTCTCACCCCCAAACCACCTTATATAGGCTAGGGTAGATAGATGCGTTCCTTTGCCTCAAAACAATATTTCATAGGATGATGGCAAAGCTTATAGTGGGTACAAGTTATAATTTATCAGGCCCAACTAAGCCTACCTTATCAAGGACGGTGGGGGTCGTCATAGCAGATGTACATTGGAGACCCTCCCTCACCCCCAAACCACCTTATATAGGCTAGGATAGATGGATGTATTCCCTCACCTCAAAACAACATTTCATAGGATGATGACAAAACTTATAGTGGATATAAATGGTAATTTACTAAACCCAGCTAAGCCTACCTTAACAAGGACGGTGGGGGCCGTTATAGCAGATCTCAAAGCCACCTTATAGGATGGCACTAGCAGAGCTAAAAGAATTGAAGGAGCGGCTGCAAGAGCTCATAGATAAAGGATTTGTTAGACCCAGCACATCCCCGTAGGGAGTACCATCATCTTTATGAAGAAGAAAGATGGGCTGATGAGATTGTGCATTGACTACAGAGAGTTGAGCACGGTCATTGTTAAGAACTAATATCCGTTACTTCGTATAGATGACATATTTGACCAGCTACAAGGTGCGAATGTCTTCTCCAAGATTGAACTTAGATCTAGTTATTATCAGTTGAAAATCTAGAAGGAGGATGTTCCCAAGACAACATTCAGGACCCGATATGAACATTATTGAGTTCCTTGTCATGTCATTTGGGTTGGTGAATGCCTAGTTGTATTTTTGGACTTGATGAACTGGATATTCCCTAAATTCATAGACTGGTTCGTTGTTGTCATTATTGATAATAACTTAGTGTATTCCAAAAGTGTGGAGGAGCATGCAGCGCATCTGGAAGAGATGCTTCAGAAATTGAGGGAAGGAGTTGTTCGCCAAACCTAATAAGTGTGAGTTCTGGCTAAACCAGGTGAACTTCTTAGGCCATGTCATTTTTGAAAATGGTACCTCAGTAGATCCCAACAAAGATTGAGGTTGTGGTCAGTTGAACCCGACCGTCCAACGTTACAGAGATCCGGAGTTTCTTAGGATTGACCGAGTATTTAAAATATTATTAACCTTTTATTTAATCAAATATTAGTATTTTATCTAATAAAATATTAGCAATTTATTTAATAAAATATTAGTATTTATCATTTTATTTAATAAAATATTAATATTTATTTTAATTAAATATTAGCATTTTAATTAATCAAATATTAGGATTTCATAGTGTTTTTCTTATGTATTCGTGATGAACTAGCAGGTCATTTCATATGAAGAGGAGAGAGACACAGAGGTGTTAGCTAACGTACTCTGCCCTAATGGCTTGAAGAACCTTTTCCCTTGAAGTAATTACACATACATGATTATAAAATTTTCTTCTTAGGAGAGGGTTCCCAATGCCACTAGTGTGGGGGAATCTCCCACGCCACACCCATCAGGTATAAAAATGTTTCATCAATAGGAGGCCCAATTGGTCAGGGAGGCGTGAGAGTAAAAGAAGTGGGAAAGGGTGTGGGAAAACACTCCTCACCCTAAAGCCATGGAGATCTTTTTCCCTTTCTTCTTTTAAAACTAATTTCAACTTCCCTTCCTTTCTCTTTGCTTACAACTAGATGATGCCGTTAAGGCAACTCATTGGACTAGTAGTTGTTGGCCCACAAGGTAAAGGGATTCATTTTCTTGCTCTTCACCTTGGCCCAAAAATGACACCTTTCTCAGGGTTCCTCCTTGCCCCTCTCTTGTAACCAAGGTTTAAAAAATTGGAATTAGATAGAACATTTCGATTCCGATCCTGATTCTGTCCACTTCAAATTGGTAGTGTGGTAAGTGATTTCTAGAGTTCAAATTGATTCCCAATTGATTTCGACCAATTCCTGAACCAATTCGGCTGGTTTGGGATTGTTTTTTGCCTCCACATGGCGATTTCGTCCCTTGAAACCCTATTTGTAAGTTGTAACCCTCCCGACCATTTACTAACATTGCTACGGTTTATGCATCCATGGTTTCAAAAATTGGAATCGGATCGGTTGAATCGGCCAATTCAGATTGGAATCGATTTCAGACATTCTAGAGCAGTCGATGGTAGGGGTTTTAGGTTTTCAGATATGAGGGGATGATTCTATGGTTTTTAAAAACCGATTCGACCCAACTCGGAGTTTAAAATCCTTGGTTTATGCAAATCCACAAAAATGAAAATAATCATGATCTTATTCCTTCTGGGCTCTCTGCCTCTCTCCCATTGGCCTGTGCGCTGGCGCAGGGGCCACGCTCCCGGATAGAGAACGTCTTTCCTTTCTTTTTAGTTTCTATTTCACCTGAACACCACCGGAAGGAAGGAAAATGGGAAAGGGTCGTCAGCACAGAGCACACAATGGCTCCATCGAAGGGGGTTGTGATTACAGTCCCAGTGCTTGTGCTCTCTGTGGCTTCGGCTGCCATCTTCCTCTTCTTCCTCCTCTCCTCTCTCTCCTCATGCTCCTGCCCCACCACCACCACCACCACCACCACCACCTCCACCTCCACCGCCACCACTGCCTCCGTCAACAAGAGATCCACAACGGATCGAATCTCTCCAACGTCAGAAGATATTGCGTGGGTGAGAGATCAAATCCAGCGGAACAACCTACATATGCAACTCAATGTTCTCCGCAAGGGCATCAACCCTCGCACCCGTGCCCAACAGCTCCAAGATTTGAACCAGTATGATCCTTCTCTCTCTCTGTTTCTCCCACCGTATTCAATTCTATTGTTTAATTGTAAGTAGGAATGGAACGTGAAATGTCAAGTTGCAGCTGTAATTGTACCCATCAAAAAGTTGCAGTAGTGATTAGTGTACCCCTACTGTTGGGCCATTACCATTTGTTCGGCACCAATACGGAGTGATAAATTTGGACCATTTCCTGATTCAGATCTAGGGTTTAATCTGTTGGGTATGAAGACGGGTATTTCTCGTCATAGTTCTTGTTGGTTTGGTATATCTCGCATAATCACTATTGTTCCAATTTTATTTGAGATCTGGAAAGTGACAGAGTCTCCCTTGTTCATTTGTTTCTTTGTGCTTTCAAGCATTACAAGTTTAGATCATTGGATGGGGTTTGGGGTTAAGTTCTTACAGTTTTGAACTTTCAGATTCAAGGGTATCTCGCACTACGAAGGGGATGAAGCGAGCAACCACACTTCCTTGCCATGCCCTGGGGAATTACTCGTGGAGGAACACCACAGCAACTATGGGGAACCTTGGGCTGGAGGTCGCGATGTGTTTGAGTTCCTTGCAGAGTCAGTTCAGCTGAAGCCAGACGCACGTGTCCTTGAGATTGGATGCGGGACGCTTCGCGTTGGACTGCATTTTATCCGTTACCTGGTTCCAGAGCACTTTCATTGTCTGGAAAAGGATGAGCTTTCTCTTATGGCGGCAATTAGGTATGAGCTCCCATCTCAGGGTCTCTTGTACAAGCGTCCTCTGATTGTGAAAGGCGAGGGTATGGAATTCAGTAGGTTTGGATCGGGATTCCTGTATGATTTGATCTATGCAAGTGCTGTATTCCTTCACATGCCGGATAAGCTCGTTTGGGTGGGATTGGAGAGGCTGGTGACTAGGTTGAAACCTTATGATGGCCGGATCTTTGTCTCTCACAATATAAAGTTCTGTTCTCGATTGGGGGGAGAGGAGTGCACAAAGAAGCTGACGAGTATAGGGCTTGAGTATCTTGAAAAACATACCCATGATAGCTTGCTCTTCAACCACTATGAGATTTGGTTTGAGTTCAGACGATCTAAGGTTTAGAGCTGTCACCCATTCTTTGCAGATTGAGATTCAGTTGGTTGTGATTCACACTGAAGGTTGATAAATTTAGTTTTTATGTGCTTGGGTTTCCAATTGATCCTTCCATGACATTCTGGGGCCAATGAAGCTAGAATACTAACCATGAAGCTGCTGATATGCCAGTGGACCAAGGATTTGCAAAGAAGTTGGGACTCAACTGTTTAATTATGGAAATGCATCTGTAACTTTATTTTCGAGGTAATTTTTTTCAAAATGAATACAATGGGATAGATTAGCATGCCATAAAGTAGAATGTTTTGGGTTGGAATTATGTTAGCCACTATAATGATATTTTTGGATCTCTTTTGTTATTTTAGAGATGGCAATAGGGGATTCTGGGAGGACCATTGATTTGTGGGGGTGGGGGGGAGACACCTCTTGATGCAAATTCAAAATAGGCTTATTTAATTAGGAATATGTATAGAGTTGGGTTCTATACATGTTGGGCCTTTGGTGGTTTTTAACGTAATAGGCCACTTTCATGGGCCTAAAACATGGGTAGTAAGATTGCATATGTGATTTCCTTTATTAGGACTTAGTTTTTTAGTTTATTTTTAAGTTGTTCTGAGTTAGTGGTAATCCAAATCAGCATTGGCTATGTTTAACTGAATTCAGTTATAAGTTTCCCAATCCAACTCTAGGTCTTCTGTCTTGTTTCAAGATTCATCGAAAGGAATCCTATTTACACTTACTTCGATTTTTTTGATATGGTATAGACATGTTCTTATACAAATAAAACTCTCGTTTTCATACTAAAATATCACCCGTTTCTACCCAAGATCCCAGCATCACAATTCCATTTCTGTCTAAATTTCAGAGTAAATGGGCTTCTAAATGCGGTATTTCATTAGTGATCCTTTCCGGGGCGCAGTAGTTTGATTGCTGAGTGCGAGGTGACTCGCGCGATACGGCTTTGTTGTGCAGATTCCATTCTTTTTGGTACAGAAGGTTCTATAAAAATGGGAAATGCCCTACCTTTGAGTGCGGTTTGAACCATTGATTTACGCAATTGGAAGTAACCAATTAGGTTTACGATCAGCATTGGCTATGTTTAACTGAATTCAGTTATAAGTTTCCCGATCCAACTCTAAGTCTTTAGTTATTTCGTTGTCACTTAAAAGTCATAAGCATGTTAGGGCTTAAAGTGTGACTATGTTTTTTTATTTAGTTTCCTAGTCAAATTAGGTTATCTTGTTAGTTGTTAGTTAAGGATTGGGTTAGGCTTTTCTTTTTTAGTGTTTGAGTCTATTTTTGAGTTTTTTATATAAGGTTGGTTGCAAAAAGGGGGGGGGGGGGGCAGCATTGTACACGAGAATTGATTAATGAAAAGCTTTTGCACTGCTCTTCTCTTCATGCTGTGAAGAAATCTCTTATGTTTGATCAAGAAAAACCTTGTGTGTGATCAAGGTAGATTGCTGTTTGATCCAATCGAACACCTTGCAGTGTGAAGTCCGGGTGGATTGCTCTATTGTTCATGTTCTTGTGTTTCCATTCTTATACTGGTTTTATTGAATCTTTCTTCTAAATTTCTGTCATTAGCAATTAAGTTCAGACCTTAAATTTTTCTTCGAATTCCTGTTCTACCTAGAATTTACATGTTTATTGAGATTGTGCAATCCAGCCATTAGATTCCTTCTAGATTTTGACCATATGTTCAGGAACCCTAATGGTGAACTTGATATGAGTTTGACCTAATTCTGATCATCTGTTCTTGAGATATTTCTGTTTTTCCCATTAAAGCTAATGTTTTATTAACCTTTCTTGTTAAATCGATTTTGAGATTTAAGATACTGCTTAAGTTATATGCTGTTGAATCGATGGACCACTACAAACCCCAATTTCTGAATTCTGATTTCAGTGGTAAATTACTGTTTTACCCTTACTTCGGTGACTGTTTGTTTTCTCATCGATATACTGATTTTTTCAAATCTGTTTTAATCATTAATCACTAGTTCATAACAGATTTCAGTGTGAGTCGATTACCTTGTTTTCTGTTCTTGTTTGTTGATTTATTACCCAGATACCCTTCTCCTAGATCTACTAAGATTGTCTCATATAGCCTGAATTATTCTTTGATTTAAAAGTTTTGTTTATTGGCTACTGTTTTGAGTTTTTCAAATAAAGTACTGCATTACCTCCTTAATCTCTGAAGTTTCCTCTGAGCACTTAGAAGGTAACAACTACATCCTTAATTGTATACCCATTTCTTCTTATGGGTTTTAATAACCTTTGTTTTCTTGCTTGAGGGGACTGAGGTTAGGAAAGTTGCCTCTATCATTGAACAGGGATTCAAACAGTCTGAATCCTCGACCATATAATGGTGAATCATCAACCAATTCATTATAAGTTTTTGCTTTGAAATTGCAATCTGCTTTGAGCCTTCTGCAGAAGTGCCCCCCCCCCCCTTGGGGCCTCTGACGGCAGGAGGGAACCTTGACAGGGAAAGGAAATTACAAAGCCTTTTGCTGACAACAGTTGAGTAAGGCTCCAGAGAAGATGAAAGAAGTGATGCCAGCAACCTTTGGGATGCATCATGAAGATGAGAAATTGATTAACCACCTTTTCATCCACTGTAAATTTACTAGTAGCGTGTATCTGGCATCACTTTTTGAGTTGATTCTGTTTACTTGCACCGAAAATTGTTACAGTTTTTGTTTTTCAAGTTACTGTTATATGGTTTATTGATAGGATATCGGGTGTAGATGAGATGATCTGTATACTCTATGGCCAAAAACGATGTGCTCTTCTCATTCATGTTTCACATAGCCAGCTATAAGTATTAGCATATACGACTTGGCATCTATTGGTCAATGCCATTCATTCTCTTCGAAGGAGTACTAGATGATTATTTATTTAACAGTAAAAGTTTGCAGACTGTCATTTTCAAATTTAGTAATGAACTTTTTAAATTCCATTGCAACTCAAAGGAACCAAAACACATTCATTTCTTATTCTGTTATTTTCTTCTATGTTTGAAGGTGCTATGCAAATGTTCCATTATTTCATGATTCATGGATGAATGCTGTTGTCTTTGTGGCATGAATTTGATATTTTCCCCTAATTTCCCATATGATTTTTTCACAAAGTTTTCTAAATTCTACTTGGTTTGCAGTGGTGAACAAAAAAAAAGTATTGCTCAGAGATGCCAGAGCAAAACAGCATTATATAAGATGAATTATTGTGCATGAATCGGCTCTTGCATGGGGATATATGCCAGATAAAATTTAAGAGTAAAGGCTGTTGGATAGATTGTCTGAATGACACATAGATTCTTTCTTGGTTACCCCTTGCTTCTTTTGGTTTTTTTCTTCCCCTTTTGGGCCCCGATTCTCTTGTTTTTTAGTTACCTCGAGTACTTGATAAGTGATATGAAATATATTCTTTACAGGCTTTGCTTGATTTTATTGAAAAGGGTTTTTACAGAAACCGTCATAGAAAACAATAATGAAATTTTGTGGGCATAAAAAAAAATTGGAATTACTTTATAGAAATGCATTATAAGTTTGATGTACCCAGTGCATGAGGCTTCCGTCACTGCGGGGTTGAGGAGGGTCAATGTATGCAGCCTTATCTTGCTTTAGCAAAGATGCTGTTTTCAGAGGGAAAATATATATATTTCTGTATGTTTTGAAAAAAAAAAAAAATGGCAGTCCCTGTGATGCTATTAGGTCCCATCACCACCACGCCTATCATATGGTTGGAATTTTTTTCTCATCAAGGTATTAGGTATGGTATCAGCCATGATCAATATTGATTCCGATATGATACATACATCCAATGTTTTCTGTTAAGAAAATGTTGTTTTGATCTCGATACAATTAATATGAATCATTATCGGTATCGCTGGCGACCAATACTGATGCTGATACCATGGATTAAATCCTTGTTTCTCAAACAATCACCTTAAAATTTACCTCTATTTTATACAATCAGGAAACAAATAGTTTAAAAAAAAAAAAAACAAATTTGGTCTATAAATAATGGTGAAGATATTTTTAATATATTTGTTCCAGTCGGAATAAACGGAGCCTAAGATTAGACTCTCTTTTTTGGCTCCTCTCTAAACACTAGAGACCTCCAGTGCTTCAGAGAGAGAGAGAGAGAGATCCTCTCTAACAAGCTCCATAGCTCCACAACCCCTCCTTTTTTTCTTCTCTCTCTCTCTCTCTCTCTCTCTCTCTCATTAGACCCTGTAGTCATTGGAAGGATCTGGATCTACATTATATAAATCTAGCATCAAGGCAGTCTTTTATACAACTTCACTGAAATGGGATGAGATCTTCAGTTGTTTTACTTCAATTCTTCACGTCTGAGGAGTTGATCCAAGCTCCTTGGAACTCGATAGCAAGGTCAGGACACTGTTTTAGGGATCGGTATTGGATCATCAGGCGAGGCAGAGGGTGATACCAATTCTGGAGTGATCCTTTATCGATGAATTGGTACAGGATTTTATTGAAAACCAGGGAAAAAATTTGGTCCGATCTAGGGCAATCTGGATCAGTATTGGCCAAGACTGATCCCACCCGAATACACAGATTCCTAAAACCATGGGTAAGGATGGGCTAGTAGCTCAGAAAGGTGAGCATTGGCTTGGGATGATTTACATGGCAGAAGCTATAACACATTCCAAATACGACTCATAGCAGCTCAAGGCTCTGGAGAAAGTACTAAAGTCTAAAGAACAAAATATATTAGAGTCTGACAGATCTAGAGGCTTTTCAGGAAGAACAATACCTTGGAACCCATAAAAAAAAAAATCCTAGAGGATAATAAATCTTAATACATTAATGTGGGTTCTGCTAATTGTGGTATTAAAATATTTGGGGACACTTATCTACCTGGACCAGCAGGATTGTCTAGCATGAACCAGACTAGTTCTTTGTGGTTTTTAGACTTCTTCAAGTCAGTTTACTCAGTTGTTACATTGACAAGCTGAGGGTCCTAATCCATGGGTCAACTGATTCAACCGCCCTGCCTGGTCCAAAAATAATTTACAACATTAATAAATTTTATGGGTAGAGAAAATGAGAAACTAACTTGCTAAATACAATTTTTTTTCCTGTTTGAAAAAGACCCTTGTGTGCTTTAGAGCCTTTAGCAGTTTGGCCGCTTCTTCTTGTTTGTATATTATTGTATCCTTGTCTATGTTTTGGTTTTCCTTCTCTTTTGTTTTGGCAATAAACCATTGTTGTTATGTATCAAAATTTCCTCTCATTATATTATGGATCATGTGTATGGTTCACAATATTCCTTTAAATGGGTGGTCTCAAACAGCACATCCTTCCATTCAGTTTATGCATCATTAATAAATAGCACAATACCAGAAGCCATGAAATTACCATTCAATTTCTTCAGCCTCTTTCTATCATTTTGTCGCATTTGTTGATTAGTTGTTTTTGTCAAGCACAGTCTCCATAATCTTCTCATCAGGGCTTTTTACTGTTCACATGATAAGGGTAAAGAGGGGGTAGGAGTTTTTACTTAAAAGTGAAAAGCTTGGCCTCTTTCAAAAATCTCAAAGTGAAGCATGGACATAACTCTTTGTTGTTGCTTGATCAAGTTTGTAAACCAATTAATTTCCTTTGGTCTCCGCTATTATAAGATATCTGGGAAGATGGTTGGGTTCCAACCTTATGATTAGAACAAGCCCAAGACTCTTATATGACTCCATTGATGAAACATAAATCAGATCAGAATCGCAGCTTACTACTAAAAAACGTCTAGTTGGGTATTAGAACAGCTATCTTGCGGTTGGTTTATATTCTTTTGGGTGTTGGTGTCGAATTATTTGATATGATAATTGAACAACTCTTGTGAAAAACATAGATACACATGCATGATTTAATACCTAACACTTTCCCCTTCAAAAAACACACAGAAGAAGAATCTATACATGAGCAGGGAGAGAAACAAGAATCACGCTACGCTTCAAGAGACGATTGAACACAACCCCCCCCCCCCTCCAGAATAAAAAAAAGTGCAAAGAAATGTATGGAGCAACTGAGCAAGTATTAAATATAGAGATAGATTTACCCTGGTTCTCAATCACTAGTTGTCTAGTTCCCAGTTTGCAATGCTCCCATGGATGATTATTTGATCCTTTAAAAGCTTTTTTCATGGAAAAAGACCTATGAGAACCTTAATATCAACCATGAAACTTAGATATGGCCAAATAACAAAAACCAATCATTGATAATGATTAGAAACAATAAATCATTTGGTAGGAAAGTTTGCATAATTTTTGTTACCATAATCTGACCTTATTTATCTGAGAATAGAACATCTCAAGCTATGAGTTAAACTGAGTTAAACTCAAATCCTTCCAATGGAAAATAAAAGATACAATATCTTTGATGCAAATATCCGCATATACACAAAGTTCATGCTCTAAGGCTGAGAACCAGCTTACTTTCTCTTACAAAGATATTTTAACAAGTACTTGATCTCTTTATTAACCACTAATTTGAGGCCCCTCCCCCCAGATTTCTCCCCCTTCTGCTCCAGACAAGTAATAAAGTAAGTTCATCTAAGCTCCTGAGGTCCTACATACCCCTTCAATGACTCTTTTTCATCTTCACTACCCAATATACCACCAGTGCAGTCGTATCAAGTTCTGCAAACTAAAATACATGATGAAGTAAAGAAAGTAAAACTCTTTACCTGAAACTCTCCGTGTCCCAGATGCAAACCCGCACCAGAATGATGGATCAACCAATTCAGTGGATGGATTAACTAAGAGAGCCTCAAGGCAGAGTTCTGATCCATTGTCCAAACAAAGCTTGGCTTGTCCAATCTAGGCCCACCAACCGATCGATAAACATAGAGCCTTTCAACGGAACAATTATCTGGCCTAGAATCTGGTGGTTCCCCCTCATCAATAACCTCCACATTGAGCCTCCGCATCTTCTGACCCAACAGCTTACATGCTCCAAAACTAATAGAGCATGAAGACATCCAAAGGGATCGCATTGTCTCCAGCTTTGATGCATTGGCCAAGAGAGCCTTGTCACCAAAGGGGCAGTCCCGGATCTCCAGCTTCCGGAGGCTCTTACACCCAGACAGCACATGATGGAGGCCTAAGTCGCTATTCCCAGCAAAGGCCACTGACAGCATCTCAAGCTTCTTGCCATGAGTGCCAATGTATTCAAAAACTTGATCTGTGAGGAGACCAGAGAGGGAAAGGCGCCGGAGATCCTTGCAGTGTTCCACTATAGCACCGAAGCCCGCATCAAGGGGTTGTTGAGTAAGGTAATCAGGAGTCAGAGGCTCAAGGATACACAGACGGAAACGGGTCATGTTGGGGCAGTTTCTAGCAATGGTAAATAGGGCAGCATTGGACATTCGGCGGCAGAAGTAAAGCACTGAATGAAACTTGGGACAGCCCTCAGAAACGGAGACAAGGCCCTGTTCTGTTAATGAGACATTCTGTACTGCACTAAATGGGGCTGAAGGAAATACTCTCAGTTCCTGCAAGTCCTTGCAAGATGCTGCAAGAGCGTAAAGACCGCTGTCTTCAATGTAATCCAGTACCTGTAGTTTTGTCTTCCTTTAGGTAAAAAATGAACAAGGTACGCAACCTCAAACTTTGAATGTAAACAAAAGAATACCAATTAGCTTACACAGAATTATTCAGAACATACCAACAACCGCTGCAGATTGTGACACTGGCTAACAAGCTTGATGATTTCTGGGCTTTGGATAGTAGCATAGCTCAAGTTCAAATATGTGAGTCCAGCACAAACAGGGTAGATAGCTGGTAGATAAGCAGGAAGCACTTCCCAGAACCCAGACAGGCTTTTAAGCTCCTTGCAGCCTGCAAAGGCACCGGCAAGCTTTGAGTAGAGATCAGGACGGATCTCAGCTGAGTAGACCCCTGTACCCAGATCAACCAGCTGAGGAGCCCGACGGAGGAGGTTGGGAAGTTTTTCAAGGGGCACAGCTTGGTTGAGCCGTAGGGTCCTGAGGTTGGTGCACCTTCCTACTAAACGTTCCAACGCAGAGAAGCTCACCTCCCCTTCAAGGCATGCAAAGTTAAGGGAAACAAGTGAATTACATGACTCTGGGAAATGGCTAAGCCAATTTCCACTCAGATCATTCACTTCACTCTCCCGCAAGTCTAACTCTCTTAGGTTCCTGCATTCACAAAAGGGACAAAAGAGAACAGCGTTAAGTCAAATATAGAGAAGATTTAACAACTTAGCAGCAGCAGCAAAGGGAAAAAATAAAAGATGGATAGAAACTTAACAGCAGCTGAACAATTTTTCTGACCAAATCCAACTTACCATGAAATTTGAGTAATATACTCTAAAAAACATGGAAATGCGACGCAGTTCAGGAAAGCAATGTCAAGAAATGGAATTTTTAACTTGACTATTAAAATAAGACAAATATAGAACCTAATCCAACTATTTCATAATGGGGGGAGGGAATTGGCAGATCAAAAAGAGCAGATGAGGAAAGTATTAAAAAGGAAATAAAGAAAGAATAAGAGGGACAGAATTATTTTTGCTACCAAATACAACCGAGCACAAAATCTGAACTATCCTAATTACGAAATGAGATGGACTTTATGTGTTATAGAACGGAATTTACGATTCTCCAGCCTAGGCTTTTCGCACATACCCATTGATGTACCAAATACCGTTGCACCACAAGACACCCAGAAGAGCGAATTAAACATAAAATTTTATACAGATAAAGTAATAAAAGAGAAAGGAATCCAGGAATCGGAAAGAACCCGCATTGTCGAAGGAGCAACTATTGAAAATCAGGAAAGAACCCTACAACATAAAAGCCAGAACGAAAGTAGTAAACAACCAAATGACCCTGACTAGATTTCCCACATCAGCCATTTGAACAATCGACTACTCTCTAGATCTCTAAGAAAGAAAAAGGCAAAAACCCAAAACACTAACTGCAGCTTCAGAACCATGGATTCCCATTCTACATGCCAAGTACACGAATCAGAACCCGCAAGGCAAACAAAGTTCAAATCTTTCACGAAATGAAACCATAGTCAAGCTGAAATTACGACTACAATCCACAACCTCCCTCCCCTCCCAAAAAAAAAAAAAAAAAAAAAAACTCATCTTAACATAAAGGTGCACAAAATCCCCGCTAGATTTCTTCTATATCCCACATCACCCCACCCCACCCCACCCCAAAAAAAAAAAAAAACAAAAAACTAATCCTTAGAATCAAATACTTTGCGATTCTCAACTAAAAACAAGGAAGAAAGAACTAGAAAAGCAGGAAATATAAAATCTTTCACGCATTGACCGTTAATAAGTACAAGAAATAACCAAGAAACTAAGGCTTCGATTTAAACAGAGCTGAAAAACAGAACTCGGCTACCAAAATCATCCGAAGAAATAACAGAAGATACTGTGAGAGGAATAAGATAGGAAACCTGCAATTGGCAGCAATGGAGGCGAGTCCATCAGTACTGAAACCCTCACAGGACGAGAGAACCAAAACCTTAAAGTTCTTAAACGAATGAGAAATCAGTTCCAAGGTATCGTCCGTGACCACCATACGTTTCAGCCTCAGCTCCTCCAACCAAGGATAGGCCTGAGGCTGAGCCATAGCCGCGACCCAAGGATACACAAAACCTCCCCATCCCGGTGGCACTAGATTAAAATCAGCAAAATGAGGTTTCCCTTTCAGCGACACAGATCGGAGCTCAGGAAATCGTCTGATCGTAATCCTCGGACTAACGGCATAGCAGTTGCCGATGAAGATCCGATGCCGGCACCATCTTTCGATCTCGTACCAAGACTTGCAGACGAGAGAAATGGCATTTCGGTCCTTCTCGGAATGGATGAAAGAGAAAACATGCTCTAGAACCTCTTCAGGAAACAAATACGCCATTGCCACTTTGTTTACCAGAGCTTTGATTGCTTACAAAACTAAATATCACGAGATAATTAGCTCCGGTAGCGATCTTTTGCTTTCACCGGCAAATAGAGAAGTAGATCTGAGAAGCCATTAAAGAACAAATGACTCAAAACTAACTCCAAGATTGTCTCAAAACTAAGACTACAGATTTACCAGTTAACAACTCTGCTTTCTGGTTTATCTGGCGAACAGAAAAAGTAAGATCGGAGATGCCATTAACGAGCTCAGCTCAAATACCCTTTAGAGCAGAGAGAGAGAGAGAGAGAGAGAGCGAGAGGACGACCAGTATGGATGGACAGTTCAGGGGATAAGGGTTTTATTCTGTGTTTGATGGGGTTAAATCTTAACCGGGGTTAATATAGTCCAGGTGGTATCACGGACGGTTGGGAACCTCACATGATTCTTGAAATGTATTATAGCCGTCAGATTGCGATGCGATCTACGTCCTTATCCGCTTGCGAGGAAGTGCAGCCGCAAAAAGTAAAAACAGAAATCGTATAGTGTATTTTTATACGTATCTATATACAGGTAGACCGATTTCCGAGAATTTGATAATATCGATACCCATATCGGGAATTCCCAATTTCTAGGCCAGAAAACGACGATCTAAAGTGTAAAGCTCCGCGTAGCAGAAAGACTTTAAGTGGGACCACCGTTGTTTTCCATTTGATTAGGATCACGCGGTCCATCTTGCTTCAGAGTTCAGAAAAAATTTTTATTTTGGTAGAAACCAGAGTCCAGAATTTATACTCTACGAAATAAATACGGTGGATAATCAAATATACGATATATATACGGTATTCAAGTGGGTTAAGTACTTAAGTTAACGTTGCTTGTTTGCTTCACGTAAGCACGTTAGGGTAAAGTACAGAAGTACGATATTCACTCTCCCTCGTAAGTCCCAGACCGCAACAGTCCTTTTTTGATTGACCGAATTATTGATTCTTTCTTTCATGAGATTACAAAAATGGACCTCACACCTCATGAAGTAGGAAGGAGGAACTGTAGGGGCATTTTAGTAACACTAGGTTAAAAGAGGACAAGGTATGATGGGTAGACAGTATGGACTGATGGATCTGTCGTTTTATGTTCGAAAGCGGAGCATTTGGACTACGGACGGTCTAGATGAGTGAAGGTATGCCAAGAGGAAATATCTTGACCGTTGAGTCGTTGACAGGCGTATTGGTCACTAGTCCTCATCTATCGAATATAAAATGGTTTTGCACGTAGGGTATAAAAATCATTTCAGGTGAAGAGGAAAAAAATTAGAGAGTACAGATTAAAAGGAGAGAGTACGAGTATATTAGATTTACAATGTAACTCATATACAATTTAAACCCTTGGACTTTGTATTTATCATTTCGGACGGAAGTTTTGATTCATCCATCAAGAAGGGAGGATGAGAATCTTCAATCATACATAAAAATGAAATTGTTGCATCTTATACGAATTCTGGACTTGTAGGATCAGCACAGGAAATAGAACTCAGAGGACTCAAAGAAGACGTCCAAAAGACATTACTGACAAATTGCAAGAATTTAACAATTTGGACTGATTCGGAAGAGATACAAAATTGGCTAACAAATCAAGAGAAGCATCCATGACCTTGGGATATATTTCCTCTCCTTTTTTATATCCAATTTCTATTTAAATCTTTTGAGAATGTAAAACTTATTAAACAGCCTAGGTACTTAATTGGTCCAACTCATATATTAGCTATGCAGGCAAGACTTTTTAATTCTGTTGAACATTGTATGATGGATTTGTTTGAGTAATTCAACTTAGTTTATTTTCATTAAAAAAAAAATATATGACTCATCTACAGGAGTATAGGACCAAAGATGAAGGAGGCGGATCGACAATCAAATCAACCTTTGTTTATTTCGATTCAGCGAAAATCGACTGAACCCCTAAGAAATAAATCAATTTTTTTAATATAGAATTGGATCCAGTTGACTCTGATTTGATTTGACCAAAATCCACGATCCGATCGACTCCTCAAACAAAGTACAAGCCTACATTGCCTTAGGGATGGATGGTGCATCTTCAATTCATCTCTCAAAGTTCTTTTCTCTCCCTGCTTTCTTAGTAAGTTTCTTCGTCGTCTCTTGCATGGTGCACAACTACTATCCCTCTCATAGTTTTAGACATTGCCTCTCATGTATGATATTTGTCCGACACCCCTCGTTGGTGTCTCCCACTAAGTTACCGCATGAGGGCAGTGTGTGTGTCTATCTCTCTCTCACAAAATAATAAAGTATTGATTTTCTTACATATTTATACATAATACACCCATTGATTTAATTAATGGTATCAACATTGGTGTCACTTGTTCGCAATAGCAATACCTATACGTATTTAAAACATCATCCTTAAAATAAAAAATGGATGTTCATGGCAGTTGATCTGTATCGATTATGTATTAGTATCGGTCATGATCTATATTAATATGAATCTAGTACCAATACCTAAAGCCCTACATCATATACGTCGTGTATATGAAACCTTTCACCAAATAATAATAAATAATAAATGACACACGCGTGGTGTCTCCAGGATTCTCTCTTTCCCACACGAGGGGAGAGGTGGGGGGTTGTCCTTTTGTTTCTTTGGTGTGTGTTTACAATTGAAAATTTGAGGAGAGGAGCGGGTGAAGTGATGCATCAGCCGCCCACGCACGGGGTACTACTGTATACTATCTTCTTAGCCACAATTAGAAAAAATTAAAAGAAAGGAAAGGAATGATTTGTGCGGTGTGATGCCGTGTACTACTTGGAATTACTTTCTTGTTTGGTTTTCCAAATTTGGTTAATTATAAGAGAGAGAGAGAGAGAGAGAGAGAGATTAAAAGATACAGTTTTGACTATCAATCCCATCCCATGATCCCATCCCATCATGCACTGAAAGCTCAGACTTGTGATTATCTTTTTAATCAAAGTTTGCTGTTCTCTCACAATCAGTCATTACTTTTGTTTAGTTAAGAAGAGTTCCATCATGCTCCTTCCTCTTATCGTCATCTGCTACTTTGTTTGGTTTAATTACTAATTATCAATAGTTATCAATTACCCACCTCTCTCTCTCTCCATTTTGTGTCAAATCAGGGCAAGAAAAAAACAAAGGAGACTTCAGCATATTCCAAGGAAAGTTAATTACACCTCCAAAAGAAGTAAAAAAACCAAAGAAGGACAAGTTACACACTTACACGCAGTCTACTATATTGTTTTCAAAAAACCAAAAAAATCTATCAGTTGGAATTATGAACCATGTTACATGTGGCGGTTGGAGGGTATTAATTGAAAAAAAAAGGGTGTAATCTATGCACAAGGCTCCCTCCACTGCAGGGTCTGGGAATGGTCATAATGTAAGTAGACTTAACCCTATATTTCGTGAAAGAAAATTCTCTCCAACGTGCAAGTGAGCAAGTGAGTGCAGTGCGCATCAGACAGTTGGAGTTGTCCTTGAGGCACTTGTCAGACAACTTCAATCGTCCGATACACATTGCACTCATTGGCACATTGGAGAGGATCCGATCTCTTATTTCGTGATGAACCCAAATTTACACGGACCAATCAAGAGCCACCACGTGTCCTGGCCTGAAAAAGGTGAGCCGACTTGGGACCAGGGGAGAACCAGACAAGCGCAAACCAAGGAGGGACTCGACGAAGACCACCCATAGGAGCGGATCGAAGACCACCCACAAAAGTGGATCAAAGACCACCCATAGGAGCGGATCGAAGCCCCAGGAGTGGACTCTCCCTCAGGCGTGAACTACCCCATGGGTGCGGACTCCCCCAGAATGCGAACCTCGAGAACAGATCAGCCTCCCCAGACCTTGATCTAAAAGCAAGGTATCACCGCCGCCATCAACAAGACATACACCAACACGAGGATTCTAGGCCACCGCCTACCAGTCCTGTAGTCTCAACGGACTCAAACACCGAGGACCTTATCTGCCATGTAGATGAGTCTATCCATTAAGAACACTAACCCTATTGGGACACTACATCCCACGGGAAGACAACCAATCAAGGAGGAACCCTGCTACCTAGGAACTCTATCAACTACGAAGGCCACTCTACATCAACTGGGACTCTCCACACCATCACATTCCACTATAAAAGGGAATGTACTCTACCCCATCTAGGATCAGCTTGAATGCTATTCATTCATCTGTTTACTCAGGAGATTTAACTTTGGCATCGGAGTCCTAGGCTGGAACCACACCGGTTCTCCTTTGTCACCCTGGTCCTTTTGTAGATTATGGCACTCGAAGGGACCCTTGAACGATTTCTTGACGCAACACTTCGCAAAGAGGCTATTTCTTGAAGTGGAGGGCATTAATGCTAAATAAAATTGGGATCCATAGAGAGCCCATGCAAAGACATTATCAATATAGATACAATTTTTTATTTCATTAGGGTAGGTGGTACTTTTACGTGCTCTTCAGTTTGGGTGCACAGGAGCCACGCCACATGTAAGCATTCTTTTTCCCTATATTAAGGGTGTCAAAACCAAACCAGAACCGAATACCAAACCTAAAATTGAGCTATATTAACTAAATCAACCCGAATTGAATAAATTCGGTTTAATTTCGATTTTGATATATGAGTATTTAATTTGGTTCGATTTGATTATGATTTTAGTTAAAAAATTACCAATTCGAACCGAAATTGAACTGAATAACCCACTTAAATCCAAAACCCTATATGGCCTCTCATATTTCCCCTTTATTATTTTATGGTTTTACATTTTACTTGTACTTCGAATCTTCAACGGTTTTACTTTTACAACTTTGCGCTGGTAGGGTCAAAGTGCGAAGGGAGAACGTCATTGTGTGATTTGCATGTGCTACAGAGTTGTTTTGTCTCACTCGGTCACTCCTTCAACAGTTCAAGACTCCAACTCCTGCCCAATTCGATCGTCCCGTTCTGCTAAGCTGTGCCGCAAAGTGCAAAACTGTACTCAAATCACTACAAAGGTACGTTCTGTATTCTCTAGCATTCTCAGCTTTCTCTCCGTTTCTCTGCTTGCCTTCTTCTTCTTCTTCATCATCTGTTCTTCTTGCCTGCAACCTCCATCTAATCACAATAAACCCAGTGGAGCCGTATTGTAGAACCAAATTAGAACCGTAACCAAACCTAATCGAGCAAGTTTGGATTCAGTTTCAGATCACACCATCAATCCATGGAACTGAACCGAATGATCGAAACAAAACTGATTGACATCCTTACCCTAAATAAATATAGTCCATCACTATGAATAGACTAAATAATTTGTCTACTAGATGTCTAGAATAGAGTAACTGGAGAAGTACCTCCCCCTTTAAGGGTTTAATATACTTTTTGGTAAGATTGAGAATTTAATATATTAGTCAACCATTTCATCAATAGAATGTATATGCTATTGTGCCTGCCTTGGGGAGGAAGGAGGGAGAGAGGGGTGCCTTTTTTCTGACACAAGTATGTAAATTAGGAGAATCAAACCCTTGATCTCTTGGGGGCATGCATTTCAACTGGCAAGCCACCAATCAATTGACCAAACGGTTGTTTGCTAGAATATATTGACTACGACTGCAACAGGGTTGGGTTGGGCCGGGCTTTTTAAAATCCCAACCCAACCTTGAGTCACCTTAGCTAGGCCCAGTCTTGACCCGACCCTGACTCAGGGTTTGGAAAATTCAACCCTAAACTGCCCTCAGAGTCGAGCCTAGCTGACCCTAATCATGGAGTGGGGGAAGGGAGAGATGCATGGACAAGACTGAGTTGGGTTGGGTTGGGTTGGAGAGAAAAATATTGATTTTACATAAAATAATACTATAATAAAATATATTATCACTTATTATCTTCATACATAAAATATTATTTAACAAAATATATGTGACATTTAAAATTTATAATATATACAGTATATCAATATATATCTTATAGTATAACTTAAAATAGGGTCGGGCGGGATCGGGCCGAACTCATCCTGAGATCTCAACCCTGGCCCAACCCAACCTTGATTCAGGGCCAGAAATTTTCAGCTTGATCTGTCGTCAAAACTAGGTGTCTCAGCCCAAGTCTTGTTCAAGCTACTTGACGAATCCGGATCTACTCCCCACTTGGGAATGATGGGGACAGATCTAAACCCTCCGTGGAGCATGGGTCCCACAACCTATGGAAGGTTGGGATCTGTCCCCACTGCTCCCCATGTGGGTAGGCGGGGTAGCTGATCCCAACTCATTATTGACTACATGAGAAACTTTTCCCTTAATTTGGAAACGCATTTTTCCATTACTATTAATTTGGAGATGCCTTTAGAAAAAGAGTCGAAGAAAGTGGTGAGTTTGGGTCCACTTTAAGGTAACTTTTATCTGCATGGACATCAACACGTGTCACCCATATGATAGCTGCATGGTCCACACTTGGACTTAGCCCTCCTCCATGGAAGTTGACCGGTGAGTCCGTGAGTGACGCGTAGATGAAGGATGGAGATTGGAGTGTGGACCACCACCGCCTACCCTTACCGAAGCTGCTCCCACACGTTTCAAAGTTTGGAATTTTTGAACTAACAAATTACTAAATTACCCCTCTCCCCCTACTTGATGGGATAGTCCTCGGTACTTCCTTTTCCCATCAACTAATATAATATACTGTTAATCAAGGATCAAGAGTTTATCTACTCTGACAAGTCGCATTGATCCAAGGGCTGAAGGATTGCAGATGTACGAAGTAGATCATGTGGTGTATGCATGAGATGAACACCTCGATTCTGTGTTACTTTACTTGATTGGTGTGTTGGGGTTTGTGTCGTCTCACTGTCTTTTCCCTCGTTTTCCGTTGAAACAGTATTACAGACTTACAGTAGTGGTGAGGGAGAGAGAATGTGCGCCAGCTGCCTGCGCAGGAGTTGTTGAGATTCCTTTCTATGCGACCAGGGAGGTCTGACGTGACAGATCCATACTGTCCCAGTTGCTTAAGAAAGCTCATATACGTATTAGTGTTGAACCGGTTCTGTTGGGTTGAACCGGTTGTGGTTGGACTGGGCCAAGTCAAAGCCAGTCCTGATAAGGGAAGATTGGGTTTTGGTTTAATTTTGGTGTTATTTTATTGGCCTTTAATTGGTTTGATATCGAGTTTGGTTTGGTTCGTTCTTTATTTATCAGGTATATTAATAAACATTGATGGGAAAAACATGGTTTTTCAGGTTTTCGGGTTTGTATAATTTTTCTATTGGGTTTTATTTATTAATTTTTGATCGGTTAATTTGGTCGGTTCCTTATGGCTTGGTTACCCAAACTGAAGCCGGCCTGACAAGGAATTGGGTTCAATTTGGTTTTGAATTGTTTGATTGGGTTTTTGGGCAAACAACCGCCAGCTCAGTTAGTTGGAGGCATTGCAAGTTGAGTGCATGTCCCCCAGGAGGTCAAGGGATTGACTCTCCTGGATTGCATAGCGTGCCAAAAAGGCACCCCTCTCTCCCCCCCCTTAGTTGTAAATTGTGGGCTTGTCTTAGCCTTTCCCTCCAGTTTGTAGCTGGCCTACGGACACTCCCCCAACTCTGTGCAAGAAGAAATGGTTTACATAGAAAACAAATCATGAAATGGACGATTCAGATTTGTTTTGTGACCTTCATAAACAATACAAACACTTGCGACACCAATAACTACCACACTCAAAGACTTATTTGTAAGGATAAATTTATAAAGGGTGCTTCTTATGGTCACCAAATTGGTGAAATGAGAAGTTGCAATCTTCTTTTGATTTCACATTGTCTTATTTCCAAAAGTTATTTAAAGTAGGGGTTAAAAAGGATTTTCAAATTAATTGGAAAGTGACTTATCTTTATGTGACTATGTCATTATCAAAATCTATCATTGTTTAACATATTTTTCTAGTATACACATGTCAAAAGACAAGATTTACCTTCATTGAAAATAAAATTGTTATAATAAATTGACAAAAAAGTAAAATTACAATTTTTTTTTACCAACCTTGGTTAAACAAGCTATCCCCTTCCCAATTGCAATACAACAACAACAACAAATTCAGCTTTATCCCAACTTAATATGGTCAGCTACGTGCATCCAAATAAAACAAGTAGGCAAAACTGTGATTTAAACAAAAAGGGACTGAAGAGATGAGAAAAGATGGATGGGGGATGAGATGAGAAATGCAAAATGGAAAATAACAAATGAATGATAAGAAATAAAAAGAAAAAAATAACATACTAACAAATTAAACCTACTTAAAAGTCTATTATACTCATAATTATAACCATGTATAATATTGATTAGTGATTAGTGCATACATAGTTAACTTTGAGCTTCAACAATTTTCACCACATCACCAATAAGAGTTAACCCTCCATAATTATTATACTCATAATTATAACCATGTATAATATTGATTACTGATTAGTGGATACTTAGTTAACTTTGAGTTTCAATACTTTTCACCACATAACCAAATAAGAGGTCACTCTCCAATAGATTTCTTGGAGAGGGTTTCCATGATGGTGTAGGGAGGAATTTGTACATCACACCAATGGTAGTGCAGAAAATGGTATCATCCACATGGAACTCACATGGATTGACATAGGGGAGAGAGAGAGAGAGCCCCACAACTCATTTTTTGAGAGGGGATATTATGAAATCTACACTCCAATCGGTATATTGACATTTTACATGCCAATCCAATGAGAGGGAAAGGGAAAAAAAAATCCCCTTTAATGCCTTATTCTTGTGGTGCCTTACAGTTCGTATATGAGAGTTCGACACGTGGAAGTTGCGATATTCAACGGTTCCAAGCTCGAGAAGAAAGAAAAACAAAAATGGTTCAATTGAGCTTGCACTGTTGTATGAACATCTTCCACATGTCGAGCTCTCAGACCCGAACTGCAAGGCACTGCAAGATGAAGAAATTGCAAAGGAGGAAAGAGGGAGTGTATATCGATGGATGTCGGCTCATCATATAAGAGGATCTACATAATTTTTGAGAAAAAAGAAGAAGAATGTATTAATGATTGTGAAAAGACGTGTACTGAATTGTGTTGTCATCTTTTTCCCTATTTCATAATCATAATTGTCAAATCTACACCAAATTACATCCTAATGGAATATGTAGAGTCTATCACTTGTCAAATGATTAATATATTATTATTAAATTATGAAACAAATTAACTCATTAGGGAGTTGCTAGTTATACTTCCTATTAATAAATAAATGATGGCTTTGATTTATTGTAGTTGGTTGATAGCAATATTTGTTTATGCCTTTAGTATTATTTACTTTTAAAATTTTAAATAACTATTTAAATCTGAAAAAGGAAATTGATGTGTCAATTCAAATTCAAAAAGGTAGATGGTTTCCATCAAACTAAAATAGTGGTGGGTGTGTATTTGATTGACAGAAACCGATATATGCTTAAGTGCACATTTTGCCTCTAATAATGTTGAGAGAGAGAGAGAGAGAGAGAGAAATCACATCATTGCAAGTCTAGATCAACCCCAAGAGGGGTCTTATGTTTTCATACATAATTAGTTTATTTAAATAAAAAACAAAAAATTTTCAATATTTCATTTTAGGGCAAGAGATCGTTGGATCGCAGGACCATTGCACCAGCAAAGACCAATGAGAATATAAATAAAAGCATCAATATGGATGATATTTTTTAATTCACAGAAATGATTTTAAAACCAAACTGTTGAAGGCGAAAGATATGATCTTTTAAGTAACATGTCATATTTCATAGCAATGACATCTTTTGTTTTCTATCACCCCAAATAAAAAAAACATCTTTTTCAAATACTCTTAAGGGAAAATTACTTGTACACCCCTTTATGATGGGTCGATTGCTTGATAATCTCAACTTTTCAAATAACTATTTGAATACCCCTTGCATTTTAAGATTTCTTACTAGTAGCCTCCGTCTGTTAGTCAGTCACCGTTTAGTGATGATGTCATGGGTTAGAAAAATCTTAAATATCCAAACTACCCTTTAAGGGTACTGAAATGACCCTTCTTCTTTAGTTCTTCTCCTTCGTCTTCCTGCAACCCCACCACCCCTACCCTCTACTACAACCCCACCTTACGGTCAAGTTCCGACATTCTTGAACCCTTTTCTACTATCTTTAAATACCCTTTTGTTTTCCTCCATTGGAATCAATCAACCCTGAAATTGCACTTGCACATACAGAAACAAAAAAAAAAAAACCCCCATCGTTTCTACCTTGAAATCGGGCCATAGTACAGGGGTGTACAAGTAATTTTCTCTATTTTTAATCATTTAAAAAAAATTAATTAATCAACTTAATTTATATTGCCAAATGGCCACTTAATTAGAGGCGATAAAACCATGGATCAACTTATGCTAATGAAAATATATTTTGTATTATAAGTTAAATCTTCACCTAAAAATCATGGACTTTGAATTCTAAGGAAGCATGGTAAAGTCAATGTGCTTCACTTGTGGGAACTGAACCCTACATCTAAGAGTGTATATAAGAGAGAATGAAGTATTGGAATTTCTTATGACAATTGGAATTCATATGGCAATTTATGTTAAGGGCAAACTTTCTCCTAACGTGCGCCCTCTCACCAAAAAAAAAGGTCTCACATGTTTTTTTTTGGTTTTTCGGTTTCAATTATTTTAAAAATATGGGCTCCACATGAATCAAGCTTTTTTTCAGAACAGCAATTGGTGTGATGTGTAGATTCCTTTCGATTGCTAGTAGCGGGAGTAACCCTCCCTTAAATTAAACAAAGAAAAATATTTTTTCCAGATGGCCTGTCTGAAAAGGGATCTCTCGAAAAGCCCGCCTTGTTTGTACCACATGGAGGGGTGAAATGACATTTCTAATTGTTAGATATTTGGAAAATGGGAAACAGTTTTCTGTCCGAGAGTGTGGCCTACGTTAGCACTCCCATTGTCTATCTCTCTCATCCTCAAAACAAGGGGAGTAAATGTGTCTTTTCATATGGGCAGGAGAGAGACAACCTCATGGGAGTGCTGGCATAGGCCACATTCCCTTGGAAAATAGTCTAGTTTGGCATATGTCAAATTCCATCCTCAATTTCAATCAATTACTCTCCTGTGTATGTCCATATACTTTCTGGTAGTCCATACACCCTTTTTGTAGTTACAATTTTTTTGATGCCTTATTTTGTCACATGGCAAACTCCGCTTAGGTTTAAAGTTGATATTGTTAACAAATGACCTTATTAGGTTCTTCCTGTGTGTGAAATTTGGGTCCCATCCTAATTGCGACATGGCAAATATTTAGGTCAGCTAGAAGACCTCTTCTAAGTGGGCTACCTAGAAGACCTTCATCCTTGTTCAAAGGTAATCCTAAATTGCCATTAGTTATATTTTACAATTCATACATTTTTGTATGGACAAAGCTTTCCTCCACCCGTAAAGGATGGTTCACGCACCATCCTAGGGCTCACAAACCCCGCCTAAGGTTGTAGTATGTTCCAAAATACCCTCTCGATATCCATTCCACCCTCTACCACCCCTCGGTGAATGGGATCCCATCCACCATGGATGGAGGGAAACTCGATCCTTTTTTTATTATCAAAAAATTTTCCTAGCTATTAAGACTTAAAAAATAGTATAAATGCAATGATAATTACCATAAAACATTGAAATATTAACAAAAACTCATGGAAAACTAATAGAATTCACAGAATTTTTTGGTGAACATTTTGCAAGCTCTAACAAAAACCGATCAAATAAGTTAGGAGAAATGCTTTTCATCATCCATGATAAAGAGAGAATCTCTTCATCCAAGGAAATATGACCTTATGATTGGACACTTGAATAGTAAATTTCATCATTAAACTCTTATGTTTTATCCTAACTGATTGGAACTACCCTTTCTGTGACGAATTAAGAGATTCTCACTTCACAATAGACAAAGAAAAACTCCATCCAATAAAATTATTTAAGTCTTGAAAACTAGCTATCATTATATCAAATCAAACATGGGAGATTGGAAATTAGGCGAATCCTATGTATTTATTTTCCACAAAATTTGACTTCAATCTATCAATCCTCCATGAAACTTGTAGTTTTTGTTTCTTCCATTGGATATAGGATGGAGACGTAGAAACTACCCTTCTTCAGTCTAATCGAAGAGTCAAATATGGTGACTCAAGAGATTCTCTCTTCATCATATCTCAATCAAATTAAGTTACATATATAAGTCTTAGAAAATAATTGTCATGATATCAAATCAAACATGGTAGATTAGAAATTAGCCGAATCCTATGCAAATTACTTTCGAACAAAGTTTTCCTCCACCCATATAGAATGATTCACCGACCATTCTAGGGTTCATAAACCCCTATCATGCTTTGGTATTTTAACAAAACACCGTCGTGGCGCCCTCTCTAGTCCATCCAACACCCGCGACTCAGTCCTTTATTTTCTACAAAAGTTGATTGAATTGAATCTATCAATACTCCAAGAAACTTGTAGGTTAGGTTATGTTTACCCAATACATATTGGATTCAGGATGGAAATGTCAAAACTACCCCTCCTCAATCTTATCAAAGAATCAAATATGATGACTTAAGAGATTCTCTCTTCACCTTATCTCGATCAAATAAGTTATCTAAGTCTTGAAAAAAAAAAAAATAAGGAGAATGTTTTCTGTGCCGGTGGCACAGGTTGTGCCCAGACACATGGGGGTGGGCGAAATGACCACCCTACCCCCCTGAATGGCAAGCCCATGTGTTTGGGCGCAGCCTGTGTCCCCGACACAGAGAACATTCTCCAAAAAAAAAATTTGCTGTCATTATATCATATCAAACATGGGAGGTTGGAAATTAAAAGAATCCTATGTAATTATTTTCCACAAAATTTGACAATCGATTCTATCAATAATACTCCATGAAATTTGTAGGTTATATTTGTCCAATGTAGAGTGGATATATATATATAGGACGGAGATGTTGATTACCAACTTAACTAATTCATGCTCCCCATGTCAAAAAAGGGATTAGGAATATTTTGACGATGGCTTCTTATGTATATCCACTAGTGTTCCCTAATACACTTTATTAGTTTGAAACTTCTCTTTTTGCCTTCCTTTTTCAAAGAAAACCAAACGCATAGAGTCTTAAAAGGAATGGTTGATAGAAATATATTTGAGCTAATCCTTTTAGTTTTGCACATGACATTAATGGACATGCGAGAACTGAAAAAGAAACACCAATGGGCTTGAAGTGGCATCCATGTTCAGCTCAATAGGGAGGAGGGGGGGGGGCAATGACCACCCTACACCTGTCCGAACACTCTGTACGGGTGGGGTCATCCCCTTATTAAAGGCACTGGGAGAACTGGGCCGAGCAGGGGAACTGGAGGTGATAATTTTCCTTAAGATACTCCTATCAGATTTTTTTTGGAGAAAATGTGTGTGTGTGTGTGTGTGGGGGGGGGGGGGGGTTGGAAAAGACCCCCCGCTCCCATGAAAGGCGAAAATCCTGCCCCTCAAGATGCCAACGTTCGTGCACGTGACCCTTACGCTTTCCCCAAAGAAGTGCTCCCCCTTTCTTTTTCACATTTTATCCTTATATGTACCATTTCAAGGATGGGTATCGGTATCAGAGCCGGCTAATACGATAATACCAAACCAATACCAAAAACATGCATGGGTAGGGTTTATCATTTTAGAGGGAACAGGGTTTTCTTGGTTTTGATTTTTTTGATGGATAAGAGAAAATACTATTAGCAAAAAGATGAAAGAACATCATTGTCAACAAGAGCCTTAATGCGATAAGTTCTAGTCTTCACCGCTAACTAATGAGCTATTGAAACCATTTCCCTATCCTTACCCAAAAAAAAAAGGGGGAAACCATTTCCTTACTCTGTTTAACAACTGAGACTGAAACAAACTGATTACAAGTTTTGACACGCACTCCAACCGGTAAATCACCAATCAATCGACCGACTAAACAATTGTTTGCAACATACAATTTCAATCTATTAAATTTCAACCTCATCAGAACTACCATGTGACCCTCAAAAAAAAATTTTTGAAAAAAAAAAAATCTCATATCTCTCCCCCTTTTGTGAATTTGAAAAACTTTTTATGCATAGTCTGCTTATTTTTTTACTATTTTACCACAAAACCTTCGGGGCACACATGTCGTGTTGTCATTGGTGATGGACTTATTCATCGTTCAGTCCACATCCAATGCTGGACCACCACCAGATACAATTATAGGAATTGAAGGATCCAATGAGAAGGAAATGGGAAGTGGACATATCAACTATATAAATTGGCATCAATTAATCCAAATTGAAGATTTAAAGTACGTGATGACATGGATGGAAAGCTTAATTAAGATTTAAAAAAAGCCCATGGGAGGGCCCAATTTTCTTATGATCAAATAAATGGGCTTTTCATTATATGTAGATTAGGTAGCTCATTAGGTAGTTTACTTTTCTAGAGAAAGAAAGAAAGAAAGAAAGAAAGAAAAGTGTGTCTTTCTCTCTTATATTGATTGGTGGGGGGAAAGAGACTTCATTTTCAAAAGGTGCTTTTCATGGAAAAAGGAACTTTTTTCATTCCTGATTCCTCCTTCCTTCCACCGGAAACGTAGAGAAAGAAAATTGATTCAAATTGGGAGATTACGTGATTCTGTGTTTAGCTTCTTCCTCTTGCCTTAGTTGTTGTTTGGTTTCTGAAATTCTGGTCAACTTTCACTGCGATGGAATCAGGGATTTAGTTATTGGTATCCCGTCAATATCAGACGATTTTGCCCCTCAAGATTTCGATAATTTTTTAAGGTTAAGAGAACTCTAACCAGTTGTGTAGCCCTGCACCAGTGCAAAATAGCCAATGAAAGTGCGTGTAGAGGCATTTATTTAGATGCGATTTTCAATTTCACTAGGGGTAGACGGTTTTTTCATACACCAAGGTTGAACCACGCGACTGGTTAGCTTTCTTCCCTCCCCTCCTTGTGAAATAAAAAAAAATCCTTGTTCATATTGATGCCTTCGTGTGCGCTGCTCTCATTGTCCCAACTCTAGGCAACGATCTCTTGCCCTTTTAATTATTTTGCCATCTCTGACTGTTGTACCACTGATCTGGTGTTGGCCGTGACTGATACCAATACAGATTGACCATGCGGATTCCTAAATCCATGGATTGTAGCATAGTTTCAAGAATCAAAATCATTCGGCTGAGGTCAATCCTAATTCTTATCGTTTTGAAGCATCCGATTCTCATAGTTTTTAGGGTTTAGGCTAATTCTAACCGATTCTCGATCAATTCTGATTGAATCGAAACCGATTAGACCCGATCTGGATCCCGATTCCAAATTTAATAAAATTAAATAGAATAAAAAAAAGTGATGAAAATCAAATCTTGAAAATTTGGAAAAGCAAACAATCATAAAAATCCTAATTATTAGCTTTGTGATGAAATAACATGTTTCATTTATCACATAATAGTATTATGTGGTACCTGGATAGGATAAGATGGGGTCAGTGCAGTTGATGTTGGGTAAGGGTTAGGTTTTTTCTACTTCTAGGTATAAGTGCCTAATCATGGAGGAGGGTTTTAATGGGCTGGGCTTGCCTTTTTAGACTTTTAAATACTGGCCTGCTGTTTGTGGGCCCACTTTCAATGATAGATTCATTTGAATTTTTTTATTTTTTTTTGGACTAAACTGTATGGATTTCTGTCCAGATTATATTTGGAATGATATGATGAGTTAAGTGAAGATTAATGCCTTGTAGATTAGGTATTTTGGTTAGGACAGTTAGGGTTTCAAGAAGGGTTCTTATGGTCTATGGCCAACCTCTTCTGACTTCTGAGAGCCATAGAAGCCACCAACCAGGATTTACCATAGCCATGTTTTTTTCATTGTAAAATTTTCTTTGCAAATAATATATATTTTACTTATTTTTAAAAAAAATATTTTATGATAATATGAACAATGGAAAATTCCTATTTTACATGATTTTTTTTTTCTTCAATTTTTCATCATTTTACTTTAAAATAAATAAAGCAATATAGCACAATATAGGGACATTGATATTTTGGACCTTTCTTTAATTAGTTGAGAACCTAGAAAAGGGGTTTGCTGCTAGATTGTGTGGCTCCACTGCCTAGGTGGATGATAGTGGGAGCAAGTGCACGGGCATCCAAGGGGAGGGGCAGGGTGATCATTTTACTTTTTCATGTGAAAGCATGGATTTAGTACATGGTATTGGATCGGGTATTGACTATCCTGAAACAGACACGATACTGATTAGATTGACATAGATCAACCCGTATCAAACAGTTTTACCCCAGTTTTTCAAAAGATCCAAATTTTTTTTTTTTACAATTTTACCCTTAATTCTTACTGTTTCACCAATACATCATTGGCCAAGTATCGAGATCATCCTGTGTCGATACTGATATGGTCGCCCGGTATAACTGATCGGATCACGATACCTCAAACCATGTGTGAAAAGACACAAGAGGACGCTACGGAGCAATGTTCTTTCTCTCTAAATTATATCGAGGTTTTCAAATTCACAAGAAATATAGATATCAAAATGTTAACCAATATTGTGCCATGAGAACAAGATTTAATAGCAAGGAGAAGCATTTATTGATGCTAGTCAAAGTTTGAATATATATGATTCTATATTATAAAACTAGATTAGCTATAGATAAATGGCATACTTTAGTGAAGTTAGAATACATCTCTCATTCTTTTTCATGTACACTTTTTCATATACAATAGAAGAGAACATGCCTTCTACCCAAAAAAAAAAAAAGAAGAGAGCATGTCACTCATAAAGAAAATTTTCATTAGTGAAACATTCTTGGACGGTCTCAACATATGAATCATTAATAATTTATAAGGAAAAAGAACGCTGCTTGATCGTGTCCCCTACATCCAGACACCTAGGGTGGTAAAATAACCATCCTGCCCCCATATTAGATGCCTAGGTGCACTTTTCCATTGGCCCTTGGTGCAGGAGCCACGCAATCAAGCAATGTTCTCTCTAATTAATAATATGAATAGAGACCAAAGAAACTATATATTGGCTCCCAATCAGGGTTTCAAGAAGGGGGATCAGATTGGAATTGGTCTAGGTTGATCCCAATCCCAACTGATTCGACTCGTGAGATTATTGTACGGAAATTAGGGTTAGGACATTAAGACAATAATTCTCAAGCTGACAGACCGATCAATGCTAGGTTTGATCCAAATTCCAATTCCTAAGGGTTTCAAAAGTTTGCCTGAATTGAACTAATCAGTTGAAGCTCGAGACTGGTCTGACTGATTACAAAATGGATTGAACTGAAGCAATGACCAAATAATAATCAAAGTGTTTCTAGTGCAAGGTATCGGCCCGACAGTCACCTAAACATGATTGACCAATTACTAAATGTGTCAAACTCAAGCACCGATCAATTAATAATCGGGTGTTTTAGGGGATCTTTATCGTCTCCATTTATCTGTCCCTCCATTTTCTTCAATTCCTCTCATAGGGAGGCGGAAATGACCACCCTATCCCCTGCCCGAACACACTGCCTGAGTGGGGTCCACTCCCCCCTATTAGAGGAATTGAAAGAAATGGAGGGACAGATAATTGAAGACGATACTTTTTCATGTTTCAAGTACAAGGTAGTGGCCTGACAATCACCGGATTAGGACCGACTGAATACTGTGATCGATCGATAACCAACCGTTTATAGGCTTATAGCACGATTATCCCGTATACTATGAGGGATAAGAAGGCCATAAAGCTGTATTTACTATTTATGCGTTCCAGTTGCCTAAACTTTAGGTTATATGAAGAAGCTACCCAAATTAGGCGTGTATAAAGGAAAGGTAGCGGTCCAAAGTCCAATGTTGTCAGTACTCAGGAATCAGGATACGGATCGTTTGTCTTTGGTGATCCAGAAGTGATGATGATATTGATGATCATGAATTTGCTTGGTCCATGCGTTTTCATTATATATCTTTAGAATCATTGAAAAAGAACACCAAGAAATCTAAAACTGATTGGAGCGAACCAAAACTTTGATGAAAACAATCAAAACTTACAGAGGCATTTATTCATACACTTGGTAGGGGACCATATTCACTTCCAATTTCTCAGTTTGCACGAGGTCCATAGGACCATAATCCAGTAAAGCTCGATCTGATGATCCTCTTTCATATTCTATCTTGTTATCCAATTCAGAGAGCTCCATTTGTGGAGTGAGGCCTTTTCAGATTGAGATGAGTTTTAAAGAATGTATATACATATGGAAAATCGAAACCAAACTGACAACAACCCGATAATAGACTGATAAGAACCAGTTAAGACAACTTGTTTAAAGAGTGAAAGAGACCGAAACGGAACTTTGGCTTAATGATCTGGTTTAGAATCACCACATGGGAGCCACTGTCTTGTATTTTCTATTTTCGTTTCGAGTGGTCAAACGACTGGTGAATGATTGTTGGGAATAATCTCACATTGGATAACTCTGAGAGACACATTAAATCTCATTATATACTAGTTGGGCTTGGGCCTCTTCACTTACTAGCTTTAGATATTTTGATTTAACACTTCGACATTGTATCAAAACCATCACTTGATCCTCTTCCTTTTCCTAAGAGATGATCCTATCAAGGGTGTTAAACGGTTTGATTTGGTTTGATACAAGTTTTTGTTAGGTGAAATCAAAATCGGATCATTTAATAAACGGTTTCACATGTTGAAACCGAAACCATATATAAACGGTTTTGATTTAATCGATTTTAAACGATTTTATAAAGTTTTTTTTAAAACTTTTTTTATTCAAACGGCTATTTTCCATTATACGTCTTTTAGTTTTTTATTTTTGAAATTTAAGTATGAATTTCTTATATGTTTTCTTTAAATAATTGTTTATTTGTACCATTATATATTGACTAATTATTTATTGTTATCATTAATGCTTAATTATTGCCATTGCATCGTACTACTAATTATTGTTTCGATTTAAACCGTTTAACTAAGCAGTCTCAATTTTAAAATCAAAATCGAATCATTTATTAAATGATTTCATGGTTTTGGTTTGATTTTTTTGATACCCTTAGGTCCTATATCAGTGTTTTAAAACACGGAATTGGGAACAAAATCCATCAGTGCCGATTCCATTGTCCATATTGGAACAGTCGGAAACGGTCTCCAAAAACCTAGAATCAGCCCTCAAATCCTAAAACAAGGAATTTCTAGGGTTTTTGAATATGAATCGGCTGAATCGAATTGGTCATGGCCGATCCAGATCCAAATCGATGGATTCACCTATTTGATTCTTGAAAACCTGGATCCAATCAACTTCTGCTTCTTCTTACTAATCTTCTTCAGTAAGAGGAATAATTTTACTGATGAACTTGTTTGTAATGTATTTGACAACTCTGGCTCTCGTCCACCTTCAATTCTGCACATGCTGCCAAATTGCTATCCCTCAGCTTGCTCTGATCTTACCTTTTTCAATAGTGCAGACTCTTGGACATGCTCAATTACTAACAATGGTGGATTTTCGACTAAGAAAACAGCTCATTTGTTTATTCCATTAAATTCTAAGCATTCTTCTTGATGGCGTTTCCTTTGGAAGCTTCCTTTACACTCTACATTTAAATTATTCATTTGGTGTGTTTTAAATGCAGGCTTACCTAATAAAGCGATAATCTCAAAATGGGCCCAGATTGATTCCCGTTGTGTGTTATGTGGATCTAATAATAAATCCATTTGAGATCTCTTCATATCATGTGACTGGACTAAGCACCTTTGGGTGGCAGGCCCACTGGGCCTGAGAACAGAGCATCTTTCCTACCCCTCTTTGATTCACCTATGTATCTCAGTATCCCTTAAACAAGAGCATATGATGCTTTCGAACAATAATATTGTACAAACTCTATCTTTGCTTGCTTAATATAGTTTTATTTTCTCATAAAAAAATAAAATCTTCTTCTTCAGGATCACCTGGGCCGAGCCCAATGGTAACAGTTTCAAGTTGGGTTGGGCCTATTGCCTACCTCAGCCCAACCCAACTTATTAGGCTGGGCCGCTAGGGTTAGCTTCAGGCTCCCGCTCTGGTTTATCATATCAACCACCCTTGGATGACGCTTTAACTGAGCAGAAGAACTTCGCAGAATCATGTAAGCTTGAAGCAGTGATGATTCAATGAGAATGATAGCTGATGAGATGACAATGGTTGTGGCGTCAGCTGAATTACCATCTTCTCTTTAACCCTTCCAGTGTTATCCAATTCGTCGCAGATCAATGGTGAAACCACAAGAGGTTTCTTTTTCGTCCTAACTTCTTCTCCTTCATTTCCTGTTCCCGAGCTTAGGAAATTACTGATTTTCCTCTCAATTTTTAATGTAATTGGTTTTTTTTTTCTTGATTTTATCCCTTCCAGCCTTTCCCTCTCTTCCCCCCTTCTATTGTTTTCCTTTCCCGTTTCATATAGCTGAGATCACATTTTCATGTATTCAGTGTTCTTAGGAAGCTCATTCACCAATCTTCATAACTGAAAGATGAAGATTTATGCATTCCATTGCTAATGAACCCAGTTACCAATAATGACAACACTGGGCATGAGCCATAACAAAATTTGCGCAGCAAGGTGGCTTCATACCTGGGTTGTTGCTGGTAAGGAAGATTGTGCCAAATGCTAATCTGGGCTTAATCTATTGATAAGATTAACTTTGGTTGTCAGGTTTCCTAGGGTTAGTACGAGATTTGTTCCCCGATCAAATGTCAAAAAAGTATATGGTTCTGTGGAAAACACTCTTTATGTCTTTTCTTTATCTCTCCACTTTCGCTTCTCTTTTGCCAACAAAACAGAGCTGAAGGCTTTATCTTGCAGTTTAATGGAATGGAGTAGCTAAGTTAAGGTTCCTGACATCTTGATTGATGATGGTTGTTGTGCTCATAAATTCCTTTTCTGCCGATGAGGATAACTTTAGGCATGAGCCTCAACAACATATGCGCACCAAGGTATATATACATACCTGGGTTGTTGGTGGTGAGGAAGAATGTGCCAAAATGCTAATCTGAGGCTTATGTATCAGTTTATCTATATAGTAGCAAGTTTTCATTTTTTAGCTATGAATTTTGCTGAAGGCTTATTTATTCTAAACATGGTTTGTTTTTGATGATGGAAGAATGCTCTTATTTGTTAATGCTTTTGATACTATTGTTTATACTCGATGTTACTTCCTTACCTGAACTTGGTTCTCCTATGTGATATTCCTGTTGGATCATTGTCAGATTTGAGATTTGTGACTGAAGTTTGTGCAAAGGTAGACAATTTTTCTACATAATGAAACATTTGATCTTAGATATTATTGATATTTGACCCAAGTTTAATTCTCCACTACCATGTTAAGTATTGGAGATGTGAAAACCTTGAAAGGACAAAATTAATAGCTTTAAAAGGTGTCATGTAGGCGAATTGGGTGATTGTTGAGAAAGGAGGTTTTAGAGTGGAAACAGAACTTTATGTCATGCTTAGTAAGTCTTGGCTCCAAGTTCAACTAGAGAGTTTATGTCACCCAAGTCTACTTGCTTTTGGTTAGCAATCTTTGTTACTTATGGGCTGTGATGCTGTGGCAGATCTTCAGCGTCTGGATCCTGATCGGGGCAGGGTGGGTCCTAATACCAGCTCGCTGGTCAGCTATATCTCTTCATTTGATGGATGACTAACGGTTAATAAGCCCTCAGGCTCACCTAGGGATGTTAATTTATGAGTTTTGGTTCCCTTTTATTTGCAGCTGTGGGTTGGCTGCCTTTGGTGAGGTCCTTAGATCTCCTCTTTAGTTAGTGCTGATAAAGAGCATAAGCTGTTGGTAAGAACTCAGGTTGTAGGTGACTTTGATGTACTCCAATATGGTGAGCTGATAATTTTAACAAAGTTCCAATCACCCTTGTTCATTATGTCTCTTTTCTCCCATTCAGGTTCCACCTGGTAAAGATGGTGAGAGTGGGGAGATTCCGCCTCTTCAACACTAGGCTGAGTATGTGGCACCAGGTGGGAGTACTCCACCTCAACAGCACTATATGGACGGTGTAGCATCCGGTGGGAGTGCTCCACCTCAGCTGCCCAGAGTAGATGATACTTTGCCACCTCCACCTCCAGTGGCGGCATGGACACAACATGATATTGTAGATGCCATCAATGCTCTAGTTGGCGCCTTACGTGGGCAATCAGCTGTAGCCAGAGCTGGTCATTATGTTCCATATGCTCCGGGGACTGAGATGATGAGGGCACTCAAGCAGTTCCAAAGATTGAGACCCTCAGACTTCGAGGGAGTAGGATCTGATCCCCTATGGCCTCCAACCTGGATACGAAGGGTTGAGAGGATCTTTGAGCTGTTGGACATTACAGATGTTCGGAAGGTGGCCTGCGCCACATTCATGTTGGAAGGCGAGGCAGCCTACTGGTGGAATTCTGCCCGCCATACCGTTGAGGCTGGTCCACAACCATTGACGTGAGATCGGTTCACTGAGGCTTTTCTGGATTGGTTTTTCCCGATCAGTCTGCGACAAAGGATGGAGGTCGAGTTCCTCCAGCTGACTCAGGGTTCCCAGCCTCTAGCTGAGTACATTAGGAGGTTCGAGGAGTTGTCAATATTTGTTCCACATATGTTTGCTACTGAGGAGGGCAAGGCGCACAAGTGTGAGCAGGGCTTGAAGCCCCACATCCGTGCTACCATTTCAGCATTTCGTTTGGGCATTTACATAGAGTTACTCGAGCGAGCACGAATATTTGATGTGGGCAGTAGAGATCCTACTCACACCGAGGACAGGAGTCAAGGCAAGCGCCCTCAAGGTGCACCAGATGCCAGAGCAGCCCCTCCTCAGAAGCAGCAGAGGACCAGAGAGCAGCAACACAATACAAGGAGACTTCACAGAGGGCCATGTTTTTCTGGATCTGCTGGTTGTTATAGATGTGGAGTGGTAGGACACTGGGCGAGGAATTGCCCAGGACAGGGTGGTCAACAACAACAGGGTGGCCAGGGTGGACAGCAGCACCAGACCTGCAAGAACTACCAGCCTCACAAGGACACCATCAGGCCTACCAGGGGCGACAAGCACCCCAGAGCCAACAGATGCACCAGGTTCAACAGACCAAACAAATTTCTCAGGGAGCTCAGGGCATTGTCTTCCCGATGACTGTAGAGGATGCTGAGGCCTCAAATTCTGCAGTGACTGATACGTCTACATTGAGTTATGATTGACTCTGCATTTATTTATTGAATAATTTGAAGCATACTAGTAATTTCATTCGTGAATAGTAGAGAAAAAGTATTACTAAGGTATTGTGGTGTGTGGCAGGTATGTTAGGCATATCAGGACAACCTGCAAACACGATATTCGACTCTGGGTCTACATATTCGTTTCTCTCATATTCATTTGCAGCACGAGTCAAAGTTGCCCCTAAGCTTATGGGCTGTCAGTTGCGCATATCCACTCCATCTGGTAGTGTATTGACGGACAAAATATATGAAAGATGCCTTGTCTGTTTAGAGGGTAGAAACTTAGCGGCAGATTTAGTGCTCTTGAACATGATAGAGTTTGATGTGATACGGGGCATGGACTGGTTGGTTACCTATCATGCCAGTATCCATTGCTTTGAGAAGGAGGTAGTCTTCAGACCTAGAGATGAGGACGAGTTCACTTTTTGTGGAGTGAAGTTGGGTGCATCGCCGCTACCCTTGGTATAAGCCCTTCAGGCTATGAGATTGATTTACTAGGTGAGCCAGGGGGAAGGCCATAAGACCCCCTGAGTAGATGATCAGAGAGATTAGAGACATTCTAGAACTTGTGTTAGAGTTGTTGTAATGAATGTAAAGGTTTGGAAGAAGTTACTTTTGATGTAATTGATGAGATACTTACAGAGATGTATCAGAAAGTACAATGGGTTATATGTGATAGTTCTGATGTTACAATTATGCTATGCGAATGGAAACATTCAGTTGTTCTAAGTTGACCACGTTGATGTTTGTTGATTTTAGACCCTTCTGTTGTAGTAAGATTCTGATATAGTATTAGTTTCCGCAATTAGAGAGTAACAAAAATGGAAGACTTTTTTTTATCAGCTATCACACGGTGGCCCATGAGGGCCAGCACCCATATTTTTTACCCGGATTTGGGGCGTTACAAAAGGTCTTTTGAAGGTCTTTCAATGGACACATAATTCATCGATGATTAACCTTTGTGAGAGATGTCCTTCCTTTTTCAGGGCTATGCACAGTTTTGTTTTTGTATAGATTTCATATTCGTAGACTGCTATAATTTTTTATTTTCTTTTTTACATTATAATATTTTTTGGTTATTTTGATGGGAAAGAAATGAATACAAAAGAAAATAAAAAAAAATCAAACAAAGCAATAAAAAGAAAAGAACAGTAAAAAATGAAACATTCCTGCCAAATCTTGTAATTTTGAAAAGAAGTTGTGAGGGAAGAAAAGTTCACCATTCTTAAGATAAGTTCAAATATGGAAGAAGATTAGTCTTTTCTTTTATTCTTCATTATCAAACAAACTACTAGAATCTTTTCTTTTCTATTAATTTCTTGTCAAACATACGTGTCCTTTGCTCTCTGCTTCCACCCCCCCCTCTCTCTCAGATGTTACGAATTGGAACTTGGGACACCTGAACTTTGGAGATTAGGTAAGTGATCTCTGTTCTATTCAATGTGCTATGACTGACTCCTAGAGTGCTTTCAGCACAAATCAAATAAGCAATTCTAACATTCTTTTCTTCATTATTTTCCCGTCTGGTTCTACTGAAAAACCATATATCACACAGCCACACCTGATCTTTTCGTTGTAATCATAGTTGGATATTCCCTCTATTCCATAATTCTGCAATCCAAGAACTTAATCTTCTTAAGGTTTTCTGTCCATTGTTCAGGCTGGCACCGGTTTGTGAGTTGAAGCAGGATTCAGTGGCTTCTTTCTTTTCAGAGACACCACAAATAAACTTATGAAGGAACTCACCCATATCTTCAATGTTTTTATGAATATTTTTGCTTTATTTACAAAATGTTTTTTGCATGGATGATCGTATTAGGTGGTGGATTGAATCTTATGATTTTGAATTTTTATTATGCTTTTTTATTAATGAAACAAATGCTATTCTAACGACTGATGAAGGTTTAAAGTATCCTTCCGTATCCGCCGTTATTAATCGATATGTATCGTATCTTTAAAGTATTGATACGATATGGTGCCGATACAGCAACACCTCAGCCTTATCCCAACTACATGGGGTCGGCGATACGGTGTTGATAAGATACCTAAAAACAATTGGTTTCAATACATGTAAGAAACCTCGTCCTTTATATTTAATCAATTGAATGCACTTGTATCGTCCTACTTTGTTCTCCTTTTATAACATGATATGTTATAAAACTATATTTTGCATATATCTTAAGCATTTCCATATGTTTTTTGATGATTTCCATATGTATCTTTAGCATATCTTGCTCCTCTCTGATACAATACGATACGTCTCTTAAAATCACCCTTCCGATATGGTACCTGATACCAATACTTTAAACTTTGGGACAGATATGGTCAAGGATCTCATTATAGCTTTTGAAGTTTGACATGGACAAGGTTTATCACAGGAGTCTCTCTTACTGTAAATGTTAATGCTCATCTAGGTTTTCAGTTCATTTCGAAAGTACTTGACAGAAGTATGAAGTAGGTGTATGTTAAGTATGAGTAGCTTGCTTCCTATTATGGAAGAAAATATTGCAATTCAATTGTGTGGAAGTTGATAAAACATTATATTAGAATCTGAACATGAATTACTACAATGAGGTGAATCTATACCCTTTGTGAAATGCTGAGAGAAAATGGGGTTCACCATGTACAATTTTAAGTTCCTTTCCCTGCACCATTTCTATGCTCATGCAATATTAGACCTGCTGTATCCAGTTTACTAATGATCTAAGTTAATGTAATGAAATAATCTCTCCCCGCCCCCCCCCAAAAAAAAAAAGGGGCTAGAATGAGTTTTTGCAGGGAAACGGTAGGACTTGCATTAGTTATTCATAGAGCTGGGATTGAGGGCCTCAAGTGTTAGTTTAGTAATAAAGAGAGCATTTATGGTTCTAAACTGATGTCTATCAGCCCCTTCCACCTTCCCATCACCCCCCCCCCCCCAAAAAAAAAAAAAAGAAAGAAAAATAATAGGAAAAAAATGTGTTCAAATGACTATTCTATAGCATATAGTAGTTATTTAATATGGATTAAAATAACTATGGTCTTGGACTTCTTTGCACTTGTCTGTTCCTTTTTATCCGAATGTTGGTACTAAACTATTATCTTTCCTGCTACTCTGTTTCTTTTTCTTTTATCAAACAATGAAAAGCCTTTGAATTACAATATCTGAGAGGGCGGGCCTTGGTGCAATGGTACAGGTTGTTCCATTGTGACCAAGTGGTCACGGGTTTGAGTCTGAAAACAGCCTCTCTGTGAAAACAGGGGTAAGGCTGCATACATTATGACTTTGGTGTCAAGTCTTTCTGATTCACAGAATTTGAATACAATAGGTCGAGGAATATGTGCAAGAGTGGGGAGATGGTTTTGGAACTTTGAAGGTTTGGTGAAAAGGGCAGGTGTGCAGCAGGAGGAATAGTGGGTTTGGGGGTTAAAGAACTTGCCAGTTAAAGAAGTTGCTGGCAAGTGTTTTGTGTTGTTGACCAGTTGTTGGATCTGAAGATGGACAGAGACCAACTTGAAGGCTGGTATGGCTATATAAGGAATGAGGTCACATATTCTTTCTCTCTCTCTCTCTGTTCTCAAAGTTTTTTTTTGGATCTCAGGGCACTTAGTGTATTTGTTCACCATTGTTCTTTGTGGTGGTGTTGGTGGTCGACTTAGAGAGTTACTACCCCAGTACTCACTGTGCTGATCTTGCTGCTGCTGCTGCCGTGGTAGGAGAGCTGCTCGTAAGCTTTCTCAGCTAGGAATGGGTCCAGGAGGCCCTGAAGGACCTGGTTGGGGTCCTCCAGGACCTGGTGGTTTCTTCGGTGGGATTGGAAACTTCGTTTCTTCTTGGTGAGTGATGAGGATTTCACAGTATCTTTGTTATTGAATTAGTTAGAATGGCATACACAGGCGGCTGCTATCTTTTATATTGTTTTGTCGATAATTCAATATATAAGGGCGTACCCAGTACAGAGGCTCTCGCCACTGCTGGGTTTAGGGAGGGTCATAATGTATGCCCTCTTACCCCTACTTTCTTCCGCAGAAAGGCTGTTTCCAAACTTGAACCTGTGATGACCACTTAGTCACAATGGAGTAACCGTTACATTCGATAATTCAATATAATACTTATATTATCTTGGTGGATGATTTTGCAGTTTCAACTTCTTGTGCTGTTGCTGGCTTCTGAACGACTGCTTTGGTGGACCCCCACCTCCAGGGCCCCCTGGCCCACTCGGTCCTGGTGGGCCACCTCCCTTCTGATGCACATGATTTATGCTATGGATGTTTGTGTGTGTGTGTGTGTGGAGATTTGATCTAAGCTACTATTGTTTTCTCTTTTCTTGGTACCATCTATTTGTACGTATAATGATGGAAGCTCTTCATAGGGTCTTTCATTCTAACTATTTGTCTCAGTTACTCCTCCATTCTTATTTCATTTCAAAATTTTATTCTTGTTGCAGTTTAAATGGGACTGAAAATTCCATGCCCTCTCCTCACATGTTAAATTTCTTATCCATTATTTGGGTTTATTGAGTGGAATATCAAAAATTGAGGAATCTGGGATTTACCAAAAGGGGTGCATTGGACCATTCGACTGTAGTAACAGTGCATGGACATAGACGAGAGAGTGTTCTTTTGAGAGGGGAAAGAGGTTTGGGGGGGGGGTTTATATTGAATTTTAGTTTAATAATTTAACACTGCTATTCTACATCAGGTTTTATATATCCAATAGTCAGAATTGCTATATCACTCTTCCATGTGGCTAAAGCCTAAACGTGCTCATAGGAAAATAAACATTGAAGGTGAAAAAAACCTTTTTTCTTATAAAATATAAAATAAATTTTCAATTGAAGAATTTAATTGAAAAAAGTTGATAGTAAAATAATATGAAGAGAAGGTATGTGTGAAAAAAATATATTTATAGTTTTTGTTGAAAGTGAGTAAAATTTAGTTACAATGTTTATTGAATGTTTAAGTTGGTTTGTTGTTGATAATAATTATGGAAATTTCTATTTGTTTGTGCTTTTATTTTATTATTAGGGAGAGGGTTTCCTATGTTGCCAGCGTAGGAAGGAATCTACATGTTGCCACTTATTAGTGGTCTGAAAAAGTTATCAATCCATGTGAATCCCATACTTTCAAAATATATAAAAAATAAGAGAAAATTACTTGGACGCCCCCTGTACTATGGCCATTTTGCTTACGATTACCAACGTTTCAAACAATTACTTAACACCCTTGAAACCTGGCGGTGTTAGTTATTGTTATTGGTTGAATGGAAAAGTCCATTTTACTCTTATCACATATTCAATAGAAAATAGTGAAATTGACAGATTTACCCCCCCTTCTTCTTATAGCAAGCAAAGCATCTAATTAATGGCTTTTAAGCGGAGAGATTTAGTTTTTTTTAACTTTTTGCCCCTTTGCATGAATGGTAACGGGTTACCGTCATTGCAGGAGTACGTCTTGTTGTTTACTCTGAAACTAATGTGACGGGTTACCACCATTGCAGGAGTCTTGTTGTTTATTCTGAAACTAAGCTACTGTTCTCCTTCCTGCTCTGTACTAAGAGCCCAGAAGAAAAATAGAACTGAAAAGAAATGAAAAGTTTTTCATACTCTGATCTTCATGGATTACTTTCAAAAGGCAAAGAACTACATAAATAACTGGGAAGCAGAGAAGCTTGGATAACAATTGAAATTATAAAAAACAACAATTTATTCTCTTCCTTCAGTACCCATTAAAAAAATATATAGAGTACGAAGGTCATCATCAACATCATACATTCATAAATCTATATTAACAACTCAACATAATCAGAATCATAAAACTCACCAATCTCTGACCCAATTACTCTATAAATGTACTTTCCTTGATGATAGATACAATTGTTCAACCCAAAAAAAAAAGAAGGAAAGATGATGGATACAACTTGGTAAATCCCAATTCCCAAGTCCATTTCTTTGATTTGCAAAAAAATCAATGAAGAACAAAATCACCAAATTGAAACAATAGGGTGAGTTCTCTTAAAAGAAAGAGGAATTCAAAGTGCAGAAAGAAGAAGAAGAGGAAGACGAAAATCAGAAGTTTGTCTTCCCCAAGGGAATCGCCCTAATTAGGGTTTAAATCTCAAATCCTATTTTGTACTTGTATCGGCCATGAAAGAGATTTATTAGGGTTTAAATCTGAAATCAATTAACTTGGGTTATTTTGATTTGAGATTTGTTCAAGAAAAGAGATTTTTTTTTTGAAATCGATTAGGGTTTGAATCTGAAATTAGATTGTAGGAAGGAGGAGGAGGAAGAGAGTAAAAGGGTCACTTCACTACCCTTTAAGGGTAGTTTAGGTATTACAAAAAATTTAACCAATGACATCATCACTAAACTAACAGACAGGACTTACTTGAAAGAAATGGTAAACTACAGGGGTTGTTCAAGTAATTGTTTCAAACATTAGGAAGACTAAATAATTAGGCCATAGTACAGGGGGTGTCCAAATAATTTTTTCAAAAAATAGAAATAAATGTGGGGGGCCGCAAGGAAAGGTCCGAGTTTGAATCTTTTCCTTTTATTATTATTTGGGCAAGATATTGCTGCATGATTATATAGCCCCTCCACCAATGTAGGGGCCAATGAGAGCACACGCATGGGCATCAACATAGATGAGATTTTTGATTTTGTAGAAGACGGTAAGGTGATTTCGCATGCTCCTATCTAGACACAGGAACCACGTTCTTTTTCCATTATTATTATTATTATTATTATGAATAGGTATACGATATAAAATTGCTAGAAAATTAAAAGGAGAATGTTTTCTTTGCCTAAGGTATAGGCTGCGCCCAGTCACATGGGGGTGGGGAAATGATCACCTTGGTCCATATGTTTGGGCATAGAGTGCGCTGCAGCACAGAGAACATCAACCCAAATAAAAAATATTCATTCTGTAGCGAATCTCTTACAAAATCAATTTGTATTGACTTTGGCATACAGGATCTCATGTCATGAAAAAACATTGTACCCTTGTCAACTTTTCACCAAACAAAATGTACCCTTGTCAAGTGTATGGCCCACCCCTTAGTGAATGGAAGAAATTCTTTGTAAAAGAAACAATTTCATTATTGACCTTTTTTTTTTTTAAATGAAGGGTTTATATTTAAGAAAAAGTCAAATCTTCTCAGTGGCGGGGGCGCAAGCTCCACCCTGACATACAAGGGTGGGCAAAATGTCCGCCCTATCCTCTTGATTGGTGGAAATACCATCCCCATGTGTAAAAAAAGTCACAACTTATAATGTAATTATATCCCCTTGAATCTTTACAAATAAGCAAAAGCAAGGGGAGAGGGAGTTATTTATACAAAAAAGAGTAAGCCAATCTGTTATTCATGTTCTTAGGGAACGAAACAGTCTCACAAATTAGTCTTATCTTAATGCCCATGATACGAGCTTGGAAAAACTCAACACCATAAATTGATTTATAAGGTGAGGGAACCCAAGAATTTATCAACCCATATCAAGTTTCTCATACAACCAATGTGAGATAAATGTGATCGTAACACATGAGTGGAATATTGAACCTCTCCCAACCCAAGTCTGACATGGATAAGACCTAAGAGATCCTGATTCAGTCATTATGTAGGATGGTAAGGTGGCATATTTTTAAATTTTTTTTTAATGGAGGTAAGGTAGCATATTGCTGAAATATTGGATTTTACAGAGAGAGTTTGGAAGGTTCTTCTTGATCTAGAGAAATTGCTGATACTTGTTGGTTGGGTATGGGTAGGTCCAAGCCCAAGTGCCCAACCCAGGAAAATGATGAACACGATCAAATCCCCAAGCCAAACCTACCTGCCAAAGTAGTTTTACAATGTCCTCTCAAGAAAGCACTTGGCTTGAGGCCCTTGATGAAAGTCTCTTGGCTGATAAAAGGTTGAAAAGGTAAAAAAGATTGGCCTTCAGAGAGACAGAGCAAAAGAGAGATCACCCAGAGTTTGGTATCAGGTTTTTGTGATTCACAGAAGTATTTGAATACAGCAGGTCGGGGAATATGTGCAAGAATGGGGAGAGAGAGATGGTTTTGGAACTTTGAAGGTTTGGTGAAAAGGGCAAGTGTGCAGCAGGAGGAATAGTGGTTTTTGGGGGTTAAAAGAACTTTCCAGTTAAAGTGTTTTGTGTTGACCAGTTGTTGGATGTGAAGATGAACAGAGACCAACTTCAAGGTTAGTATATATGCCATGTACAACCAAGTAAGGCCGCTATATATAAAGAATGAGCTCACATATTCTTCGTCTCTCTCTCTCTCTCTCTCTCTCTCTCTCCCTGTTCTCAAAGTTTTTTTTTTTTGATCTCAGGACACTTTGTGTATTTGTTCACCATTGTTCTTTGTGGTGGTGTTGGTGGTCGACTTAGAGAGTTACTACCCTAGTACTCACTGTGGTGATTGTGCTACTGGTGCCGTGGTAGGAGTGCTGCTTGTAAGCTTGGAATGGGTCCAGGAGGACCAGGAGGCCCTGGTGGTCCAGGAGGGCTTGGAGGTCCTGGAGGACCAGTACCTGGCGGCCCTGGATGGGGTCCTGGGCCTGGAGGACCTGGTTGGGGTCCTCCACCTCTAGGACCTGGAGGACCTGGTTGGGGTCCTCCACCTCCAGGACCTAGTTTCTGGCCTGGACCTGGTGGTTTCTTCGGTGGGATTGGAAACTTCATATCTTGTTGGTGAGTGATGAGGATTTTACAGTATCTTTGTTATTGAATGAGTTAGAATGACATACACAATGTGGCTATCTTTTGTATTGTTTGTCCAAAATTCAATATAATTACTTACTGTATTTTTTTTTTTATTTGGGTCATTTGGGTGATTTTGCAGCTTCTACTTCTTGTGCTGTTGCTGGCTGCTGAACGACTGCTTTGTTGGGCCCCCACCTCCAGGACCGCCTGGTCCACCTGGTCCTGTTGGGCCACCTCCCTTCTGATGCTCATAATTTATGCTATGGATGCCTCTGTATGTGTGTGAAGAGATTTGATCTAGACTACTAATATTTTCTCTTTTCTTGGTAGAGTTGCTCTACCTTTAAATGAGTGTAACCATCTATTTGAACGTATATTGATGGAAGCTCTTCATAGGGTCTTTCATTCTAACTATTTGTCCAACCTTCTCTTCCATTCTTATTTCACTTTAAAATTTTATTCATTTAGCAGTTTAGGTAGGACTGAAAATTTATATATCGACGGACCATGCCCTCTCCTCACATGTCAAATTTCATACCCATTATTTGGGTTTACTGAGTGGAATATGGAAAATTAAGGAATCTAGGATTAACAAAAGGGTGCATTGGACTATGGTAACACTGCATGGATAGACGAGGAGAGAGTGTGTGTTCTTTTGAGAGGGGAAGAAGTTGGGGGTGGTTCATATTGAATTTTAGTTTGGAATTTAACACTTTTGCCATTCCACATCATGCCTCTTTTTTTGGGGAAAAAGAGCTTCATTATATAAAGAGGGAAAATACAGATAATTTACATTCTTTGGTACCTTCTTCCTCTTGCGTCCTCCTCAACCAGGTGAGTGAGGACCTGAGGAAGGCTATCCGGGCAAAGATGAACCTCCCGATCTGAGCCTATATAGCTCGCAAGAAAATCAGCACAAGTATTGGCTTCCCTAAACACATGAGAAAAAGTACAGCAGCTGAAATCCTCTCTTATGCTAAGAATATCTTCCAATAGCCCAAGGCAGTACCACGGAGCACGATAAGAGCCATTTATCATCTGGATGGCATCCATGGAGTCAGACCGAACATGAACCCTCTGGTAGCCATTCCACATCATGCCTTATATATATCCAATAGTCAGAATTGCTATATCATTCTTCCATGTGGCTAAAGTCTGGATGTGCTCATAGGAAAATAAACATGGGACATGAAAAAAAATCTTTTTCCTTATAAAATATAAAATTAATATTCAATTGAAGAATTTAATTAAAAAAGAGTTGATGTAAAATGATATGGAGAGAAGGTGTAGATGTGAAAAAAAGGGTATTTATAGTTTTTTGGAAAGAGTAAAATTTAGTTACAATGTTTATTGAATGTTTGAGTTGGTTTGTTCTTGATACTAATTAGGGAAATTTCTATTTGTTTTTGCTTTTATGTTATTATTAGGGAGAGAGTTTCCTATGTTGCTAGCGTGGGAAGGAAGATACATATTACCACTTATCAGTGGTCTAAAAAAGTTATCAATCCATGTGAATCCAACATTTTCAAAATATATAAATAAAATAAGGGTAAATTATACGTCACCCTCTTGGTTTTCAAACGAAACTCAAATCACCCTCTGGTTTTTGAAATACTCATTCGTCCCCCTCTACAGTAACCGTGTTAGTTTGCTGTTAGTTATTCGTATGAAAGGACTATTTTACACTTGTACTAAAACATTAGAATTAAATTTACAATACTACCCTTTAAAATCTATGTTTGGATGTCAAAGGTAGTTTAGGGATTTTAATTTATTTAACTGGCTGAAATCATCACTTAACACCATAAAACTACTGGTAGGGACTAATTTGTCATATTGGGGTCTAATATAGGGGCTGATTTGAGTATTTTAAAAAACCAGGGGTTGATTTGAGTTTTGTTTGAAAACGAAAAGGTGAGGTGTAATTTACTGAAAAAATAATAATACATGTTTGGGGTCCTCATTTTTTGTGAGAGGGCATGGGTAAGGTTCGAGTTCAGATCTTTTCTCTTTATTATTATTTGGGCAAGAGATTGCTGCCTGATTGTGTAGCCCTTGCACCAGCATAGGAGCCAACGAGAACACACACATGGGCATCAACATAGATGAGATTTTTGATTTTGTAAGAGGTAGTAAGATTATTTTTATTTTGCGCACTCCTGTCTAGGCACAAGAACCCCGTTCTTTTTTCCTTACTATTGCTATTATTATTATTATTGGGAACAATTATATGATATAAAATCATTAAAAAATAAAAATATTCATTCTGGAGCGGATCTCTTACAAAATCAATTGTATTGACTTTGGCATACAAAATCACATGTCATGAAAAAACATTATAACTGCCCTTGTTAACTGTATGGCCCACCCGTTACTGAATTGAAGAAATTCTTTGCAAAAAGAACAATTTTTCAACAATAATTTCCATAAATTCATTTTTACCATATTTTTTAAAAGACGAAAAAGATTATATTTAAGAAAAATAAAAAAATTGACAACCTAATGTAACTGTGTCCCCTTGAATATTTACAAATAAGCAAACACAAGGGGAGAGGGAGGTTATCTATACAAAAGGAGTGCTCATTAATAGATTTTACAATGCCTATTAACCAATCAACACAATGATTTGACTCCTTATAGTAAAATTGAAAGATGATGTCATTGAAGCGATGAGAGATCGAACTCAATAATATCTATGAGAAGGGGACACAGATCCTCTACGGCGTAGCTGCCCGTAGCGGTCTGTGTGGTGCAGACTAGGCCACGCGCACAATGACCATCTTATCTTCGTTCGGACAAGGTGCTTGGATAGGGGTAAGGCGGTCTTTGCGCGTGAGACTCAATCTGCACTGCTCAGACTGCTACAGACAGTGCACCGTAGATGATCTGGATCCATGAAAAGGTACCAAGTAGTCCAATGAGTCTACTGCTCGTCATTAATGAGATTGGACACTCCCATTTGCACAACTTGAATAAGACCTCTCCGAATGGCAAAAATTTCCGTTCACAGGATGCTCGAAGAATGAGTGGTGCCATTATGGTGAAAGAAAGATCACCTCTTGCGTTTCTACAAATGCAACCATACCCACCGAGCCCCTCACGCACGGAGCCATCACAATTAAGAACCATCAAGCAGACAACCGAAGACATGAAAAAAATTCTTGTCTAGGACAAGGGATTTAACTTGGGAAAACTGAAGAATTCAATAATATGGGTAATCTCTTCATGACGACGCTTAGTGCTATTGAAACACCCATTATTTCTTTCCATCCTTATTCAGTAGATAGGGGGACTCGGTGGTGGAATTGGTAAAGGTGGAAGAGTTGGAGGTGGGGCTTTACGGTGGTGATGGTGTTAATGGTGGGTGGCGGTCGTGGTGGTAGTAGTGGGTATCTACATTGTAAAAGAAGATGATGATTTGGGGAAAATGAGGGCATTTTGGTCTTTTTAAATTTTATCAAATAGATCAGGGCAATTAGGTCTTTTCAAATTTTTGAAAAGATAAAAGAAAGGGTAGTTTGATCATTTTATAGCATTTAACGTCTGATGTGGATTTAAATGGCTTTAAGAGAGTAAAGTTAGGGGTGGTACATGGAATTTTCAGAGGGTGCGTATGGACTTGTCAAAATCTTAGGGAAGGGGGGGGGGTATGCGTATTTAACCCTTGTTTGATCCCTCTCTAGAACCTAGTGGAAGATTGGACCAGTTAAGTTATGAAGTATTGAAAAAGATTCTCTCTCTTATTATTAATGAATCAAAAGTTAAAAGATTTGAAGAGTAGGTGAAGAAAAAGAAAAGAATAGCAGATGCAATGTTTCTCTTATCCACTTGAATAAGCGCACGAGATATATAAAGTGGGAATGAAAACACTTCTCTACTTACCAGTCAAAGACGCTTCTCGAACTCTGTAGTAGAGTCTATAATACACACACACTTTCCGGTTTTGAATTTGGAACCACTCACTCACTCACTTGGGTTCTTTCCAGTTTCCAGGTCCAGTTACCAACATTTATTCGTACACCTCTCATTTCCAGCTTATTAATTTGATATCTCAGATACTCAGATTACAGAAAGAGAGAGAGAGAGAGAGAGAGAGAGAGAGAGAGATGCCGCCGGGATGGGGACCACCACCAGGACCAGGAGGACCTCCTCCTTGTAACTGTTTTGGGTTTCTGTGTGATGGAATATGCCGACTCATATCTTCATGGTAAGTTTGTTTTTCATTCTTTTGTTTCATTCATTCTTTGACTTAATTAAAATTATATTCATTCCCCCCTCTCTATATATATATATATATGCAACTTCTCTATGATTCATTCTTTCTAAAACTTTTAGTTTTCTTTGATTCCTCATTTGAAACTTCATCATCTTTTAACTAAAAGTAGTCTTCAATCTTCTTCTAGCTTGCCTGCTGTCGTTAAAGACAGTAGTAGCTAGGTTTCCCCCTTCTTTTCTTAATTATGATATCTCCTTCTTTTTGTTACGTGGTTCTCGAATTCTTATACCCGTTTCAAAGTTTGCCCTGCTCGACATTTTTTGATTAATGTAGTTTTCTTCTATCACATAGTGAATTATGAATTTCTATCCTCTCAAGTGCAGTGCACCACATAATGAGAGTGATGGATTTTTATCCTCTCAAATGTTGTACATCGCTTGATGCGTCACGTAGGTGTATTGAGCAGTTCACTACACTTGAGACGATAAAGATCCGTGAATTATCTTCAGCTTCACCTATGGATGTAGTATATCAAATTGATGTGTGAATCACGTTAAATCTTTGTGTCATCTTTGCTTCTTCTAACCACCATATAAATATGATTGAAGAGAGAGAAATATGATTTAACCGCCATATGAATATGATTGATTTTTTGTTTTTGTTTTAACTAGTAAAGTTACACTTTCAACGAAAAATGGAAAGTGGGGTTTTATAGATTATTCAACAAAAAAATGGAATTATTGTTTAAACGATAAATTTGGTTATCTTATAGTAGATATTTATGACAATAAAACTAAATTATTTTTTAAATGTCCACGTAACTACCATCTAAACAAATTCTGCAACGGATAATAATCAAATCCAATTCTAGTATTATTTCTTAATAAAGAAATTTAATTAATAAAAACTATCAGTATATAGTGTTTCAAATATCTTCTTTTTTGATATTTTTCTTTGTCTTTATCTCTCTTGGTAACTTTCTCCCTCTCTCCCACGAGATTCCTCACCCTCTTTTTCTCTAGATATACATCTCAGCGTCTCTATCTCTCTCTATCCCCCCTCTCACGATCTCTCTCTCCCTTTCCCTCTCTCGTACTCTTTTGTCTCCCTGTTTCTCTTGGTTTTAATTTTTTTTAACACTAATTTATCCAGTCAAGAATTTTGATAAGAACTAAGATTTCATAGTATAACTCAAAAAAAAAAAAAAAAAGAATTAAAATATACAAAAAATTTTAAGACAATGTTGCAATTCATATGGATATTAGATTTTATATTAAATCCACAACTTACATAAAAAATAGGGGACTAAAAATTTGGAGGATTCCTTACACTTTTAGTAACAAAATTCTGAAGAAGCAATAACGAGATATATAAAACTCCAAAAGGAAGATGTTTCTATATAACTTGTTTCTATGTTTTTTTTTTTTTTTCCCTGAAAGAATGGAAAAACCTACTGAAAGGTATTTTTTTGGGAGAAAATGAGGTAGTGGATAACATAGTCGTTTGTATTTTTTTTTTTTGGCATACCACCCCTGAGGTTTGACGAAAGGATATTTTCACCTCCTAGTTTTGAAAAATTCTGCGTAACCCCCTGAGGTTTGCAAACGGTAACAAATAAACCCATTCCGTCAGTTCATGACTAACACTGTTAAAAATTAGATTTGAACTGACAAAATTGCCCTTACAAAAGAAGAAGAAAAAAAAAATAAAACACATGCAACTCATCTTCCCCAAAAAAAAAAAACACCTGTAGCCGTATCAATACCCCTCATTGCGACATTATGAACCATGTTACCTCCAGAGCTATCTCCACACAAGTACACGTGAACCTTAGAGTCCTTCCCGTTCCGTAGCCATGGCCTGGAGCTTACCCACTTGAGAGCTGCCCATCCATCATCAGAAGCACAAGGGTACCGGTTTTCTGGTGCACGGCGGTAGTTTACGGAGACCACTACCGCATCACAGATGCCGACGAGTCGCATGCAAAGAGTGTCGTAGATGGCACTGTTGGCGGAGGAGTGAGCGAAGCTTCCTCCATGGAAGAAGATTATGACAGGGACGACATCAGTGCTAAGGGGCTTTTCGAATTCCATAATGCCCGGCTGAGCTGCATCGGTTGGTGCTGGTCGGTAAACCCGGGTGACGAGACTGGTGGCTTTGTCGATTACGACGTCGAAAGAGAAGACTCCGTCAACAGGGGTGGTGTTTGCAGGGACTTTACGGTGAAACTCGGCGAGGTGGCGGTTGAAAGTGCCATCCGGCCGGCGAAGGAGATTGTAAGCAATTTTGAAATTGGAGATGAGGATCCATGTGTTGAGTGGAACAACCGTCTACAAAGATACAGAGAATTCGTCAGAAGACTACATGATGGTCAAATACAAGAACATCGACAAATGATCACAAGAATTATACTTAAAATCTGCAACTAATTTGAAACCATTTCCAATTTTTTCTTTTTGATCGGCAGAAGCAGAAGAGATTCAAGTAATTAAAGAATTGACACAGCAGAAAATGATAAACATCCTGCGCTGTGAAACCCTAGAACCCAATCAAGTCAATAAGACATCCACCACGATGATACAGCAGAATCGATATGTAATAATCCCGAATAGAGTATATAATTGGCCAAAATGAACCCAAATCCAGCTCCAATCCATCAAATCGAATAAGAACCCTAACCCAAATTCCAGAGAAGCCCCATAACCCAATTAAGAAGGAACATCATACAGAATAACCAAACCCACACTTCACAACATGAAACCCACCCCGAATAGAAAAATCGAATACACACAAAACCCATAACTCTCTTTCCTTAAACTCCTCTGCTCTTCTTTTCTCTTTCTCTTTCTCTTCTACTTAGTTAGCAAGCAAAAACACAAACGCACACATACAGAGGAAGGAGGAACAGGGGATGGAAGAAAGAAACAATGAAGAAACAGAAGACAAATAAAATAAAAGAGGTTTAGCAGGTTGCAACTCATCTTCCCCAATCGATTTTGGTGAAGATGAGTTGCAGGTTTTGTGTTTTTTGTTTTTTTTATTCTTCTTAAAAGGGCAATTCCGTCACTTCAAGTCTAATTTTTAACAGTGTTAATCATGAACTGACGGAATGGGTTTATTTGTTATCGTTTGCAAACCTCAGGGGGGTACGCAGAATTTTCCAAAACTAAGGGATGAAAATATTCTTTCGTCAAACCTCAGGGGTGGTATGTGTAAATTTTTCTTTTTTTTTTGAAGAATGAAAAAGTCTTAGGAAATAAAGATTGGTACAGAGCATGGCAATGTATATATACGGGTTTCTATGTTTTTTTTTTTCTTTGGAAGGATGGAAAAATCTTTTTTTTTTTTAACTTATTAAATAATTTAAATATACTTACCTAAAAACAAGGGAAAAGTCTTTTATTTTCTCAATTTATGAACCCTATTTTTTTTAGAGAGCAAGATGTACGTACATATACTGAAGGGTATTTTTTTGGGAGGGAATGAGGGAGTGGATAACAGAGTCGTTTGTATTTTTTTTTTAAGAATGGAAAAGTCTTAGGAAATGAAGATTGGTACAGAGCATGGCAATGTATATACACGATTTTCTATGTTTTTTTTTTTTTTTTTTTGGAAGGATGGGAAAGTTTTTTTTATTTTTTAACTTATTAAATAATTTAAATATACTTACCTAAAAACAAGGGAAAAGTCTTTTATTTTCTCAATTTATGAATCCTATTTTTTTTGGGAGAAAGCATGGCAATTTAAATATACGCGTTTCTATTTTTTTTTATAATTTAAATATACTTACTTAAAAACAAGGGAAAAGTCTTTTATTTTTTTTATAATTTAAATATACTTATCTAAGAACAAGGGAAAAGTCTTTTATTTTCTCAATTTATGAACCCTATTTTTTTGGGAGTCGTTTCTCTTTTTTTTTTTTTAAGAATGGGAAATTTTTTTTTGAAGATAAGATTGGTACAAAGCATGACAATTTACATACATACGTTTTTTTTTTTTTAATTTAAATATACTTACCTAAAAACAAGGGAAAAGTCTTTTATTTTCTCAATTTATGAACCTATTTTTTTGGAAGTCGTTTCTTTCTGTTTTTTTTTTTCAAGAATGGAAAAATCTTAGGAAATGAAAATAAGATTGGTACAAAACATGGCAATGTACCCCTATTTTTTTGGGAGTCGTTTCTTTATTTATTTTTTTTAAATAATTTAAATATACTTACCTAAACACACGGGAAATTTTAATGTAAACTACTCAATGTACATACACACGTTTCTATGTTTTTTTATTTTTTAGAAGGGACAATTTTTTTGGATTTATTGATATTGTTGAAGGGTATTTTTTGTATGAAAAGATTTTCCATGACTTTTGAGTTCCTACTTTTTAATATAGTATGATTTGTGTTGGCAGTTGTTACGTGCTGTGTTGTTGCTGCATCTTTCAAGAGTGCTGCGGACCATTATTCGGTCCGCCTCCTGGACCGCCTGGTCCGCCCGGTCCTCCACCTGGGCCCCCTCCATTTTGAACATTGAACCTTCGATGTGCTCATCATTCTCTAATTATATATTCTCTTATCAATATGTCTATTGACTCTTTCGTGTATGCAACACTTATGTCATATAGAATCTCTCTCTCTCTCTCTCTCTCTCTCAAAATGTATGGATTTGTATATGGAATCAAAAGAATTGGAGTGACTTCTTTCTTATTCTTCACTCTCTACTGTCTATAGTTTTAGGTATTGGTATTAGATCGGTCATGATTGATACTGATATGAAACCAATAGTTATTATTAATATTGGTAAAAAAAAGTGGTCTTCTCCCTGAGTTTTAATTCATGTGGCTATTCTATCCTACTATATCCATGATGATCATGATTTGTCTGCTATACTTGCGTTAATTTGCATCATTCATTTGTATACACAATCACCCACTATGCATTATAAAGATCGACCTTGTTATGATCAAATGAGACCTACTGTTATACAGAAAAATCTCCAAGTTTATTATACAACTTTGGGGAAAAAAGAACTCTACTTGGTCGCACGCCCCCCCCCCCCCCCACCCAGACACAGGGGGTGGCGAAATGACCACCCCCCCATGTTGGATGCCTGGGCATGTGCACTCATTGCATCATTCATTTGTATACACAATCACCCACTATGCATTATAAAGATCGACCTTGTTATGATCAAATGAGACCTATTGTTATACAGAAAAATCTCCAAGTTTATTATACAACTTTGGGGAAAAAAGAACTCTACTTGGTCGCATGCCCCCCCCCCCCCACCCAAACACAGGGGGTGGCGAAATGACCACCCCCCCATGTTGGATGCCTGGGCATGTGCACTCGTTGCACCCCTCGTGTTGGCACACGGGCCTTCGATCAAGCAATATTCTCTCTTCCATAATTTTTTCAAGGGGAAGAGTTCTCTATCTGGTAGCGTGGCCCCTACACCAATGTGAGGACCAATGGTAGTGTATGTGGAAGTATCAACGTGGACGGGATTTCCGCCTTTCATGGGGGGTGGGGCGGCAACCCATTCATGTGTCTAGGCGCAAGAGCTATGCTCTCAGAGAGACTCCTTATTCCCTTTTGTTAAATCACATATTTTAGGAAATCTTTGTTTCTCAATCCCAATTTCTAGGGTTCTGATCGATTATCGATTTTTGAACCAATTCTTGTTGCTTGTCAGATTAGACCAGAATTAGTAGAAGCCAATCCCATATCTCATTTGAAAACCTTGGTTAGGATTTGCCATCTCAACATATATTATTATTATTATTATCTTTTTGATGAAATTGTAATCACACAAACCACACAACAATCCCAAAAGGTTAACTGACTTTTGGGACTGATTATTATTATTATTATTTGACAAAGGCCAGGAAATGTTTTCCTAAAGATAAAAAAGAGATCGAGTTTTTCTTCACCACGGTGGGGGAGTAATCCCTCAACACAGCCATTGTTCCCATTAGATTGAGCTACTGAAGGGTGTTTTCAATTTTCACTCTCTACAATAGAAGTTGGGAGTTTGACACAAGAATCCAATCATAATATCAAATCACTAGTGGTGAAGGAGTTCTTTACACGAGTGAAGGAAAACTTCACACAAGAAAACAAAAAACTATAAATAACAAAAGACCAAATGTTCTCTGTGCCGGGGGCGCAGGCTGCACCCAGATACATGGGGTGGATGAAATGACCACCCTACCCTCTAAATGGCAGCCCATGTGTCTAGGCGCAGGCTGCGCTGTGGCACAGAGAACATCAGTCCATAATAAAAATACATCTAACATCTTCAATTTTTTTAAAAAAAGGAGAAATTACAATTAACATCTCCAATATAAAATAAAAAGAGAAAGTTTTCCTTCCTTGTGACTGAACGACAAGTACAACCATTTAAGATTATAAATGCTTTGCCCCTTATTGTACAAAGTTGATAATACCTCCTACTATTTTTTATACACTCTGGACGTCATCCGAACCTTTTGATCAAGTGATTGACCATGGATGAGGGACAATTTTACCTCCTACAAAAACTATAAGCAAATCAAAGCCGCTTTGTGATTGACAAGTTTTCCAGTTTTTTTTTTTTCAATAATATTAGTAGAATTAAGATAACTTGAGAACTGCCTAAACGCAGTTGGCAGTAGTGTGGAGTGTAAAAGCCCACCCTACCAGCCCATTTACGTAATTTATGGAGAGAAATCTATCCCAATAACAAATGATTTAGTGGTGTTGAATTCATACAAATTTATACCATAATTGGAAAATCGGGGTTTTCAATTTAACTCGTCTTTTTCAAAACCTGGTGAATGAAATAAGTCAAACCTGATCAAAACTAAATTTTGATGAGTGGGTGCAGAATGGTGTCATGCTTGGAGGTGTGTAGGAAAAAAAGGGCTCTCGACTTTATAATCTCAAATTCTCAACCAGACATGCTTCAATAATATAAGTTTCTTTGCATATAAACATAAGTTGTTTATGATTTGCATAAATTTGGACATTTTTTTAATGGTCTATTATAATCTAAGCTACAAAAGGAAGGCTAAGACAAGTCAACAGAAACCTATAACTACCACAGAAGGAGGTGCCTTTCTTGACATAATATGCAAATTAAAAGAGTCAATACCTCGATCTCCTTGGGGGAGGGGAGGGGAGGGGAGGGGGGGGGGGGAGGAATGCGCTCCAACCAACCAACAAACTTGGAAAGAGTTTGGTATTATATAACTTAGCCGAATTGCCATGACTCTATTTGTTACTTGATTCGAATGACTTGACAAAGTCAAAACCTGATTTTTCAACTATGATTTATTCATTTAAACCTCAATCAGATCAGACTAGACCTGATTTGATAACCAAATATATATCGGATAACAAACCAAACCAAAACCAAAAACTTCCTTTTTGGTTTGATTTTGGGTTAGCCCAGTAACATACCAAAACCAAGCCTGATCAAAATCAGACCAAATTGACACCCTTAGCCTTGTGTATGTTAAACTAGATTATTTTGGCAATTACATGTACAAGTATAAATTTTAATTGTGTAGTATTATAGTTTCTAGGGTGCCTTGTATAATCATCGATGAAAACCGCAGATAGATCACATATTGAGGTTGGTATCTGTACTTGCAGAATCGAAGGCAGAAGAAGAAAGTCTTCAATACTCACGCTTAAAAGAGGATACCAAGAGTTCGAACTATCTAAGCACATTCTTGCTTTCTTTTTTAAGGTGCTAAGGTGAGCCCTCCACAATTGTGCCTTTTTTTTTAAGGGGGGGGGGGGAGGAGGAGGATGCACACATGGGACCCAAGGGGGGATTTTTTTTTTTTTTTTTTTTTTTTTTTTAAGGGGAAGGGGGTGTTGGTACTTGGTATTGGCCTTCTGCCTGACTGATGCTGTTGGAGTTGAGAGACTCCAATGATAAAATAGTTGTTTTTATCGTTCAAGAATGCGAAATCGACCAAGAATGCATACCAAACACAACTGAGACCAGCCCAAGACCCTGCTGTGACAATCATGGGCTCAAAGTACCAGAGCAAGCAGCGTCCGCACACTCCTGGTTGGTATATAGCATTCAAGTTCAATCCAATCTATGTTAGGGTCCGCGAGGAGACATTAGTCCTAAACAAATCAACATTAACAATCGGTGGTGATGGTGTTTTCTGTTCTATTCTTTCTGATTTTACATTTAGAAGAGAAATTTCTGAAGCAATAAATAGCTCTTGCTCTGTTACCTGAACTGCAATGCGCAAAACCTGAATTCACAAATATTCTTATGAATGAATTCTCTAACACTAAGTAGGTTCTCATCTTGGTTCTGATTTCTGAGTTTGCCCTCCAATAGTATAGTAAGAAACTTAATGAAATAACTTACAGAAATAGAACTAGAAGCCACTGTGTACATCAACCAGTCATCTACTGGACCGAAGCCTTGTTCCAACACAGGCCTAACCCTGAATTAGAGCGGCCCGGCCTTGCACAAATATATGATAGATACTGCTAGTCCATGGCCTTTTCGAAGCACGTAGAAAAATTGTTCTCCAGCATCTCACCAGACCATGGGCAACCCAACTGCCATTTTAGCCAAACTAACACCTTTGAAACTAAAAATTGAAAACTCAAGCCTCAGGTTTGGTTTGAGTGACGAGAGACACATACAATAGCTTCTAAAGATCCCAAACCCAATTGCTCGACCTGAATGTCTCAATCTTCCAGAAATATTTATGTACACCAACCAAAATATACAAGAAAGAAAAACAGAAAAAAAAAAGAGACTCGGGAGACAAACTTGCAGCTCCATTGCAGTCCACCAGTCTCAGCATTTAGCATTGCATAGCTGAATTCTGATTACTTTCCATCACTTTCATGAAACCCCAGGAAGATCCTCCAAACACAGCTGCTCAACAGGAACAAAATCAAAGAGAAAAACAGAATTAATAACTCAGATTTAATGACATGTACATAGGATGAAATTAACAGAGTAATCTAGACAATTTCTTTCACTAGGCCAACCAAAAGAACCTCAGTTGAATAATCAATTGACCACTCGCAGAATATATGGCACAAGCATGATAATTCAAATGAATTTACAGGAACTTGTGGATCAAGGTACAAATAAGTAGCACCATTAATGATTTAGGTATTTGCCCACCCAAGAATTTTAGGTATTTGCCCACCCAAGAATTGGTCGACTCTTAGATTGGATGGACCAAAGCAACACAATCACCTCCACCCAACTGGCAGTAGCAATGTAGCATGCTTCAGAGAAACATGGAAAGTATTGCTACAGCTTTACATTTATAGCACACAGGTTATCACTCCAGACAGCCTAATCATGAAACAGCTCATTGCACCTATGTACATTATACAAGAAATTCATCCATGTACCTCCATTATCTAAAGCTAGCTGTAAATCCGATTGTCAGAACCCTAAATCAGTCTGCCTTCAGTTCAGCACATGGTCTTATGCAAGGGGAAATGAAACTCCTACATGGCTACATGCATGGCACAGATTCCCAAAGTGTAGTTGGCCCACACTTTATTGGCATGTGGCCCACTGCATGATGTGGATCCTGACCATGCATCTACCATGCAAGCATAGGGGTTAGGGGAACAGACATTTTGCATTGATTTGTCAGTACAATGGTCAATGGACAATTTGCAGAATGAAAGAAAAACAGAGGAAGCACAGCCTTGACCATGCTTAGGAAACGTTTTTTGAAACGAAACATCAAAGAAAAATGTAGCAGTTTAACATTCAACGGTAAATACCCCAAGAAATTTCCAGCTAAACTCCCCCCCCCCCTCCTACAAAAAAAAAGTAGTAGAAATAAGTAGATGCACCTGATTGTCATTCACAAGCAATCTTGGTGTCAAAGCTGCTGAGGCAGATAGCAAATGCCTGAAATGCTGAGAGTGGATACCGGTAATCCATGGTGAACAAGTCCTTCCCCACTTTCCCAAACTGAAGGATGACTTTCTCATGCTCCTGCCCTGCGGGTCCATTCTCTGGAGAAGCCACCAATTGAAAGTTCTTCACCGAAGCAACCGTCACCCGTCCACGGAAATTCAGACACCAGCATTGGAGTTGCTCATGCCACCTAGGAGCCTTATTCTTTAACACAAGCAATCCATCTTTTGGTGTAGTCAAAGGCCCTGATAGGACATTGTCTGAACGGATTGATTTGGATCTAAAAAAGGGAAGAGAAGGGAAGGAATCCAGATTACTAAGGGGGAATTCAGTCTGTGTGGGGGCCACACCCCCAGGTTCAATTGCAGAGGCAGGGATGGCATCCATTATACAATTCATCCTTCTTGGACCCCTGATTGTTCCATAAGATACAACTATCAATCGAATTGTGTAGGAAAAGAAAAGAACAGGTAAATTATGATCCCCGATAATAACAAGTGATTCTGAAGGATTCAGACAAAATTGACACATGAAGCAATACTTAGAGCATCAAATTTTGTTTGAATCGCTGCACAAAGCCCACCCCCAAAAAAAAATATCTCTAAAAAGCTGCATAAACGTATTACCTGGAACCTAAAACATTCAACTCATATGATATGTGTGCTACTGGGTAGTTGCCAGCAGGGACTCTGGGAGAGACCTGTTTCAAACCCACCAATCGTGTGGAGCGACTTTTTGTAACCATGGCTCCAGCATGAGGAGGCTGTGCATCATAGATAGTAAACTTGGTCCCCAAAAAGTTTGACCTACCAAAAAAAGCAAGAAAGTGAAACCCTGGCCCAGCCCCCAAAAGAAGAAATCAACATTTATAATTTAATATGCAGCTTGAGAATACCTCAACTTCCCAATGTAAGTTCCACTGCCCTTAGACATATCGTCAGAATCTAGAGAGATGATGTAGTCAGTGCAAGTAGGACGTCGGCACTTGCGGGCAGCAAGAAGGAACTTGCCATTATCAGTTAGTGCTGCTCAGGATACGGGAAAGAAGAAAGTTAAATAATCACAACTCACCTACCTCAAAATTTCCTATTTGATATAAAATAAAACAAAGGAATTTAGTTCTTTAATAATCTGAGCAACCAATAATCCACCAGATAGAATTCCCCCATTGCAAGTATAACTCCAAGCTTGAGGATGGAAAAGAATTAGTTGATAAAAGCAAGATTAAAAACACTCACCTTGAGTCAGTCCAAGGTAAAGATGGTATGTTTGGGTGGCTTGGTTCCGTTTTATAAAACACTGGAAGATGAAGTCTCTAGGACCAGGCTGCAAAACCATTACAATAGCTTTCTGAGAACAAGCACATAAAACCTTGAGGCCAGCAAACAATCAGAAGATTACAAGCTCCCTAAATTCGGAAAATGTTAATGAGAATAATACATGACTAAGATTCTGCATTGGATGATAGACTAATAGCATGATTGCCTTCTTACAAATTATTAATCCAATGCAAAGTGTGGAATATATGAATACACCAGCATACCCAATATTCGAAAGATAAAAACAGAAACAGAGCCATTTCTCAGCAGACTAAACCAGTTAACTGATGATCAATGCTTTACAAGAATGAAAACTAACCCCATCCCATTTTCTGCCCAAGCTTTTGATCAAGCTACTTCAGGATGCACAATTTGCAGTATGATTCAACAGATATCAACAGCCACAAGCCTTACTGATATTAAGTAAACATAAGAATTGCATACATTTAAGAAAGGTAATGATCCAAACTTTGCTGGATCGCTCAAGAAAGGCAACACATCTATTTCCCTTTGTAACAATAAATAAAGAAGCTTCTTTGCTTCAGAGCATTGGGTCTCTACACGGATAGAGAAGTCAATATGCCATTCAGAAAACTTCTGAAACCCTTTTCAGATTCTAATGTACTGGATAAAATACAACCAAAATAGGTTGAAATCAAATGAGCATGCACCACGCCTATGATTAGTAATAACAAAAGCATGGAAGCGTTCGTGCTACGGTACTAAAACGATTAAACTCAAAATAATAATAAATAAGTAAACAGGAAGAAAAATAAAAAAGCCTAATTCATCAGTGACGTTCATAGCTCAAACCTGCTTCAAGGCAATTGGAAATGTCAGCTTTCCGGAGACTTCGGGAATCTTCACAATCTCTTTTGTGATTTCTCTCCAATTCCTGCAAACCCCAGCACAAGCAACCACATGCTTCCTGGGGGGCCAGGTAGTCTCTGATGCTTCTATCCTCATAAGCACGTCCCTCAGAAGCTCTGGTGGCATGTTAGCCCAACAGCTCTGCTTCATAGCATCGACTGGGACGAAACCATCCTGAACCACCCGATGTGATCTCGATCGTAACCCATAACCTAGCTTCACTTCAAACCCTTTTCGCGAGATGCTACCAAAATCACCCTTCATATCTTGAATGATGCTCTTGAGCGACATTTACTCCGTCTCTCACCTCCTCAAGGAATCAAATAGCAAGATACACATACCAAAAACCCTCCAAATCCTCACCAATCCCACGCCCTCATCACCCAAATTTTATATTCAACAATTCGCTCCCAAACCAGTAACCTTAAAACAGATATAGAAACCAGAGCCCAACAGATCAAGAGCCTTAAAAGCTTAGAAGATGAAAAAAAAAAACCTATCTTTCATGCGAAACACAAATTCTCACTACAAGTACAAGAAGACACTATCTTAAAATGGCAAAGACCACAAGTATTGATCACGGATCCACCAATTCAACAACCGAGAAATAGATCGCCTCATAAAGAGAAACCCAAGTCCATGAAATCGATCGGTTGGAGTTAGACCAACAAAGATGTCCGAAGTAACGCCATGATTCCGTCCCTTTCCCTTCAAAGCTACAGAGATTTTGCAGTTAATTGAACTACAAGAATACAGATAGATAAATCCGTTTCTTCCGGAACACCCAAATAAACAGCAACAAGAATGCCCTTCCACTAAATAACAAAAGGGAAAAATAATCAGACAGATTGAGACGTGAAACAGTTGCAAACACGAGTAGATAAGATCCGAACCTCTCTACTCGTGTAAACCTATCTGGAAAGCTTCTCAGTTAATAGTTTGGAGTACTATTTAGGACCCTTTAGTACAGTTGCAGAGCCCTAGATAAGAGAGAGAGACAAGAAATTAGGGTTTTCTGCGAATGCCCAATCACTTCTTTCTGGTTCGACGAGCTGCTGCAATAACGAGAATGGATCTTTAAAGCTTTATTGGGTCATCGTCTCATCCAGACAATCCTGTAAGAGTATATTTATATTCTTTTGAAATAAATAAATAAATTATTAAATCCATGGGCTGTCACCAGACTCACTACAGTCGTCTCTCAATCCGGTTCGATCCCGTCTGGACCGGTCCGGACACCATCACTTTTCCCCCCAACTCCCATGTGGACATGTTACCGTGGTAACCCAACTGGGCCCCGCCTTCAATGATTGCTTATCATTCACGTTAAATATCAAAATACCTCTTGGAGAATTATATTTAATAAAACAAAAAAAAAAAAAAGGAAAAAGCAAGTTCCCTCTGAAGAGGGCTCTCTGCTTCTCTCCCATCTTAAATTATATATTGGGAAAGAGAATGCTACCGGTTGCATCCGGTGTTTGGCGCCTGCGCCCATATAGAGGGTGGAGCAAAATGACTGCCGTATCGTAAGGGATTTTTGCCTTTTCATGGGGCCACGGCAATTATCGCATGTGATCAAATAGTGTTCTTTCTCCTTTATAGATTATACATGGGTTGTCTGCTATTGGTTTGATGCGAAAGATGTCAATATGAACAAATCAATATTAATCTCTCTCTGAAGAAAAATTTTGGTTTGTTTGATGTCATGTAAAAGTCTAATGTAATAGTTGTTTTTGAGATAATGATGCTCAAAGGAGTTGAAATCACGGTCTCAGAATTTGTGAATTTGACAATTCAGATTGGAATTAGTTGTGATTGATCTTGATTTCGACCTATTTGGAATGGTTTGTCATGCAAAAAAATTCTAGAATCATTGAGTTTTTAGATTTGAAAATCAATTCTAGGGTTTTTGGGATTGGATTGAAATTGGTAGATTCGATTTGATTCCAGATTCCATATTGTTTCTAGACAAAGGTTGAAATCTGAATTAGAATAATAACGAGGGTTTTAAACTAGGATTGAAATCTACAGGATCAGTCTATTTGATTGAAAGGGAGTGAAGTTGATTTTGACTAAACCCAGATTCTATTCTAGTGAGTCCGATTCAAAATTCAAATAAGAATACTAACTAAATGAGATAAAGTTCTTTGCACTAGGGTGCAAGGTGTGCCCACATGAGGATGGGCGAAATGACTAGCCCACCCCCTGAATAACCCAAACCTCACCCCATGTGTTTGGGTACAGCCTGCACCCAGATGTGCTCCCAACCAAAGAACATGCGCCCTAACCAAATATAGTCTAAATCAAAATGTTTTTCTTTGAGATTTTGCTAAACATTAACATCACAAAGCGGTTACTTCTATGGGAAAAGAAAAAGTGAGACTACTTCATCGGAAAGTTATCTCCTCAGATCCATTTTCTCAATTTCCTCTAATAGGGGAGCAGAAATGACCACCCTACCCCTTATCCGAACACACTGCCCTAGGTGGGATCCACCCCCCTATTAGAGGAAATTGAGGAAATGAACGGGCAGGGAATTGTGGGGAATAAAGATTCCTACTTCACCTACTTAACATATCCCTGCCAACAAGGGTTACTCCCTCCCAAGAAAATCCTCAAATCCTATCAGGGAAAGAAAACAAATAAAATGGCAAAGATTGTTGGGTTGTTAACCTATTTCCACCACTTGGCATATAAGGTGTGGCTGAAATTTAATGGGTAGGTAGACCCAAAGGCCCTCTACTCGCATATCAAGTTTCAAGTCAACCTAAAATTTAGGTCAAAATTACATGGTTTATTTGTCATTTGATTTTAGCATTTGTTCAAGTTAAAGGTTAAAATAGAAATGTGAACATTGTCAAGTTTGAGGGGTGTTTTGACACTAAATTGTGCTCTCACTCACAGTGAAGAGAATCGAGGGTCATAAGTTTTCTCCTTCCGTATTGTGGACATTGCCTTTAAAGTTCTATAAAGAAAAGAAATCTTTTCATCATGGGTGAAGAGAAATCCAATCCTTAAAAGTAAACAAACTTGAAAAACTGATCCTATGGTTCACTTGTCTCATGTTAAAATCTTGAAAATGATGTTACTGCTTCACCCATGGTTTCAAGAATCGAAATAAAATCGATTGAATCGGGCAATCTCGATCAAAATTGGTCAAGACCAATCCTGATTCCGAAGGATTGAAACAATTTTCTTTTGAATCTCCAATGATTTAGGTTTGATCTTCAATTTTTTGCCAATGCTTTCTTCTTTTAGTCAGTAAAATAGAAGTTAATCAATTAAACTTACCTCTTGTAGAAAAGATCCCTAAGTCTACTGAATGAAAAAAATTAAAAAATCTTTGTTTATTCTTCCTTGCTCCAATGTTTAGGGTTTTGGCCAATTCCGGGCTGATTCTGATCCAAATTGATTGGATTCGATGGAGGTTGATCCCATGTTAGAACATGGTTTTTAAAACCTTGGTTCCAATAAATCATAAAACTTGTGCTTGGGGGAAAAACAATAAAACAGCCCTTCGAAGGGCTTATGAGGATCTAGATCCCAACAACAACAAACTCAGCTTTATCCTAACTTAATGGGGTCGGTTACATGGATCCAAACAAAACAAAGTAGGGCAAACTCCGGTGTAGAGAGAGAGAGAGAGAGAGAGATGATAGTGTTATTGGTGAAGCCTGATTTTTGGTCTAGAATGTGCGGTTTAGATCTTTGGAGGGCCATTACGACCTCAAAACGATCTCGGATTGCTAAAAAATGGCATACGTTCCTACTGGCGATAGGGTATTGTGTTGGGCTCGTCGAGATCTTCGAAACGATATATTTTGAGATATACGTTATGTTTTGGTCCGACCTTGTCCAGTTTGACAATTTTTGGGCCCAGGGGTATTCTTGTACTTTTTTGGATTAGGACTTTTCTATATAATGTTCTTATCTTTGAGAGGACTGTAAGAGAGGTTTAGTAACATTTCCAGAAAATAGTGAAATTCGTTCTGTTGCTCGGCTATGGATGTAAATTCCATCTTGGGGATGAACCACGTAAATCCTGTGTGTTTGTGTGTGCTTGTTCTTTTCTGTTTTATGTATTTCTTCTGCAAATCGCCATTCTGGGCATTGTTTTCTTAACAGATAGAACATAAATGGAAACATGAAAGATAAAGTGTGAAAGTAAGATGAAAAAAGACACAGCCCAACAAGTCGGGAGAATCTCAACTAAATGGGGTAAATCTCCTTACACATTACCATCCATCAAGAATTCCATACCCCCGTGATAAAATGGCAATCCATTGAAAGTGAAAAGGCATCACTCATCACTTCACAGTAAGCTTTTTTTTTTTTTCCCTTGGGCAAATACTCAGTGTGGCCAAATTTACTAAACCTCTTGAGGGCAAAAAGGGAGTTACAATAAGCCTATATCATCAAGAAAAGAAGACAGAGAAAAATAAACAGTAGAGTGATCATTATCAAAGCTAAAAGCATTGCTTATCTAACATTCTATATGTTGCTTCTAAGGCATCTATTAAACCAAATCTATCAAATCCATTATGAAAACAAAGCAGCTTGTTGTACATTGATTTGCTTTCAATTTTTTCTTTATGTTTGAACATAATTACCAAAGCTTCATTTTACATGTAAAAGGGTTGGTAATTTCAATTGCACACATTAATTTAATGTTCATTTTATTTGAGCATTTCCACATTCCATATAATACACTTGGGTGGTTTATCTTTAATTATGCATGGTTTAGACTATCAACCACAAGTCTTACTTAGGGAGAAGGATCTATACACTAGTCTCATATATTGGCATCCTCTATGCTATAGTCGACATTATTTTCAATGGGTGTCGGAATGTGCAACATGAGGCTCATGATTTTAATGACAAGAGAAGAAGGAGATTATGCGAGAAGACGTATATTTTAACGCTTGCATGCCATTCTTTCTCACATTTTCTTAGTCATTTTCATGTTTGGATTTTGGAATGATGGTGAGGTCAACTCAATCATCGATTTACAGGTCTGAATGACTTAACAATGATCTTTATATATTTATGCGGTGATTACATGGTTTTAAAAATCGAATCAAAATTGGTGGAATTGATCGATTTGTATTGGAATCCTTTTGATTCTATGTTGACCGATTCTAATCTAGTCTAATCAATTTTGAGACGATTCAAATTAAAATCAATGGAGACTAATTCCATACCTGATTTTGAAAATTTTAAACCTTGGAAATTTATGTATTGCCATGATCTATTGAATGGTTCTTATAGCATTTTTTAAAGAATGTATTTATATATAATGATTATAGTTGAACCCTTTTTCAACTCAAAAAAAGACCTTAAACATAGAAAATGCTTTCATTTTTCTACACAAAGAACTTTTAACCATGTGTTAGTTGTTTTTCATTTCTTGGGTATCATTTGTCTACTTATATGAAGACTTGATAGAATTTGCTTAGTTTTCTAACACTACTATATAAGATTTCATTACACAATGGCTTTGTGATAACTTAATAATTAATCGTTGTTACTACTTTGACCCAAAACCCTGATAAAAAGTTGTCCCACTCAACCAAAGCCTCAAGCAAACGAGCTGAATCCGATGGTGTGCTCCCCACCTCTTCGAATGAGGGAACATGAGCCTTATACATAATATTTTTTTGGTAAAATACATATGGGATAAAGTTCTTTGCACCGGGGGCGTAGGGTACGTCTAGACACATGGGAGGTGGGCGAGATGACCAGCCCGCCACCCTTAATACCCAAAATCCCACCCCATGTGTTTAGGCACAGCCTGCACCCAAATGCGCTCCAAAGAACGTGCACCTAATACAGATATTAAGGAAAAAGTTTTCCTTCAAGACCTTCACTTAGAGAAGATGATTCACCTACCATCCTAAGTAGGCCTCACAGCTTCAACCTAACGAGTTGTTAACACTTGATGTTTGTGTTTAGTTACTATTGCCACCAATTTTCCATCTCCACCAATAACTACTTTGAGCTATGGACAAAACCTTTTCGCTATTGCATTTGGACGTTGTTTTAATAATCCATAAAATTCTTTAGTAGGGACTCAAGTGTTGGTATTGTATCGTATCGTATCTTATTGTATCATATCATATCATTATCAGTGGTATTTAATATTGATCTAAATCAGTATTATTGGCACCTACACTAAAAGACTGCTCCAGATCATCCATGGTTTTAAAAGTGACCAATTTAGTTCACTGGTTGATCACGATTCATGACATCCACCTTTTTTCGGTTAAATGATTCGATTTAGTTTAGCATGCTTAGGGGTAGGAATCGAAACCAAACGTTTAACTAAATAATTTAAAAAATGAAACATGAACCGTTTAAATGGTTTTGGTTTAGACGGTTTTATTAGGTTTTTTTATTTTTTTTAAATTCAAATGGCTGTTTTTCCTTTTAATTTTTTTTATATTAAAATGCATGTAAACTTAACATTGAATTGAATTATTTATTGTTATACATTTTAATAATTATAAATTTATAGTTGTTTATATGTTTTTAATAATTGTAAGATTATAGCTATTTGTTGTTTATATTAACCATGAATGACTTAACTTACTATGTAGATATTTATCAGTTTTAAATGGTTTACCGTCTGTTTAAATGGTTCGGTTCAGTTTAAACCGTTTAACTAAATGATCTCAATTTTGAAATCAAAATGGAACCATTTATTAAATGGTTTCACAGTTTCGGTTTAAACTGCTCAATTGAGTTTCGATTTGGTTTGGACACCATTAGGCACGCTACATTGATTACCTAGCCAGCATATTCGTTAAGAGGGAGAAAGAGAGTTGATGGGTGTCGGTTTGTCAATAAGGGGTTCACATCATTAATGAGGAGAGAAAATGAAGAAGTTGTGACGAAACACATATTTTACATGTAAGCATCAAGGTTTTATGGATCAGTTGTAGATTGGCGAGATTGCTCAATCTAAATCTATATCAGCAGTTCTTGATCTCGATTCTTGGCCAATCCATATCGATGGATTGGTACAAATGAAGGATAATAAAGAAAAAAGGTTTTTTAAATGAAAGACAAGGATAAATCTATCTAATCTAGATCAATACGGGGTGATACAGATTAGTGTCAACCAAGGCCAATCTTGCATTTGATACTGATTCCTAAAATTATAACGGGCATGTACTTGCCTTTTCACCTTATAGCAATAAAAATTATAAAGAAAGTTTTCCTTCATTGTGAATGGAATCCCACCACAAGGCATAATGACGTGTCTCTTGTACACGAATGTTTAAATTAAAATTTTCATTGTTTCAGGAGTCCCATCGAAGTGTCAAAACCCATGAATGAATAAAGTCTCTCTCATCGTGGGTGATAGAAAACTTAATCCAAAAGTCACGTAGAGATTAGTAGTAATATAAAACCAGGAAGGGGGCAATTGAAAAATGTCATCTACGATCGTATTAATTATTGGTGAGTCTTGCCAATTTTAGTCTTTTCATAAAAAGAGAAAATAAAATTAAAAGAAATACTCAAAAATTAATAATATAAAATATTTTTATTTAAATAAGATATATAATTGATTTTGATCATCAAATCTAATTTTGATTAATCTAAGATTTATTCTATCTATCCAAACATGTTGAAAGTTGTCACATCATCTACCATACTATACAACTTAAATTAGTTGGATCAACTAAAAAATGTGGCAAATGGCTGTTTTGTGATCAAAATTTTGGTTTTATTTAACTTACCACATGGTAGATAATATTGTCCATATAAATTCATGGTTTTATTTTCTCTACATGATCTTGACTATTGGCAAATTTTTTCTGCATTAGATTATCCATTTTCTTAAAATAGCTATCAATCATTTGACTACCAAAACAAAATATTTCTATTAGTTATTCTTTTATTGTTATTTTTTAAATTTTGGCAATAGCCATCATCATTTGAACACATATTGTATGGTATTAGCCTGAAACTCAATTTCTTTACCATCTCACCTAAAAACGAAAATTAAAATCAAGGTCGTCTCACTGATCCGTACATGAAAACAAGTCATGAGTCATACATATCATGGTTATAAGGTTAAAAAATAAGTCATGAAACAATGCATATTGAACTCTCATGTCAAATTCTAATTTCTTGTTACAGAGTTTATCATAGCGTAAGGTGAGTGTAATAAAAAACGTAACAATTCCCAGGCAAAAACTGTGGGTATATGCCTGATCAGATCAGGTAGGACTGAAATTTTATAAATAGTAAGACTAAGAGTTGCCTATCCACGTATTGAATTTCAAACTAATTGGAGTAGGTTGTATGGGACAACAAAACATGAAAAATCCAAGATTGCCTGAAGTGTGCACAAGACTATAAAAGGGTGCATGGACATATACGGAAGAATATGCCATGTAACGTTTGGAAATGGATTAAAAAAAATATAATAAAACAAAAATAATGATTATCTCTTTCTCTCTCTTCATTTTTTTAAATTTTTTGTTAAGTTTTTTTGTTTATATTTGTGCCTTCCAAATGTAGTTTTTGGTCTGTTTCCTATATACTCAACAATCAAAATTGTTACATCACTCTTCCAAATGACAAAACAAACGTGCTATGTGTTGTGTATATCCGCCATTCCACAGTCCTAAAAGTCGATTAACCTTTTGGGATTGATGTGTGGTTTGTGTGATTACACTTTCACCAAAAAAAAACAAACATGCTAACTGACCAATTTTGCCCATGAATTATGAATCATAAAAACTTTTCCCAAATAAAATTTTTTTTTTTTTTCTTAACATCTTTTGCGAAAGCAGAAAGCCACCAATCCAAACCTTTTTCTTTACATGTACGCTTGTGCCTCTGTCCCATAGTCCCTCTTGTCTTTTGGAATTATTTCATCTTTTGTATGTTTTCTGGATCTAAATGACAATCTTGATGGTTAGACCATTTTATGTCAAGTCTCACTTTAAGCTAGTAACTTTAATTCTTCTCAAATTTGACCTTAATCCCATATAATCATATACCAACCAAATCATATGGAGACAATAAAGTCCCTATTAGATTAGAATTATTACATCTGACAAAACTAAAAGTCTAACCCTAGAACTAACAAAAATATGAATGAAATATCTTACCAAAAAAATGCAAAATTATGAAATATTACTCATAAAAAGGTTCTTATATATATAGAGTGGATACAACTATAGGATGCAATTTCTTGTCGCCAAAGTGTTTTCTTTTGACCCTGACTTATTTTCAAAAGTTATTTAAAGTAGGGGTAAAAAAGGGTTTTTAATAAAGTTGAAAGTTACTTATCATTATGAGTTGTCATTGTCTTATGTGAAATGACAGAATTTAACCTTCATTGAAATTTTTTTTATTATCTTAGAAGGGCAAAAAAGTATGATTACAACTTCTTTTTTACCAAAGTTGTTTACAAAAATATTTTTCCATTATTATATGCCCTTGTTTCTTTAATCTACGACCACCTAAAAAAAAACAAGGAAGAAAAAGAAATGATACCCATATTTAGTATATTTAATCATATTTTTAAGTAGACATCCAACATTTGCTTTAATATTGAAATATCCAATTTACTCATGGGTGCTTCTTGTTGTCACCAAAGTGGTGAATTTAGAAATAACCTTCATTTGAATGCTTCTTATCCTATTAAAAAAATATATATTTAAATCAAAATAAAAATAGATTTTTACTTTTAAGTCACTATGAGGAGTTGTCGTCTTGTATGATTTTTAAGTTGAAATGTAAAATGATAGGTTTTTACCATCATTGAAAAATATAATAATAATAACAATAATAATAATATTAATAATGATGATGATGTTACAATTTTTTCTTTCACCAAACCTGATTACAACAAGATTTTCCTTTTATCCACATGAGTGAAATATCGGACATAAATGTATCCATTTTTCAATTAATTAATGAAGGAAAAAAGTTTGATCAAATGCTAGCTCAAAAGTGAAATTGTACATCCCCTCACATATCACTGTTTATGTGTTGTTTATATGAAAGGGTGATAAATCATAAATGCCCCTCCCCTTTTTATCAAATTCCAAAGGGAGTGTAGGGAACCCTCTCCCATTAATGAAATACCCATAATTGATGAGATGTTAGTTAGAATTGATCAAATATAGATATGGATCCAGATCAAAGGGTCATTGATACCCTCCTTTCTCTTTTTAGAATTAAAAAAAAATGCCTGCAATAGAAAGATCAAAACAAGAAAAAAATGATTTATCTTTGAGAAGGTAGAGTAGGGAAATGAAACAAAAGAAAAGTGTTATGATTCAATATTGTTTCATGAAGAATTGAAGACTAATGATGAAAAGGAAACGGTGCAACTTTCAAGTAGACACAATTATAGAATGTGAAATTGAGACAAATGGGTGGGATCATGAATCCTCTTTTCTTTTCAATTTTCTAATAAGTGGGGAAAGAAAGAAAAGAATAGAAAAGAAAGAGAGAAACTCAAGTTAAATGTCTTATCTAAGCATTTTCTATGGAATCAATGAACCCAAACAAATAGGGGAGGCCCTGTTTGGCTAGAATTTGGTATGAATGGCTACCACCTAATGGGCAGAATGGAGCCCAACTACTATATCATATACTATTCATGGTTGGTTGATCTTTGGATGTTTAGGAAATGGTTTAAATTGTATATGTGTCAAATTTCAGTTTTAATTTTAATTATGGGAAAAATATCTCTATCTGAGAGTGTAGCTTATGCCAGCACTTCCATGAGTCTATTCCTCTCCTCTCCCATATGAAAACACACCTATGCCTCCTTGTTTTAAGGAGGAGAGAGATAGACACACCGTATAGAAAACTGCTTCCCTTTAATTATTTGTCCTCCTATGTTATGACATACCCTCTCATGTATGCCTTAACTGGACATCTTATTTGTAATCCACAAATTTTTGTTGCTTCATTTATTATGTGTGAAAACACCATTTGTACTAGAACTTGGACATTTGAGATGTGAGCATGGGATCTATTTGTCCACCAAATTTCAATATCTTATAATCTAGATCAATTCCTTTGCCCCTCATTCTTCGAGAATTAAAAACATCTTTTTCGAGTTTGAATTTGTTCGTTTGGAATCTGGGTTTTTCTTTCTTTCTATTTTCATTATTTGCTCTATTTTTTTTTAACTTTTTATTCCCTTCCATGTAAAAATAAGACTACCCAAACACAGGGTTAAAAAACTAGGGATTGGATTGACTGATCCATATTGCATTTCTAGGGTTAGGGTAGAACCTGGCCAATTCCTAACTGATTCTAATCGATTTGGATCAGAATCGATTGGGACCAATCCAGAACCTCATTCCACTTTTAAAACCTTGATCAACCAAGGATTCCTTCTTAATTGAGTTACTTTGGTTTTTTTTTTTTTTTAGGGCGCTATTCTCTATGCCGCATCATAGGTTGCGCCTAGGCACATGGGGGGTGGGCGCAATGACCACCCTACTCACCTTAGTGGCAGGCCCATGTGCCTGGATGCAGCCTGTGCTGCGGCACAAAGAACATTCTCTCTTCTTTTTTTTTTGTTAAGAGAGGGAGGGGGGGAGGGGAATGTTTGAGATTACAATGGGTTAACTAAAAATCTTGATTTTATGCATTTTAATACATCACTTAAGTTGGTAACATATCAGGTAAAAGGCTATTATTCTGCCATTGTCTCCTCCTGTTTAAAGTATCAAATCACAGAAAAGACTAGCCAACCTACCTGAAGCTGATGGAATGAATGAAGTGTGATAGAGACTGGACTCTAGTGCTATCCTATATCTAATTAATCAAAAGGATTATACTGGGCAAAAAAGAGGAAGAATGTTCTCTGTGCCGCAGCGTAGGTTACACTCAAGCATATGGGCCTGCCACTTAGGGGGGTAGGGTAGTCATTATGCCCACTCCCATGTGCCTGGGCGCAGCCTGCGCTGCGGCACAGAGGACAGCGTCCCAAAAAAAAATAAAAAGATTTGAGCCATTATTTATCTTGTAGGTCATTCCCCGTTCATTGTACATCTGTGGCTCTTTCTTCTTCAAGATGTACACTACTCCTGTACATGGTTGCTGCATTTAGAATCAATCTTAAATGGCCAAGGTCCACAAATTCACTAGTTTACTTCCCATTTAAAAATCAAACTTGATTTAAAAAAAAAAAAAAAAATAGGCAACTTAGTTAAGGAAGTGATATTCTTTGAGATCTCCCCTTCCAACTTTAATTAGAGTGTCTCATATTTAATCAAGTGGGTGGCTTTTCCTTTTATTTTATTTTATGAGAAAGGTTCCCCATACTCCCCCTTAGATGAAATTATTAATTCATATTTTCTCTCAAAAAGAAAATTTGAATAAAAACTTCATATTGGGACGTAGAGTACCTTGGTGGTTCAGAGACACTTTTTCCTTAAATTATTTATTTGACTTGTTATTAGGTTGTCCAAGCTTTCACCCCAAAAAGAGAGAGAGAGAAGAGCATGCAGCGCGGTAAGCTTTCTAAAGCAATTTAAGCAATATTTTTTTTTTTTTGGCTCATTGAGAGAGGATTATTTTATAAGCTATAAATATCTGCCATGTGGTATATTGAATTTCACTAAATAAATTGTTAGATAGATCCCAAGGTTTCTTATTTACATGTTAAGTTTCAATCGAAACAAAATTAGCGAAGTAGCAAAGATAAAACTTTGAAAATCTAAAATTAGAGCGTGCACACCAAGGCATGGATTATAAGCTAAAAGAAAATGTGCATGACAATACAAAAGAGGTATATGATCAATTTTGATTCCAAAATTTAATATATGACTTGTCAAAGGCATGCTTCTCTTGACAGTACCATGTTTTGACAATATTCTCAAATAATAAATTTAAGGACAACATTTGTTGATCCCATCTGCCATATTGACTGAGTCCTATTGACACGGAGATTTCAAAGAACACGTTTATAATAATCTTGGATGAAGAGATTCTCTCTTTCACCTCAGGTGGCGAGAATTTTCTCCTTGAGGAAAATGTACTGAATTAGGGGAGGGGATTGCTTTATTATATACACATTACGCAAAGCACCATATGAGATTCACCAACTTTCATATTTAGTCACATTTAACACATTAAAGACATGCTAAATAAAGATTATTTGTTTATTTTTACTTTTTCACCCTTTTGAGTTGTTCTATCACCCACAAAAGGGTAGAGGCAAAAATTCTCTCCTCATTTGAAAGGTCGGTTTTTGGCTTCTGAGAGATGGAGGCCCCTTAGCTATATGGCTATGATGAACTTCCAAAAAAATAAAATGATTTGTTTGAGAATCCACCAATATATAGAATAGAATGACTTAGGCTGCATTTGGTATGCATTCTTGGAATGCATGAATACATTCTAAATTGATAATCCATTTCAAGAAATCATACCATATAGTTTTTCACCCATGCTCACTATTTATTTAACGTAGATTTTTCATCTTATCTTCTCAACCACAAGATTTTGTGGGTCTCAGGCATCCAATCTCCTGAAGATCTCAACTCTAAATTATGATTAAATAGAATGAATTATACAACTATACATTGAAAGCATATGAAATCGTACAGTAGAATAGTAGAAATTTTGAAATTAAGGCTATGTTTGGTATGACTTCTTGGAATGCATTATTGACCTAGAATGCACACCAACCAAAGCATTAATAAGCACTTTAACACAAGTCTAGAATACAAGAATGATGGGCATGGGACAGCTTTTAATTGAGATGTTAAACTACTTCAACATCAATTGCGCTTAGGTATTAATAAATAGCCAGGGGCCAGCCCGGGTCCCAGATAATATTCGAGATAAAAATAAATAAATAAAAACATCAATTGCGCTTAAGATAAAAAACCATAGAGGATGAATTAGAGAGGAGAGAGAATGAGACAAAACCAATACAGTACATCTAATGGAACCATTGTTCAAGATACACCTAAGGTCCTTTTCTCAATGGGAAAATATTAATTTGTAGAGTTAATCAGTTGCAATATGGCAAGCAATGGTGGGCGGGTGCATCCATTTTACAGAGAATTCTATGCCTACCTCACTGATAAAATTTCAACCCCATATCTCTAATATGTAATAATGGAGGTTAATGCCAAGTTTGTACTTTTTACAACTTTGGAGACACCTTTTAATCCATATAGAATGCCCATTTTCTGTTGAAATTTAACCCATGAGAGAGCCTTTTATAGGGGTGGGCTTTGGCACAACAATAAGGTTGCTCCATTATGATCAAGTGGTCGCGAGTTCGAGTATGGACATAACCTCTTTGCGAAAACAGGGGTTAAGGTTGTGTGTGCATTATGACCCTCCCCAGATCCCCCCAGTGGTGGGATCCTCGTGCACTGGGTATGCCTTTTTGAGAGCCCTGTATAACATGGATACACTCATATTGCTTGTCAAGTTATCAGCCCCCTTCTTTAATTATGGCAATTAGCCAACAAAAGCAACTTCCTAACTCTCTTGGGCCAAATTAAATAGAGATAGTACTCAAGGACTTGAATATGATCAATATACATTCTTCAATAAAACCATAGGATGCATTGAACCATAGTTTTTGAAACCATGGTTAATAAAGATTTTATAAGATTTGAATGATTACATCTTCATCATCATCATCCTGGTTAATAAAAAAAGAAAAGATAAAATAACATTTTTAAGAAAATAAATATGAAATGGGAAACTAATTAGTAAACAATTAAACATCAAATATATAGAGTTTTTGGAAATTGATGCTTAAGAAACCTTAGTTCTATGAATACAAGCTTACTCCCAGGGACAAAAAAAAGTTTCCATCAATATTAGTGCAGATACAATAGACTGACTGTATTCTGCTTCATAAATATCACCCTGAAGACATTAAAAAAAAAAAAAAACACACACACACACACAAGAACTGTTGAAATGAACAATGTGAAAATGCAAACATCAACCAATGGCCTTGGGAAACTTTTACTATTTTATGGGATATTAAACATATTTTAGGCTCTTTCCCTAATTTTAAGATATGTAAACAAGATAGATGCTTTATTCATCTGGCTCATGAACTTGCGATCCAAGCTAGATGTAATAGGTCCCATGCTTTTGTTTCAGACATTTCTCTTCTTTAGTTAATATTATCTCTTTCTTATAAAAAAAAAAATAAAAAATGCAAATATCAATGTTGGACGCCATATACAAGGAGTGCAAGTTTGGCCCTGTCGGCCAGACCCGCCCTGAGCCCGAACAGGACTTGGACTGAGATAGCTGGCCTTGAGGGAGGGTCAGGGCTGAAAATTGCTAACCCTGAGTCAAGGTCTAGTCAGGTCAGGGTTGAAGCCTTGGGCCGAGCCCAGCCCAGCCCGGCCCGGCCCGGCCCAACCCTACCTTGTTTTATGTTTTATTTTATAAAATATATATTGATATTCATATATATTTTAAACTTTAAATGTCACTCACATTTTGTAATATTTGAGATCTCTACTTGGTCGCATGGTCTACACAAGTGTCTGGACTAATGGGTGAGCACACCTGAGTATCTACCCAGGGGGCAGAGGCATCATCTCACAGTGCCCTGAGAGAGGGCATAGGAAAACCACCAAGCAGAGATTTTTTTCCATATATTATATATGAAGATAATAAGTGATACTATATTTTATTATAGTATTATTTTATGTAAAATTGATCATTTTCTCCCTGACCCAACCCAACTCAGTCAGTCCATGCATCTCTCCCTTCCCTCACTCCATGATTAGGGCAGGTCAGGGTTGGATTTTCTAGGCCACGAGTCAAAGTCGGGCCAAGCCTAGGCCCAACTAAGGGGACTCAGGGTTGGGCTGGGTTTTTAAAAAGTCCAACCCAGCCCGACCTGTTGGAGCCCTACCATATACGGTATGGAAATGATGGATCAAATGTACCATCACAAAGAAAATCATCTCATTGAGAGTACCATATAACTGGAACACTTCCATCAGGCTGCTGAATGGTCCCAAGTGATGTGCCTAAAAAACCAGTGACTCTGTTACTATCCAGAGGGATAAACTTTATTTCTATAAACTAATTCGCAAAAGTGCATTGAAGAAGATACTTAAAGCTGAAAAAATTCACCTCACATAATCAAGCCGTAAGATTGGCGATGACCACAAATCCCATCTGTATACTTTAATGGAAGGCCAAATTCAAAATCAGTTGCAGAGTTGCATACCATCAGGGAAAAGGAAAACAACGAATTGAAGTTGCTGCATGGCCATAAATTTGGTGAACCCAGTCCAGATCCATCTGAGAGGCAGAGACATTTAGAGTACGTGCTTTTGAGACAAACATTCCTGACTCTCAGCCGAAGAACAATAGATATCACAAAGGAATGCAAATATACAGTTTATTCCGGAATAACAAGCTCAAAATGAAGCTGGTCCCCAACTCAGTTGAAGAGGTCTTATCTAGAGAATATCTAGAATTGATCCAACACCGAATAAATGACACAATCAGGTCAGGCACACCCACACCATAAATCACAATCTTTCAGATTGTGCAACAGCATTGTGGACTTCTTTAAAATATTTGAGGCTCTCGACATTCATCTGAAAGTGCCATCCTGCAAGATGATCAACTTAAAAGTCACTTTGCACCCCTCACAGTTTCTTCAACCCTGGTAAGTGCATCTGTTAACACATCGATGGTCCAGTCCTTGACATCATCCTGCATATCACAAATTAAGTAATATCCAGAACTAACTCAGTTGTCATAAAAAAATAAAAATGAACTAGCTTGTCAAAAGAAGAAACTAAACTTGTAACTGATTAATTTGAAGCTAATGCAGAATGTATGCATTTTGTTCCTACATGCATTGCTACACTTTTCTTGATATAAAATACAAAAACTTTTACTGCTTGAATTTGTAGAAAAAGAGAACTTATATACAACAACCATAACCTTATCCCAACTAAATGGGGTCCGCTACATGGATCCGAAGAGGCCATGACAATAATAGAACTAAAAATAGTTAAAAAAAAAAAAAAAAGGAAAAAGTCTAAGCAGCAGTTAAAACAGCATCCCAGGAACATACCCCTACGAGAGGTCGGCTACATGGGTCCTTGTCCTCCAAACAACTCTATCCGCGGTCATACTAGGATCAAGCCCTACCATATGCATATCCTTTCTTACCACTTCTCCAATAATCATTTTAGACCAGCCCCTGCCTCTATTAGCTCCTTCAAATCGAATCAGGTCACTCTTCCGTACTGGTGCATCCATGGGTCTCCTTTGGACATGACCAAACCACCTCAAGCGGCTATCACGAAGCTTGTCCTGGATTGGTGCAACTCCCAATTCGGTTCTAATACAAACATTCCTTACTCTATCTCTCCTGGTCTTGCTGCACATCCTCCTCAACATCCTCATCTCTGCTAAACTCACCTTATCTATATTACTCTTCTTAACTGCCCAACATTCCACTCCATATGTCATCGTTGGTCTTATTACTGTCGTACAGAATTTTCCCTTGAGCTTAATAGGCATGCGTTTGTCACATAAAACTCTTGATGCTCCTCTCCACTTCATCCATCCTACTTTAATTTTTTGGGAAACATAATCCTCTATATCACCCTCTTTGTTAATGGTTGACCCTAGGTTTCTAAAGCATTCACTTTGTGGTAGCTCTCGCTCCTCAAGTTTCACCACTTCATCACCTCTCTTAGTTTGACTGAAGTTACACATCAAATATTCTGTCTTTGTTTTGCTTAACTTAAAACCTCTTGATTCCAAGTTTGATCTTCATAATTCCAACTTCGCATTAATCCCTTCCACTGTCTCATCTATCAAAACAATATCATTAGCGAATAGCATACACCAAGGGACCTCATCTTGAATATGTCTGGTTAAATCATCCATGATAAGTGCAAATAAATAGGGGCTTAGAACTGATCCTTGGTGTAACCCAATTGTAATTGGGAATTCACTACTTTGTCCCTGTGCAGTTTTGACACTTGTCACCACGCCCTCATCCATATCCTTAATTATATCCACATAGTTACTTGAGCTCCTTCTCTTCCCTAGGACATGCCAAATGAACTCCCTAGAAACTCTATCATAGGCCTTTTCTAGGTCCATAAAGACCATATAGAGATTCCTTTTATAAGCTTTAAAGATTTCCATAAGCCTCGGAAGGTAAATAATTTCTGTCGTGGATCTCCCTGGCATAAAGCCAAATTGGTTATTCGATATTAGTTTCTCTTCTTAGGTGGGCTTCAATGATTTTCTACCAGAGTTTCATGGTATGACTCATTAGTTTAATGCCTCTATAGTTATTGCAGTTCTAGACATCACCTTTGTTCTTATAAATCGGAACTATAGTGCTTCTCCTCCAATCATCTGGCATTTTCTTTGTACCCAGAATCTTGTTAAACAACTTGGTTAGCCAAGATAACCCCCATCCTCCTAAGCTCTTCTACACTTCAATTGGGATCTCATCTGGTCCTGATGTTTTGCCTACCTTCATCTTTCGTAGGGCTTCTTTAACTTCGGCCTCGCCAACTCGTAGTAGCTGTCCATGTCGTGTGTTGGCTTCAAGACTATTCCTCTCCACTTCTAAATCCACCCCATCAGTCAAGGTAGCTCCATTTAGTAGATTGTGGAAATATTCACCCCATCTCTCCATAATGTCCGCATCTCGTATTAGTACTCTGCCATCCTCGCTCTTAATGCATCTAACATGGTCCAAATCTCTACTCTTCCTTTCTCTTATTTTAGCTATCTGATAGATCACATTTTCCCCTTCCTTCGTATTAAGTTTTTCATAAAGTTCATCATATTTCTTTACTCTTGTTTTCCCCACAATCTTCCGAGCTTCATTTTTGGCCACATAATACCTCATTAGTCCTTTACCAGGTCTTAAAACGATCACTTTTAGTCTTAATGGCTGCTTGGACCTCGTCATCCCACCACCAAGTCTCTCTAGGGCCCAGATGCATACCCTTTTGAAATCCCAAGGACTTCCTTAGCAACACAAGTCGTCATATTAATCCACACCTTGTTGGTATCTCCCTCAAAATCTCACCTTCCATAGGGCTAATTTATCGATAAATGATTTTAGGAGAGCTCCTTGTAGACAGCCCCATCTTATCTTAAGACAAACCTGTTTTGCCTTCTTCCGTTGCCTCGTACCCAGGTACATATCCAAGACCACCAGTCTATGTTGGGTGGTTAGACTCTCTCCAGGTATAACCTTACAATCCTTACATAATAGTCTGTCAGACCTTTTGGTTAGGAAGAAATCTATTTGGCTTGTATGTTGCCCACTCTTGTAGGTAATTAAATGTTCATCTCTCTTTTTAAAAAAGGTATTTGCAATGCACAGGTCAAATGCTATCGTAAAGTCTAGCACTAATATTCCCTCTTCATTCCTCTCCCCAACTCCATATCCTCCGTGAACCTCTTCATAGCCTCTACAATCTGTGCCCACGTGTTCATTAAGGTCACCTCCAATAATAATTTTCTCTCCCTGACCAAAACCTTGCACTAAACCATCCATGTGTTCCCAGAATAGTGATTTAACACTCTCATCTAATCCTGCCTGCGGCCCGTACTCGCTAACTATGTTGATAACCTCATTGTCTAGCACCAGCTTGATAGATAGGATCCTATCTCCAAATCTTTTAACGTCCACTACTTCGCCCTTAAGGTCTTTGTCCATAACTATGCCCACTCCACCTCTCCCGCTTTCATCTCCCAAGTACCATAGTTTGAAGTCATCTGACGCCTTGGCCTTGTGACCCTTCCATCTTGTTTCTTGAATACAAGCAACATTAATCCTTCTTTTCCACACAACATCTATCAGCTCCAAACTCTTACCCATCAAAGATCCGATGTTCCAGGATGCAAATCTAATCCTATGCTTACAAACAAGATTAGTATCAAAGGACATGATATACTGAAATGTAAGGGATAATCAAAACAAATAGTAGGATCCATGCAAAAGGGGATTGGCTTGGTAGAATATAGTGCCGGCTGCCTACCTGACGCACCAATAAAGATAGGACTATACAAAGGGTATTTAATGCATAAATAGACACTTACACTCCCACAACTAATGATGAAAAAGTAAAGTTAAACAAGTATTTCAGATTATTGTCGATATGAGGAAGCAGTAATACAATCATGACATAAAGAAAAGCTAATCGCTACAGCAGGTCGCAAATATACTTATATACACTATAAAATTAAGTAAGAACTGTGCTAGTGAGATGAGATCTACTGATTAAAATATAATCAACTTAGAGAAACAGATTAAGCAACTATCAAGACAAAATAAACTAAGATACAGAAAATAGTATGGGATGTAAAGAACTATAAAATAGCATGTCAGGGACGGCAAAATATCAGATTATAAACAAAAGCCAAGCCTTACACAAATAGGGAAACGAAGAGTTCAGCCTAACAAATAACAGAAATATTAGCGAAAGAGTAATAGGATCACTTCAACCAGCAGCAACAGCAATTGAGGAATTGAAAAGTGGTACACTAAATATGGGAAATCTGGTTAATATACTACTGTAGAAAAGGAAGAAAGCCACACAGTAAGTCACACCAGCAGTACTCTTCTACTAATATTCTAGCAAGATGACAATATACAGGATATGAAAAAAGACAACACAGCACAAAATACAAGACAGGGTACTAAACAGGGGATGCTCCAATACAAAGGCCGATGTGGTCCACAAGGGAACCCAGAGGAAATATCCTGTAATAAAAGCTAAGGATTACAAAAATAAAAGGTTATAGGAAATGTAGAGGAAGTATCCCTTACTACACAGGTGGCTCTTATACTCTGTTAGTGGCGATTCACCCAGAAGAAGAAACAGCTTCTGAAGCTACACGTTGGCCTTGAAGGTACCTTCAAGAACAGACAAGGGGGACCCCGACTCACCTCCGCAGAATCGGGGAGGACCAGATCCTTTCCACAGTGAGAGGATCAATCAAGAGCAAAAAAGAGCACTGCCGGCACCAGGTAGCCTCTCCATGGTGGATATAAATAAAAACTTTGTTCTTTACCTCTTTGCTTCAACCCAAACAAGATACCTCTATTACCTCTTCTCTTCGATCTTGCAACAGCAGACGAGCACCTCCAAAAAGACCAGATCAGAAGCTAGGGTTTGAGTACCAGCATTCAATCTTGAGGTCACAGACCTTCGCCTGGCTCTTGAGTTACTGCTGTAAAATCGTGAGAACCAGACAGTCGGCAAGCCCTAAACCTTCGCTGGAGCAGAGCTGCTCTCCAAGCATCAATAGCCTCAACAAAGGTATAGCAAATCGGGGCTTCGAGCTGGTTAAATGCCTGAGGTGAAAGCGAGAGCAAGAGGGCAGCAGAGCGAGGGGCTCACCGGCTTCTCAGGTCTCGCCAGGAGAATCTCTGAGCAAATCCGACCGTTAAATTAAGAGAGAGAGAGAGAGAGAGAGAGAGAACACAGGTGTCACAAACCAAACCAGAGTCCAAGGAAAGACTTGCCATTCCCAACTGAGGGATATAACCAAGTATGAATATTTTCTCTGCTACAAGTCTTGTTGACCTATTATTTATATGCAACTTTTTCGTAAAGCAATCACCAGTGAGGCAGGAGCAAAGAAGGACCAGACCAAGGACGAAGAAATTGCTAGGGTAATGCTCGTATTCTTTTTTCCTGGTTAAGCTCCAACATTCCTGAAGAAGAGCTTATAAAGTCAAATCTGTGTACAAATACAAAGTGGAGAAAGAAGTCACAGGATCTAAAGATGTTTGAAGTCATATTACATATAAATACATGGTGAAACTTTTAATGTCCAAAACCAGGTAAATTTTAAATTCTGCTGGTTCTTTTAACACAGTTCAGATTCAGACAGGGGTACTAAATCCAAAATCATTATATTCGTTCTTTAATTGGATATAGTGTATAATTAGTAATCTTCCATCCCCGTGGCTCAGGAAAGTAGTGCCATCAAAAGCTACATTTGGCTTCTTATCACCATGTGACCATAACTATTACCAGATATGACTGTATGGAAGGGCCCCGATGCAGTATAATCCACAAATATTCCCTTACGACCATAAAAGGACCTTAGGAACATCAGGGCCCATTTTTTTTATCTTAGCTCTTTAATTTCATTTCTGCTCCTTCTCTTACTAGAGCTATGGAGATCAACCTTGGAAACAAGAGGATTTAAGTTTAGTAGAACAAAGACAGAGTATATGATGTGTAATTTTAGTCATACTATGATGGATACTAACATGGTGCGAATTGAGGAAAGAGAGAAACCGCATAGTGACTTTTTTAGATAGTTGGGGTCAATCATAAATAAAGAAGGAGACATAGAGGATGATGTTTCACAGAGGATTAAAGTGGGATGGATGAAGTGGAGAGCTGCGTCCGGATACTATGTGACAAACATATTCCTTCAAAGATTAGGGGAAAGTTCTATAGGACTGTTGTACGACCGGCTATGAAGTATGGGGCAGAATGTTGGGTAGTTAAGAAGTGTTATATTGAGAAGCTATGAGTAGCAGAGATGAGAATGTTCAGATGGATGTGAGGAAAAATTAGGAAAGATCGTATTAGAGCTGACTTGGGAGTTGCCCCGATCCATGACAAGCTTCGAGAGAGGCGTTTGTGGTGGTATGGTGATGTTCAACGGAGGCCTAGAGACGCCCTAGTAAGGAGGAGTGATATGATCCCGATTGAAGGAGCTAAAAGTGCTAGGGACAGGCCTAAACTGAGAATAGAACTTGTGAGGAAGGACTTGCATAGTCTAGGTCTTGTACCAAGTATGACCTCGAATAGAGCTTATTGGAGGGCAAGGATCCATGTAGCAGACCCCATTTAGCTTAGATTCTCCTGACTTGTTGAGCTGTGCCTCTTTCCTCTTACTTTCATCTTTCATTTTTGTTTTTATTTTCAATCTTTCATTTGTCATTTTCCATTTTTCATTTCTAATCTCTTCATTCCCTTTTTCTGTTCAAGCCTCAGTTTTCCCTACTTTATTTTGTTTGGATCCATGTAGCTGACCCCATTAAGTTGGGATAAGGCTGAGTTTGTTGTTGTTGTCTCTTCTCTTACTCTTTGCACTCTTTTTTTTTTTTTTTTTGTGTGGGGGGGGGGGGGGGGGGGGGGGGACGGGAGGATGGGGTCCAGTACTGGCCCCCTTTCTTCAACTTTTTGTTTATTTAAATCATTAAAGGGGTCACATTTAGAAAGATAAACAAATTAGGCAGTAAACATCCATAGCATTGTTATTGTGAAAGCAGCAAAACAGAACTGATCAGTACCTGGTCAAGAATGTAGAAGAAAAGAACCCGTCGACTAGGGTTCAATACTCACCAAACAGCAGACAGGTTTATAAATAAATATCAATTATAAAGATGATTTACAATAATATCCTTAGTACATGTGAGAAACTAATACACTCACACAACTAAGGAACCGCTATTGATGGAAAAGAAATACCAGACATACCCTAACTTTAACACACACACCCTCAAGTTGGAGAATATACATTACCCATGCCCAGCTTGGAACAACCTACTTAAAAGGCTGGACAAAACAAAGCTTTAATGAACATATCACCAACTAACTTTCAAAAGCAACATATGGGGTACTGGAACACTGGAAACCCAAGTTCCAGAAGAAGTGATCTCAACCACATTAACACAGCCGCAATATGAGCCATAGCTCTATACTCAGCCTCAGCAGTGGACCTTGCTACTGTAGTTTGTTTTTTCCTCTCCAAGTGACAAGGTTACCACTAACAAATGTACAATAACCTATGATAGATCTCCTATCACCTCAGCACTAAGCCATAGTTAAAACGGGAATGGCAAAAAAACTTTGTTCGGGATGATACGTTTAAAACGGTTTATAACACATCTGTAAAATTAGAACACGATCTGATGATCAGATCTCCAGATATGAGCAGGTCACAAAAATAGTACGTGTTGCCACAAAAAACTGGATCTTCTTAGACGTGGCATTGCACTTGCCTACGAGGATAAGACACGAGACACAAGAGAGGACAGGAGGCGACTCCAGGAGGAACTCTCCGATGCCTAAGTCAGTTTCTTCAGCAACAATGATATAAACATGTAGATCAATAGTGCAGAAAACTAGCCAATAGTGAATTCGATTCATACTTGTGTGATTACCCGTGTCTTTATATACCTTGGGAGTGGCGGTGGTGCAAGTCCAGTTAAGGTAGGCATCTCAGAAAGAAAATTGATTCTTTGTGGGAGATCAAAGTAGAAAGTTGATCTCCGAGGAGAGTCCCAATATGGAAGGTTTTCTTAAATTGTCTGGCTACAAAGCTGGTCTCCTAGTTGGAGAGTACTTCAGAGTAGAAGGATGCAGTAGATAGAAAGTCCGGATTTGGTGTGTATCCTCTACGGAGAAGAAGAGTTCCGATTTGACGGGGAAACTTGACATTTCTCACAATTAAAGGAATTCGAGCCACGTATCACACATGCATTGGTGTATGATACTTGTGCGTCTCGGTAAGTAAAGAAATCTTGCAGGAACAGAGATCTGATGATCATAGAGAGGATTAATCTTCAGTCTTCATTCATGTAGTAGTCAGACCTCAGAGACAACTTCCATTACATAACCTCAAGTAGCAGGTTGCTGTACTCATGACAATCTTCTTAAGGGACTCTCAAACCAAAATAAGGAAAGGATCAAATCACTGATCAGTTATGCTCTATGCAATGTGACAGCAGCAAAACAGAACTGATCAGTACTTGGTGAAGAATGGAGAAGAAAGAAGAGAAAGGAGAAGAAAAGAGGAAGGGAAGAGAAGAGATGGAAGAAAAGGACCTGCCGACTATGGTTCCATACTCACCTAATCACAGGCAAGTTTATTTATAATATAAATTATAAAGATGGTTTATAATAATACCCATGGTATATTTCAGCAACTAATAGACTCACACAACTAAGGAACCAACAGTAATAGAAAAAGAAGGAATAACAGAAATACCCCTAACTTTAACAGTTATAGAGAATGTGGAGCTTCGTATCTTCAAAGTTTCTCAAGCCTATTTCTAAGATAGTGGATGCTGATGCTTCCAATTGTAGATATTCATTTGCAATTATCACTAGAGTATGCTTGCTCTGCAGATACGTGGTACAAAGTAATATGTATCAATAAATAAGCTTTCTTTATCATTATACAAGAGGAAGTGGAGGTATTCTTGTCAGTATGCAACTCTGTAATGACACTAATTCCCATGGGTAATAATAAAAGTTCTCCCTACAGCCAAAATCAAGAATTATGTACTCTCCATATACATATAAAGCATACAGAATTGTAAAAGGGTCTTGACCATTTCCATCTTGCCATTATGTCAATAAACAGAGTAATAGACTTAAAAAAAATTTGATTTCTTGAAATCAATAAAAAATTTAACAGATACCTCACTTAGTACTCAAATAAACAAAGACACTCCAAAACACATTCAACACAAAAACAATAATGACAACTTTTGACAAGCCATATATGGTTCATCATCTCGAGCGTCAACTGTCAATAGGCAACACACTACAGCTGACCAAGGAATGACATTATTCCATCTAGTAAGTTTTCCTTAAAGATCTCGTAGAAATGTCATCATCAGGGCTGTTTAAGTACATATTCTGATGTGCATAACACATATCATAAAAGTTGCAACCCAGTGATGATTGCGCCTATGCGGGGTCATCATCAGTGGATCTGCTGATGACCAACATAGTGGATCCTAAAAGGCTAGAAGTCTCAACACAAAGCAAAGAATCATGCCATAGCATTGAAAACAGTGCCACCACTCTGATAGAATGCTCATTATTATTTGATGTTTCACATTTTTACCAAATCTAAAAAAGAAAGCAAATTTATCTATCATAGGTAGAAATAGATAGCAAAAGAAATAGCGATGAGGAATTGGTTGCCTCACCATATGCAATGGTTCATCAGTTCTAATTCGTGCATTTCGGCGAGCAAGCTTGGATTCAAAAGGAGTCCTTGGCCTCACTTCTTGGATTTCATCCCATTCTTCACGACTTAGCATCCTGACTGTCCCTTGACCAGGCGGAGCCTTCTGTATTTTGCGCTCAATCCTTTCTTGGGATTTCGATTCATCATACTGGCAACATAATCAGGTCAGGAACTTAGTAAGCTGAAACAAAAACACTATAGTATTTGAATATTCCTCATGAATCATTTCATAAAGTTTTTCTGTTCTTACTGATTCTACATGCCATGTGCTTAGAGGGTTGTAACCCGATACGAATCCGACTTTCACAGGGCCTGGGAGGGGTGGATGCGTCTTTTCTAACCTTCAACATTTTTTTCTTCATTTATTTTTATTATTATTATTTTGGCAAAATAGCTTCCTTTAGACTGGAACCTGGTCTTCACATAGCACCAAGTGACAGTCCATCCACATGCCATAGATGCCAGCATGACAGTTTAGGAAAACCTCAGGGAAACCCTAAATTTGATGCACAGACTCTAAATCACAATAAAAAAAATAATGGTAAATTAAAAGACAAAGAAAAAGAAATACAAAAACTCAAAAAAATTTAGACGAAGAAGAAAAAAGAACCGATGAAGTATTTATAAAGGTCGGGAGAATAGACATCAAGCCCTATATTTGACCCAATAGGATTCTAAATTGATAAATTTAAGGCAAAATATTATTGTCACAAGGTCTGTTATTTTTCCAAACATCACAAGACACTTAACTTGTCACATGGATGGATGATATGTCCATTTCAACAGTTCGATAGAGAGGACATTACCCATGTAAAATTTCAGAGTCGAATTCAATCAAATACCCCCTTGTGTATTGGCATGCATCTTGTGTGTGTCCATGCATGTGTACCAGTACTCTAACCATTACTGTGCACTCTCCCAACTCTGAGCAGGAACAGGGTGTTTAGACTTTAGCTAGGGGAAAAAAAATAAATGAACAGCTTAAATCTGTCTTGTGACGTCCAGAAATGTCACAAAAACTTGTTAATGGGTTTCTAGAAGTCTAAGGAACAAGGTTTCCCGCATGAGGCTCCCGCCCTTCCACCAACATAACACTGCATCTCACAGAAAATCTGACTCTCGCAGTATAAAGAAAAGGCTCAAACCAAAATCCCATTAATCAAATTCATGTACAAGGCTGTACCCCCTTACAAGCTTATATTAAAGACTCAAAAACAAGAAGGAAAAAAATATCAAAGACTGAAAAGGAAAGACCTAAACCAATCCCTAACTAATAAGGTAACATAAACTGACTAGGAAACTAACTCAAAACAGGACTAGACTTATAGAATCCTACTGCAGTCTAATTAAAACATGTTATAACAATTAAAATAAAGAAACAATGACACTTAACTAATTTCATAGGGCTAGCCTCTACTCTTATTATAGGCCCATTAAAGTGGCTCATTACAATAAAAAAACATTGGATCAAAACCCAACACATACATAACCCAAACCAAAGCTTATTTCCATTAAAATAAGCCCAATTGTGTTTAATCTGCATCAGTTGTGACCCCAATAAAAGGCGTATGCAGTGCATGAGGCTCCCACCATTGCAGGGTCTGGGGAGGGTCATAATGTATGCAGCCTAACCCCTGCTTTGCGGAGAGGCTGTTTCCTGACTCGAACCTGAGACCACTATGTTGCAATGGAGTAAACTTACCTTTGCACCAAGGCCCGCCATCCATAACTACCCTAAATTTAAACACCAATAACAACCCTAAATTTAAACACCATAGAAAATTACAATCACAAATTAACATCAAGTAGTTTTACCATTACTGTTTCAGTTCAGCTTGACTTCGCAAGATCTTGTATTCATTGGACAGATATTTGAATAAGCTTCCTATGATCCCATAATCATACAATTGTCAGCAAAAAGTTACTAGTAAAAAGAACTAATTACAGACTCAAATTTAGCTTCTGAAATTGAATCATGGACAACTCAAAAACAATTTTGAATATCACATAACAGCCCAAAAAAAGGGCATATCCAGTGCACGAGGCTCCTGCCACTGCAGGGGTCTGGTGAGGGTGTTCTGAAAATTTTACATTATGAAATTAAACAAGCACTATATTTGTATTTAGAACAAAAATTCTAAGTAATAGTAACAGAACTAGAAATGAGAAACACAAAACCAAGTGTTATTGAAATAAGGTGTCCAGAATTAGGGTTTAAAATTTGAAAGGGTCAGTTTAATTACCATCATGAGAACCTTGGCGAACAGCGCGCAAGCCACAGCAGTAAGAACCATCGGCATAGTCATCGTGTCGAGAAAAGCCTTCGATTCGGGAGTTTCAATGAAAATTTCGTCCTTCTTAGGGTCCCTTTTCTTCCTCCTTAACTTCTCTTTTTCTGCTACTTTTCTCTTCAGGGTTTCGCTTGGGCTGTTCATAGACCAAGTGTGAACAGGTCTCCAGGGTTTGAGTAGCATACGTCTGACCCCGTTCATCCCGGAAAGTCGGGCAGGAAGGGTCTGTTAGATTGAACACCAGAAATTCAATGAAAGGACTATAACAAGGACGATTAATCAATCACTGCAAAGGGCTTCTCATGGATTGTTCAACAATTCTAGGCTTGTTGGCTGAGATTAATCAATCACTGCAAAGGGCTTCTCATGGATTGTTCAACAATTCTAGGCTTGTTGGCTGAGATTAATCAATCACTGCAAAGAGCTTCTCATGAATTGTTCAACAATCCTAGGCTTGTTGGCTGAGATCAGTTCTGAACTTCATTAAATTTCTTAGAAGCATATCATCCGCACCAATCACTCTGCACTCATGTTGAAGCGCATATGTTATTGAGTCGTAGTCTCGTAGACAGTTTCGCCCGATCTTGTGAAGGAATAACTACTGATAGGTGTGATAGCTTGGAGCGAGGCGAGGTGATTTAATGGGTTAAACCATTTAATGGTCGAACCCAAAGGAACCCTTTATATATACTCTTTAGAGCGTGTTTGGTAACGATTCCGGTCAGAGAACGGCGTTCTTCCACAAAATGATTTTTTTCTGTTTCTTCATTGAAGTATTATTTTTTTTCCTCCTATTGGCCGTTTGGTAAACTATTCTTAAGATCGTTCCTGAATCAAATGGTGTTTGGTAAAACATGGCTTGGAATAGAAATTTAATACTATTATCATTATTTACATAAATGCCATTATGTTTTATATCACGAATCTCTTAATTTAATACTATTGCCAATATTTATATAAAAGGAAAAAGATCTCTGTCCGGGAGTGTGGCGTGAGTCTATCTCTCTCCTCTCCATGTAAAAAGACACCTTTGCCCCCTTGTTTTAAGGAGGAGAGAGACTATTATCATTATTTACATAAATGCCATTATGTTTTATATCACCAGTCTCCTAATTTAATACTATTGCCAATATTTATATAAAGGGAAAAAGATCTCTGTCCGGGAGTGTGGCTTACACCAGCACTCCCATGAGTCTATCTCTCTCCTCTCCATGTAAAAAGACACCTTTGCCCCCTTGTTTTAAGGAGGAGAGAGATAGACACATGGGAGTGCTGGCATAGGCCACACTCCCGTACAAAATACTGTTTCCCTTATATAAATACCAATATGTTTTACATCGTCATTTTCATCAATATCCATTTAATTTTATGTTTTTTTGGGTGAAAATCAATATCGTTTTTTTTATTTGGTAGAAAAATCAATATTCATTTGACCCCTTAACAAAGAGTAACAAAAAGTTAAAGTTTTACACCACCAGTCTCCTAATAATTAAAATATTGCATCATAAAGATTAAAAATCAAAGTCAACTGAATATCTAATATTCTAGACTGAGCCCATTAATGATAGTAATTAAAAAACAACCACTCAAATTGAAGCAAGCCGGTGTTTTCTAACAAATTCGTTTCCTAATATCGTTCATCTGTCTTGCTTTTGACTCAATGATGGGGGTGCATTATACTCTTCAAGATCTGTATCTTCATTCGATAACAAGTACACCATCTATCAAGTTGCAATTGCATTAAAAAACTGATATTTCTTTATTCCCATTTACCATCAAGATCATTCAAAGCATGCAATATGAAGAATTCATCCTACTTGTAGAGCATTAAAACAAAATGCTCAACTTGGGTTTAAAGGTATGATTAGCCCAGTTATCTTTTAAATGAGAGGTACGCAATTGAACATGTTTCTGTAACCAAATCAGCATGATCATACTAAAGTTCATATATTATCGGTTCATCTTTGTAGAATCAAGGACAAGTTGCATTTTATTTCGGTTCCTCATGACGAAATCCTAAACTTGTATTGATTTCCATTTTCCAACCAACCTCCTACTATTCACCCCACCACTACATCTTGCAATACTCATTCATATATTCTTAACTTCTCACTTTCTATCCAGAAATTTCAACTCTGCAACTAGATAAACAATAAAGGAGACAATACATATTTATAAAACATAGGCAGAAATGATCAAAAAAAGTTAAATAGCTATTAACCTGAACCAATTGGTGTTTGGTCAATTGGAAGTCTTCTTGGTCAATTACATAAGTGCTTGGGTTTTTCCTTCTACATTTTAATTCTGACAAAATTGCTTTAGAACTTTGAAGGAAATTATTAAATAAGGAACTGAAAAGGTACCAAACTAAAATAAGATCTAGTCCAAAATCAAGATTTAAAAACTGGGAAAAATGATGCGATTGCACAAAGCTATATGAAAAACGTAGATTTCTGCTGGAGATATATAAATAAAATTTTCACTGGTAGACTGTACTACTATAGAACTGAAACAAAAACAAAAGTTTCACGGCTTATCAGTTTTGGTCGTCTATATGAGCTGAAACTCCAGAACCTGTGAGGGAAGAATATAAATAACATCATTTCAATGAACCACAGATTGGCATCCAAAAAATACACAACATATCACCCAGAACATATGAAAAGTAATAAATTTATAGGGAAAAAAAAAAAAACAAAACAGAGGAATCAATGGAGATCGCACAAGGGATCAAAACTTCCCGTATTGAGAGAGAACCCTAAATCCTAAACCCAATGGAGGAGGAAAAAAAAAAACAGAAGAAACCGGTGAGCGTACCTGGTTTCCACAACGATCTTCTCTGCTCAGTCGCCTTTGAAAGAAGGAAGAGAACGCCAACCACGGAGAGGTTCCTATGCAATGTGTGAAGCAGATGAGCGGAGAAGATGCAGCGGCGATGTGCTTCAATGGAGATCGCACAGGGGATGAGACGAGCAGAATAGTTGCAGCGGCGATGTGTTTCAATGGAGATCGCACAAAGCATGAGACGAGCGGAGTAGTTGCTGCGGCGATGGCTTGGTAGCTTCAATGGAGATGTGCTTGAGGGGTCTTCGCATCGGCATCATTATCGTCTCTTGTTCCCTGTTCCCTACCCGGAACCGTGGTGCAGTTCCTCTCATAGGGGCAGGAAATGACGACCTAACCCCCTTCCCTAACACACTGTCCGAGGAAGGTTAAAACGTCATTTCCGCCTCCCTATAAGAGGAACTGCACCATTGTATCGGGCAGTGAACATGAGAGAAAAAAAAAATTCTTTCGCATCGGGTTTTCATGGACCACAAATTATAATCGTTACCCTAAATGGTCCTGGGAGTGAGAAACATTTCTCTAATCCGATCTTCAGCCCAACTTTGGTACCCGGTTCATTCTTGGGAGTGAGAATGAGAATCAGTTTTGCCAAACATTTTATTCCATTTTTATGATCCCAAATGGAATAAAGAACGGCAAAATCGTTCTCTAGCTCGTTACCAAATGCGCCCTTTCTCTTAGCATATAAGTCTTGTCCATGGTAAGTTTTTTTTTGGTAATATTATCCATGGTAAGTTCGGGTAGCCCTTCTCCTAGATAGCCATTTCCGTGACTCAAATCCTGACGTGATAACTAGTTCTGATACGAAATGTTAGGTATTTGACTGATACGCCAAAAGGTAAAAGCTCCAAAGCCCATGAAACGCATTAAATCAAGTCTTTTAACCTATATCATATTAGGCTAGGCTAATCTAACACTCAAACAATAAAGTGGGCCCCTAAGCCCCATTAGGAACATAATAGAACTCTACTCATATTTTTGCTTGCTACCAAAGCTTGTAAATCTAAAGTATCCACTTTTGTAACGCCAAACAATGTAATTTCTCTCCTTTCTTATGTTATTCTTATCTTTTTCCCATAGAAAAAAAAACCATGAGGCTATGAAATTTGATATATGTAGAAAATAGAAATGATATGCTTTAAGTTTCACTTTTGGGCATAGATACTATCAGTTTCAGATGATCAGCCACAGGGAGGATAGTTTCCACTTCCTCGTTAGATGGTGGGAATGTAACGATGACCCAAGAGTTCAATTATGAGGTCCCTTCCTATTATTATATTAAAGGTTATGAAAAAAAATCCAAAGCACCTCTTCTTAATAGGTTGCCAGAGGGATGCATTTCTGGTATAGAGAATTATGAGTCATGAAGAGGTTTTCCACCATGGCTTGAGTGGGAGTTTTCTGTAAAACCTATATTATTCCTCATTTCTTCTCCCTCCCATATATGGATAAATGATCATGCAGAAAGCAAGCTTAAAGATCCGGAACTGTAAAGAGGTAGTTGAAAAATAAATGATTTTTGGAATCCATGGCGCCATTGTCACATGAAAAGCTTCTCTTTGGTCATTAGAGCATTATGAAGGGCGTTTAGACCACTTTCTAGTTTCTATTTGTTTTATTTTGTAGGAATAATGCTTCCATCTGCGGGTGCAAGTTTGCGTCGGCGAGTCTGAATTCATTCTGAGCCCGATGAAGCTGAGTTTTGATCATAGTTAGTTAAAACACAATTGAAACAGTGTCTTTTTAATTCCCTTCTCTATTTTCTGAATCTAGAGCTTGATTCATACAAGAACAAAAAAGGGGGGAATCATACAGACAAGAGCCCGCCTACGTTTTGCTGCATGGAAAGATAATGTTCAACCCAACTATTGGATAGATAGATATTGGTTTGGTATAGGATATGTGCCAATTTTTTAAGCCTAACTCAGTTTTTTATAGTTTTAAACACATTTTGTCATACGGGGAAAAAGACAAACGGCAAGCATTCCCGTTTTAACACGTTTAAAACACGTTTTCATTTTTTTGGCATTTTTTAAGACCTTTGACTTAAGTGACCATATCTCTCTCCCAAACTCTGATCGACCTGAATCTTTTACCAACGTAAAGATGATTTGAAGGGTTATATTTTTCATGATATCACCTTCAACGCAAGGTCAATGCACGAACACCGAAATTAGAAGCATGTATTTCAAATAAAAATTTCTCAATTTATATGAGAATAGTGCCCTTTTTTCGTAATATAAACATTTAAAACCCGTATTGTCTATTTTCTGTTTTGTTGACCGTTTTATTTGACCGTCTATTTGTAAATTTTTACATATTTAAAATCCGTACTGTAATACTCCATTTTTGCTAACTAGGGCACAACAACTAGCTGGTTCCAATAAAGCCAGTGGCGTGCCCAATCCTCTCCTGTCAATTATATATCATCTCATGTATTAACATATACACATTTGACTTGAACCATGCATCCTCTCATAGTCTCATAGTCTTATTAGTCTCTAATTTTCATCAAAACCTCAACTTGCCATTAAGTCAACTCAGTTTGATTTGAACCTTTGACACATAAAAAAGGTGGTGGACATGGGACGTACCGCCTTTATATTGGCTTGATGATAAGGTCTCCTTTTATAATAGAAATCCAAGAATTCATCCCCCCTCTTGAAGGGGCGGGCTGTGTTGGGAAAAAATTTTGCTAATATAAAGTTAGCAGCCAAGGAAATGGAATAATTTAATTCTCCTTCAGATTCATAAATACCCTTCTAGTTTTCATATTTTTTAAAATATCTCTTAAGATCCCATTTCTTGTCATCCTTGTAGTACGAACATTCTGTGTAGCAGCAAATTTTGTCCGCTGTGCCTGTGATGGGAGTTGGGAGTTGGGAGTTGGGAGTTGGGAGTTTGAGAGTTGAGAGTTGAGAGTTGAGAGTTGAGAGCTGTTTTTCAAGGGAAAAGTGGGGTCAAAGAAATATGAGATCAACGCAAGAAAAGAAGTCCTATTTGTGGGGCCGCATGATGTGATGGTCAACTAATTCCTTTCTGTCGGTCGGATATGTTTCAACTATATCATGTTTCTAATGCCACGTGTCACTTTCATATTAGAAAAAAACAAAAACTAAAAAGGACAACAAAGCAGAATAAAATAATCGCTGACGTTGTAACCCTTCTTACCGCCTCTCCTCTACAGCCATCCGGTGTTAATGGTTGGTAGTGTTCCAACTTCCAAGGGTCCAAAAAGTTATATTTTGTCAGCCATCTGATGCGTATCTCACTTAGTCATGTTAGTCATGATTAGTTATTTATTCGTAGTATTAAAAGATTGAAAATGAGATGGAATTAAACGAAAATAAAATTCAAAGCATTTATTTAGCAATAAAATAAAGGAAAAAGGTATCTTTTTTTTGTTGTTCATATATATATATATATGCTCTTGCTGGCTATCTTTTTCCGCTTTTCTCTCTCTCACCGCTGAGAACTGAGAGCGTAGTAGGGTCCGTCGTCTCTCTTCAGAATCTTTTCTTCTCTCTTCTGCTCGTAAATACCCCTTTGGTTAATGATCGAGCGAATTAAGTAGTAAGCTCTTCTTTCGCTTTCGTTCTTCTTCTCTGAGCTTCTCCTCCTGCCCAACATCTCTCACCACTATAATCTTGATGGAGCAGGTGAAAGGCGTTTCCAACCTTCCTATCCAAGAACAGGTACTCCTCTCTCTCTCTCTCTCTTTGATCTCAATTTTGTGGATTTATTTATGTAAAAAGCGGATCTTGATGACCCTCTTCAAGAATCCAATTTTTTCATTTTCTTCTTTCCCCCCCCCTGTCCCTCTCTTTTGGGGTTTGAATTTTCTTTATGATTTGGGTTTTATGTTAAATTTTGCTCTTTCTGGTTTGTTTTCTTTCCTTTCGCCCTAATTTCTGGATTATAAATTCTCGTAGGTATGTGATGGTGTGAAGGGAATAGAGTGTGGAATGTCAAGCTCAAGCTTGACGGTATGTGACAATTATGGGTTTTGTGCGATCTGCTTGGAGAAGATACCACTTCAGGAGACTGCTCTTGTAAAAGGTTGCGAGCATGCTTACTGGTTTGTCATGTCTAACATCTCAATCCATTCCATCAAATTTTTGTTTTTGAATTATTGGATAAATAAAAATGTTACAATTTACCTTTTTCCTATTTTTGATTTTGATTGTCGTTGTATCATGGATGGTCTTATCTTCTTTTCATCTCGGGCTTTCTTCTACCTCCCTACAACCTTCCTGTCTGGCCTCATTGGTTTTTTCCATTTTTGTTCGTCATTATCATTGTTGCTATCATATATCATATTATAGTTTAGGATAAATTGAGAAGTAGGTAGTTTGACTTAGTTGCATGTAATTCTTCATATAAAAACCCTATTAAGGTTTGATTAAATGCAATCCTTTATGGTCCAATCTTTATTTTTGCTGGACCCATCATTCTATCTTGTAAAACCATGAATGGTTAAATCTTTGTGAAGGATTGAGGCTTGACTCTCTCTCTCTCTCTCTGTTCTTCAGATTTCTTAAAATTCTTTTCAAGAGAAAAAAAAAAATTCAATTCCTTGAAATTTAGATAAATTCAATTAAATATTGGATTAGGAACTGCCTTGGTTCAAACAGATGATGTTACATGTAACAGGGCTCAGATCAGTTGTGGAGCACAGTTTTGGTTTCTTAAGAAATGAGGAGCACAAAGTTGACATTAGCTTCTTGATGATAGACATGTTATACTGAGTCCTAGCGCTTCAATTTTTACCCCCTTCTTTCTGGCTGCTGTTTTTTTGACATGTTTCCAATTTTATACCTAGTAATTGTTTCAGTTGAACAATTGGAAGTTTTGGAAAAAGGAAATGAAAACAGTAATTTCTATTTTTGACCTATTGAAAGAATTAGCTCCAGTCTGAAGTTTGGATCGAAATATGAAGAGCTGCACTGCTTAAATTGGATGAAATGACTGAACTAAACATACAAAACAAAATAAATGCATCACATATAAAGGTTCTGTTGAAGCACTGTTCATGTGACACTGTTCACATGAACAGTGATTTGATTGATATGTGTATCTTCTATTTTCCTAGTCCTAGTTGGAGTCCTAGTTTCTAATTATGTCAAGTCCTAATTCTACTGTGAGTTGTTAGTCTTAGTTTCATTTTGAGTTGTTAGTTCTAGTTCTTTTCCTATTGTAACTTGCAATCCTATCATGATTAGGAATTCCTAATTTGATTAGGAGTTCCCCTTTCTATTGTAATTTGAGATTATAAATACAAGCATTATGAGGGAGACTGATAAGTTTAACAGTTCTCTCCTCTTCCTCATCTTTTCTTCTCTCTCAAGTTACTGGTTACAGGACCTAGGTTTTCTACATGGTATCAGAGCTCATGGTCTGAAGTTACCCTGGGTTATTATCGTCTTGCCGGTTTGAGAGTCGTGTAAGGTCTCTGGTGTGGTGAGCAGCCACCGTCACCGCTGCTGCATGTTTATAGATATTCAGTTTTTTGTTTGATTTTTGTTGCTATGGCTGTCGATTAAAAGTTCGAAGCCTTGTTTATGTGTCGGTTGTTTGCCGCTGTTCCTTTTTGGAGACTGGTTCAAAGGTGGAAGAAGAAGGACATCCACCTGCAATTTTCTGCTGGCTGTGTTCTTTGTTTGGGGATGGGGCTGTTATTACTGCCCTTTTATTTTTGTTATCATGGAGTGACTCTGTTGGAGAAGATGACTGCTGTTGTGTGAATCGAACCAACATCTGAAGAACCTCTGTTCGTTGAAAGTGCTGTCCTCTTTAGAAGAAAAAGGTCCTGCTGATTTACATATTGATTTCCTGTTGGGTTGGTTGCGGTGTTTGGTGCTCTGGTTGTATGGTGTTTGCAGTAGCTGTGGTTTTCTTCTTCCCTTTGGACTACTACTCTTCCCTACTTTACCGTACCGTCGGTTTGAAGACGAAGGTTTCTCGGTTCGACTTGGTCCTCTCCTCCTGAGAAGCTAGTGAACAAAGAAGAAGGTGTTCTTCGATTTCTGGTTTCCAGGGTTGATTATTGCTGTGGGAAATTTTATTTGGATCGAGTCATCAATTGTCGCTGCTGTTGTTTACTTCGATTGCTATCGAAGGTTTGTTTGTGGAATTAAATTCTGGTTTTCTACTTGCTGAATCGATTTGATACTGTGGGTTGCTTTCGCTATCAGAGGAGATTGAAGGACCTGCTTTTGTTTGCTGATCGAAAAAGTAGAAGACCTGCTGCATCTTGATCCATCTCGATCTACCGTATCTGAACCAGATCCGTCGGCTGCTGGTTCGAAGTTTGAAGACAACCTTCATCAATGGGTCCTTTAGTTACCGCCTCTCTGTTTCCGCTGGTTCAAAGCCGTGACTGTCAAGAGGTAGAAGATGGTCAAAACTCTTTGCCTTTTGCGATCAATTCTTTCCTTTTATGAGTTGGTTTCCCATGTCACGTGTTGCCATATCCTTTGGTCCAGGATTTATCAAGAATGTTTTTTCTTACTTTTCTCTAGTTGCATGACTCAAGAGACTTGGTTCTTTTATTAGTTACTCTATTTTATTCTTTAAGTTTCCCTTTATGCCCTTATCATCTTCTCTTATCTACCTCTGTCCTTATATTACTGCTCATTCCAACATTACCCTTTTGCCTTGGGTGGTATTTGTAATCAGATTTCATCTAAATTACAACTATGCCATCTCTTTTTTAATTGTGTTATTTACAATTCTGCCATTCCCCTTGCAAAATACTGGTTATTTACGGAACTGCCATTAATTTAATACATTCCCCTATTTGACTACCCAATTGACCCTTGAAAATTCTGGTTTATTACCAGTTTGCCCTTTGGCTTGGTTTGTATTTAAAAAGTGGAATTCCACCAAATTACAGTCATGCTATCCTTTTTTTCCAACACCATTCCCTTTCAATAATTCTAATTCCTTTCATATCCCATTACATTTGACACATGCCCATAACCCCTTTGGAAGTTAATGGTATTCTCTAATTTGTCATTTCTTCCTTTTCCATTACTCTTAACACCTCTTGGAAAAATCTGGAATATTATGTTTTTGCCCTACCTCTTACATAATCTCTGTTATGTCCACGTGTACTACACGTGAGGGGGGGGGATTATGTACAGTATACCTGCAGACATTGCAGAACACAGAACTTGTAGGAACATTGGTGCAAAACATAGAAGATCAGTTTTCTCTGCCATTGCCATTGGGTATCCTTCGTTATTGGGTTGAGTTTGTTGTAAGGGGGAGATTGAAGTATTGAAGAGTATTGGAGATATTTGGTTGTTGCCTATTTGAGGACTTTCAGTTGGGTTGATAAAGTGTTTTTCTGCTGCCTAATTCAGCTTGTTTCCGCTACTTGCTGCTCTAGTTATTTAACTTCAAAATTTTATGTCATTATAACAATCTGAGATTCATCACTGGTTAGCTATTGAAGATCGTTAAAAGCTACCTTTTTTTTGAAGAAATTCTAGTCCCGGTTTGCTGATCATGTCTGTCCAGGTTTTGAAGATCAATTATTTTAAGTTCTTGAAGGTTTATTTGGGAGCTACATTCATCTGTCAAGCTGGATTCTGTTGCAACTTAGTCTCTTCTCATTTTGTTCAAGTTGGGCATTGATACCTTGTATGCGCCAACTTGAGGGGGAGTGTTGAAGCACTGTTCATGTGACACTGTTCACATGAACAGTGATTTGGTTGATATGTGTATCTTCTATTTTCCTAGTCCTAGTTGGAGTCCTAGTTTCTAATTATGTCAAGTCCTAATTCTACTGTGAGTTGTTAGTCTTAGTTTCAGTTTGAGTTGTTAGTTCTAGTTCTTTTCCTATTGTAACTTGGAATCCTATCATGATTAGGAATTCCTAATCTGATTAGGACTTAGGAGTTCCCCTTTCTATTGTAATTTGAGATTATGAATACAAGCATTATGAGGGAGACTGATAAGTTTAACAGTTCTCTCCTCTTCCTCATCTTTTCTTCTCTCTCAAGTTACTGGTTACAGGTCCTAGGTTTTCTACAGGTTCTCATACATAGTAATGGAAATATATTCAAATTTGACTACAAGATTTACTTTTCCCCATCCTAGGAATTTTAGGTGCTCGGGTTATATAAATTTTGCAGTTGGTAGGATTGTATAGAAGTGGGAAAGATGAATATGAGAGATTATTGACTTACATCTAACCCTAGTTTGTAAAGGGAAATGAAGGAAAAGAACTACTAAAGCTGGACAAATCTCTAAACATGACATACAGAAATTAAAGTTTTTTCTGCTCTAATGGTTTCATAGGAATTATTTATATGAATATCATAATTAATAAGGTTGTAGACATTTTAAAAGAAGGAAATGTGCTAGTTTTAGCTACAATTCTAGAGCCCTATCTTCTCTGTGATATTCACAGCCTCCAATAATGAATAAACTGGACATGTCATAGGATCCTCGATGTGCAAACATTCTGTGCTCATCCATATCAAATAAAACATGCATGAAGAGGTGTGGTTGGGTGGGAAGTGCATATTTCGTATGTTTTTGTTTCTTTGTAGGCTTGTGCATTTAGGTATTGACCTTTTTGTTTTTAATACCTTCCATCCAGTTAAGAGTATTAACTATTTCTGTGAATTTTTTATATGTAGCGTGACATGCATCCTTAGATGGGCCACATACAATCAGAAGCAATTGTGCCCTCAATGCAAGTTTCCATTTGAGTTTCTCAATGTTCATAGGTCACTGGATGGAAGGTATTAGTTGGTATCTATGTGTGAGTTGGAACCACTACTATTTTTCTGTTAACCAAAATGTTATTCTCCTCCTTGACAGAATCCATGATTACATGTTTGAGGAGAGTGTATGTCTTCTTCTTAGAGCAACCTGGTTCATACCATTAAAGGTAGAGGCTCATGAAGAGGTGTATGATGAATTGGAAGATATTTATCAATATGTAGAGCAGGACTATGATGATGACACTGATGATGAAGATGGAGATCTAGAAGAAGTTTACTGTACCAGTTCAAATCTTCATATTGGTAACCGTAGGTGGGGAGATAATGGTTATGTGAGAGCAGGGCGAAAAGAAGCTAGGCCTGTACACCGTGAACTCCAGGGCCATGATGCTGGTCCATCACGTGGTCCGAAAGAGAGAGTGGCGGCAAATGATTCAACTGGAAGACGAGCAAAGAGGGCAATGAAGCGTGAAGCAGCAGATAAAGCTGCTGCAGCAAAACATGAGCAGCACTTAATAAGGTTAGGACGCAAGTAGTGCAAGCAACCTCACTAATGTTTACACAGTAGGTCATTGTACAGATTTTCCTTAGGTTAGCATTGTAAAATAATGATTTGGTAGATAGTTCAGTACCTTGTTCGATCATTGAAATGTAAAGTGTCTGTTGAAATTGTTGTGTTTACAAATCATTCCTTGATCCAAGCTGACTATGAGTTTGTAAAATCTGTAGTCTAATTGAGATGTATAGCTCATTCAAATCCCACTTGTCATCTGGCTTAAGAAACTTGCTGTTTCTTCCAGACCCAGACTGTGCCCTAGAGCAAGAAATCCTTTAATTCTGTAGGGGCAGTCTTCTACCGTCGTCCTAGAAAGAAAGACATGCATTAAACAAAGAGGAAAGAATATACATTATCAGGTAATATCTACTGTACTTTTACTACTCGTAGCATTCGTAGCAAGTCTATGAGCTTGTTCAATATATGGCCTGCCCTTGTTAATACCTACATTTTTTTTTATGAGAAACAAAAAGAAATTTACTGGAAATTAAATTCATGAATGTTTACATCCACTACAAAGATTTCCTAGTTCTAATAGCCGTATTAGTAACTCTATGAGCTACAGAAACTTCATAAGAGTATTTACAAATTACATCAATATTCATCTTTTGAATCAAAGAAGAAATAGACAATAAAACTTGGAAAAGATCCTAAAACCAACCTTCATTCCAAGCTGAATTTACCTCACAATCTCAGCATTATCCACCCAAATACTTTCTGGAAACTCTTAGCTAGTGCCAGTTGCAACTCATGCAAGACGAGATGCAATCCGAAAATCCAGATTAAGGATCTCAGATGCAAGTAGGCCGAATAATCAAATTTGAGATAAAGGAAGCAACTGTGTTGTTAAGGGAAGAAATTAGATTGATGGAAGGGGAGGGTTTGTCGACAGAACAGTAATGGGAAAAAGGAATTTGGAAAAAGAATGAGATGAGAGATATTGATATTGATAGGGAAGGGAATGTTGATGGGGAAGAAGATTGATCCTTTGGCTTGCAGGGGAAGGGGAAAAAGATCACACACTCTCACAAATCAAACCCAATAAACTTTTATTCAATTCACTATTCACTCTTTTCTCACGTTAGTTACAATGCAAATATTTAAAGGGAAAAATAACTAGACTCTTATTCTAACTACAAAATTGATATAACTTGCAACTCCAATTCAAACTCTATCCAACTCCTATGTAGTCAACAAAGAAAAGATTGAAACAAATAAACTAATATACTACTTCCAACCCTTGTCGGACCAAAATCTTGGGTTAAACCAGTTTTGCCTGGTTAGTCCAACCAGTTAAGTGATATTGCATCAGGATGGTTTTGGTAGGTTTTTTGTGTCATCGCATCTCCTAAATAGTCAAATTCATAGATACAAATCTAAACTGTGTATCAGAAAAACATCCGTAGCCCAACTAACAACACCAATAGACTTATCATCGCAGCCATCACATATTGTAACTACATGATCAGTAGGAGGTAAAGCCACAATAAGGAAACCATGAAGATCCAAATCAGCAACTCATGTTTTGAAGCGTTTTGCCAAGAGAACAAGGGCGTCCTTTTGGGGTGGGGGTGTTTCCTTTCAAATGATAACTGCCTCTTCTTGCTGTGGGGGCGTTTCAAAAAAGCAAACAACTTTGTTGACAATTAGAGATTTCTTGTCTGGTCGGATGAGCCCTCTGAATATTATACTTTTGAATCGGAGATCATTGGATATTTTGGAATTCCGAAATTTGATCTCTCTCTCTCTCTCTCTCTCACACACACACAACCCTCTTCGACCACGCAGAGCAGACTTTCCATACCCATTCCCATACCTCATCAACGCCACTGGCGTGTTCAACCCAAAATCACCCACCGTAGCCAATGCCGCCATGGCCCATCGAAGACTTCGGAACCTGCGAAAGAACAAAAGGGAAAGTATCTCTGCTAGTAGAATAGATAGTATATCTGGAATTCTTGATGGATTCTTAGATTTTGGTAGTTTGAGACTTCAACTTTCAACCACTACTTTCTTAATTTAATGAATAATTAAAGTGAATATGAATAATTTTAAATTTGATTTTTGGGCTGTGGGGGGAATTTCATTTTTCTCTCGTTTCGTCATTAACTGGAGCTGGAGGAAATAGGAATGAGACGATGATCATGGGTAACGTACGACCTATCTATCACCTCTATTATTGCAAGAGGAGGAGGAAGAAGAGGCGGATGGTGTTGCAGAAAGAAGAAGAAACAAAACGGTTTCGGGTCCTTTACTAACCTGAAACACAGAACATCGTTGGAAAAGAGAAACAAAAACCCATTTCAGTGGTGAAACAAGCAATAAGCAAAGAATGACAGATTTGGTCGCCGGAGTAAGTCTCTTTTCAAAAGATGGTTGGTTGCAGTGGATGTTCTCCAAGGTCGTTGGTTGAGTGTGAGGAAGAAGAAGGGTTTGTGGGTGTTCTAATTGAAAGGGTACATAGATTAGGTACTTTGCCCACTAATAAGGGTAGAAATGTCTTTAAAAAAATATTAAGCTGCTGACATCATCACTTAATAGCTCCTAACTAACGGTAGGGGGCCTGTGTGGAATTAGTTTGGTAAAGCAGGGGGTGATGCTGATATTATGGTAGTTAGTGGGTGTGCCTTAAAATATAAGCAAACATCAAGGGGTGGCGCTGATAAATTTCCCCCAAAAAAAAACTCAAAAATATTACAGGGCAAAGTTTTCCTCCACCTATAGAGAGCGGTTCACCCACCATCCTAGGGATCACAAACCCCTCCTAGGGTTTTAGTATGATCCAAAATACCTGATCACTCGGTCCAATTTTAAATATAAAAGAAAAGGTTAAATAATATGAGCTATGACTTTTGTCCCTCATCATGCATGGCATCATTTTGATGAATATGTCATGTAATTGTGAGATTAAACTGCAAATTAATGTGCATGCAGTTCATTATTATGTATGTATCACATTAATAAGTGACACAATATTGTGATTTTGGAATATTTTAGAGATAGACTTGGTGATTGGATGAATGAAATTTTGCTACTACATTAGTAGCAAGAATGTTCCTGCTACACGGATGGCAGCCAAGCAAATGGGATCTTAAAGGGTATTTTAGAAAATACTAAAAACTAAGAGGGTATTTATGAACCCAAAGGGATAGTGAATTATTCCATTTCCTTGGCTGCTAGCCTTGTAGCAGAAATGTAGCAGCAAAATTTTTTCCTGATTGGACCATCTGATCATATTCCCAGGTTGGTTAATTTAGGATAAAATAATCAGAATATGTATGTTCAATAAATAATATAACTGAGAAGGAAAATGTGATTTCTTATTATTTAACAAGAGTGAATTACAATTGAGATCTAATAATCTAATTTGAGACAAACAAAAATAACTGAAAGAGAAAAAAAATCGCCCAATGCCTAAAAAAAAAAAAAAAAAAAAAAAGGTGAAGTATAGAGATGAGTGGAGTGAGAATTGAGGACAGAAAGGAATCAATGAAGAAAATGTGTGGAACTCCACCATTTCTTCTTCTCCTCGATGACAATAAGTAATCCGTCCCCGTTTCGTACGTGGAGAGGATCTTTCTTTAACTTTGAACAGTCGCTTACTCTCACAAATTTTATAAATGGGCAATGCAAGATGTGATTGATCCACACTTCAACTAGTTTTGGTAGATCCACTAACACTAAAGTCTCCAATCTTGGGAATGGTGAGATCATGACTTCCAACTCCTCCCCAATTTTTTCTTCTTCTTCTTGTTCTTCTTCCTGATCTGCTGCTTCAATTATTACTTCCATTCTATGGCAAGATTCAACTTCAATTACCTTCAAGTTGTTGAACAGGCGTGGCATTTCCTTGGTGAAGATCATCTTCAAGCTATTGCATTTAAATAAATGTATCCACGTTAGTTGACCATAGCAATTTACTGGTGCAAGATTACTCTTACCACATACCATTCGTTTCAAATTTCGCAATCTTTTTAGGTTTAACACCTGAAGGGAATCGTGGTGGTGGTGGTAGACATCATCTGCTCCGTCCAACACCACCTCCAACTCCTCACAATTCTCTATTATAAGAGAACCCCCAACACGAATTGGCAGACATGTCACACCCGAGCAATCCTTAATTAGTAAGTCCTGTAGATTTTGGGATTCATTGAGAGCTTGTAGAGCATCTTGTTTTACAACTCTACAATGTCTCAGTTCCAATCTCTTTATCTTTTTGGCCAAAGGTTTGAACCAATCAGAAATAATGATATCTTGGAAGCAAATGGAAAAAGATGTTAAACAGGTCAAGTGGGACAACTCCTCCACATCAATCATATTCTTCGTCTTCGTGTCCTCCTCATCCCTTGATTGTCCTTTACTACAATCAAACCCAGTAGTACTACTCCTTATAATATTACATTTTTCATCATCACCAGAACTCACCTTCCATTTTATTTTACGCGCTCCAAACATTGTCAGTTCCTCCAATTTGTGCAAACGAGAAATTACCCCCGATGGAATAGAAACTTGGGTATAATCCACATTCAAGTATCTTAAATTACTTAAACCTCCCACACATTCAGATCCGAGGATTTGCTGATGTAATTGAGTACAACCATAAAAATCTAAAACTTGGAGCTGTTGGAGCATTCCCAGTGCAGGCAATGCTTTCAACCTTATACAACCATGTAGCCGAAGCACCTTAAGATTCACCAAACATGATAAGGAATCTGGGAAATATTCCAATTGATGCAAGTTAGAAAGATCAAGTATGCTAAGATGATCCATGTGTTGAAAGAAATTTGTTGCGGGAATAAAAGTTCCAATCACCTTAAATAGAAAACCCCTGAATATCAAAGTGGTTAGTTTTCGGCACGTCCCTCTCAACTCTGGCAACTCCTTTATTTGTATATTTATTAGTGAAATCCTTGTTGCATCTAACCATGCATGAGCCTGTAGTTCCTCTTTAATTGATTCACCAATCCTTATCAAAAATTTGGGGCTACTACCAGAGTATTCTGAAGATGTAATCCAAAGTGCAAGCTCTCGCATCATATCATGCATCCTCACACTACCTTTCAACTCTCCATCTTCCAACATGCAAGCAATTTTCAAGCTTTCAATCAAATCCTCACCTTTATCCCTAGCAGCTTTCAAACTCCCTAGTGTATCTGCTAATCCCTCTCCAACACAATAATTTAACATCTCATCTTTCCCAATGTCATAGTCTTCAGGAAAACATGCACAATAAAGAAATACACTCCTAAGCATTGCATTCTCCAATCTATCAAAACTGAATTTCAAAGGAACAAATACTCTATCTATCATTCCTCGGAGATCTTTTGCTGATTGCTTCATTTCCCTTAAGGCATTCTCCCACACCCCAACTCCATGTCGATTTGCCATTGCGCGAGCAACAATCACAATTGCTAGGGGAAGACCCTTACACCTTCCAACAATTTTTTCAGCAAAGTGCTTTATATTATCGGCAACAACATGTTCACCAGCTTTTGTAACAAAAAGCTTCCACGACTCGGCATCAGATAATGGTTGCACTTTTATTGTTTTACTAGCACCCATATCAGTGCAAGTATCTTGATTTCGACTGATCACTAAGATCTTGCTTCCATTTTCGTCTGAAGGGTAAGGGATTCCAACATCCTCGAGCTTTAATTCACACCACACATCATCCAAAATTAGTAGAAATTTCTTCTTCCTTAGGGCTTCAAATAATGCATTAGCCTCAATATTATCTTGTATTAATCCCAAGCGCTTACCGATACTAGTTTGGATACTTGGTAAGTTGGGAGTGGCAGACACTGTAACCATTATCACAATCTCAAAAGGTATCTTTACTCCTCTGGCCAAATCTTTTTCCAAACGATTGTTTACTTGTTTGGCCAGAGTGGTTTTACCCACTCCTCCCATACCAAATACTCCAATGATGGCAAAACATGGATCATGATCACCTATGCATTCAAGAATCTGCTGCAGCATGCATTGAGTTGATGGCTGAATTTCGATTGACTCGGTTGGCATCTCTATCACAGGCTTTGGAAAAAGTGGTCTTTCACTCAACGCATCGGAGACGTCTTTCACTATCCTTTTAATCAACTTCTCTTCATCCCTGCAATAGGAACCATGATAGAAAGGAAAGGAAAGGAAACAAAAATAGCATATAAATTACATAACTGAAGTTAAGTTAATACAACAAAAGTAACAAAAAAACCTATCAAAAAAAAAGGGAAGCAGTTTTCTGTACGGGGGTGTGGTCTACGCCAGCACTCCCATGTGTCTATCTCTCTCTCCTCCTTAAAACAAGGGGGTAGAGATGTCTTTTCACATGAGGAGGAGAGAGATAAACTCATGGGAGTGCTGGTGTAGGCCACACTCCCGGACAGAGTTCTTTTTCCCCAAAAAAAAATACAACAAAAGTATATCTCTCATATATCAGAATATAAGTAATTAGCTACAACAATAAAGCTTCTGGTTTGAATACAAAATATGCACTAGAAACCAAAATCACAATTTCCTCCATGGCCCATTAAGGGTGCTGGAAGCCGTCCTTTGACAAATTCACATCCTCTACTTTCGCCTGCTCCTATTGCCATGTACGCTCCACACACAAGCAAGGCGGAAGTTACCGCCTTATCCCGCTCGGGCAAGGCGCTCAGGCAGGGGTAAGGCAGTAACTTCCGCCTTGCTTGTGTGTGGGATGCATGGCAGTACTGGGTAGGGCAGAAGTAGAGGATGTGAACTCGTCCTTTGACTATCCCAATTGTCTTCAATGTGACATTTTTGTTTAGATCAATTTTTATGGATATGTTGGCCAAATCATCGTCATTTATTCATTTAGTGGGGATTCGCCCAATCATATTTTTTCCATGCGGACATATAAAACTTCAAAAATTTTAAAAAAAATGCACTTTTACCATCACTAAGGAAAATTTGATTTAACCTTTAAAATAGTGAACCATACGAAATATGAAAAATGGTTTCCTACTATCTATCATCAGAATCATGATAGTTAGAGTTCAAATCATTTTGAACAATATTTATTTTGATTTCTAATGTATTTTAGGAAAATTCTAACATATTTTGAAATTCTGTTCATTTATTGCGAACCTTGTAAATTGTCTTTTCCTCTTCTGTTTTTAATATTTATGTATGCTTGTTTGGTAAAATAGAACATCAAACATATGATTTGATAGACTACTATAACAATACGAAATCTTAAATAGTAAAACTCACTGATGATGGTAGTAATCCACTTGAAAAACACTTAAAACTTAAAATACCAACTTTGTCACTGCAACTTGCTTCAAACGAATCTCTCAGTGATGGTGGGATTGAGTCGTGCCACCGATCACTATCCTTAAGATTATATTCACCCTCTATGGAGCAAGAATATTCTTGTGAATCAATTTCCAAAATGAAACAACCCCTTAGGCCCTCCAGTAATTCTTGCACTCACTTACTTGGCCATATCAAGATATTTTCAGGCTATGCTCAATCAACTTAATAAATAAAGAGAACTTGAAAACAATGTGTAATAACGGAAAACAGATAAAGAAAGATGTAGAGAGTTTTATGAAAGTAGAGAACACTTGGAATGAATGCAAGAAGTGTCAAAAACATCCTCTATTTATAGAGAATGAAATCCCTTTGGAATCACCTATTCAGAGAAGTCCAGTTACTATTATCGGCACCGAATACACACTGATTTCTCAATCCTTAAGATCTCGTCGACCAGATCCGACCTAACCCAATTTGGCTCGGCTCGACGTGGGTGCGAGTGAAAAGTGCCCTGAACTAAACCCAAACATGTGAGAAGAGAGATACCTTTCTCCAAGGAACCCTATCCTTGCAGTTCCCATCATAGTATTCCAGGTACCTCCAATGTGGGACTAAAGTTCTCACACAAAAGGAGCTAAATAAATAAGGCAACTTCCAAAAGATCAAAGAAACCAAACCTTGTGTGTAGGGGGGGGGAGAGTGTAAAGGCATTTGAAATACATATTGTAACTATTAATTTTACATTTTAGTATGCAGGAATTTCATAAGTTTCCTTTATTTCCTCTTTTAATTATTCTTAGTTATTTTTTATAGATTTAGATTTGTGCTAAATAGAATATAATTTAGGCTTTAAAATTGTTCCTTTATTAGAGTGCTCAATCAGAATAAACTTGAGAGAGAAAAAACATATGAGGACAACCCACCAGATCCAAGTTTTGTTCAAGACAATCACGGTGGTTAATCAAAGAAACAAAAAATGTGTCAAGTAATTAATTACCCTTGTTCGTCTTTCAAGTTCCATCCACGGAGTTCACCTGCTATTTTCAGAGCTGACCTCCACCTTTCCACCATCTCTGGCTCGAAGCGCTCTTGGTGTTTGCGAAAAGGCTCCTCAAAGCTCCCCTTTTGACGCCGTACGTCCGATCCTTCGACACCCTTGAGGAAAACTGGAAAAACCTTTTGGCCATGATGTTTTTCCCAGCATTCCATAATCAAGGCGAGTTCTTCTAGGCACCATCTGGAATTACCATAATTCCTCGAGAATATGATAATGGCGAACCTTGATTCTTTGATTGCCTTTTTGAGGGCTTCAGAGATCAGATCTCCTATTTTCAGCTTCTCATCGTCCTTGAATGTTTCGATCCTTCGGCCGACCAGAGCGTCATAGAGTTTTCGTGTGAAGTTATCCCGTGTGTCTTCGCCTCTGAAACTCAAAAACACATCGTAACTCCATCGAGAGGCGGAGGAGGATGAGGATGAAAAAGACTGGACGACATCTGTTGGCGCCGCGGCCATCATCCTGAAACAGATATTTGCACAACTTTGCTGTGAATAAGTGTGGAGTTTTATATATGGATCTTCTTTTGTTTTCCATCTTGGCAACTTCCTTCTAAGATTTTTTTTTCAGGTTGACTTTTTGAAAGCGAGTAAAAGTAGGGGTGTCAATGGGTCGGGTTGGGCCGGGCCTGCCTAAACCCTGACCCTGACCCTAGAGGCTTTAACCTAAACCCTGACCCTGACCCAACCCTGGCAGGGCCAAGAAATCCTCAACCCTGACCCGACCCTGCCAGGGTTTTTCCTAACCCGGCCCGGCCCGACCCGACCCTGATAGGGTCGGGCAGGGTCGGGTTGGCCCTGATTGACCCTGTCCCTGAACTGACTTGACTTTAATTTATTTTTATTTTTTTAAATGGTTGTTATGCCTGTAATTTTTACTATGCCAAAGTTGATCAGATTGTAAGATTTTAAAATTGTCTGCACTGCGATTGTCATATTCCACCTCTTGCAAGTAAAATATTTTAACTTAATTTAAAGCAGTAAAAATGAAAAGATTATAAACAGTGCACTCAATGAATCTCGTATTCTCGTTAGCTTGAGATCTGAAATTTCTCTCCATTCTGCTCCTTTCTAAGCTTAATTATGTACAAATGCAACAGGGAAAGAAAAACCGTGAAAATCAAAAGATAGAAGATGGATTACAAGAAGAAAAATAAGAGCAGTACTACAAGTCCTCAGTAATAAAATCAAACATGTTCATACCATCACACTAACCCGAAAGTCGGGTTCCTAAAAGCCACACAAAAAATATTCAATAATCCAAAATAAATTTAAGAAAGAAAATTATCTAAGAAAAGACCTGGATTTGGTATGTATCCGTTTCCATCCATTAATTCAAAAGTTCAAGAGATCTCTGTTTTACATTCTACACCTCCATGCCTTTGGCCTCTGCCACAGAGAGCTGTAAAAAAATTTATCTACAACAGCCCCATCTCCCCAACCCCCTTCTGATTCCAACAGTAACAACCTATTCTCCTTTTATTACCCCTGCTGTAAGCCTATAACAGCGAACAAACAAACAAGCAAACAAAAACCCTGGACTTCCATAGCAAAACACTCCTCCCTTCGACTCTCATTCCCATCTAATTACTTGACCCCAAACCAGATAACCTCTTAAATTTTCACTGAAAATCACCACACCCATTTGACTTTAAAAAAAAAAAACCACTGTCGATTCCCAGCGAAAACGCCCACCACGGCACCACCCCTTTTTTTTCCTCTAAAACTTCGATTAAACCCTTCTAGGGTTCAACCCAACGAAAAGAAAAAAAAAAGGAGAAATAGCAAAGAGAAGAGAGCGAGGGACAAAACCAAGAGAAAATACACAAGAAGAAGAACAATCGGACATACCTAATTGGTCCAAACTCGCCTTGCAGTTCTCCTCCTCAGCCTTCTCCTCCAAAGTCCAAACGAGAACGATAGATGAAGCTAATCCAGCATTCCAGATATCCAGACATCACAAAGGGTTCTGTTACAACTTCCCTTCCAGCGTCACCTTCGAAGCTGCAGATGTTCAACTCCTTCAGGTTCAACGATTCTTCCCTATTATTTTTCGATGTGGGGATAATTTGCAGAAATCGCACAATGGGAAGATGGAAGGCCGAAGGGAAAGAGAAGGGGGAAAGAGAAGGGGGAAAGAAAAGCGAAAGAGAAGGGGGAAAGAGAAGAGAAACAGAAGGGAAAGAGAACGGATTTAGCCATTTAGGCTGTTTCGTTTGAAGAAGATTTGGAGAAGATTGCAGAAACGGCGAAGGAACAGAGATGGGGTGAGTGAAATGTGATTGGGATTTGAGGGTTTTGAGTGTTTTTTTTTTATTTTTTATTTCTTTAGTGTTAGGATAAAGAAAAAGTATAATATAAATAAATATAAATATCTATATAAGTATATATTGTATATATAAAAAAATATAAACATGCTTATAAACAATACAGGGTCGGGTCGGGCCGGGCCGGGCTTAATCCGAGGCTTAAACCCGATCCCGACCCGACCCTGCCAGGGTCAAGCAATTTTTAAACCCTGACCCGCCCTTCGGGCTGAAAAATCAGGGTCGGGTCCGGGCCGGGCTCAGGGCGGGTTCGGGCCGAGCGGGCTTTATTGACACCCCTAAGTAAAAGGGGAGGAACTGGTTCCTGCCCGGTACAGATCGTCTGGTTCCCCTCTCATGTGGGGGGTGGAAATGATGACTTTATCCCTATCCGAATAATCTGTCCAAGTGGGATCCATCCCCCCTCTTATTAGAGGCACTAGGGAATTGTACTGGACAGTGAACCTGAGAGGATATTTTTGTGGAACGCCTCCGAGGTTTGAGTAGGATCTTTATCCTCTTAGGTTCCTTGTTTGGTACAGTTCTTCCAATTCCTCTCATAGAGGAGTGGAAATCACCACCTTACCCTTTGTCCGAACACACTACCCGGATGGGGTCCACTCCCTCTTATTAGAGGCACTAGGGAACTGTATTGGACAGAAAACCTGAGAGGATAATTTTTCAGTTTGAGCATTGGTCCGGAGCAGCCATGGCTTTGATTCGTTACTATAAGTTATAGGTTAATGTCTCAGTCTTAACAAGCCGACTTCCTTTGCATAAGTCCTAGAGCTTATCAGATTGATAAACTCCTTGAAAAAACCGCGGGATAATGAAACTTCTTTTTGTTTTTTTTGGGTTTTGTAACTACTCTTGAGAAAAAGCAAGATTATCATAGATCACAAACTGAAGAAAAAGGGATACTCATCGTACATGATCTGATACTCAAGATTTTGTGCTAAAGGTCTAGGGGGGCTATTAAAGGAGTCTCATTGCTATCCCTGGGTTGACATAATCTCTCCTCACAACAGTCTGCCGATAGACCTTGTTGAATCAATTCCTAAAGTGTCGCACATTTTCCTTTGAAATTGCCAATCTCTTTGCTAATCAAAGCACTGACATCAAACATAAGAGATGAGGTATTGTCACCCAAGTTGACCCCCATAATCTCCATTGCGTTTACAGCTTGATCCCTATCTTCAGAAGGAATTTCGGTCACAACCAGCCGAGCAGAAGTCTTAGGTTCAGTACCCTTCATATTTGGAATGTCTGGTCTTACAGTGCCTCACGAATAGACGCATGCGAATGTCTTTGTGCTGAGATGCGATCTCTACAATAGTTTTAGGTTCCAAAATCTCCACATCAGCAGATGTTTCTTGTTAGGAAGGAGTATTGTTACCTCTGGTGTGTTGTTTAATAGAGATAAAGACTGGAAATCCCTTTCTAGACTCTGTTCTAAAGCAGTTACTTGTGAAGTTACTCCCCCTATATGTTGGAGGCTCGAAAATGCCCTTCATAGTTTCCCTGTGTAGTTGTGCCTATGCAAGGGCAATGATGGCTATCAGTGAAGGAATTCATTCTCCATCGTAGCTTAAAAAAACTGATTCATGTGCCAAATAATACATTACTAACTGCCTATCATCCCTTCATAAAGGTCCCCCTTTTTCTGGTTGGTATACTTAACCTCGAAATTGGCCAACAATTTAAGCAGTTTAGTTATCTTACCATCCCCGTCTTTAGAGGGTAATGGTGGGGATTATAAATTAAATTTGCTAGACAAATAGGTCAAGGTTTTTTTTTTTTTTTTTGTGCTTGTTCTGGTTGGGGTAAGGCGAGAATGTCCCCCCTTGTATTTGTTTTATTTGTCTGATTTTGATTTTAATAAAATTCTAAGGGCCAGCTGGGTCCTAGAGAATGTTCGGGTTAAAAAAATAAAAAAGGTTAAGGTTGCTACTTGTCCATTTACCATTATGAATAAAGCTGATTAGGAAAATTTTCTGTACATATGTTATGGGAGAAAGTTTTTCTTGACAAGGAAGAGTACCCTATCCATTGTATATTGACCTCATGATTGGACTCTTAGATCACATTACACTCCTTACCTCGTATTGAAGAAGTCAAAATTACCCTTCTCCTTGGTAATCTGACGGTATTGGCACCAATAGTGATGGATGGGTGAAGAGAAACTCAGTCCTCTGTCATTTATACTCATTTATATTCCAAAACCCAAACCAATAGCCCAAGTAGATATATCACATCCCATCTAAGCCCATAGTCAACAATCTATTTCTCAACCTTTATATCATTGACAATGTTTTATCATTGGCAATACTAATTGAAATAACATAGATTATGTTTCACTTATTTACTGATTTTCCTTCCAGGTAATGAGAATGGTAAAAGTAAAAGTCTTGTACATCCTTGATGAGTAGGACAAGGCCATTGTCAAAGCCTATCCTACCTGTTTGCCATCGTGGTTTGTAATATCGGTATCGGTATTTGTATCGGTAAAAAATACCAATACGTATCAGATGGTTTTGCCTTCAATTTTAATCAAAAATTCATTTTTTTTGAACAAATTTGCTCTTATTAAGACCCATTCCATCAATACAAGATCAGTGAGCTATCGATACTAACCTTGGCTGATCTGATACCGATATTTGAACCATGGTTGCCACTCCTAAAGTTTAGAACATTGAGAATAAAAAAAATTGAGAGAAAAAGAACATTGCTTGATTGCGTGGCCCTAGCACCTAAGCATAGGAGTGTACGAAATGACCACCCCACTCCCATGAAATAAAAATTTCATCTATGTTAATGCCCTTATGCACAACAAATTCATTGGCCTCCAAGCTGGTGCAGCGTCTAAATGACCAGACATCGATCTCTTGCTCAAATACTTGCTGGCAATTAGTGTGCAACTTCCGTTGGGTTGGTGTTAACTGTACCCCTAGAGATGCTCAATCCATGCTTTGGGCTGAGAAGTCTCAATTGTATACCAGCCCATCATGACTAAGCTCGGACTTTCATATTTTCTTTTAGCTGGAGATCCAAGCTTTGCCTAGGGAAAGGGTGTCAATTTGGGTCCGGATGGATTAATCTTTTGGGATTGGTGTGTGGTTTGTGTGATTATACTTTTATCAAAAAAAAATAATTGGGTCCAGAATTAGAACCGGAACCATCTCAGAACCGTCCGGCTAAAATTTCGGAATCAGCCCATCTGATTACTAAATAGGGCTGAGCCTAGTAGAATTCAATTGAGGGAAGGCCTTATAAAATATGGTTTAAGTTTTTTCCTTCACTTTGGAGGAGAGAGATTCAAAATCTTTTTCACCGGTGATGTGAGCATACGACTGGACTCTTGGGTAATTATTATACTCTCATCTCTATTGATAAAGTGGAAAATACCTCTCCTTGATGCAATACCAACGGGAGTAGATGTGGAGATTCTCTCCACAATCAGGGCGTAGAGAAACTAAGGCCTTATTTGGTATGATTTCTATTTTATAAATTGTTTGGTTTGATTTTTTCACCTTATTTAAGTGAAATAGAAATCAAGTGGAATAGAAATTTTGAAATAACTATAAGGAGCTGTTTCGAAATTTCTACTTCATTTGATTTCAGTATTGCTCTTTAATGAGCACCTAGTTAATTTGATGGGTAAAATAATAATTTCATGTTAAAAATAAAATATCAACCTTCTGCTTCTATGAATGGTCTCACCACCACCATGCCAACACCACCACCGCTACCCTACCAGCCTCTCCACTGGCAGTGGTGAGGGATTCCTCCTTTGCCGTGGATGAATAAAAACATAATCATGCATTGAAACTTCCTCCTTAATGAGCACAATTTAATAGGCAAAGTAAAAATTTCATGTTAAAAGTTAAATTCCACCCTTCTTCCACGAATGGTCTCACCACCATCATGCCAACACCACCACCGCTACCACACCCACCATCTCCACTGGTAGTGCTGAGGGATTCCTCCTTTACCGTGGATGAATGAAAACTTTAGTCATTGAAATATTGTAGTTTTGTTTGGAATAATGTGAATAAGAGAAAACAATCTCCCATTCCCCATCTTCCTTCTTGAATGACAAATACAATAAAATCCTTAAAGGAACATTACCTATCACGGATTTGCCGATATAGATCGAAATCGGCCTAGGCCAATCCCGATTCTGACCATTCCCGTTCGACCGATTCTTGTAGGGAAACTAGGGTTAGTTAGGATATGTTTTGACCGATTTCTCCCAGATCTTGACTGATTCCAATCTGGATTCCGATTCTGATTTTTTTAAACCCTAGGCTGGCCACATCGTAGTTTCATAAATCTAGTTTCCTCCCATTCCAATCACATTACGAAAACCTTCAAAAACCAATCATGGCGTGACACAACAGGGGAGTGTAATAATTTACAGAGAAAGTTGGAAGAAAAGCTAAAAAAGAGAGATAATAAAAGGAAAGTTCCATGTGTTTGTGATTAATTTATAAGAGGAAAAGTCAGTTCAGTGAATGTACTCCGTTTTGGCTTTTTGACTCCCAGGGTCTCAAAGTCCCATGAGTTGATGTTATACGTGTGTATGTGTGTGTCTCTTTGATGGTTTTCACGGTCGCCCAACGACCAGAGACCCATTCACGGATGTGGGCTCTAGCGTTGTCACATGAACAGTACAGAAGCTCCAACACTTTTACGCTTTGTGTGGCTGTGGCTGTGGCTGTGACTGTGGCACGAGAAGGATCCATTCCCCTTTTTTTTTTTTCCTTTTCTTTTCCAGCTACACACTTCATGCAGTACCAACAGCCCAATGCACTCGAAATCTGCCAATGGTTTAACTTTATGGACTGTCCGTATTAGGTTATGTTTGGATGCCAAGAAAATAAAATATATTAAGTCAAAAATTATGATGATATAATAATTGATTTATGTGTTTATCTTTTTTTTTTTTTCTTGACATCTAAATATAAAGACTTTAGAAGAAAAAAAATGGTAAAAAGATCACTCGTGATAGGGGCATAATTTCAAATATCAGTACGTACATACTGTCAATCTATATTTGTATAGGCTTGATTGTTCCATATCAGTGGAACACTCGGGCAGGGGTAAGGCAGTAATTTATCACCTTGCTGTGTCTTGACAGTAGGGTCTTGTCGGGCAACTCGACAATAGAGGATTAGGGTCTAACTTTTATCGATTGTAAATTTGTTTATTTATTATTCTATTGATATAAAATATCCTTTACCCAAAAAAAAAAAGACTTCCTACTTTCACGATTGTGAGCAGACTTCCCATGCAGGTCAGATGACTTCGACCTCTTGTTGAATTGGGATGAACGAGTGGTGGACAATTAGCCACGTATTAAATACAAACCAATGCATATAAAAATTACTATTATGTGTTGAAAATAAATTAAGAAAGAAAAATGACACTTTTTTTTAATTGCCCTTTATTTTATTCTAAAAAATTATTTAAGTTAGGGTATAAAAAGGTTTCGGAAAAGAATTTTAAAGTAATTAAAAAACTCTTTTTATCATCTACATTTTTTAAATGATAGTATTGATCCTCACTGGGGGGGAAAAATGTGTTATACTAAAGGGCAATAAATTAAGGTTACAAATTATTTGACACCTCAAGGGGTATCAGTAAGAAATTAAATCTCAATCTTATTGTAATTAATCGTAAATAAGACGTAGTAACCTTATTTGTTTGTCATTTTAAGATAGGGAGTGTCTGAATGAAACCTCTATAGATGTATTTAATACTTAACACCTTCTTTTAATTTCTCCTTGTCTTATTCTTAAAAAGTTATTTTAAAGATAAATGGTATAAGAGTGTTTTCAAAAATAAGTTGAAAGTGAGATATCATTATGTCATTATCAAAATGTATCATTGTCATGCATATTTTTCAAGTATGCATGTGAAATGACATTATTACTCTCATTAGAAAAAAAATGTTGTGTCATATCAATAGGGTAGAAAAATAAAATTACATATTATTTGATGTCTTGAGGAGTGTCAATAAAAAAAATCTCATTAAGATAACATTTATTTTTCAATGAGGCTTAATCTTATCATTTTACCTAAATAATCCATTATCTATTGCTCTAGACAATGGATTCTCTTCGCTGCAAAGTTGACCAACAAACTTTTCACCTCAAATTTAAAAGAAAAAATAATAGACTTCCTAATTTCACGATTGTGAGCAGAATTCTCATGCAGTTCAAATGACTATGACCTCTTGTTGAATTGGAATGAACGAGTGGTGGACAATTAGACACGTAGAAAATATAAATCAATGCATATAGAAATGACTATTACATGTTGAAAGTAAATTAAGAAAGGAAAATGACACCTTCTTTTAATTGCCCCTTGTTTTTTTCTCAAAAATTATTTAAGGTATAAAAAGGTTTTCGAAAAGAATTTGAAAGTGATAAAAAACTCTCGCTATGTTGCACATTCTTTGGGTACATATGTGAAATGACAATATTTATTCTCATTGTGGATAAAAGTGTGCTATACTAAAGGGCAATAAAGTAAGGTTAAAAATTATTTGACACCTCAGGGGGTGTCGATAAGAAATAAATCCCAATCTTATTATAATTAAAGCAGTGAATTAAGAAGTTGTAACTTTTTTTTTTTTTTTTGGCCCTTTTAATATAGGTAATGTCTAAATGAAACTTCTACAAGTGTATTTCGAACTTGACATCTATTTTTAATTTTTCCTTGTCTAACTTTTAAAAGGTTTTCAAGATAATGGTATAGAACGGTTTTCAAAAATAAATTGAAAGTGACCTATCATGTCAATATCAAAATGTGTCATTGTCATGCACATTTTTCGAATATACATGTGAAATGATACTATTACCCTCATTGGGAAAAAATTATGTCATATCAAATGGGCAAAAAAGTAAGGTTACAAATCATTTGATGCCTTGAGGAGTATTAATAAGAAAACCCCTTTAAGATAACACATTTATTTTTCAATATTGCCTTAAATATTTTCAACTTTTTGGAAACCCTTTTTACCTCTAAATCAAATATTGGGAAGTAGTTCTATGTCCAAGAGTGCAATGTATGCTAACACTCCCTGATTCTATCTCTTTCCTATCAATAAGAAAATCCCGTTAAGATAACACATTTATTTTTCAATATTGCCTTAAATATTTTCAACTTTTTGAAAACTCTTTTTACCTCTAAATCAAATATTGGGAAGTAGTTCTATGTCCAAGAGTGCAGCGTATGCTAACACTCCCTGATTCTATCTCTCTCCTCCCACAACAGAAGTTCCAAAATGTTATTTCATTGTCAAGGAGAGAGATAGACTCAAGGAAGGCTAGTTTACACTATGCTCTTGGACAAAGTTCATTTTTCCTTAAATATTATATGCAAAAAGGCTCTCCGAACCGTTGGGGTAGGTACATTAACATTTTTGTATTTATTTCTCTCCTCTTCACATGAAATGAACTTACTGCCCTCTTATACCAGATACCATTTTGACATTGGTATGCTCCCTCGTATGCCACTTGCTCAAAGAACTCTCTCCCATATTATATTAATTAACATTTGAAAATAAAACAAGTGGTAATTAAAAGAAGGAAAAAAGTTCTCTATGGGGAGTATATTGCCCATGCCCAAACACAGTGGGGGCGAAATGATCGCCCCACCCCCTATGAAAGGCAGAAATTCTGCCTCCCAAGATGCTTCCTCATGTTCTCATTGTTCCCCCCGCCCCACATGCAAGGGCCATACTCCCCCACAAAGAGCGATCCCCCTTAAAAGAAGGGAGATGGTTGTCTATGCATGCAACATACAGAAGTCCACCGATTAGATGCAGTGAGAACATTTCATGGGAGAAAGAGAGAGATGGAAACAAAGATGCTAGTGAGAATCTTCTCCCTTGAAAGAAAGTTACAATTTCTTACTTGATCATTTTAATTGTCCTGTCCCCTAGGAAAGGCGGAAATTCTGCCTCCCAAGATGCTTCCTTATGTTCTCATTGTTCCCCCCTCCATATGCAAGGGCCACACTCCCCCACAAAGAATGATCCCTCTTAAAAGAAGCGAGAGGGTTCTCTATGCATGCGGCATAGAGAAGTCCACCTACTAGATACAATGAGGACATTTCATGGGAGAAAAAGAAAGAAACAAAGATGCTTGTGAGAATCTTCTCCCTTGAAAGAAAGTTATAATTTCTTACTTGATCATTTTAATTGCCCCGCCCCCTATGAAAGGCAGAAATTCTGCCTCTCAAGATGCTTTCTCACGCTCTCATTTTTCCCCCTCCCCTCCACATGCAAGGGCCACACTCCCCCCACAAAGAACGATCCCCCTTAAAAGATGGGAGAGGGTTCTCTATGCATGCGGCATAGAGAAATCCACATATTAGATGCTGTGAGGACATTTCATGGGAGAAAAAGCAAAAAAGAAACAAAGATGCTTGTGAGAATCTTCTCCTTTGAAAGAAAGTTACAATTTCTTACTTGATCATTTTGATGACAAGAAGTTGCACCCATTATTTAAAAAAAAAAAAAGAAGAAGAAGAGAACATGAACTGTTTATATTACTAATTGGGGTGGTGCAAAGCAGGCACAGACTACATGCCGTCCAAACTGGTCAATGTTCCTCAATGCGCATCCTTGTAGTGCAACGCTTGCTAGCTATTGGTTTATACTTTAATTTATAGGTGGTATTTAATGTAAACTATACAATACATATAACTATCCTTGACTTCCTCGAAGGTGAGATGTGTGACCAAGTGTACGTACCACAATACGAGATGTTTTGGAATCATTTTCAAACTCTTTTTTTTTTTTTTTTGCAAAGCGGGTGGTAAGGCTGTGTATGTTATGAATCTCTCTAAACCCCACAGTGGTGAGAACCTTGTGCATTAGATACCTCCTATTTGTTCTCTCTCTTATACCATATGTGGGTTTTATATAGATGATACCGCTTTCTACATAAGAGATTACTCCATAATACTGGCGCTATTGGGAACGAATCCGAATCAGCTACCCACATGGGGATGGATGGGGACAGATCTGACCCCTCCATGGGGTGTGGATCCCACACCCTAGAGGTGGGTCCCACACCCCCATGGAGAATTCAGATCTGTCCCCACCCATCCCCATGTGAGTAGCAGATCTAAACTCAGAACGAACCCTCTCCTAATAAATATTTGGAAGTCCAAGTACATGAGTATAGGTGGTCATTCACCTAGGCACATGTCTAGACCCTAATTACACCCATAAAACTAACCTAAACATGGTTGTATAAATCAAGTCTCAAATGCCAAATATTTGTTGGATTTCATTGGGTCTATGTGTATAAGATTCCCAATCAAGTCTCGTATTCGTTTTTTTTTTTTTTTTTTTTTTTTTAAATACTATGGGTGAAGAGAATCTAGCCATTTGGGTGTCATTATTTTTTTAATTTTATTTTCCGTTAATTGCATTCTAATCTCCTTCACATTAATTCAAATCAAACATAAATGGTTTGTTTGAACAATTACTACAACATCATAAAGCTCCAAGATTGGTCAAACCCCATTGTAGCCCACTTTTTTTTTTTTTTTTTTTCTCTCCTCTGGAGGGGATGGGAATTATTGTTTCCCCAATTCTCAAATTTTATTATAATTATTGGGTAGACTCCATTTGGTTGCAAGGGGAAAATTAAAGAGAAGGAAGTGAAAATTTTAAAATCTTAAAAGGATTTTATTATTATTATTATTTTTTTGTAATCACTATTCAACATGATTGTATAAATTACTTAAATTTTTCACCATTTTCAGTAATGATACTTCGTAGATGAGATTTTTATTTTGCTTTTGAAATCTAATGAGGATTTTGGATGTAAAGCCAAAAATAAAGAAGTTAAAATTCACGATAGAAATATATTCCCCATTTAACTTTACAAGGGAATTGAGAGCATAAATAAATATAAGAAAAGAGAACGCTTCCTGAGTGTGGAATAATTGTCTTATCCTCAAAAATTTCCATCTTTCCATGGGGGCACGGCGATAATTCCATGCGCATCCATGTAACGTTCTTTCTCCAATAAATATATTTAAAAAAGAAAATAGAGTGGTAAATGTGGAAGATAGATCCAGTTTGAAGGATTGATCATACATTTGGTAATTTGTCAATAATGAAACCCTGTTGTATTACATCTCATAAAAAAATATTATATTTATAAGGTTAGAGATTTTATACATAGCTGTGCAAGCACACACGGTCATGTCCCCTCTTACAAAAAATTGAAAAATCATAAACCCCCCACCCCTATTTAATGCCTCAAAACTCTCACCCTCGTGGCCCTGCATGAAAACTGTTTTATTAGAAACAGAAAAAAACAAAAACCCCCCATATAATAATTGATAATTTGAACACAAAACAAACAAAACCATGATAAGGACCATGGCGTGTAATGTAAATTGGAAATATAAGTAGAAAGGTGGATGAAAAATATATGTATAAGTAGAAAGCAAGATAATCACAGAATATTAGTGGATATCTATGACAACCATGTTTGAGGCGGCCAAGATCTGATATTTTCCAATTTTTATAGGCCATGTTCCTCTGTTCTCTTTGTCCATTTGCTGGCCCACTTCATTATTCTTGGTGAAAAAGGTCCTGGCCTTTTTTGGCACTTTCTGCCTTTATTTTAGAAGGCCAAATTTAAATGATGGGAAAAGGGCAATAGCGGTGTCAATCGGTTGGGCTCGATCGGGTTCGGTCGGGTCTAGTCAGGCTTCACGGTGCTTAAACCCTGCACTGTGATCGCCCATTTAAGTCTTCGAGTTGGGTCTGGTCGGGCTAGGTTGGGTTTTGGGCTACAATCGGGCTAATGTAATCGGCTATTAATTGGGATTTAACCAGGCTGTGGGCATGTTTAACTCTAACCAAGCCTTAACCGGGCTCTAAACGATGTAGCCACAGATTCAATGAATATTAAAAAATAAAAACTTGTCACTTTACAAGAAACATCAAACTTGCAATTTGCACATGAAACCCAAACCTTCATGGGTACTTGTTTGGGATTAGAGACTTGTAACTCCAAGGGATGTGGGTGACTTGATGGTGGATTGAAGGAGGAGAATTCGAATTCGGATTTCCCATCTCTCACCCTCTCTATGAAGACTTTAAACTAAAGAAACTCAAACACCCCAAATGGGTATTGTAGAGTGTAACCATGAAAGTTTGAATTATTGAACAATGCTTATGGTTTATTGTTGATTTCTAATATTTTTTCTAAGTCAACTATAGTGGTAATACACCTGACAATCATCAGAACCGCTTATTCCTGTGTTTGAGAGAGAGTGAGAGAGTTGGGGCAGCAAATTGGGCTTTGGATTTGAGAAGAGACTGAGGGGTGAGAACGTTGATGAAGCACAAGATTATGCCACATTTTATAATCTAGTAGTACATGTCAAGGAATTTTCCTAATAACCAATAAAAATATGCCACATAGAATAAAATTAACAAGTAGAGAAAGGGCTAAACAGTGTCTGAAAGGAACAGAAAAGGGTCGGGTTAGATCGGGCTAGGTCGGGCTACCATTCGGTCGGTCCAGTCGGGCACCCGACGGGCTAAAACCCCACACTGGGACCGCCCACTTACTAAACGTGTCGGGCTTAAGCCTGACATGTTAAATAAACGGGCAGGGCCGGGCCTGGAATTGACACCCCTAGAAAAGGCTAGGTATGTTAGCGGTAGACTATATATAGGGATGTAAATGGATCGGATTCGGCTCGAATAGTGCTATATCCGCATCTGCATCCGATTAGCTTTTGGACGGATTCGGATAGTACTAAACGGATACGAACACAGATACGGATTTGATATTTTATCCATTTACATGTAAATATAGCTTTTCGGATACCTATAGCTTATCTGTATCCGCATTCGTTTAGCTTTCGGATGGATTTAGATAGTGCTAAACGGACACGGATACAAAAACAGGTTTTGACTATTCATTTACATCCCTAACTATATACTAGCACCCTATATGTCTATCTCTCTCTTCCTCTTTTTGAGAGGTAAGAGAGTTATTTCAAAGGAGAAGAGAGAGATAAATACATAGGGTGCTTGCATATCGTATATCGCTAGCATACCCATCCTAGCCTCTCCCTTAAAATATCAAATCTATTTTGATGTTGATTTTTATTTAAAGAGAGGGTTCCTAAGAGTAGTGGCGGAGTACATAATGATATTATTTACATGAGGTCCACAGAGTCAAGGTAGGAAAGAGTAAATAAAAAAAAAAATCATATGAGAGGATAATAATACATTGGCATTGTGGGAAATATATTTTTTTTTATTTAAAATTGTGTTTGGTATGCATTTTCAGAAAAAAAAATTGGGTTTCAGAATTCTACGTTCTAGAGCCATAATCTCTTTCAAGAACTCATACCAAACACAACTTAAAACTAGGCAGCTAATAAAAATCTAAGTTCAACAAGACTTGATGCACCAACCAGTCAAACAACAACTCAGTAAAATACAATTAGGTTTTCAGTTATGGTTCAATGATAAATACAACTTTTAATATTATATGATGAGAACTAAGCGACACATTTTTTTCGTAAATTTATGATTTATGACACATAATTAAACATGTATTATTGGTGGAAGATAGTTGATGTTGTTTTGTGCATGGGAAGAACTGAAGAAATCACAAATCAGGGTTTCAAAAATTGGGATCAGATTAACCGGGTCATGCAACTCCCTTTTAAAAACTCGGGTTATTGGTGGAAGATAGTTGATGTTGGATGATAATGACCATTTGATTTACATACTTAAATCATAGTTGGAAAATCAAGTTTTCTAACTCGACACGTGTTTCAAAAAAATCTGGTGACTATGCCTTATCAAACCTGGTCAAGACAAGTCACGCTTTTTTTTTTTTAAATTCAATAAATATGTATAAATTAGTAAAAAAAAAAAAAAATACAGAAAAAAAATATGGAAAAACCATAAAAAAATATTCAAGGAAACACACATCAGTGCATTTTTTAATTTATACCATTGAACAAGAGAAGAGAGTCGAGGAGTTGAGGGTTTCCAAAAATTTGACTTGACTCGGACGATACACCCTAATCAAAACCTGGTTTTCCAATTATGACTTAAATACAATATAGGATTTTTTTTTTTTTTTTGGTAAATACAATATATGATGTTTCTAAGAAGTTGATGTGGCCCTCTATTGCCAACAAAGCTTTTGTATAGATTTTGTAAAATAAAATTGAAAAAATATTTAGGGATTGAGTTCTCTGTTCGCTGTGTAGCGTTCATTAACGTCCCTTCCCAATGTCTATCTCTCTTCTCCTACAATATGAGGTACATATGTCATTTCATAAGAAAGAGGAGAGAGATAGACACACGGGAGGTGCTAGCATACACTACATAGTCTGACATCGTTCTTTTTTCCAATTATTTATTAACAAGAAAAGAAGAATGAGCATCCGCCAACCAAGTCATATTTGTCATGTGATAGTTTAGTGGAATCCAGCTATTAATAATAGTTAAAATCCATGTTGTTTTCCATGTGGTGGCAAGTGTCATGACAAATTAAAAAGAGTATGAAGAAAAAAAAAAATTTGAACTAACTTTCCCTTCACCCTATAGAATCTCTTCTGATTGGGGATTTGACTCTTTGTTCTACGAAATCTTTGTCGAGATAGGAATTAATGAAGAAACTCACAATTCTAAAGAGTCAAATCACAACGTCAAATTACAATAGATTAAAATATTCTAATGCCCCAATGAAAACAATATTTGTCATAAAATTATAGGATAAAGTTCCCTGAGCCGACGATGGAGGGTGCACTAACATTCTCTTTCACACACATACACACACAAAATGACTTATTTACCTCTATTTATGAAACCATTTTACTACTCTTCATTGGTGCACTCCCTATGCTGCTTAGTGAAAAAATTCTCTCCTAAAACTATAAGCCTTCTTAATTTAGCATCTAAATACCTTAGATTTGAAAAGTAGAATAAAAAATAGATGTACAACGTATCATTAATTTTAAGTGGTTTATACAATCATTTTAGATAATGATTACAAAAGTTTTTTTTTTAAGTTTGAAAATTTCTCCCAAGGAAAAAAAAATTCTAAGAAAAAAAAAAATGCAATGAAGAGGGTGAGAGTAGGGATGTAAATGAATTGGATTCGGCTCGAATAATGCTATATCTGCATCCGTATTCGATTAGCTTTCGAACGGATTCGGATAGTACTAAACAGATACGGACATGGATACAGATCGGATATTTTATCCGTTTACATGTAAATATAACTTTTCGGATAGCTATAGTCTATCCGTATCCGCATTCGTTTAGCTTTCAGATGAATTCGGATAATGCTAAACTAATATGGACACAAATACGGACCTTTATCCGTTGCAGTTATAGTAGTGTTGCTGTGCGCATGATGCGGCGTAGCAGTGGCCATGTATGCACAATGGGGCCCACCGTGCATCGCACGATGCGCATAACAGCGCCGCAGCTATAGCAGTAGATAAAAATTCCACAAATACATAAACGAATTTCGGCTATTCATTTACATCCCTAAGTGAGAGGGTTAGTAAAATCTAAAAAGGGTCAATTTAGAAAAAGTGAAATCAATGTGGTGATGGGCCCACTCTATGCACACCGTTACATCAAACCAAGTGTCCCAAAATACATGGAAACCACAGTTATGGTGTAGAAGACCAAAAAAAAGTGAAGGCATCCAGAAAACAAAGAAAACAAAAAAAAGGAAGTAACAATTAAGGTCTCCTATTGGCTTTTTAAAGTTATTAAAAGGACTGGGGAGAGGGGGTTATTCAAGAGATCTCCGTTTCGGACTCTCTCACTGCTGATAAACAAAGCAAACGATCACAAAAATCTAAAAATAGATTCTCACCGCTTTATTAGATTCTACACTATTTATGGAAATACCGGGCCTTTCTTTCTTTCCTTCTGAGTCGATCCATCTGCGTAAACAAATTTATTCCTCTCTCTCTCTCTCTCTTTTCTATAAAAACCTCTTTATTTCTTCTCATCAATCCGACTTTCACTTCCCCTTCCAGAGCAGAAAGTGACGACAACGTTTACTTCAGGTCTGTGATTCTGTTTTCTTCTTCCAACTACATCGCAGAATTCGTTTTATAAACGATTTCTAGCTCATTAGCTGTTCGGAATCCTGTTCTGCTTCCCCAAAAAAAAAATAAAATAAAATAAAATAAAATTTCCCTGCTGGATTAGGGTGGGAATTCTCAGACAATTCGACCGTGTGCGCTTCAATCGTGTCGAAATCTGATGGTATGTGTACTTTGAAATCCTGAGATTTCTAAAACTTGTAGAATTTGATTGCAAGCAAATTACCTTGTCCTTTCGGGAGCTCGGTGCAAGGTCGAATTTTTTTTTTTTTATAAATTTGATTGTTCTGGTTAATAGTTAATACAGCTATTCGTTGTTTTGCTGCAGAGTAAGAATTTGAGTCCGAGGAGTAGCGTCTCTGAGATGGATAGTTCGGAAACATAGTATTCGTAATTTACTTGCAAGCTTAAGTTTTTGCCTCAGCCAGAGCTTTTAACTACTACCTGTTGGATTTTTGTTTTCTGGGTCTTGTTTGGTTTGGTTTCTCAATCGAGGTGGCAGACATGGGTTTTCCCCTCAGCTCTCTTTTGATGAAGTTAGAGATGGTTTCCACATCTGATCATACCTCTGTGGTTTCAATGAATATTTTTGTTGCTCTCCTTTGTGCTTGTATCGTGCTTGGTCATCTACTGGAGGAGAACCGATGGATGAATGAGTCGATTACTGCTCTAGTAATTGTGAGTTGCCACACCACTTCCTTCCCCCTCCCCCCCCCCCCCCCCCCTGAATGTAATAATTTCACATGGTTTTGCTAAATCATGATTGGATTTCTGTATGTTCATGGCAGGGTCTTTGTACAGGAGTCACCATTCTACTATTTTCTGGGGGGAAAAGCTCTCATATTTTAGTCTTCAGTGAAGATCTCTTTTTTATATATCTTCTTCCTCCAATTATATTTAACGCTGGGTAAATATAATTTTCTAGATTTGCTTTTTCATGTATTTTATATGATATTCTTCTGTGTTTTATAACAGTTCTACTGCAATGTAATTTTATCGAATTTGCAATTCCATTCTATGTACTGTTGTCTCCTTTTTACTCATTGGTGCTCTACATTGTTAAAGACATTAAATTGAACTTGGATTGATGATGGCTTTATTCTTCTTTTAGTTTTCTGAAGTACTATTCAGCTTTCCATATTTTGCGGAAATAGTGAAAATTTAATTGAGTTGATTACTTGAGTTGAGTGAAAATTTAAGATAATGAATTTAAATATATTTGCTAAATAATGTAGCCGACCCCATTTAGATGAGATTTTGCGGTGTTGTTGTTGAGGGATCCATGTAGCCGACCCCATTTAGTTGGGATAAGGCTTAGTTGTTGTTATTGCTGCTAAATAATCTATTTTTTTTCAAATAAGTTTCACATACATATTGTTGATAATAAATTCCTTTAAATTAATTGTGAATACATATTGTCACATACTTGGTCAGATACAAACTATTAAAATTTTGAAAGACCATTTCTGCCTCAATTAAATATAAGGGCAGAAAGAAATACTAGTGCTGTTAATCTCTGATCTAGGGATCACTAATTGTTGACCTCTAATTGTATCAACCACTGGCTGTGATTGTTCCACCCTTAGTTTACACACCACTCCCCTCCCCCCCCCCCCCCTCCCCCCCTTTTTCTTGTGCTACCTTTAAACTTTTGAAACATTAAAATGGATTCTTAGTAGTGAATTCCATTAAGTAGGGGACTCACCTGCAGGTGATGCCGTCATTTTCAATAGTTTTTGATTAATAAACCTACTCTAATTCAAGTAGTTTGAGTTAGTTATGTTGTTCAATTATTACTGTTCCAGGTTCAGTGCTGAACTTGGTCAGCATAGAAACTGATGAGTTGATCCTGACTTGAATCAATCTGTTGTTAGTTGTATTAGTTGCTTGAAGTTTGTATCTTCTCACCACAATGTTTAGTTCCTACCGAAACCACACAAAAATTGGAGACAACTCAGCCAGTAATGTAGTACTGAATTTGAATGCTCAAATCAGTAGCCAATAACAAGATCTTTGTTCAAAGGAAGATTCAGGTTGTTGGTAATTTTAAATAACATAAAATCTGATAAGTGAAAGAGATAGAAAGTGAAGTTGAGTGGAGTAGGTAATTGGGGGGAATGATGGCTGAAAATTTCAGCGCAAGCGGATGGGTACAACCGAAGTTATGATCAACTCCTAGTTACAATCGGATTGGTATTTTGGTAATATCGGGTTATGAAGTTAGGGTTTAGAATGGGGAACTAGGTCACTGGTTTCAGAAGGATTGTAACCTGTAATCAGCTAGCTAATATGGGTATGAAATCAGAATCGATTAAGGTTTATGGAAGGTCTAACAGTGTGTTAATGAAGGTAGGGGCAGAATAGGGATATTGGAAATATCTTCAAATCAGACCACAGAAATTGGGTCAAATTTGAATCAAGTTCCATTCTAGGGTTGATGAAGATATGGTGAAAATCTTAGGTCAATTGGGTGGCTGGTTTGCTTAATCCTGAAAAACACCTAGTATGTGATCTTCTAGAAAAAGTGGGGGGGGGGGGGGGTTAGGTTCTAGTTGTAGGTTTGAAGGTTTTACTTACTTGTTAATGGCAGTGACTTGAAAATAGAATCAGAATCAATAGAACCAGCAGTAGTAGAGCATGTAGAAGAGCAGCAAACGACCACCCAGGCTTCACACCAAAAGGTGTCAATCGGATTGACACCGATTCCTTCAAACCTTGATCAAACACAATATTTTTTTCACGACGAAGACAAGTTGCAGGGACAGCAGCTCAGATTTTCTTTTCTATATTTCGTGGGCTATAGAATGAGCCCTCTATTGCTACAAAAGGAGTTAGAATCTGAGTAGGAAAAGTCCCCATCAATTCTAACTTAGACTAAGCCTTGAAGTCTTAACAAGCCTAAAAAACGAACTCAGAGCTGGAATTGGAATTCCCCCTAACCGAGCTTGGTCAATACATAGCTAAGAATTAAAATTAAGACAACTTAAACTGAACTGACATTGGACCAACATGGACCATGGTTCAATTGAATTTAAAACATAACCAAAGACATGAAATATATGGGAAATAGTAAATCAGCAACAAGTTAGGCCACAACTTGGCCTCACTTGTTCTTCTTCCTACGGGTGTAGGTTTTCAGATCTGCATCAGCCAGTTGGCCAACCTGTTTGAACTTATAATATAGTAATAATGAATCTTTTTCCCATGTAGTTGAGGTAAGGCTGCGTACATTATGACCCTCCCAGACCCTGCAGTGGCGGGAGCCTCGTGCACTGGGTACGCCCTTTCCCGTGTAGTTGAGGCTGTTGAGCAATGCCTGGGTGTTTGAGCATCCTAAAGTGAGAGGTTGACCAGGTGATAGCTTGGTGCTGACCAGGCAACCAGAATCCCCAAATACTCAATTGGATTTCGATATGTCATATTTAGGTGATAAAATCAAGTAAAAAAATGGAATCTGTTTCTAACGTTCGTGTTTTAGGACGATTAAAAAAGCAGAGCTACTACCAAGTTTGTCAATGTCCCTAACTGAAAGGATCATTCAACTTTTGAGGGTTAGTTGGCAAATTACTTATTTTCCCCCACCTACTAGGGAGATAAACAGTTTAACATATTATTTTCCAATCTTGTTGTATAAATGGAATACAACACGTGATTAAATTATTGACCAGTAGCTAGTCAATGACAATTCCACTTCCTTTTTATTTATCAAACAACTTTACCTCAATCGAGGCACTTGACAGGCAGGTCTTTCCATGTCTATATTAGAATAAATGACATGTTAAAATTCTTATAGCAGATCACTAAGTCACAAACGTCAAATGCAAAATGCCAGTCTGTAACAAACAAAGTGAGGATCTTGGCCTCTTTCATTGTAAGCTGCCTTAAGAAATTACTTGGAACCTTGCCTTAAATTAGCTGTCGCTACAAGTATGTACTTCCCCATGACCTCTTTGATCTGCTTCCTGCAGTCACTAGGTTGTGAATTTATCATCTAGAATCATCCATTGTGGTGTTAATTTCAACTATTTAGGTGGATTGTGATGTGTATACATTAGTTAATAATTGACATTACCATAAGCAACGGGAAAAAAAATTTATTGAATTACTATTGAAGATTACTCCCATTCTTAAAAGATACTTAGATCTTATTGCACTAAATTTATGACAGTGGGATTTTACATCTATTAGCACTCAGAAATAATAAACGTAGGTTTGTTATCATAATTATAATTATAACCCTTGACCACATGCATATGATAAAAACTTAAAGCAGCTCTAAACTAGACTTCTAAAGTTGCTAGAGTTCATTTGTTTCAATCCTAGACATTGGTTTTCGAGCATTTTCTGATCTTAATTCTCATTCTCTCTCTCTCTTCTCTCTCTCTCTCTCTCTTTCTATGGGTGTCACACTCACACAAAATGTCTTCCCATTCAGCAATGCCAACTTCCTCCCACCCCCAATATGGATGATTTTGATCTTTACTTTCTTTATCCACCCCACCAGGTTCCAGGTGAAAAAGAAGCAATTTTTTCGCAACTTCATGACAATCATGCTGTTTGGTGCTGTTGGTACTTTGATATCCTTTGTCATCATCTCATTTGGTAAGTTATTTTGATTTTATATATATAGTTATTCAGATAATACACTTTGAATAGAGTTGATGGCAAAAGAGGATCCATGTGGCCAACCCATATAGTTGGGATAAGGCTGAGTTGAGTCAAGTTATTCGGAAAACTTTATTCTTCTGTAGTTCCATTCAAAACTGCCTCTAAAACTAAAATGTCATACAAAAGTTTCTTAAAACTTGTGATCTGGTTAATTTGTAAGTTGAAGACATGGAATTTGAGAATGAGGAAGAAAAAAGTTTTCAGGATCCATGACTTGTCATTGCATCAAATTTAATCAGGAATAAACTTTGACTTTCCTTTTTTTTTCAAAAAAGAAAAGGTTTCAAAAGAAATCCAATATTTTAATTGCAAAAGTATGGACATATGGTAAATGAATGCTGTTCTAAGCATCCTCATTTTGAGAAGCCTAGTAAAGGAAGAAAGGCTCTAATGGCTACATGGGATGATATGGATGATAGTGACTAGTGAGTCTGAACTGATGACTCCGACAACGAAGAATGCCAACTGTGCTTCATTGGTTTAGAATCCCATAGTGATGATGATGAGGTAGTTGATGACCCTTCCTATTAGGAATTGTCAAATGCAGGTGTTATATGATTAGTTGCCTGTGCTTGTTATTTGAGAGGGAGGGGGGGGGGGGAATTATGTTCTTCTAAATAATAACCGTCACCTAGAAATTTTCATGTGGGATCTCTTTTCCTTGTGAGGATCTGAATTAGAGGAGGCTGAGAGCTAAAATAACCATCTCTAGGACTTATTGAAAGGAGCTTGAAAGAGAGGAAAAGGAGGAGCTTTATTCATCATAAGCAAGCAAACACGAATAGTTTGTTGGAGGCTGCAGTTACTGTTTGAACCTTCTTTCTTTTGGGGTTGGGGGTGTTTGGAGGTGAGATTGGTAGGTTGCAAAAAAATCCAACTGAATTCATTCAAAGAAATGGAATGGAACACACACCCCCCAACACTGCCACGGGGAAAGAAATTTATATTTTGGGTTGCATCTACTGTTGCAATGCCATTATAAAGTCTTTTTTAATTATAGTGCCAGAGGTTTTGAAAATATTTCATATGTGCATCTGGGTGGTTAGCAAAATTATCTCCTTTCCAATAGTTTAGGTTTTGTTTCCTAACAACCTAGGCTTGTATCCAGTATGGATCCAACGTCAAAGTATAAGTCATGGCAGCCTCCGACTGTTCCTGTTCCCTGTTGTTTGTAGCAGGGACGCGGTGGACCTCTCACTATAGCCTATCTCATTGGATTAGGTTCATGTCCATCACGCCAGGTAACCTAACACGGAATCAGGCCAGTTATTTCGACCTGAACTTGGTTAGTGTCATCGGCATGGGAGCTCATCTATCTGACTCACTCGTGTCTTCAGCATAATGGCATCGCCGGCAGTTTCTGACCCTATCCAGTCTGAATGAAAGGTAAGGCACAGTGCTTCTCCAAGCCAACCTGAATTATAGGAAAGGAGATAATTTTCCTAACAACCCAAATGCACATAGGAAATCTTTTTCAAAACCTTTGTGGCACTATAATTAAACAAGACTTCATGTTGGCATTGCTAGCATTTTGTTTGAGGGCGGACCTCGGCACAACGGTAAGGTTGCTCCATTGCGGCCTAGTGGTCGCAGGTTTGAATCGGGAAACAGCCTCTCCCCAGAACCCATAGTGGCGGGAGCCTTGTGCACTGGGTACACCTTTTTATTCTAGCATGTTTGTTGCTTGGGCTCTGTTTCTAGGTAAAAAAATTCATGCGTGTAAATTTTTACTTCTTGGAAGATTTTATTTATTTATTTTTTTAATGTAAAATGTCCTGTAAAATTTTCCGGTGCTTTTTTGACACTCATTTACATGATTTTTAGTTTTTACTGTAAACCTTTCCTGATATGTAAAACATTGGAAAGTTCTTTTGCTAGACAACACAATTTTCATGAGGAAATAACTTATGCTCAATTTGGTCATTAAATGCTTCACTCAATAGGTAAAATATGTGGGGACAACTGAAAATTTTTCATCCCTTATTTTGAAACAAAATTTTACAAAAAAAAATCTTTTAAATGAAAATTTTCATTTTACAATGTTTTTACTTAGAAAATGAAGCCTTAGCAAAAGAGAAAAGGATGGTAGACTTGAAATAATGTGTTTATAAAAGTCTTTGCAATCATAGAATTAACTATGAGTAACTGCTAGATATATCTTATTAATTCTGTAAGGGTGAGGGTTCAACTGCTAATTACTAACTGTATGTTCCTTTTTATTGAAAATTCACATGCACAATTCTACATGTATGTTGTTTTAGTGCAATTAGTATTAAATAAAACTTATTTTTCTTATTTCTATCTTATCCATAGAAATGATATGGTGCAACCAGCTGTTATTAGGATCTGTTTTTGTGGCAAAAATAACACTTATGTATTAACAAATTTACTATTAATATAGATTTTCCAATACAGAGTATAGTGTGTGTAACAAAGTTACACTAGGATGGATAATGAGGTGGTGAAACTTGATGAGAGGTGGATTCCGCAAAGTGATTATTTTAGGTATTTTGGCTCAATCATAAATAAAGAACGTGATATAGAGGATGATGTTTCACAAATAATTAAAATAGGATGGATGAAGTGGAGAGGTGCATCCGGAGTTTTGTGTGATTGGCATATTCCTTTGAAACTTAAAAGGAAATTTTTATAGGACAATCATACGACCAACTATGATGTATGGTGCGGAATGTTGGGCAGTTAAGAAGCATCATATAGATAAACTCTGTGTAGCGGAGATGAGGATGTTGAGATGGATGAGTGAAAAAAATAGGAAGGATAAAGCAAGGAGTGATCATATTAGAGCTGGTTTGGGAGTAGCTCCGATACATGCTAAGCTACGAGAAATTCGTTTGAGGTGGCATGGCAATGTTCAACGAAGGCCTTTGGATGCTCTAGTACGGAGGACTGATTTAATTCAGATTGAAGAAACTAAAAGAGCCAGGGGTAGACCTAAAATGACCTTAGGAGAAGTGATGAGAAAAGACATGCATAGCTGAGGTCTTGTACAAGTATGACCTCGAATAGAGCTGATTGGAGGGCAAGGATCCATATAGCTGATCCCCATTTAGTTGGGATAAGGCTGAGTTGTTGTTGTTGTATAGATTTGCTGATACTCGAATTCTAATTGATATTGATGCTGCAATGACTTGTGATTGTACTTTGCTGCTATTGTGTTATTTGTTTATGATTGGATCTCTCTTATTTTTTTATCCAGGTGCCAAAGAACTGTTTAAAATGATGGATATAGGTTCCTCCCTTGATATAGGGGATTATCTTGGTACTTTCTATATAACCTTTTCTCCCCCCCCCCCCCCTCCTTCTGTTTTCTGCTGCAATGTATAGTGCAGCTCTTCTTGATTTCTCATCTTTAATTGTCTTCATCATTTGTAGCAATTGGAGCAATCTTTTCTGCGACTGATTCCGTTTGCACCTTGCAGGTATGGAAAACCTTAAGAATCATTTACTGCTGTTTCATCTAAATTAATAGCTCTTCCAATTAATTAATTCCTTCTGATGGTGCAGATTCTCAATCAGGATGAGACCCCTTTACTCTATAGTCTGGTATTTGGGGAAGGTGTTGTTAATGATGCCACATCAGTGGTACTCTTTAATGCAATTCAGAGCTTTGATCTCACGCACATCGACTCCAGCATTGCTTTGCAGTTTGTTGGCAATTTCTTTTATTTATTTCTGACAAGCACCATGCTTGGAGTTTTTGTGAGTCTCTCTCTCTCTCTCTCTCTCTCTCTCTCACCCCATGTGCATCTGGGCCAATCTCCTGGAATTCACGTTGACATTCACTCCCGCAGGCTGGATTGCTAAGTGCATTTATTATCAAAAAGTTGTATTTTGGAAGGTATGCAAATGCCTTGATTTTAATTTTTCCTCATTTTCTATTCCTTGTGTTTTATGTTGGATATTTTATTCCATGTGTACTGCACGTTCTCATCTGTAATGGTTATGGTGTATTTGTATTTCTTTCGCATTAATTTTTTAATGTGGGTGACTAAATTTTTAAAGGAAATTTAAGGTAGGATGACAGTGTGTACCAACTCAGCATTGGGAGTGGAGGTCCTCCCCAGTGTGGGATTCACTGGCATTCCTTTGTGCTGATTGCAGAGTCACAAAGGATATGCATGCGAGGGGCAGTGTCAGGTTCTTAGCCGGTAGCTCCCTTCCTCCTGCTGATGCATGTGCATCCTGTTCATGGTTTTAGTGCACGGTATCAGATTGGGTATTGGTCACCTGCAAAACCGATACAATATCAATAGGGTATCGGCATGGTAGGCTGTATCGGACAAATTTGCCCCTGATTTCCCTTTAAAAAAAAAAGGGAAAATTACGAGATTAGGCAACATTGGGTTTTGGTTTACAGATTTAACCACTCAATGTTTAGCTTAACGGAACTAGACCGATCGAGTTTGAGTACTACAAAAATAACCAAAACAGTACCCCGCCCTCACCGGCATATATTTATTTGACATTTTTATCCCTTTCCTCTTCCTCCCCTCGATCACACCGTGACTGCCGACCTCGCCTCTTCCCTTCGTTGTGAGCTCGCAGCCCACTCTCTTCAAACCCCATTTCCTTCTCACCACTCTCTTCCCTGATTCCCTCCCATTCTCCATGCATTTAAAAGCATACCAGAATCGTCAAAATTGAACCTCCACCACTGCTTCGTTGTTCACTGCTGAAAGGTTTGCAGGTAGACGAACTTCCACTTTCAACCATGAATCTCGCATCTGGATTATTTATGTTGAATTGGATGCCTTTACCAACTGCCTGAAACTTATCATTGAAATCATGGGAATGATTGGCCCCAGAAGGCTCAGGAGCTTCTTTACTGATCGATTGAGCAAGTTCGCAGAGCAGGGACCAAGTATACCGAATAGGGAATGAAGTATACAGAGTTGGGCCCGATAAATCTGTGACGTTCCAGAATCTGCAACATGGCTTGCAAATTCACCAGCCAGTTAGAGGAGGGTGAAAAACAAACAAACAAATAAAAACCAGAACAGGGAGGATGAAAAATACCATCACGAATCATTTAGGGGATGAAGGAAAATAAAAAGTTGAGGCTCTTCCCCCAGAAAAAAAAAATTACAGAAGCACCTCACGAAAGCCGATTTGTAGGTTCCGAAATTCACCCCTGTGATGACCATAATGGATGATTTTAGTAGTTTTGGGGCTCTACTTTGGTCGTTTCGGTGAGGAATGTAGGAGCAACAAGAGCCCCACAATTATTGAAAGAAGCACCGAGTGGGGGTTATGTGAGGAAGCAGGGGCAGGGTCGCGGTGTGGGCGGGATTAGCGACAGAAGTTGCAGGGGGTGGGGTGGGATTGCAGAACGACGGTAGGGGTGCATAACATGGGGCGAGGGCCAGGGAGGGATGGGGTGTTGCTGAGTTGGGCGAGGTGATTTCAGGAGAGTGATCGGAGAAGGAGGAGGTGGAGGGTAGTTTGGGGGGTAAAAATGGTAAAATATATTTTGATGAAGTGAAGATTACTATTTTGGCTTAATTTTGTAAACTCAAACAATGACAGGCTAGATTAGTAAGGAGAAACTCAAATGTAGATAATCATATAATTTTCCCCAAAAAAAAACAGGATTTTTGACTGTTTTACCCCTTTTCCGTACTGTGTCACTGATATGGTATTGGCACGGTATCAGGATCAATGACTAGCAAAACGGTATGTATCGCCCGTATCGCCCGATACAGGTGATACGATACCGATACCGATACCGATAGCTCAAACCATGATCCTGTTGGTTCTGCATCCCGAATATCTTGCTACAGCTACTTCAGAACATTTTCGCTATAAAAGCTAGTTTATTGTAGCTCATGGCTTCATGTGTTTATTTTCTTGCATGTGAAAAATAAAAATACTGGAGTCTGATGTACAAAGAATTTCCAATTTATTTTCTGTAAATACTCTAATGGCTAATATTCTTGAAACTTCCAGGCACTCTACTGATCGTGAAGTTGCACTTATGATACTCATGGCCTACTTATCTTATATTTTGGCTGAGGTAAAATTTTCTCTCTTAACTTGTTCCCTTCATGAAGGCTATTTTCTGGATGAATTTCCAAAAGGAAAAAAATATCACTAGTAACAAAAACTGATGACTTAAATTTGTATTGCAGTTGTTCTATTTAAGTGGTATCCTCACTGTATTCTTCTGTGGGATTGTAATGTCCCACTATACTTGGCATAATGTGACTGAGAGTTCAAGAGTCACCACCAAGTATGTTGAATCTCCTGATAATTATCCCTTTACAATTGAAATATGTTCCTGTTCATCTAATCTTGTTTTGCCATAGTTTAAACTAGTTATTAACTATAAAATGGGCTCTGCTACTATTTTTTGCAGGCATGCCTTTGCAACATTGTCATTTATTGCTGAGATATTTATCTTTCTTTATGTTGGTATGGATGCATTGGACATCGAGAAGTGGAGGTTTGTTAGCAGCAGGTATGGTTGATATTCCCTCTGATGTCAAGCTGCAGATAGTTAGACCTCTATAGTGTAAGAATAATTTTGATAAGACCAATAGTGTTTATCTTATTGCCCCTTGCCCTCTACTTTTGTTTTAAGTTTTGAATGTCAACTACCAATTTTAACTCACAAGACTATTCAATATGTAAGTTGCAAAATAGAGCTTGCTAGCTGCAGATGTTTTTTTTTTTTTTTTTAATAATTTTTTCATCCTTAATTTGTATTATGCTCTTTGTAGTCCTGGAAAATCAGTTGGAGTGAGTTCGATACTCCTGGGCTTGGTTCTGGTGGGACGAGCAGCTTTTGTCTTTCCATTATCATTTTTGTCCAACTTATCTAAGAAGCCTCATGAAAAAATTCACATCAAGCAGCAAGTAAGCTGTTGATCTTTAATTGTTCTTTTATTGGATTCCCATCCTCCTGAAAAGATTGATGTACTATTTGGCAATTTTGGTCCTGCAGATTACAATATGGTGGGCTGGACTCATGCGGGGGGCAGTATCTATTGCACTTGCTTATAATCAGGTGAAATTTCGTAAATATTTCTGTTTATTTTAGGGGCTGATGCAAGGGTGACAGGTTTATCAAACCAGAAAGTTTAGACAGCTCAACCAACTTTTTGCCCAGAGCAATAAGGGAACTGCGAACTTGCTTTCTTCTGCTTGCTTCACTGGTCCAAAAATATTGAAGAAGGAATTAAAATCTGCAGGAAAAATAAGGAAAAGCAAGTAGCACATTCCCTTAAGGGTAGTGCAATAGATATATTAAGATTTCTGTTTGATCTGGGAAAACTGAAATTCTCCCCCCCCCCCCCTCTCTCTCTCTCCCCATGTCTATCTTTCTTCTTTCTTAAGCTAGATGATTGTGTTGCCAATAGACCTCTCTTCGACAAAAAGGCCAACCTGTTTATTATTATATGTTTTGTCATGGTTCATTTAATGAATTTTCCCCCTCTGTTTTTCTTTCTTTTTGGTTCATATGCAGTTTACTCGGTTGGGCCATACTCAATTGCTTGGGAATGCTATCATGATCACCAGCACCATCACAGTTGTCCTTTTCAGTATGGTGGTAAGATTGTCATCCCTTAAAAAATATTATATATTTGCTCTGTATTTGGTAAGGACTCCATGTTGGATTGTTGTGGCGTATGGCGACATCCAGCAAATGTTTTTGCCCAATCTGTGTCCATAACAACAGGTCCTTGAAAAAGAGTAGACTTCTTTTTCTGGGGAGAGTTGTGTATGAGCAAAGCTACTATAAAATTTCCAGTCCTTAATATAGTTTATTGGTTTAGACTGTTGATGGTTTGTTGATTTCCTTCTTGTCACCTGAGAGTATCCAATATTATCCTAAGTTCTGGAAAGTGGAATGTATAATTCTCTTCTTTCGTTTTACTCAGGTTTTTGGGTTGTTGACTAAACCTCTAATCAGGATCCTACTCCCTTCACCAAAACCTTTGAGTAGCATCCTGTCCTCTGAGCCATTGAGTCCAAAATCTGTCACCACCCCACTTCTTGGAAATGGGCAACATGATTCTGAAGCTGATCTTGGTGGCCGTGATATCCCCCGCCCAACCAGCTTACGCATGCTCCTAGCTACCTCATCTAACACCGTCCACCACTATTGGCGTAAATTTGATGATGGCTTTATGCGTCCTGTGTTTGGTGGCCGAGGATTTGTACCCTTTGTCCCTGGCTCACCAACCGAACGGAGTGTCCCACAATGGTAATAAGAAGAAAACGGCTGAGAAAGACGAGGTAATCTATGGATCTCCCTCCTCAGAAGACCAAACAATGTTCTTTTCAGGTCCACTGTGCAATGTTTATCGGTGTTTAAGAGTGTCCCACAATGGTGATATGAAGAAAACAGCTGAGAAAGACTAGGTAATCTATGGATCTCCTCAGACCAAACAATGTTCTTTTTCAAGTCCAATGTGCAATGCTAAAGGGTGTTTAAGATTTTATGTTGGTGGGGCTTTGATGTATGGGGGTTTGTATTCTTCCTGGGCTCTGATTGTAATATTCTTTCTTCTTTTTCTTGAAATTACTAATTCCATTTCATACGAATTTCTGTAATATTTTTGTAGAAGATGAGTGTAATGTAAACTTTCCCTCCAATCAAACGTGTTTTATATATTTTATCTTCTGTACTGTGTTTCATTTCTAATGGGCAAACACACACACACACACACACACACAAAAAGGGCTATCTATTCAAACCATGAAGACTACTGACTTGGCAACCGATATGAGAGGCTGATTACTGGAAATATTAGCCCTTATTATTGTTTAATTTTACAGTAATACTTGCACTAGTGTCGCCCTTTATTTCATTGGCTTATTTTCATAAACTATTGATTTCATGAAAGTCCAATCCGATGGCAATGGATGTTGGAGTTTTAATTGAGCTAGCCCAAAAACAGGGATGGAGAAGTCAGATAGTTGTCCTACGACAATTATTTGATGTAATTTGTAATGCAATATTGATGTGAAATGATAGGAGTTACCCTCACTAAAAAAAGAATTGTTTATATTAAAAGGGTAAAAAAATAAGGTTACAAAATTTTCATCTACTTCGATTATAATATGATTTTCTCTTATGTATAATATATCATTGTTGTAAAGTTTCAAGCATAGTTGGAAAACTGGATTGTGACTGAGACGAGTCGCCCAAGTCGAGTCAAATTCTGAAAAACCTGATCTAGAGTCGTGTAGATTAGGCATGACGAGTCCAGGTCATAATTGGAGGTAGGCTATAAATCACTGAGTCACAGAGAGAGAGAGAGAGAGGGTAAATATTATTTCCATTTTGCCCTCAATTTTGGGAGGGTGTTGTAGTTACTGTAAACAACCATACCACTATTATTCATAGAACGTAGAGTCGTAGACTGCTTTACAAGACGTTTCTACCACCACTATAAAGGGTTCTCCTTAATATTCACAACTAAATCAGTTTATCACTAGATCTGATTTGCAAAATCATCATAATAAAAAAAAAACGAAGATCTCCTTAAACCACCATCAGTTTGACCTTACACAGTGGACGAATAATGTCTTTTCCTCTGAATTTCTAATTAGCACAGAACTAGTATTTCTCCAGTTGCCTTTCTGGACGAGTCATCTCTTCAGAATGTATCCAAGTACCACACCAATAAGTCCCACCATACAAACAAACAGTAAGGGGAAACCCACATTAACTCTTCTCACACCGTTCTTCCTTCTCAAAACAGCCTAACAAGGGGAAAAAGGCGACGTCAACAGCAGAATTATAATCAGGAAGAATTTGTAGTCACAGGACTCTTAGAAGACAAAATTGCACTTAAGTAGGGTTAAAAGGGAATTAAATAAAGATTATCCATTTACCACAGCGGTCCAGATGGGGGGGAGGGGATTAACAAATAAGGCAGAAACCAGTAAACAAGCAGCTTCATTTATAATTTATACTTGGTCAAATGAAGATGAACCAAGCAGTATGATGCTGCAAAAAATCTGGTAAATGGGAGGGAAGGATCACTATATAGCAGCAAGGGATTCCTGAATCAAATCAATTTCTTGGAGGTTTGTGGATACAAACTCTTTAAGTTGTTCAAAGTACTTTGGATTGATTGAATCATGGTGTAAATGGAATCCTACAGGATATTTGAGCTCAAGTACCACGCTAAAGCCAAAGGGTGTACCCAGTGCACGAGGCTCCCGCCACTGTGGGGTCTGGGGAGGATCATAATGTACACAGCCTTACCTCCACTTCACGGAGAACCAGCGACCACTAGGTCACAATGGAGAAACCTTAGTGCAGCCACCAAGACTAAAATCAATAACAGATAGATCTACTCACCATATGGGAGGACCTTTTACCAAATCACGAAGATTTTATCTCACGTTTCACATATTTAGTCCTAGTGATGGCAAATTAGTGATGACTGGAAGATTTTCAGGGTTTAAACCTATAGTCGTGACCATACAAAAATAGTGAAAACGTCAGCAGGGTACAATCAGAAAATTACTCACAAGTTCTTGCCGCAATGCTTCTCTCTCTTGAATGATTGTGTTCCCCTCAGCTTTTAGCTTTGCAATGGAAGTATCAGCCTGCAAAGAAAATCTGACACCATAAATATTATTCTGCAGATTTAGCAAGGAGACTTATGACTGTGAACATGTAAGACAAACCCCTCCTAGGTTTCCCTCCAGCACCTGATGAATGAAAACCCACCATCCTAGGGTTGGCAAACCTCTCCTAGGTTTTAATATTTTTCCCTAAATACCCTCCGATACCCCTGCGCGCATCTGACCCTGCCTCAGTGCATGGATTCTCATTCATTGTGGCTGAATGGAAACTTGGTCCAAAACAATACTAGCGAAGATCACGTGAAAGTGAACTCCAGATGCAAATTTTCAAAATTTATCTCCCCATCATCAGAAAAACAAAAAGGGTGTACCCAGTGCACAAGGCTCCCGCCACTGCGGGGTCTTGGGAGGGTCATAATGTACACAGCCTTACCCCCGGTTCGCAGAGAGGCTGTTTCCCGACTCGAACCCACAACCACTAGGTCGCAATGGAGAAACCTTACTGTTGCACCAAGGCCCCATCATCAGAACAGCATTAAAAAAAAAGGGGGGGGGGGTACTCATGCTGATTAATTGACACAATTATTGTTCAGATATTTCCTGTAATTCTGGATAGAGGGGTCTATAACTAGCTTATGAAATGATTTCACTATCTCAGGAGATAGACTAAGAGGCCAGATAATCCCTCTGGCAGTTCCCAACCCTTTGCAAAGACATCGGAAAAAATCCATTCACAGATCACACAAGCACATGGGAGAAAGCAAGAAAGCAACCGGTTAGAAAGTCTCAGGTTATAATTCTCCTAACTTGGAAACAAGAAGTTGTAAGATTTACTGACCTCACTAAGCTTCACTTTCCATTCTTTTAGCTTTGAATTCAACTCCTCAGTAGCCTTAGCCAGCTTTTGCTCCTCAATTTCCTTTGCTAGTTTCAATTCCTCTATTTCCTTTGCTAATTTCAACTCTTCCACACTCTTAGCTGGTTTTGAATCCACAACTTTACTAGGTTTCAACTCCTCCACACTCTTAGCTGGTTTTGAATCCACATCTTTACTAGGTTTCAACTCCTCCACAGCAGTAGGTACCTGACCGGGGTGGGGGTGGGTGTGGGGGTGGGGGTGGGGGCGGGAGGGGACGGGGAATATTGTCATGTGATAGGCAATCTAATGACATCTACTGTAAGTCCAACTGAAGAAAAAAGTTCTCTAGTATAATTGTATTGCTGAACTTCCTTTTGAAACAAGAGGCCTCAAAAGGATATACCAATACTTGATTCCTGGTTGATTTGGAAATCACAATGTTCCAATCATAAATGAAATCTAGGCAATTTATATAATGCATGGGAGAAAGAACGTCACTCGGTCACGCAGCGCACGCCGCTCCTGCACCCTGACACGGGCGCACAAAATGACCACCACACCCCTGGTCATTTCCGGGGTTCCAGGGAGATGCGGCGGTCATTTCGCGTGCCCCTGTGTCAGGGCACAGGGGCAGCGTGCGCTGCGCGACGGGGTGGCGTTCTCTTTTCCTAATGTTAATTACAAAACTTATCAAAAAAAAAAGGGGAAAAGAAACATGATCTTCACAAATGCTCCACCATGCAGCCACCTAAACATAGTTTAAGAAACCACTGCTTAACTTCAATGACCCATAAATGAATGAAACACTGCCTTCACTAAAGTCATTGTAGGAAACAAGAGTTTTGAAGTAAAGTAGGACAGATGCAGTGAAATCATTGCTGCAAAAACAGCAGGTGTACCACAATTAGCAAATACATCCGCATTAAAAACGACCCCAATGGTTTTTCAGAAAAATTAAGAGGCACAACTGCAATGGAAAGGAGAATTAAAAAAATGAAAGGTAAAGTTAACTAATTAAATTATAAAACAAAAATTATGCCTGTGTCCCTATCTGCCACCAATGGAATAATGTAATTTACCATATGAGATGGAGGATAGTTTTCAACTCCATTGAGTATTTGGTCTCTTGAAATTGAACCGTCATGTGCTGAATCCAGCTTCCCGGTTCCATTAATAGGCTGCAGTACTGGCGAATGAGCTGGGCTAACAAGAACCACTTTCAACTTATTCTCTTCAATATATTTGAAACCATCCTTCATAAACTGTCAAAGGAAACAATAAGAAACACGAATAACAATTTAAATACAATTGCAACAACTAAAACTTACCATGCTAGGTTTAATATCCTCCTCTGTTGTCCCAAAGGGAACTATTGTGCTCTGGATTAGGAATTTATCTTTACACTGCATATCAGGTGGAGCTTCCCGTTGAGCTTGCATTGTAACTATGTTGACACCAAATGCAAAGTGTAAGTAACCGATTTAAGCAAGCCATGCACCTATCTAGTCAGTAGCATAGCATCCAAGAGAATAAGAGCATTACATGATAAATGCTACCTTCTGTGATTTCTTCATAATATTATTCTAACTTCACCATTCCTTCAATATATGAGACACCAAATGGAATTCATTACTATAGAATAAGAAATATGCAAGGTCATTGTATGATCCATAGACATCAGTCATCAGGCATATATGATTCACAAAACTCACAAAGAGCACATCAACTTCAAATTGAAGACAGAAAAGAGTCACAGAAGTTACAAAGAGAACATCAGTTCCCCATTAAAGACTGAAAGAGACCTACAACATGAAAAGGGGAGTAACAAATTAATGTGTAACATGATTTAGTTTCACTGTTGTTCCACTAGGAGCTGCAATCCTTTTCTTTGAGAGAGAGAGTGTCCCAGTGCACAAGGCTCCCACTACTGCAGAGTCTAGGAGAGGCAAATGTATGCAGACTTACCCTTTGTTCGCAGGAGAGGATGTTTCCAAGTTTCGAACCTGCAATCAACAGGTTGCAATAGCGCAACTTAACCGTTGCGCCAAGGTTCGCCCACTTGGTTGCAATAGTTTGTAATCCTTTTCTTTATACAGGGAAATTCACATCGGAGCTGGAACAGTGTCATAGCAGCTTTATTTAAGCAGCTCAACTCTTATTTCTTATTTAAGGAAATAATGTATTCTTGGATACTGTAAATCTCAAACTCTCTTAGCTTAAGTCAATGCCACTGGAAATAGAATGATTGACAAAGACCCCCCTTTCTGTTTTGATAAGCTAAAGGAAGTTGTTTTCCTCGTTTTATAATTAAGTTCAGAAATAATTAAAAATTTTCCTAGGCAAAGGTTCTTTGAGCAGACATAGGAAGGCCTTCCTGTGTGGTCCTGATGCAATTGAAGAACAAGAGTGTTAACAAAACAGGTTTGTGGAATAATGCTTAAATGATCAATGAGATCAGTCAAGCTCTCTATTTATAATAATAATAAAAGAGATTACAAGGGAAAATACTATTCACGATACTGTTCACGTGAACAGTGTCACAACCCTAATTACATTTCTACCCTTGCTCATAAATACATAAATAAAAAATAAATAAAACACCCAAAAGGTGTACATAATTTAACACTCCCCCTCAAGTTGGTGCAAATATATCAATCATGCCCAACTTGACTAGAATGGGATGGAACAATTTCCCAGATAATCCCTTAGTGAAGATATCAGCAACCTGATCAGCAGACTTCACAAAGGGAACACAAATCAACCCTTCTTCCAGCTTTTCCTTGATGAAATGTTTGTCCACTTCAACATGTTTAGTGCGATCATGCTGTACCGGGTTGTGTGCAATACTGATTGCAGCTTTGTTATCACAGTACAACATCATGGGAAGATGAACAGGAACACCAAGATCTTGTAGCAAGCCTTTCAACCAAAGTAACTCACAAATACCTTGTGCCATAACCCGAAACTCGGTTTCAGCACTAGAACGAGCCACCACATTCTGCTTCTTGCTACGCCAAGTGACCAAATTGCCACCTACAAAAGAATAGTAACTAGAGATAGACTTCCAATCTGCAGAACCAGCCCAATCAGCATCGGTATACGCCTCTACCTGTAGGTTACCATTAGGAGACAAAAGAATGCCTTTTCCAGGAGCTGACTTCAAGTAGTGGAGAATCCGTAGAATAACCTCCATATGGGAAGAATAGGGATCATGCATGAACTGACTCACAGCACTCACAGCAACAGCAATATCTAGACGAGTGTGTGAGAGATAAATCAACTTTCCCACTAGGCGTTGGTACCGGCCTTTATCAATAGGTTCACCCTCCTTTTCTTTGAGACGAACAGTAGCCTCCATAGGAATATCTGAAGGGTGACATCCAAACAGACCAGTTTCAGCCAACAAGTCTAGGACATACTTCCTTTGGGAGAGAAAGATGCCTTTAGAAGATCTGGCAACCTCAATCCCAAGAAAGTACCGTAGCGGCCCTAGATCTTTAATCTCGAATTCCTGCCCAAGAAACCTCTTCAACCGGCTGATCTCATCCCCATCATTGCCTGTAACCACAATGTCATCCACATACACTATAAGAACAGTGAGCTTCTCACCAGCCCTCTTTATAAAGAGAGTATGATCAGCATTACTTTGCTTGTAGCCAACAGATGTCATTGCCTTGTGGAACCGACCAAACCATGCTCGAGGTGACTGCTTCAGCCCATACAATGCTCGCTTCAATTTGCACACCTTGCCTTCATTATTGTCAGAAGAAAAACCTGGTGGAATATCCATGTATACCTCCTCACAAAGTTCCCCATTTAGGAAGGCATTCTTCACATCCAACTATTGGAGATCCCATCCAAGATTAACTGCACACGATAGTAAAACCCGAACTGTATTCAATTTTGCAACAGGGGCAAAAGTCTCCTGATAGTCAATCCCATATGTTTGGGTGAAGCCCTTTGCAACCAAACGTGCCTTATACCGATCCACAGACCCATCAATCTTTTGTTTGACCACAAACACCCACTTAGATCCCACTGGTTTTTTTCCTGGAGGGAGGGTTACAAGATCCCAAGTGTTGTTTTTTTCTAAAGCTCTTATTTCTTCCAACATAGCTGCCTTCCACTTTCCATCTACATATGCTTCCTGCCAGTTTTTAGGAATAGGAACAGAAGAACGAGATGACACAAATGCACGAAAAGATGGAGAAAGAGAACTATAAGAAACAAAGCGAGAAATGGGATGCAGGGTGCAAGTCCTAGTACCTTTTCGATGAGCAATAGGTAGATCGGAAGGAGAGGTCTCACCACAAGGAGGAGGAGGATCTGACTCCTGGGTCGGCAATTGGATAGGTATTGATGCCACAGTGGATTGATGCTGCCCTCTATTGGAGTGTCTCTTGTAGGTGATGATATTAGAGTTGTCAATTCTCTTCTGAAATTCACTAATAGTTCTCTGGACTGGAGTCAACTCCCCCTGACAATGATCATTACTACCATTATTTCCTACATACTCCCCCTGTAAAGGAGTCCCTACAGATGAAGGGACAGCAGCCAAAGGAGGCTGGGCAGCAACCAAAGAAGGCTGGACAGCAGCGGTAGGATGGTGGGCAGCAGCGGTAGGAGGCTGGGCAGCAGCCAAAGGAGGAATTTCAAGGGGAGGAAACACAAGCACATCTTCACTGGAACCAAAATTCTCCCCCTGAAGATGTGTAGACTGATAATAGGCAAGACTTTCATGAAAGACCACATCCATACTGACCAAAGTACGACGAGAAGGAGGGTGGTAACACTTATAACCTTTCTGGGTTGGAGAATAACCCAAAAAAATACACCTTAACCCACGATGATCAAATTTGCCATGAGGTTTAGTGTCTCTGGCATAACACACACAACCGAAAACTTTGGGAGGAACCACAAAGGTGGAATTCTAAGGTAAAATATCGGCCGGACTGCAGGAGTCAAGAACACGGGAGGGCAACCGATTAATAAGATAGGTTGCAGTAAGAATAGCATCCCCCCAATATTGGGATGGAACATGGCGCGAAAACATCAATGCCCTGGCCACTTCCAACAAGTGTCGGTTCTTCCTTTCAGCCACACCATTTTAGGCTGGGGTATCAACACAACTTGTCTGATGAACAATCCCATTATCAGCAAGGTATTTCTGAAGTTGAGTCTCTGTTTACTCAGTTCCATTATCACTTCTCAAGACTTTGAGAGTAGCATTGAACTGAGTTTTGACCGTGTTATGGAAATGCTGAAAACAAGAAAAAACTTAGACTTTTAGTGTGTAAAAGATAAACCCATGTGTGTTTAGAATGACAATCAATAAAAGAGACAAACCAACGGTGACCAGAAACCGAAGTCTTACGACTGGGGCCCCAAACATCAGAATGTACTAAGTGAAAAAGTGAAAAACTCCTTTTATTAGAAATAGAATAAGTTGAACGTGTCTGTTTGGCCAGAACACAAGCCTCACAAAAGAAATCGGTCTTATAATAATGTTTGACCAAAGTAGGAAATAAAGATGCTAAGATGCTTAAGGGGGGGTGACCTAATCTAGAGTGTCACTGATAAATTTCAGAAGATACTAAGGAATTCTGATGTAGTGGTAGTAATGGAGGTGGAGTGAGACGTCCATCATCAAGCAGGTACAGGCCACCATGCACTTTACCCAATCCAATCGTCTTCCCAGAGTCCAGATCCTGAAAAACACAATGGGAAGGAAAAAATGTTACTTTGCAGTTAAGATCAAGAGTTATACTACTAATAGAAAGAAGGTTAGTAGTAAAATTTGGAATATGTAAAACATTGGACGAAGGAAGGGAAGGAGTGCAGTACATGATTCCTTTTCCAGAAATGGAGGAAAGGGAACCATCAACCACCTTGACTTTGTCTTTCCCAGAGGTAGGAAAATAACAATGGAAGAGGCTAGAGGACCCGGTCATGTGATCTGTAGCTCCAGAATCAATGATCCAAGGATGGAAAGCTACAGAGGCACAATAACCACCAAACGAAATACCTGACCGAGCAAAGTGTGAACCTGAAGGAGTAGACGAAGTGGCGAGGCTGGTGTAGTAGAGGCGACAAATGGAAGACTTTAGCACACGTAGGAATGCTGTAAATCCTCCTGAGATAGGCCGGTGTCAATAGTAGGGGCTGCGATGTGACTCGATTGATTGGCCTTGGTTTTGGTTTCGTTTGGCAGCCCGTTTAGCCTCAAAGTCAGCGGGCTTCCCATGAAGTTTCCAACATTTGTCTTTGGTGTGATAAGGCTTATGACAATGCTCACAAGTAATGGTGCCGATAGTAGTACCACCAACACAGAGAGTGCCAACTGGTGTAGAAGGAGCCAGTACAGTAGTCTGGAGGGCTGATCTGTCAGGGACAGCAGGGTGCAACATAGCAGCTCGGCGATTTTCTTCAGAGGAGACCAAGGCATAAGACTGCTCAAGTGTGGGAAAAGGGGAATGGCCCAACACTTGAACACGAATTGGGTCATACTCAACATTCAACCCAGCCAAGAAGTCATAGACCCTGATTTTATCCGCATGTTTCTTATAGGCAGCCAGCTTAGTAGCATTATCAGGTTGGTAATCAGGGAAGTGGTCCAACTGTTGCCAAAGGTTGTGCAGAGTAGCATAATATTTAGAGACTGTTAAGTCCCCCTGAGTAGTATGAAGAACCTTCTTCCTGAGTTCATAGACCTGTGCATCATTACCAAGCTGTCCGTACGTTTCCTTACAGGCTGATCAAACCTGAGAAGCTGTATCAAAAAGGAGGAACCCATGTGCAATGTCCGAAGTCATAGAACCAATCAAATAAGACATGAGAACACCATTGTTAGCAAGCCAGCGAGTCAAGGCAGCACCTGGGGCAGCAGGCATGGGAACAATGCCATCAATGTGGCCAGTGAGACCACGGCCAGCAATAGCAAAAGAGGCTGACCGAGACCACAATAGGTAGGTGCTGCCATCAAGTTTGATGGGATTAGGCTGAAAAGTATGATAATCTGATTTTTCATGTCCAGGTTGATTAGAAGTTGCAGTGGAATCAGCAGAGTCACCCATAGTTGCAACAAGGCTGTGGAGAATGAAAAACCAGCAATTACACCAAACCAAGAGCTGAAATCAAGGTGGAGTGGGCCAATATGAAGAACAAAACAGCTCCCAAAAAATCAGCAGCAACAGAGAGATCCCTTCTACTGAGATCGACAATGTCAGGATTTTGGAAGAGAACCCGAAATTGGAGATCGATGTGGTGATGGGGATCCAAAAAAAATTTGACGAAGAAGCTTGATCGAATCTGTCCAGAAACCTGTAGAGGATGTCCTTAATGAAGAGAAGAAGCTCCAATAAAAAAACAACAGCAAACAGCCCAACTCCCAAAAATCGATAATGATCAGGGTTTTAGAAAACCCTAAAAAGAGGAATCGATTGGGAGAAGGGGTCTTCAACAACCAAAAGAGGCTTGAGGGCAGCTGGTCCAGATCGCAGATGAGTGTCCAATATGCAGAAAACCAGCCTTGATCAATGGTAGTGGCTAGGGCTTCAAAATTTTGGAAACTCCAAAAATCGTAAACAGGAACCAGCAGCAATCGAACCAAATAAATTATCTCATAAAGGGGAAAAACAGAGGTGGGAATAGGGCAGCAACTAGATCATATGATCACCTCTGTAGAGCTGCCCTTAGGAAGGGAGGAGAAGCAAAGGGGAAAAAAGGAGAGACAAGAAATCGAGAGAAGGGGAGGAAAGAAAAAACGATAGGAAGGGGGTGGGTTTTGAAAACTTAGATCAGAGAAATTTTGGCTCTGATACCATGTTAACAAAGCAGGTTTGTGGAATAATGCTTGAATGATCAATGAGATCAGTCAAGCTCTCTATTTATAATAATAATAAAAGAGATTACAAGGAGAAACACTATTCACGATACTGTTCACGACACTGTTCACATGAACAGTGTCACAGCCCTAATTACATTTCTACCCTTGCTCATAAATACATAAATAAAAAATAAATAAAACACCCAAAAGGTGTACATAATTTAACAAGGAGGATCTGGCCTGCGAGGGTGTTTCCTTGTGAGGTTAGGAGTTCAATGACAATACTGGTCATGGTTAGAAAACAGGTATTATTTTGAATTTTGATTGTTACTCCACCTCATAATCATGGCAGCAATTGAATCAATCCTTTTTCCAGTTTGATTTTGAATGTAGGTTAGGAGTTCAATGACAATACTGGCCATGGTTAGAAAATAGGTATTATTTTGAATTTTGATTGTTACTCCACCTAATAATCATGGCAGCAATTGAATTAATCCTTTTTCCAGTTTGATTTTTAAATGTTTTCTTAATCCTAGATGCACTTGGAGTTCTCAAAGCTGTGTGACAGCCTGGTGCAAGTCAGTCTTAGTTTGAACTTTTGTTTTCCAATATAACTTAGTAATTGGTCCAGGTCCAAATCAAGGCCTCTTCTACTCATCTATCTTATCTATCTGATGCGGATCCGGGGTTACGAAACCAGACTCAGATCGCTTATGGGCCCACCAGAGTACTAGACGGCGCAATTACAAGAAATAATGCCAGGTAATACTTGAAAGGCTATTGGATAGGAACAAGAGGGAGGACACAAAAGGTATTAGATTTATTGATCTAGGATAGACTTGGAAGGGTATTTAAAATATGGACTAAGTGGAATAAAGGGAGAAAGGAGCGGTAATAAATGAAAAGCTAAAGCTATCATGGGGAAGGAAAAGTCATCTTTAACCTCACAACTCCTAGTCTCCTATGGTCAGGCAATAAAACCGAACTGGATTCAAGTAGCAGATGAGATCTCTCCTGTTTGGAGACCATTCAATAGACTCAGCCCTATTGATAGCAACCAATCGCAGACTTGGAAGACCATCTAACAAGCTAATAGAGTTTCTGCAACTCAGAACTGACAGTGAGCAGAAACCAGATTTGGTTTTGAGTTGATTTTTTACAACAGGAGAAGACCTAAGACTAGAAACCTGAGGGTTAAGGTCAATTATGGTGAGACCATCTACGCCAAAATATGAAGAGGAACAAAGGGAAGGTAAAGGAAATCGATGGACTCCTCCTATGTGCTGTTACTATCGTTAGTCGCAGAAAACAAAAGGTAAAGCCAATATTAACAGTAATGAAAGATGAAGAAGATTTTAAAGGGAAGAAAGAAGGTGAGAACATAGATGGAAGGCCACTGAAACAAGAAAGAAGATCTCGCAAGGGGAAAAGGAGAGGAAGGAGGAGAGAGAGAGGTCACACGACCTTGTTATCGTACCAATCCGGCACAACTCAAATAAACTTCATTCTCAAATCTGAATAAAAGGAAGGTTACGAACTTGTATTTAAAGATGAAATTAAAAGACTCCCAGCCATTAACTAAAACAAAACAGGACTCTAACTTGGACTCTAAACTGAATTCAAACTTGGATTCAAACTCTTGCAATACTTAACGTATTAAAACTTTTACAGGAAATTACAAGATAAACCCAACTAATAAAACCCGAATAAATAAAAACTAAAAATCCTACTGAACTCAAAAGCCCAATTGCAATACTTAACCTATTAAAACTTTTACAGGAAATTACAAGATAAACCCAACTAATAAAACCCGAATAAATAAATAAACTAAAAATCCTACTGAACTCAAAAGCCCAATTGGACCCTGTTTATCTTCATATGGGTCCCCCACAGGTTTGGCCTGGTCCAAGGAATTGCTCCTACATCACTATCAATCACAACAGGTCATCTTAATCGAGTATTCTAACAAACACGGCACCCCCCTGTTTTCATTCAAGTTTTCAGGTTGCTGTCTAGCTCTCAGGCTACTGATCAGATTTGGCTCAAAATTCGCATACAAGTTTCTGATATTTTGCTCTCTGGAATTCTGATTTGTTTACTGAGAACTACTAACTAGAATTCTAGCTCCAGATCTGTACCTCTGATTTCCTAGTTATAACTTATAACTAGGAAAACTCTGCAAAGCCCATACTAGAACTTACTGAGATTTTCTGCAGACATATTCTATTGATATAAGAGTAGCACTCGACCAAACCTATAGGCCTTTCTGATCTCTCTGTTCCAAGTTATCATTTATTCAATTTCCTCCCTAAGCGGCTCTATTTCTCTGCTTTGATGATCCTGGTTCTGCTAGTCAGTTCTGGTTCTTCTAGTTCGGAACTGTTATTGCATTAGGTCCACCAAATTGTTCCATGTGGAAGGGTGATATGGCAGCTCCAACTTCCAACTGTTGGATAGATAGGGTATAGTTTGAAGTTTGAACTGCCCATGTATAGACCATGCATCGAATTTCAGATCATACTCGGTCATATACCCATCCCCCCATGTATTTGGTATTCTCCATCATATATTCAACCGTCCATCTATTCTCAACCATTGTCCGAAAAGTTTCATTTCTATTTTTCCATATGGCCAACTACTTCTGGGCTGAGCTTGACATGTAATCAGCAGACTTTAAGCCCTACCTGTCCACAAAATGTGTGCTCCTCCAACCCACCCATGGCAGTTATTAGGGCCATACAGGAGACTCTTCCTATGTGGGAGTGACCAAACCAAAGCCCTTTTTCCCAGGCAGTTTATTTTTTTCTTTTATGGTTTCAGTAAAACACATTCACCTGAAACAAATGGAGCCCAAAAGAAGAAAAGAGTTTTTTTTTTTGGTGGGAGGCACAGAGAGAGAGAGCAGAAACCCAGATGCTGCATAATAACACCTAGTTGAACTGAATTTACAAACACATAGGGTTCTAGTTCCATGCGTGGTCTTTTATCCGTCACATGGAAGCTTAATTAGCTACCGGAAATGGTTTACATGCTGGCCACGGCTACACCCACTCTGGCTTATGAGGAATGTTTTTCACATGGCAACAGAAATCCCTCATTTGGCAAAATTAAGAATAAATGTCAATTAAATAGTGTTTCCTATAGTTGAGTTGCTCATGAAATTTAGCATTTCAATGGCCACATCAGCTTCCCAAATGGCTCGAATCAAGGAGCTACCTGATTAAAAATAGTGAGTGAATCATCCACAAAACTTTTCCAAGGGCCTGTGTGTCAGGTTTTAAGGTCTTTCTTCCCGACTTACCTAGCCATTTTCTCAACTGCCAATTCTTTCCATTCCAAGCTACAGATATAGTAGAGAAGAACAGACGCCAAGTTTCTCTTCAGCTTTAGGGGAACAACCATCAGTTGAACATTGCATCAGTTTTCAAGGCCAACATCACATGTTCATTAGAAAAGCATTAACAATGGACTAGTTGTGCATAGGTAACACTTCCATGAATAAAAAATGAACCCAGGCAACAAAAACGCTCCATTTGCTAAAATTCGGCAGTATCAGATACGGGATAATGCAATCCGAAAATCCAGATTTGGATCTTAGATGCAAGCAGGCCCAATAATCAAATATGTGATCAGATCTGAGATAAAGGAAGCAACTGCGTTATTAATAGAAGAAATCAGATCGGTGAAAAGGGAGGGAAGAGAGATGAGATCAACCTTCTTGGGAGGAAGAAGAGAAGAGAAAAAAATTGGATTTAGGATACCAATCCTGTATGCACTGCTCAACAGCACCAAAACTCTTAGAAAAACTCATATTTTTCACTTCAATTATATCTAATCGATGGGGGATGTATTAGTTATTACATATGTATAGACCTTCCAAATTCCTAATTTGACTCGTAAAGACTCCTAATCATTCTAATACCATTCAATAAAATAAATAAACTCCAAACAGAAACTCTATCTAGCTATTAAGTATCCTAATCTAACTAAACACTAAACTTAACTACTAATCTCATGCACTAACTTTATCCCCATACCAAATTGGTGGAGGTCCAATGAGAGAAGGGAAAACACCTGAGATGGAACTCAGAGTTGCAGGGAGAAAGAGAGTCACACCACACTCACGTTGAGCAAAAATCCAATATCAACTTTCTATTTTTCAAATATGTCCATCGGTTACAAGCAATGCCCATATTTAAAGTTGTAGAATTAAGACTCCCAACTGGAATGTAAAACCCAACTGACTCAAACTCTGTCTCCTGTTCCAACTCAAAGCAAAACATGAGAAAGAAATAAAAAATCTACATATAATTAACTAAACTACTACCAGTCCTTGTTAGATCAAAAACCCGGGTTGGATCCGTTCCGTTTGGGATTGGGTTTCCAAACCCGGTCATGCTGGTCCAATCAGTCAAGTGCTACTGCATCATGGGGCAGTTTTCAAACGTCAGATTTATTTTAGCAAAAAACGAACCAATTGATGTAATAAGAGAGAATTGTGCATCTATCCAAAAAAAAAGAAGAGAGAATTGTGCCAACGATTCTGTACTATAGGCTTTTCCAAGTCACAATATGACACCCCATATCAGTCTTTGAGATCAACAGGTGTCCTTGTTACATATAATCTAGACAATACCTGGAAGAAAGTATTCACTCGAGAGATAATTCACTGTCATGAAACAATTCCGTAAGGTGGAGTTATTGAACCATATTTAAGTGGAAGGCACATACCTGTAAAATTACAAGTTGAAGTTGGCCGGACAATGCCAATATTGGGTTGCACACAATAGTTCTTTGGCGACGTAGTTTTAACCTGCCAATATGACGCTTGAGATAAATTAGTTGCCATCAACCTCTTTCTAGGACAAAGATTAATGGTCCATTAAATTAAGAAGCTGCATTATGCAGCAACAAGGATTTAAAAAATTAAGTAGGTGTAGGATACATTGTACAATATCTAGAGTTTGCATTTCATAATTACACCCACTTTCATAATGCAAGTGCAGAGATAAATGTTAACAAAAGGAAGAGGGGGGGGGGGGCACCAAATCACAAAACTTAAGAAAATATATACATTGTGGTGAGAGGAAATGCAACCTTAAAGGACAAAAATTTACTAGAGAAAACTAGGAAATTCTACAACTAAAGCAATGTCCTGATATTCATGTAAGAACTTATTCACACCTTGAATGCAACATACTGATTAGAGTTGTTGATAAGTTGGATTGAGCACGAACTTCGCTTCTTCCGCTCAACTAGCAAAAATGAAAAGATGTAATATATCAGATCCGTCAGCTTTAAAATATACTTGATAATAAAAGATGTATGGAACAAACTTGCAAAAGATACAAAATAACAACATGAATTTCCTGGCATTCCTGCATTTACAAACATGAACCAAAGGAAGAACAACTACATCGCATTGTACAAAGAAGAAAAGGGAAGAATAAACAAGGCAGCTCATATAACTTTGATGACTTTGTAAAAACAAATCAAAAGGTACTAATTGAAAGAAGCTAGATTAGACAGTTTTAACATCTGAACAACATGAGGATAAACTAAAAATGGATTAAGTAACTTCAAGGCAAATAGGAGAGAGCTTCATGAAAAACAACATCATACTCACCAGGGTATGATGGATGGGTGGATAGTAACATTTATAACCCTTCTGGGATAGAGAATATCCCAAGAAAATGCAGCGAAGGCCACGGGGTTCAAGTTTGCTTAGGTACCAAGTATCCCTAGCATAACGACACAGCCAAAGACTTTAGGGGGAACCACAAAGGCTGAAGAGCCCTGTAAAATGTCAGCCGGGGTTTGAGAGTCAAGAACTAGGGTATGGATCTTATTAATAAGACAGGTGGCAGTAAGGACAACATCTCCCCAATATTAGGGAGGAACAGTACGGGCAAACATAAGAGCCCGAGCCACCTCTAAGAGATGGCGATTTTTTAGTCAACGACACCATTCTGGGCAGGTGTATCAACACAACTAGTCTGATGAAGGATCCCATGGGTAGCAAGATATATTTGGAATTGACCTTCATATACTCCTTGCCATTGTCACTTCTCAATATTTTGAGTGCGGCATTGTATTGGGTCTGAACCAACTTGTGAAAATTTTGAAAACACGAGAAAACATCTAATGTAGTCCTAGATAGGTAAAAAACCTACTAGGAGTCAGACAACCAGGACATGTTAAACTATTGGTTCGATGGGGGTAAAGTTGAGGTTGTAAGTCAATTTTAGGGTTAGGGTTAGGGTACAACAACAACAACCATAACCTTATCCAAACTAAATGGGGTCGGCAGGGTTAGGGTTAGGATTAGGGTAATGGGGATTATCTTATATGGTAAAGCTAGGCAAGTGTAGGGGAGTCTAATGAACTAGGTTATATGGGTTTTGAATGGGTAGAAGTAGGTTAGATTTTTTTTTTGGTAAAATAGAAGTAGGTTAGATGGAATTGGGCAGCAACTAGGGTGAGGGTTTTGGGTTTTAGGAAAGAGGAAAGTGATGGAATCTAGGGTTTAGAGGTGGAATTAGGGCAAGGGCTTCAGGTCGAGTTCTCTAGGGGTAGAGAGAGTCACTCGGCCAAGGTATGGAGGTCTGATGATGGCTGGATGTGGCTGAACTGTAATTTAGGGTTTTGGGTTTTAATGGGGGTTGAGGGAATTTAGGGTTTTGATGAAGGGATGGGTCTGAAATTAGATCGAGTGGGGGGAATGCTGTGAGGGTACTGTAGTTGAAAATTGGATGAAATTTGATGGTGGAATTGTGTTGGACAGAATTGTGAAAGTTTAGGGTTTAATGGATCAATAGGTTTTAATGGTGGATGACAATGGGGATTGATGAGGCTGTGTTTAGAGGATTAGGAGAAGGGGAATGGCTAATAATATTGACCACTTACTTGGAGTTGCAGGTCTTCAATGGCAGCAACTTGAAGACAAGTAGCAGGTCTTCCCGATCTACAAGATGCAAGGAGTCAACTAGAGATCCACCAGTCCTTTCACCTTGATATGACTCACAAGACAACACTCAATAGAGCAAGGCAGCAAGCAAGAGACTGATTTTTAAATTCTGAATGTGAGGGAGCCTCCCACGATTTGTTTTATTTATAATATGGCCAATGGCCTAATTCCTTTTCAGCCTAGGAGTTTGATCACTAGGCTGATTCCTAATACAAGCCACTCCCTCTTTAGAAATCGTGGAGCGGTGTGGGGACTAAAAAACAACTTAAAATAAAAGAATATTCCCTGAGCTATAAAAGAATAAAATCACTTAAATTGGACCAGGGTTTGAACCGGTTCAATTTAAGTTTACAAAATAGACTAAGTAAAGAAAAATAAACTAAGTATGAAAACTAATAAACTAAGGCTCCAAACACTTGGCCCTGCTCCTAGGGCTGCTTCTTCTTCTTATTCTTGCGGATGTAGGCCCTTGGATCTGCATCAAATACACCCAAGTACTCCTAGAATGACAATCAATTAAGGAGACAAACCAACGATGGCCAGAAAGGGAAAGTTTCCGACTAGGACCCCAAACATCAGTATGAACCATATGAAAAAGAGAACATCTTTTATTAGAAATAGAATATGTGGAACGAGTTTGTTTGGCCAAAACACAAGCCTCGCAATAATATTCGTCCTTATTACAATTTTTAACGAATGTTGGAAATAAGTGTGATAAAGTTTCTAAAGGGGGGTGACCTGATTAGTTATGTCATTGCTAAAGTTCAAAAGAGACTAATGAATTTTGGGGAATGGGAGATAGTGGTTTCGGTGGAGGAGGACAACCATCATCAAGCAAATACAATCCACCATGTACTTTACCATATCCAATCGTCGCCCCATTGCCAGATCCTGAAAAACACAGTGTGAAGGAAAAAAGTTACTTTGCAATTCAGGTCACGAGTAAGACTACTAATGGATAGAAGATTAGTAGTAAAGTTAGGTATATGTAAAACAGAGGATAAGGTTATAAAAGGGGAGTAGCTGATAGAACCTTTTCCAGAGACAGATGAGAGAGAACCATTAACTACTCGAACTTTGTCATTCCCAGAAGTAGGTGAATAACGATAAAAAAGGCTAGAGAAATCCAGTCATGTGATCAATGGCACCGAAGTCTATGATACAAGGAGAGGAGACTACCGATGCACAATGACCAACAAATGAAATACCTGAATGAGCAAGATTGGAATCTGAAGTGGTAGAGGGATTGGCAGGAGTAGATGTAGTAGATGCAGCGGAAGCCTGTAACATACGACAGAATGCCTGAAGTTCATCCTGGGAGAGACCAGTGTTAGTAGTAGGAGCAGTGGTGAGAGCCTCAGTATGATTGGCTTTGTTTTTTGATTTCCCACGAGCAGCACGTTTAGCTTCAAAATCAGTTGGTTTACCATGAAGCTTCCAACAAATAGCCTTTGTGTGATAGGGTTTGTGACAATGCTCACACTTCACAGCCCCTTTTGTAGAATCACCAATAGTATTTGGCCCATTAGATAAGGGAGCAACAGTGGCAGCAGTATGTAAAATTGATCGGTCAATTGTGGGAGTGTTCAACATAGCAGTCCAACAATTTTCTTCATTATGTACTAAGGCATAGGACTGTTCCAAAGTAGGAAAAGGGATTCGGCTGATAACTTGAACCCGAATCTGATCATATTCCATATTCAAACCAGCCAGGAAGTCATATACCCTGATCTTGTCAACATGCTTGCGATGGGTAGCAATATCAGTAGCATTAGTGGGCTGGTAATCAGTGTAGTGATCCAAATGCTGCCATAGACTACGTAGGACAGCATAATACTTTGAGATGGAGAGGTCCTTCTGAGAGGTTTCATGAATCTTCTTGCGTAATTCATAAACCTGAGCATCATTACCAACCTGTCCATAAGTTTCCTTCGCAGCCAGCCATATCTGGGCAGCAGTGTCTAGAAGCAAATAGCCGCTGGCCAGATCTGGTTGCATAGAGTTAAGAAGGAAAGACATGACTTGAGAGTCATTAGAAATCCATTGATCCTGAAGAGGACCATCGGTAGAAGGCTTTTCTGCAGTGCCTGTAATGTGTCCAATGAGACCACAGCCAGCAATAGTGAGATAGGTTGATCAAGACCACATGAGATAATTAATTTCATCAAGTTTGATGGAGGCAGCAAAGGCAAGATACTCTTTTCGAGGTTGTCCATCAAATCCAGAATTGGCTTGACCATCCGAACCAGTAGAGATGTCAGAACCAGCCATGGGAACCTAAATTCGATGGAGATGAGGTATGAAGAAGATCTCACAATCCAGCCAGCAATAAGTACTCCAACTAGAACCGAGTCTCCTCCTTATGAAGATCAGATAGTTCCCCAAAAAAAGCCAAAATAGAAGAGCCAATAAGGAGATCGACTCCAATTAGGGTTTTGAAGAAAACCCAAATCACAAGAGCTGTAGAGGATAAAGAAGCAAGTAGAACTGATGCAAAGAGGCCACAAGCTTGATTGAGTTCCTCTGGAATGATGATAAAACAGTCCTCCAAAAATCAGCAACTTCTGATGAGTAAATAAAAAATCCTAATTTTGTCAGAAAAATTAAGTCAAATTTTGTTTATGGAGAAATCGCAGGGCTGAAATTGTACTTGATCCAAGTCTGCAATCTTCAAACAGGAAGAGTGTGCACCAATAATAGCAGCAAACAATCTCCAAAAAAAAAGGAAAATTGATCTTCAAGGATGGAGGAGACCTGCCGGCAGAATTAGGTCACATCAATAGTCTTCAGTCTTCAACGAGGTAGAATTGAGGGCAGCATCTAAATCTTCATCAGATCACTTCATAGTTGCTGCTCTGAACGAGAGAGAAGAGCCGAGAGTGGTGGAGAAGAGAAAACCAGAAACCGTGGAGAGGGGAAAGTGAAAACAACCAGAAAAAACTGAGAAAGCTGCTCTTAGATCAGAATTAGCTTTGATACCATGTTAGCAGCCCTTAGAACTGAATGCTTGAGTGTGTAATGAACACTCAAGCCTCTTTATTTATAATAAGAGGAAAAATACAACTCACACTCCTAATCTGATTCTACATAAGTAGAATCAGTAAAGGGAAAAACATAAAAAAGTAAAAAAAAAAAAACCCTAAAATACCCCTATCGGGTAGAAATACATTGTTTCAACAGAAACCATGGCATAATGAATTCTGAATATAATTTTATTCATTTGCAGAAACTCATCTAAGAAAGCATAAGATTGGGGGAGTGATTTTCAAGCTTGAGAAGGATCGGAGAGAATGACATATTCAAGACTTTGAAGACCTACTGAATGTCACAAAAGACAGCAACAAAGTGGAGGCAAGGGAGGTTTTTTGTTAGAAGGTTTTTTTTCCTCAATGAATGAAAGAGATTCTGCTTGTTATTACTACAGTGATTCTGTTATCATTTAACATAACTCTAAGCATACATTTCAGTTTACATAAGGGAGACCAATGCATTGGAATTACAGTAAAGAGTAAAGACTTGACATACTATGTACATGGAGCTTAATTCTAGTGAATTTATTTTGGAGGTTTAGGGAATGGACAACGGTGCATGGGACTACAAATTGGGTGTATACAGTAAAGTTTTTTTTTTTTTTTTTTTTTGTGGGGGTGGGGGAAGAGGGAATAGGAAATATATATTACATTTTTAACAACCTCCTAGCCTCTCACATTGAATGTGAGATTTACTCCCAAGAACTCACTGCAACCAGCTCAGGCGCTTATCCACTGCACTAGCCAGCACCTTCAACAAGTACTCCATTTGATCAACAGCATTGTCCCATGAGATTTCCTGGACATCGAAAATTTTGTCCTTTTCTAGGCACTATTTGGGGTGGGGGAAGGGGGAATAGGAAAGATATATTATATTTTTAACAACCTCCTACCCTCTCACATTGAATGTGAGATCTAATCCCAAGAACTCACTGCAACCAGCTCAGGCGCTTATCCGCTGCACTAGCTGGCACCTTCAACAAGTACTCCATTTGATCAGCAGCATTGTCCCATGAAATGTCCTGGACATCAAAGATTTTGTCCTTTTCTAGGCACTATTTGTATTATAAACTTAGCGTGGGTTCAGTTTCTTTAAGAAAGAAAAACTATGAAGCTTACTCCGAGGGCCAAAAAGGACTTCACGCTCTAGTAATTGAACCGATACCCTTTTTCAAAAGGCTATTCAAATCTACTAGATTTCTTCGTTAAAAGGATAATGATGAAAGTTGGGTTTGAAATTGTAAAGCTCCTTATCCACTTGTTGCTTGAAACGGAAAAAAGGGAAATAATCTTAAACCAAGACAGAAATATTGAATAAACAACATGGAAAGATCTAGCTTTTGTGAACTTACACGTGAACTTAAGCTCGCGGGGTTGGATATCCAAAAGCTCTTTATTCATGATTCTTATTTACAGGGAACCTAAATCGAGGAGTAAGCTGTGATCGAACTCCAAGCCGTTTGACCTGCAACAACAAAGTGGACAACAGAAACAAAATTTTCACATTTAGAAATCGAGCCTTAAGCAGATATTACTGGCCTAACAACATCATACTAACGTAAGAAGGCTCCAAATCTCACTGATGCAAATAGATTAACAGAAATAACTATACAACTGATAATAGCGTTCGTAAACGAAGGAGCACACACCGCAATTACTTCGTAAATGATCTTTCTACTAATCTGCTGCAATAACGTGCCGATTGCCAAAGGAGAACACCTTTAAATTCAGTTCAAAAGCCACTCAAACTTATCCAGAAATGGTGAAACCATTGAAGCCTCCAAATCTCATTGATCCAAATTGAAAACAGAAAACTCCGTACAAAAGACAGAGCGTTCGTGAATGAACGAGCACACACCAGAGTTGCTCCGTAAATCGACTTTATTCTACTCTGCTGCAATAACCTACAGAGCGCATAAGAAGAACAACTTCAAATTCCGTTCAAAATTCATTAAAACTAATCCGGAAATGCTGAAATTATCCTTACCACAATTTCCAAAAGCATTTGCACTAGGACCGTCCGAATGACTTAGGAACAACGAGAGGGGAAGAAGAAAACGAGGAAGATTGGAAGAGAGAGTTAACGACGACGAAGAACCCTAGTTCAGGAAATTACCGGTGGCAAGTAGCTGTAGCGACGAATTTAAGGAAGATGAAGTAGCAAGAAATAAATTGTTTACGAAACGTAAGATCCTTACTGGAATCAGGAAATGAGGAACCCTAAGTTGCAGTTACACACAGAAGAGTAGAGAGAGAGAGAGAGAGAGGGACAGAGAGAGATGCGTTCGCTGAGGGAGTCTGTTGGACCAGAAGTGAGAAGACTCTGTAGCAGTGGCAGAGAGTGAAAGCTACGTATGGAGACTCTAGAGTTCGGTTGTGCTGTGGAGAGAGAGAGACAGTGAGAGGAAGATTGTAAAGTTGATTCGGCTCCACAGTCCATACCGGCTCGGCTGATTGAGCCACCGAAAGCAAGGGGTTGTGCAATCAGTAGTTCAGTACGGACTTCTGCCTGTACGTACGCCTTTAGAAACCATCCGATTCGTGCTTGTGAATATCTATTTTACTAAGGATCAAATGGGATTCGAATCTGACGGTTCATCATTGATATTCAGATGCAATCAGACGTTTCCTACAAAACCAAAGCTATGACGTTATATTCCTTTTTTTTTTTTTTTTTGTTTAACGAAAGCGCACTGGGGGTGCGGTTAGCGTTAGGCATTATTAGTTAGGACCAGAAAGAAAACTTTCCCCAAGAAAAAAAAAACAAATCCTAGGTAGAGGTTTTTTTTTTTTGTTTTGGTAAAAAATCGTAGGTAGAGTCGGAGGGGAGAGAGAGAGGTCAGAGAACGGGAGGAGAAACAGCGGCAGTTAGTCGTAGTTGGTTCCACGTTTTATGGGTCCCACACAAGCCCTTTACCCAATTCTCACGTGTAGTAGATCTCGCAACGCCAATGTTCTTGACCGGATCATTAAAAAAGGTCTTTTGATTTTCATTAAAAAAATGAACAATTACTACCACATCCTTACACTTACTCTATATTTATTAAAACTCTTCCATCCTAAATTTTTTTTTCTTACACTTACCCTATATTTATTAAAACTCTTCCATCCTAAATTTTTTTTTCTGATTTTTCCATCTATGCAAACTTTTACCTCTCTTTCTCCATTGACAATTCTAAATTCCCGAGCTACACCGTTCCCACTCCACTCTTTCTATATTTCTCCTTTAGCAGCAGTCCACCAGCGTCGTCCTCTCCTGTCGAGCTGCCCCTACTATCGTGTGCATCCTAGACTACGAGGTAGCGAAAAGACCACCTTACTCTTGTCCAAGTACCTTGTTCGAGAGGGGGTAAGGCAGTCTTTACCGCCTCGCTATGTCTAAGGCACATGTCAACAGAGACAGCTCGGAAATAGAAGATCCAGATCCCAGCCCACCATCACCCTGACCCTACCCTTTGCCCTCTACATCCCCCAACCCTCCTTGCTTCCTGACCCCGGTTCCACCACAATCCCCACTCCCACCTTCATTCCCCACAACCGTCCCGACCTCCCAAACCCTCCCTCACCCCCGTCTTCTTCCCCAACCCTACCTCTTTATCTCGCCAAATATTGACCAATGAGCAATGAGGTGGCTGTAGGCCCCCTTTGTCTACTTGATCCCCGGGATTTTGACATTCTATATCTTTCAACTCTTACCTTGAAAAACAAAGCTCAATAAATACATATCTTTGCTTTAATATCCATGCTCGTGTTGTAACTAAGTTTCAAGATATGTATTTGTATTCTTCTTTTTTCTTTTTTTTTTTCTGTGCCCCCTTCTCTTGGTGTTATAGTAATAAAGTTAACAAGTTAAAAAATGGTCTCACATGGTTCACAAACAAGTGTGAGAATGAGCTTATAAGTATTCATAAGATTTATAAGGGATGTGAATTTAAAAGGAAAGTATCCCTTGTTAGGGATATTCGAGTTGGGGACGGGTGATTTTTCACACACGCTCACATGCATCGAGCTTAGTTGAGCCGTGGTTGAGGCCGAGGTCGGTGTCAAGGTACATACATAAAAACATATTTATATGTGTACAAACAGACACACCTATATGTATATAGATATATTCGTATCTATATAGGTATGTTAACTATTATATCGACTGAGATTGTTTCTATTCCTGCAAACAGTGTTCTATATGTGTGTTCATACAAGGACCGTTCTTCTTTCTCTACATTATTTTCTTCTTTACTTTAGTCAATCAGTGAACTATTAAGTATAGCATTTAGATTCTCTGCGTAATCACATTTAGTACTACAATTTATGTGATTTGAGAATTGTTTTATCTTAGAGGTATAGATGTTTGGTCAACTCAGATTATAAAATTGGGACATCTAAAACCTTAGGGACAGTATCTTCAACGCAACTCAACTCCACACAATAGGAGGACTACTTTGAACGACGGTTCTTGGTGTTGTTACATTCTACATCAACTACAACATTATAGTGATATACATATTGCAATACAGTAAACAGATAAGTCTTATACTTGTTGTCCATCTAATTATTTTAAGCAATTTTCATACATTTTCCTCTCTTTTGTGTGTGTGTGTGTGTGTGCGTGTGCGTGCGAGACCCAATTAACGCCTCATTTTGGTTTAATTTTTGGGGGATAAGAAGGTTATTTTACAAGGAGGAGGAGGAGAAAGATAGACAAAAGGGTGCAGGCGTGGGTGCCACGTTCCTAAATAGAAAATTTTCTTCCATAAATTAATTGGAGATTCTCCACACTAATATAAAAGGGGAAAAAATAAAAATAATCAGCATTTGTTCGCTACAAAAATATGTCTTCCTTTAGATGATTGGAGTAAAATATAACAATCATTATTTACTTTATAGGGATTATTAGAAAAATGAAGGCCCTTTCACTTGAAAGAGATTTTAGACTTACTCCATTGGCTAAAAAGATACTAACAATCACATTATCTCTTTTTTTATTTTTTTTTATTTTATTAAATCATCAAATATGTGGCCCCATGTAGTTGCTTGTTTGGTACATGTTTGGTCTTGGAGGATACAATTTTTTTGCAAATACTATTAGATTTCAATCACTGGTAGGAAAAGGAAAAACTTAAAAAGGAGTTATGTCCAGTAGATGATTTGTGAACCACGATTTCTGCATTTAGAATTCCGATTGGACAAATCAGAACAATTGAATGCAAAGAGGTCATACTGCGTTGGTTATATGTTAAAATTAGGGCCCTAATTCAATGTCATCCCCCCCCCCCTTTTAAACTAAACTCCAAAACCTATGTAAATTATTCATCAAATAGAATTATTTTTTGTTGGGAAAAAGAAGATTGTCAGGCGTTGCACTCAGATACATTAAGGATAAAATAACTGTTTCTCCCTTCATGGAATGAAAAATCTCATCCCCATTTCAATAACATCCCTCCCCCCTTAACTAAACTCCAATACCTATGTAAATTATTCATCAAATAGAATTTTTTTTGTTTGGAAGACGAAGGTTGCCATGCATTGCACTCAATTACATGAAGGGTAAAATGACTATTCCGCCCTTCATGGAATGAAAAATCCCATCCCTATTAGTTGCCCCTATGCACGCTCTCATTGGCCTGCACTTTGGTGCAGGGGTCATGCAGACTACAACAATCCCCTCCCTTAAAAATTTTTTTTTTTTTTTTTTTTTTTTTTTTGAGAAGTTTACTTTGTTCTCCCAATCACAAGAGCAAACATTATCAACCCTAGGATGGTGGGTGAACCATCGTCCTCTATGGGTGGAGGAAAATTGTCCTTATCAGACTAAACCACCATAATAAACTATTATTAATCCAGATATATTAATAAAATAAACGCAATTAGTGGCAATAAAAATTATCGCTAAATTAACCATTTTTAATGATGATAAAAAACCATGGTTGAAAGGTACATTATATAGGATCTTTATCACCTCCAGTTCCCTACCGGACCCAATTCCTCAGTTCCTCTAACAAGGGGGGGTTAGAATGACCATCCTACCTCTAGCCAAACACTCTGTCCAGGTGAGATCCACAACCCCCTATTATAGGAACTAGGGAACTGGGCTAAGCAGGAACTGGAGGAGATAGTAACTTAAAACAACTTTTGTGTCGCATTTAGTAGTGGATTTTTGACGATGAAGAAATCTCTAAGAAAAGCTTGACTGGTGTTGAAAAATCCACCACAAAGCCCTACCCTATTATCTTGTAATATTCTCAACCTAACATTCATTTTATATCGAAGCTTTATTTTGCAATTTGACTAACTAAGATTCTATTAGGCTGAAAGCCCTCAAGTCTACAAGTTTCCTCCTCTGATCCTCTTAAACTGGTTTCCCTTCTGTAGGAATGGCTTGATGATCTCTCCCTTTCTGAGTCTGAGAGGATGCAATGTTTGAATTTTGCGGGTGCTCCTCTGAATAATACTGTTACCGAACTAGATGCGATACTAAATCCAATCCAGGTTTGCTTTTCTGATTTTATCCTTGACTTATATACTTTCTTGTCGGTTTTTGCATTTTTCTGTTTGCTTGTCTATCTCATGGTTTCTTTTGTTTCGTAAAACTGTGTCATTTCTTTCTTGTAGGTCAGTTAGGGGTCTCAATAGCCCTTTTACTAAGCAATGTCTAACTCATCACTTAAAGAAAATTAAACCTAACCTTATATTTTTGTGTGAGACTAAGTGCAAAGACCATGCAAATCTGAAATTTAAATTCTTTTCAGATAGATTTCAATCAATTACTTTCGTGTTAACAGTGAAGGCACCAAAGGGCTGAAAGGCGGTTTATGGATCCTCACATCCCCGAATATTAAATCAGAGATCCTTTACACCCATCCTGCTTTCATTGCTCTTAACATCTGGGATGAAACAGGACTCAGTTGGTGCCTGGTCTGTTTATATGCCCCTCCACAAGCCTCTAATCGGATTTTAGTTTGGAATGCTCTATCGTCTTTCTTTCAATCGTTTCAAGGCAGCTTCATTATTTTGGGAGACTTTAATGAACTTACTAAACCTTCAGACAAAATTGGCGGAGTACCCTTTTCCCCTCACCCCTCTTCCAATGTTCTTCTTTCCTTCATCTCTAATTTCTCTTTGGAATTTTTAACCTACCATGGATCTCCCTTCACTTGGACCAACAAACAAAAACCCCCCAAATTGGTCAAAGAGTGTCTTGATAGAGCTTTAGCCTCACCAAATTGGACCCACCTTTATCCATTGGCCTCCGTTCATAAACTTCCTTCTAATGGGTCGACCATAACCCAATTTACATTCGGACAGTAACCCCAAGAAGATCTTTCAAAAAATTATTCCATTTTCAATTAGCTTGGACACACCACCCTGATTTCCAATCTTTTTGTGTCAATAAGTGGAAAACCCTTCACCAATCCAATTTTCAAACTAAACTTTCTTCACTCAGCAGGGTGCTTCACCAATGGAATAAACATGTTTTTGGTCACATTAATCTTTTATGTGATAATTTTTTCAATCAGTTTGGCATCATTAAGGAATCTGATGTGGGCAGTGTTAATTTAGATTCTCTTCAGCTCATTGCATCCAAGATCAAATGGATTTCTACCACTGAGGAGGCCTTTTGGCTCCAGAAATCTAGGCATGCCTACATTGTTGATGGAGATAGGAACACAAGATTCTATCACTCTGTCTCCAAATCTAATATCAAGAAACGGAGCATCCTTTTCCTCCTTGATGACTTAGGCAGTAGAGTAGAGGATCCTCGGGGAACTGTTAAAATTTTCTCAAACCACTTGGGTACCATTCTTATCACCTCTAACCCCTTGGACACTAGTTTCATTGAGTGTCTCTTTGACAATGTGCTTGAACCTGGTATGGTTGATTCTCTCACCAAAACCCCTCTCCTTGAGGAGATTAAATCAACAACCTTTTCTATTGGAGCTTATAAGGCTCCAGGACCTGATGGCTTTCAAGCTTGTTTCTACCATAAATTTTGGGATGTTATTTGGAAGGACATTGAAGTCTTTGTCCATTCCTTTTCTGAAACCGGAAATCTCCCCCCTGATTGTAATCATACCCTTTTATGTATGATTCCCAAAAAGGAAAATGTCTGTTATGCGAATGATTTCCGACCTATTAGCCTTTGTAATGTATCTTACAAAATTATTGCAAAAATCCTAGGTAATAGACTCAGGCATACCCTGCCAAATTTATTTCCCCTTTCCAAGCTGCATTCATTCCTGGAAGACAAATCATTCATAACATTTCGGTGGCATAGGAAATTTTTGGGTACCTAAAGAAACTAAAAGGTAAAACTGGGTTTGCAACCATAAAAATTGACATGGCCAAAGCATATGACAGAGTGAAGTGGAGCCTTCTCCAAAATTTATTTCAGTTCTTGGGCTTCAATCAGAAATGGACATCTCTCATTACATCCCTCATGTCAACAACTTCTTTCTCTTTCAAAATTGATTGCAGCCCATCTTAATTCTTCAAACCCTCTCGAGGGTTGAGGCAAGGCTACCCACTGAGCCCCTACCTCTTTCTCTTTACTATGGAGGTTCTCTCACGACTGTTGGCTGCATATAGAGAACTTGAAATGTTTAGAGGAATAAAAGTTGCTAGAAATGTCCTAGAAATTTCTCATCTTTTATTCGCAGATGATACCTTCATTTTCTACAGAGCTTCTGAGGATGACTTTCTAACAATCAAATCCATCTTGGATCTCTTTTTTGACCTTTCTGGGCAAGAAATCAATTTCTCCAAAAGTGAAGTTTTTTTTAGCAAAAATGTGTGTGGTTCCCTTCGCCGGAACCTGTGTTCCCTCCTTAAAATGAAAGAAATGGCTCTTGATTTCCTCTATCTAGGGACTAGACTTTGCCATTCTCGATCCAAGAGCAAGGACTTGGCTTTCATTGTTAATAGGGTAAGATCTAAACTCTCTCTCTGGAAAGCAAACTTTTTATCTTATGCTAGTAGGAAGGTTTTGATTCAATCTATTTTAGCATCTACACCTTCTTGTCTTATGTCTTGTTTCTTATTTCCTAAGAATATTTGTAAATCTTTGGATTCGATTTACTTAAGATTCTGGAATAATGACAATGACAATAGGAAAAAAAAGTCATTTGATTGGATGGTCAAAAATCTGCAAACCCAATTGCTCTGGAGGTCTGGGACTTTGCAAATCAGAAACACATAATAAAGCCCTCATTCTTAAATTGAGATGGAGGCTTCTCACTGAAAAATCTTCCTTGTGGGCTAGAATACTCAAGGCCAAATACTTCCCTAAGGCTTCACTTTTTGACCCTAAAACACTTGCTAAACATGGCTCTTGGATCTGGAACAGTATAGTGTTAGTCCTTCCAAACCTAAAGAAAATAGTATACTCTCGGATTGGTAATGGAAATGATACCCATTGTTGGTTTGATCCTTGGATACCATCAGAACCTAGTCATACTTTTCCCTCAATCAGTTTTTTTAACTCAAACTTTGTGAATGTCAAAGATTTGATCTCTGATGATAATTGGAATCGAAATGCTCTTTCTTCTTGTTTTCCTAATCATGTTATTAATAATATTTTGAGGCTCAATATTTCGGAATCTAATGATCTTTGGAGATGTTCTCTTTCCAATTCAGGGGTGTTTTCCACTCAACAAGCAGCCAGGTTCATTTCCTCATCTAATCCATCCAGCCCTATGATTACCAAATGGTGGGGGTTTTTTTGGAAAATTAAGATTCACCCAAGATTTAAAATGTTTTTTTGGCGTGTCTTACATGCAGGACTTCCTGTTAAAGCTACTATGTCAAAATGGATGCCCGTTGAATCTATTTGTGTTCTCTGTGGGTCTTGTGATGAATCGATTTGGCATCTATTCCTGTCATGTGATTGGACTAAGTGCATATGGGCATCTAGTCCTCTAGGATTGAGAACCGAGCATCTATCTAGTCTTTCAATGACACATTTATGTGCCTCTCTTCTTTGCTCAAAATGCCTTGATAAACAATCTTTGATCTGGTTTTTCTCAGTGTTTATTATCACCTGTTATTTCATCTGGTCTGTAAGGAACAAAGTTGTTAAGGGTTTGGCCAAGGCTGATCCCATGCTGGTTTTGAAAGATGTATTTCGGTGGATTTATGATCTGCAAATTCAACTCCCCTCTTATCCTATACATGCACCCTCACCATGCACACATTCTTCCCATGAATTGAATCTTGTTTCTACTCCTGACTTACAATTCCCTGGTTTAATTTGCGCAGGCACTTATAATTATGACCCTGAACTAAGATTATCCAGTTGGGCTTACTCCATTTTGCTAGATGGCCAGAAAGTTCTAACATCTGTAGGTCGCCTACCAACCAATGACGAGAAGGAGGCAGAATTTTACGGGCTACTGCAAGGATGGAAACAAGCTGTGAAGGCGAATATTAACATCAAAGAAGTGTGGTGCTACAACAGGGACCTCTGGTCTCTTTTTTATCCAAGTGACAAAATGTGCTTACCTTGGAATTTACTTAAAAACTATTTCACTCTAGCTGATGAAACTACAAATTTCTCTAGTGTTAGTTTCAAATGGTGTATTAACAACACCTTCTACGATACAGTCTTAGATTCAGCTAGAAGTAGGATCTCTAGTAAATGTCTTACTCCATACCATAGTGATTTACATTTTGTTTTTAATATAAGGTTTTATTCTCATAAAAAAAAAAAAAGTCTACATATCCATAAAAACATCTTTCCCATACCAATTGGGAAAATAATCCTCTCCAATTTCCTAAAAGTGTGCAGCGCAACAGTGCCAGGTGGAGATGTTGACATTTACTAGCTCGGATATCCAACGGTGCTGAGCTTGAGAAGAAAAAAGAATTGGACCATCAGATGTCTGAGCTGCCAAGTGTCAACATCCTCACCTGACATTGCAGCACTGCACACTTTTAGGAAATTAGAGAGGAATAAAATCCTACAAATTGTCACATGGTTGTTATTTGTTGTTTTAAAGGATTCCATAATGAACATGCCATGAAAACTAGAGCTCGGATCATACTCTCATATGGGAACGTAATCTTGTATGTATTCCCTTAGCCAGCCATATGGATCCACTCCTCTCTCCCATTAGTGGATTGGATTTTGATCTTCTACAGTCTGGGGTTGAGCGACCATCGTGTTGTACTCAACTCCTAGGTCATCAAGTCAAATTCCATGCCAACCCAATGGTTGGGATACGAGCTCCAATTTTGAACGACAATTTTGAATTTTGAATTGAGCTCGTTTACCAACCATTGGATCGGTATGGAATCTAATGTGGAGGCCTGAGAGTTGAGCGCAACATGATGGCCGCTCATCCCTAGGCCGCAGAGGATACAAATTCTAGTGGATTTCATGTGGCTAGCTTTTCATACAAGAAAGTGATCCGACTTGAAGTACTCTAATGTTCCCTTATTTAAAAGAACCGAGTTTCCCTCCACCCACGGTGAATGGGATCTCATTCACCATGGGGTGGGAGAGGGCGAGAATGAGTATCGTGAGGGTATATTGGAACATACAAAAACCCTAGAAGGGGTTTGTGAACCCTAGGATGGTGAGTGAATCTCTATGAGTGGAGGAAAACTTTGTCCCATTTAAAAAAAAATGCATGAACTTTTTTTAATTTCCACTTTCAGAACCGCTGTCCTTCAAGAGTAGAGAGTGGTTTAAACTATGACACGTAAGCTTCCACGTGTTTGCTTAAAATGCATCACTCTGATCATTGTACATACAGACGTTGTTGGTGAGAGTCATAAATCTCACCAACCCTTGTGCACTAAATCACTAATCATTCAAATGGCTTCATTTTGCCGAAAATACTGTTGCGTCAAGAAATCATCGAGCAGTCCTGCGAGTGCCGTCACCTGCAAGTGGACCAAGGGGTCAATAGAGAGAACTGGTGTGGTTCCGGCCTAGGGCTCTCCGATGCCAAAGTTAGATCTCTTAAGCAAATAGATGAATAGTGATTATTCAGTATGAGTTTTAATGTCCTCTGATGGGGGTGTGTACCTTGCCTTTTATAGTAGTGTATGGCGGTGTGGAGAGTCCCAGTTTGATGGCGATTGTGCCGTTGAGTGGATAGAGGCCCTGGGTAACGGGGCTCTATCCTTATTGGCCATATCCCTGGGGGAGGGAGTGTCCTGGTGGTATCAAGATCCTTGGTGGATAGATACCCGCGTGTGGTGATAATGTCATTGGTGCTTGAATCCGTCTGGGTGATGTGACCTCTGAGCGGTGGTCCAGAGTCCTCGTGGTGGCATAAGTCTATAGTGACACGATTGGGTCATAGATGAGCGGCCTCGGTGTCCATGTACATCACGTCTGCGTCCACGATGCCGTGCCTGGGTGCAGGCCGGCCTGGGTGTGGCCACGCCTTGGTGAGGCCGCTCCTGAGTGGTGGCCGCGCCTGAGTGTAGGCCACGCCCGAGTGGTGGCCACGCCTGGGTGTGGCCGTGCCTGGTGCAGGTCGCGCCTGGGTGAGGCCGTGCTTGGGTAAGACCGCGCCTGGGTGCTGGCTGCGCCCAAGTGCTGGGACCCCGGTTCGTTCCCCTTGGTTTTGAAGCGGGTCGCCTTGTGACACGTGGCGGCCGCTGATTGGCCCGGTGAATATTGGATGTATCATTTGCCCCCCACTCTCTTGGGATAGGATGTCCAAGAGAGTAGATGCCTTTACATAGTGAGGGGTCCGCTACGAATAGACTTTCCTTGCGGGGCTTGCCTGTAAATCTAGTAATGAGGTAGGAGAGGTTGGGGGTTCAAACCTTTCCTCCTGCACTTTTTCATCTTTTGTTTTTTGTAGACATATGTCCCTCTCCTTCACTTTCTCTTCTTTCACTTTTCATTTCTCTTTCTTGCTTTTTGTCTCCCATTTTGCTCTTCTTCAACTTTTCCTTTGCATTCCACTTTTTGCCTTTTGTCCTCTTTTTGGTGCCCACCATGTGTTTGTTTTTTGGTCACCTAGACTAGTATCCATTTTTGCTTGATTTGGGTTCCCTGTGTTTGCTTTGTGCTCCCTTGGTGTCTTGTTTGCTGGGAGAGCTTGAGTGGTGCTTGGCTTGAGTGCTTTGCCTCTGGTGGTCTCTCTCACCTGATCATGCTAGTGGTGTGGCCTCGTCATCGTGTGTTTGCCTCCCCGTGCGATCGCCTTCCCCCTGAGGTAAGTTCGATCCCTTTTCTTTCTTTTCTCTTTTTTTTTTGTAGGGCGGTGCCTAGGTGAGGCCGTGCTTGGGTGGCCGTGCCTGTGGGGTGGCCGCGCCTGAGTGGCCGCACCTACGGCCGTGAGGCCGGGGTCGCTGCTCTTGTGGGGCGTGAGGCCGCGCCTGGGTGACCGCGCCTATGGGGCGTGAGGCCACCTAGTTGCCGTGCCCGGGTGGCCGCCGCCTGCGGGTGTGAGGCCGTGCCTATGGTGGCCGCGGCGTGGGTGTGATGGACCCTCACGCTTCTTCACTTTTCTTCTTCTTGTCTGTGATGGATCTGCTGTTTATACTTTGCAGGTGGCCCTCATTTCATTTTTTCTTGCTAGCTTCTGGGAGATCGCTTTCTCGAGTAAGTAGTCCATTCCTCTCTTATCCTTCATGTCGTTCCCGGGTGACCTTGGCCCTGCTTCAGTCGGGGTTGGATCTTCAGAGGAGCGTTCCCCAGGATTGCCTTCTTCTGTGGGTACTCCATCCTTTATACCCTCCCCTAGTGCTATTGATGGAGGTGTGGGACCTTCTAGTGTCTCCAATCCCAGTAGGGATCGTCGGTCCTCTGGGCAGCATCCTCAGCCGCCGGTCCTACTGATAGGTTGGGCCCTGTTGCTAGCATCTTGTCACCTTCTGACTTGGTCTCCCTCCGTGAGGAGTTTTATATTCCCGCTGAGGTCATGTTGCATGCTCCTGGGCCTGGCGAGTATGCCTTCTCTCACTGTGCGGATGAGATCTATCTCTACCATTCATTTTTTCTCCAGGGCCTTCGCCTTCCTATCCCTCGCTTTGTCGAGTTGGTGTTAGAGCATTGGCACCTCACCCCTGGGCAGGTGTTGCCCAACTCTTGGAGGGTGATCTTGGGTTTCTATGTCTTCTTCGCCCACCTGGGGCATGCCGCCACTGTTCCCCTGTTCTCCCACTTTTATCTATTGAAGAAGGGGAACCATGGATGTTATCACTTTGCTCGTCGTGTGCTCAAGGGGCCCTATGCCTCTGTGGAGCTTCTCACGGGGATCACTAGCAACGTGAAGTATTGGAGGGATCGCTTCTTTTTTGCCACGGTCCCCCGATGCCCACTACGGACTGTTAGGGAAGTTATTGACCTCAAGAGGGTCAATCAGGGGCTTGAGCTGAGTGATTTTGAGGGTGACTCCCTTAAGCTGTGCCTGGGTCGCGATCCGTTCCACATCCAGGAGTTGGACTCGGAGGCCTTCCTGTCCCTCTGGAAGCTGAGTCTTGGTAAGAACACTGTCTTTTGTACTTGATTGGCATGTTGGTATCTGAATATATATGTCATCTGATTGGTTAGGCGGTCTATGCAGTGGATATGCGTCCGGACTTCAGTTTGCTTCGTGGCAATCTGCGGAGGAAGGCCGCTTCTTAAGGTGGTCCATCTGCTGGAGTGACCGATGTTGGTGGTGCTTCTGCGCCTGTGGTTGTTGGAGCAAAGCGGAAGGGTGGTCCAGGACATGCCCACGTGACGAGCTCTGGTGTGTGTGTCCTCCTTCCCCGTACTTCTCTCGATGATGATAGCATTTCGGGCTCTGTGCCTCTACCTCCCTCTGTCGCCCCTTCCGGGTCTTCTGTATTGCCCCTCTCCAAGGGGAAAGGTGTGAGTTCCTCTGGTGGTACTGCCACTGATCTTCCTACACTGGATGAGTCCCTGGTGATCACCTTGGGCGTGCCGGAGGGCTCGACCTTGGCCGGAGCTGGCGTGTCGTGGGAGTGGGTGGACAGGGGCAGGCTCCCTACCGCGAGGGTGGCCTTGCAGAGGCTTAGCGATGCTTGTTTGGCCCAGACTCTCTACCATGATATGGCCTCGGTGAGTTATCCCTTTTTTGTCTCGTCATGTTCATTGCTACATTTATTCTTAGATTGTTTTATCGCTTGCCATGTTGATTGTAGGTCCATCACCGTGTTGATGAGGCGGTGCTTCGATTGGAGGGTCACGCTTCTTGGGAGGTGCAGATACAGCGCACCCTGCGTGACGTGGAGAGGGAGCTCCAGGGACAGATCGATACCCATGAGAGGGCCGAGGCCGACGCGCAGAGGGCTTCGGGGGAGCTTGCGGTGGCGTCCAGGAAGCTCCTGGAGGTGTCTGAGGAGCTGCGTGGGACCTCTGCTGGTGCGGCTGAGAGCTCGACTAGGGTTCTTGCCTTGGAGGAGGAGCTTCATTCGTTGAGGGGGAGGCATGAGGCGGAGCTGGCATCTGCAGGTGAGCGAGCTGTGGCTGAGTTCCAGGCATCCTCTGCATTCTTGATGCTGTATCAGGCGCAGCTTCAGCCTGCCTATGAGGGAGGCATCCGGGACTTAGCCGCTTGTGTCCTGGAGGTAACCCCCGATTATGACTTCTTTGTCCTAGGGTTCTCTGAATTTGCTGCGGCGCTTCCGGGTGTAGCAGTGGTGGAGAGCGTTCCAGTGTTAGAGGTGGAGGCTGCCCTACCTGAGGGGGGTACCGCTGCGCGTCTTCTTGAGGTGGACATGATGTCTCCTGCTGAGTCGGAGGTGACCCACCACTCTGTGGTCCCTTGACCCTACGGTCGTACCGATCCTGTAGACGTCTCAACCTTTTTCCTTTTTTGAACTTGAGTTGTAACTATTATGACTTTTTTATGTGATCGCTTTTGTTTTTCTTTGATTGCATTGTCTCCTGGTGATTATTTGCGCGTTGATGCTCTCTGACCCTTGGTAGTCATGGGATTTTGGTAGTGGCGTTGCCCCTTGGTGATCCTTGGACCTTGGTGGGTTAATGCCTTAGGCGTAGAGCCTCAGTGTTGGCATGATGCCTTAGGCATACAGCCTCAGTGGTAGCATGTAGCCTTAGGCATAAAGCCTCAGTGGTGGCATGACGCCTTAGGCCTGAAGCCTCAGTGTTGGCATGTTGCCTTAGGCATAAAGCCTCAGTGGTGGCATGACGCCTTAGGCCTGAAGCCTCAGTGTTGGCATGTTGCCTTAGGCATAAAGCCTCAGTGGTGGCATGGCACCTTAGGAATGAAGCCTTAGTGGTGGCATGTTGCCTTAGGCATGAAGCCTTAGTGTTGGCATGTTGCCTTAGGCATAATGCCTCAATGGTGGCATGACGCCTTAGGCATGAAGCCTCAGTGGTGGCATGTTGCCTTAGGCATGAAGCCTTAGTGTTGGCATATTGCCTTAGGCATAAAGCCTCGTGTGGTATGACACCTTAGGCATGAAGCCTCGGTGGTGCATGACGCCAGGCATAGAGCCTCAATGGTGGCATGTTGCCTTAGGCATAAAGCCTCAGTGGTGGTATGTTGCCTTAGGCATAAAGCCTCAGTGGTGGCATGACGCCTTAGGCATAGAGCCTCAATGGTGGCATGACGCCTTAGGCATGAAGCCTCAGTGGTGGTATGTTGCCTTATGCATGAAGCCTCAGTGGTGGCATATTGCCTTAGGCATAAAGCCTCAGTGGTGGCATGTTACCTTAGGCATAAAGCTTCAGTGGTGGCATGACGCCTTAGGCCCGAAGCCTCAGTGTTGGCATGTTGCCTTAGGCATAAAGCCTCAGTGTTGGCATGTTGTCTAAGGCATAAAGCCTCCAGGGTGGCGTGATGCCTTGATGTAGTGGCAGTGATTCGATTGAGTGGTAGAAGAAGACAAGTATTCCTGAAACATCTCTTTATTTTGAATGAAATTCAAATTGACTTTGAAACAGTGATGTCGTCTACTGCAACTGCTACTGTTACCACTACCACTACTGCTACTGTTACCACTACCACTACTGCTACTACTTGACTGCTACTCTTGATGGAGCTGTTTGCTTCTACTGGTAATACTTCTTTAGATGTTCTGAGTTCCAGGTACGGTCTACCTTCTTGCCCCCTGGAGTCTTCAAGCGGTAGGTCCCTGGACGTATCTGCTTGGAGACTATGTAGGGTCCTTCCCAATTGGCTGACAGCTTCCCTGCCTTCTGTGGCTGTGATGCACTTGCCCTCCGTAGGACTAAATCTCCCTGGTGGAATAGCCTTTCCTTAACCTTGGCATTATAGTACCTGGCAGTACGTTGCTGGTAGGCGACGTTCCTTAGTAGTGCTCTCTCACGGACCTCATCTATAAAGTCTAGGTTCTCCCGCAATCCGTCGATATAGGTATGTTCGTTGAAGTGCAGAACCCTATGGGACATGGCGTAGACCTCTACTGGCGCCAATGCTTCAGTGCCATATGCTAGGCGGAATGGGCTCTCTCCTGTGGGTGTCCGTACTGTAGTTTGGTATGCCCACAGGACGCTTGGTAGCTCTTCGACCCATTTTCCTTTGGCTCCCTCTAGCCTTTTCTTGACTCCTTCCAGTAGTGTTCTGTTGGTGACCTCCACCTGACCATTGGCCTGTGGGTATGCTACCGACACAGGCCGATAGTCAATGTTGTAGCTGTGATAGAATGCTTGGAATTTGGGGTTGTTGAATTGTTTGTCGTTATCTGAGACGAGGATCTGTGGTACCCCGAACCTGTAGATGACATCGTCGCGAACGAACTTCTCCATCTCTGTCTCTGTTATCTTGGCCAAAGGTTTAGCTTCGACCCACTTGGTGAAGTAGTTGATCGCGACGACCAGGTACTTTCTGTTTCCCAGTGTTGCGGTGAAGTTGCCTAAGATGTCTAGTCCCCACATGGCAAAAGGTATGGGGTTGAGGATTGATGTCAGCTTGGTGGCGGGTAGATGGGGTACTAAGGCGAACAACTGACATTGCTCGCACTTCTTGGCATATTGGATGGCCTCCTCTTGCATTCGTGGCTAGTATAGTCCCTGGCGGAGGATTTTGTAGGCTAGGGCTCGTCCCCCCATGTGGCTTCCACATATCCCCTCATGGACTTCGGCTAGGGCGTACTCTACCCCCTTGGGTCCTAGGCACAGGAGTAGTGGTGTTGTTGCCCCCCGCTTGTACAGTACCCCATCTAGGACGGTGTACTTTGTAGCTCTCATCCTGATCTTCCTTGCCTCGGCCTTGTCTTCTGGTAAGACATCGTTCTGGAGGTAGTTGAGTAGAGGGTCCATCCAGCTAGGTCCCTCCTCGATTTCGTTAACCTACTTTTCCTTATACGTTGGTTCATACAGGATCTCAACATAGACTGCGCTAGCCAAATTTTGGAGTTCCTCATTGGCTAGCCTGGATAGGGCGTTGGCGGCGGCGTTCTCATCCCTGGGAACTCGAACCATCTCAAACTTCACGAAACCCTCGATCAATGCTTGAGCACGTGCTAGGTATGATGCCATCCTATTATCTTTCGCCTCATACTCTCCATTCACCTGATTCACCACGAGCTGGGAGTCGCTCCAGGTGGATAGGTGTGTAACTTGGATGGCTCTGGCCACCCGGAGTCCAGCCAGTAATGCCTCGTATTCTGCTTCATTATTGGATGCTTGGAAGGTGAATCGGAGAGCATATTGGATACGAAATCCCTCGGGGCTGGTTAATATGAGACCAGCGCCGCTTCCCGCCGCATTACTCGACCCGTCCATGAACATGTCCCACGATCCGTGATCCTTCTCTTCGGGCTCCCCTGTTTTTTATTCGATCTCAGACAGGGTACACTCTGCAATGAAATCTGCAAGAGCGTGGCCTTTGATGGTTGTTCTTGGTTAGAACCTGATGTCATGCTCACTTAACTCCACCGCCTATGCTATCAATTGCCCGGAGACGTCTGGCTTGTGCAGTATCTTCTTCAGGGGTAGGTCTGTGAGAACTATAATGGTATGGGCCTGGAAGTATGGTCGTAGCTTCCTGGCTGCTATTACCAATGCATAGGCTACCTTCTCGATCCTAGTGTACCTGGTCTCTGCATCGATCAGAACATGGCTGATGTAGTAGATGGGCCTCTGGACTTTGTCTTCTTCTTTCAGCAATACTGCGCTGACCGCGACAGGGGTGGCGGCCAGGTAGAGCTACAACTCTTCGTTAAGTTCTGGTCGCCCAAGCAGTGGTGGGCTCTCTAGGTACTCCTTCAGTTCTTCGAACCCCTTCTGGCACTCTTTCGTCCATGTGAAATCTTTAGGGCTTTGGAGGTTCTTCAATGTTTTAAAGAATGGTAAGCACTTATCACCTGATCGTGACATGAACCTGGAAAGAGCGGCGACCCTTCCATTCAACCTCTACACTTCCCTGATCGTCCGAGGAGGTGCCATCTCTTGGATGGCATTGATCTTGGATGGGTTGGCTTCTATTCCACGGACTGAGACCATGAACCCCAGGAATTTTCCAGACGTTACACCGAAGGCGCACTTTGCAGGGTTTAGCTTCATCTAGTTCCTCCTCAGTACTGTGAATGCTTCCTCTAGGTCAGTCAGGTGTTGGTTGGCGTGGATGCTTTTCACGAGCATGTCATCCACATATACCTCCATGTTACGCCCGATCTGCTCCTCGAACATCTTGTTGACCATCCTCTGATAGGTGGCCCCTGCATTCTTTAACCCGAACGGTATGACATTGTAGCAGTAGTTCTCTTTGTTCATCCGGAATGCGGTGTAAGACTCATCATCCTCATACATGAGGATCTGGTTGTATCCAGAGTAGGCATCCATAAAACTCAGCATCTCATGGCCGGCGGTGGCATCGATCAGTAGGTCGATCCTGGGTAGTGGGTACTCATCTTTTGGGCATGCCTTGTTCAGGTCGGTGTAATCGACACACATCCTCCACTTCCCACTTGGCTTTGGTACCATGACCACGTTGGCAAGCCAGGTTGGGAACTTCTCCTTTCTGATGAACCCTGATTGGCTTAACTTCTTGACCTCCTCCTTGATTGCTGCTTGTCGATCGAGTGCGAAGTTACGCCACTTCTGTTGAACGGGCTTCCTGGTTGGGTCGACATGTAGTCGATGTTCCATTATGGAACGTGGTATTCCCGGCATGTCAGAGGTCGACCATGCGAAGACATCCATGTTCGCTTGGAGGAGGCGTCCAAGCCCTTCTTTCTGTTCCTTGCTTAGCAGCGAGCTCACCTGAATGACCTTGGAGGGGTCATCCCGGCTGAGGGGCCATGGGATGAGGTCTTCCACTGGCCTTCCCCTTCTGTTTGTCAGTTCATCTCTCTGGTCACTGACCATGCTCTCTAGGCAGAGTGCCATTCCACGGGTGTTACCATTGTTCTTTTTCATGAAGGTGGCGTAGCACTCCCTTGCTTTCTTCTGATCTCCTCGGACTTCGCCTACCCCATTCTTGGTGGAGAACTTCATCTTCAGGTGAAGTGGCGATATGACTCCTCTAAGGGCTGTCAGTGATGGTCGCCCTAAGAGGCCGTTAAAGGATACCACAGACTTGACTACCATGAAATTCACCATGATGGTTACTTGTTGAGGGTGTACCCCGAAGGTGACAGGTAGTTCTATGGTACCTCTGATGGAGGCGGTGGCACCTGAGAATCCATGGAGATAAGTGGGCTCTGGTTTGAGCTGGTCGTCCCCGAACCCGAACTGTCGATAGGCGTCCAAGGAGAGTACGTCAACAGACGCCCCTGTGTCTATCAGTACCCTATGTATAGGTCGGTTGGCTACCTCCACCTGTACTACTAGGGCATCTTCATGCGGGAAGTTTAGTCCTTCTAGGTCTTCATCCGAGAAGGAGATCACCGCCTCGGTCCTGGCTACCTTGCTTGGCTTCTCTGCCACTCCCACGAACCTGGCATGAGCTTTAGCTTTTCTGGTGGACTCTTGCCCCGGTCCTCCAAGTATGGTGCGGATAGGAGGTCCCTTGGTGCCACTAGGTTCTGTTGCATCTCTCCGCTCTTCTGGGTGGTCTCTCTCTTGATCTGTTCTTCTTTCTTCTCGTCTCGGTTCCACTCTATCTCTGTCGCGACCTCTATCTCCTTAGCCTGAGCGGTTGTCACTTCTCCCCTTCACATACTTGTTCAAGCTTCCTGCTCTTACCAGTTGTTCTATCTCTCTCTTCAATTGATAGCACTCCTCTGTGTCGTGCCCATTCTCTTTGTGGAAGAGACAATATTTGTTAGGGTTTCGCTTCTCTGGCCCTGCTAGCATGGGTCATGGCCAATGGAGTAGGTCACGGTCCTGGATCTGCATGAGTATCTGGGACCTGGTGGTGTTCAGTGGTGTGAACTCAGGGGTGCTTGCCCTCTCACTTCTCTATGGGCGGCGGTCTGTCCTCCTAGATGGGTGGTCGTTCTTCTCTTGTCAACGCTCTGTCCTCGACCTCTTACCCTCTTTGCGGTCATCAGGTGCTGACCTCTTGTTGTCCTGTGGCTTGGCCTCGATTATTTTCGTTCTAGCTTGTAGTACCTCGGCCATATTTGCAAACTCGTTACACCGCTCCAGGAGCTCTTTCATAGTCCTGATCTCATGAAATGCCAGGTCCTTGATCAGGTCCAGATCCCCGATGCCTCCTGTTAGGGCTACATGTTGTGTTTGGTCATCCAAGTCTCGAACCTCCAGGGACTCCTTGGTGAACTTGGTAACGTACTCCCTGAGAGATTCCCCAGGGTTTTGTACCACATTCGATAGATTGACGGTGGTTTTCTTCTATTTGACACTGCTTTGGAAGCGGGTGATGAACTGTTCGCATAGCTCTGCGAACGCGCATATAGATCTCGGTCGTAGCCTGGAGAACCATGATGTGGCTGCTCCCTTGAGGGATGCAGGGAATGCCCGACAGGAGACCACATCCGACCCACCATACAACGTCATCATGCCATTAAAGTAGTTGATGTGGTCATTAGGGTCAGTGGTACCACTGTAGAGTTCAAAGGTGGGTAGTCGAAACCTGGAAGGTAGCGTGGCTGACATGATCTCTGTTGAGAATGGGTGTTGTCCAGGTATGAAATGTGTCTGACCTTTGGTCTGCTTCTTCAACCCTTCCAACTTCTCATCTAGGTCGCGGAGTCTTCGATCGAGCTCCTTGTCCCGTGTCTGTCCCTCATGTCTGGCCGGACGTTCGCTGCGACCCTGTTCACGCTCTCTCCTGGATGTCCCCTCCCGCCTTGAGTGTTGGCAGGATGGTGAATGGTCATGCCGTGATGAACCCTATCGTGAAGGTGAGGGGCTTTCCTCTCTGTAGGTCCGGCTTCGTCGTGGTATGTGACCTTCTTCAAGTCGTTCGTCGAACACAGACCTCCGGACCGATCTCTGTGGGCTAGACACCCTCGCCCTGGGTGTTGGCGTCCTCCCACGTTCTGACCGTGGCGAGGGGTCTCTTGTTCTCCTGGGATGCTGGGAAGGCTCCCCCCGCTACGGAGTGGGGGTTGCCCGTTGCGCAAGTCTCTCTGATCTCACGCCCCTGGGAGATGATCTCCTAGGGTTTGGCTCTTGTCGAGGTACGGACTCCACCCTTGCTGATGGTGAAGTCCTTCGACGGTGAGACGTCGCCCGCTGTGTCAAGTATTCTCGAAAGAGTCGTTGTTCATAAAGGATCTGTCGTTGCAGGTCTTTGATCTGACCCATAGTGGCTGGAGCATTGGGGTCAGGCATCACCTCCACCACCACATCGTCTACCTCATCATTGTTGGGCTCGTCGACCACAAACTAGTCATTAAGGGGGATCTCTTCCTCCAGAGGGACATGGTCCTAGTCGTTGGCTCTGCGGCGAGAGCACTCTGGGGGTGGTGATCCATTCCTTGCTTTGTTGTTGGTGGTGGTAGTCTTCCTTCGTGCCATTGAATGAATATGGAAGCGAGCTAGTAGTTGTAATGGCTAGCGACGTTCCCACAAACGGCGCCAATCTGTTGCGTCAAGAAATCATCGAGCGGTCCTGCGAGTGCCATCACCTGCAAGTGGACCAAGGGGTCAACAGAGAGAACCGGTGTGGTTTCGGCCTAGGGCTCTCCGATGCCAAAGTTAGATCTCCTGAGCAAATAGATGAATAGTGATTATTCAGTATGAGTTTTGATGTCCTCTGATGGGGGTGTGTACCTTGCCTTTTATAGTAGTGTATGGCGGTGTGGAGAGTCCCAGTTTGATGGTGATTGTGCCGTTGAGTGGATAGAGGCCCTGGGTAACTGGGCTCTATCCTGATTGGCCATCTCCCCGCGGGAGGGAGTGTCTTGGTGGTATCAAGATCCTTGGTGGATAGACACCCACGTGTGGTGATAACGTCATTGGTGCTTGAATCTATCTGGGTGACGTGACGTCTGAGCGGTGGCCCAGAGTCCTGGTGGTGGCATAAGTCTATAGTGACACCATTGGGTCATAGATGAGCGGCCTCGGTGTCCGTGTATATCACGTCTACGTCCACAATGCCGTGCCTGGGTGCAGGCCGCGCCTGGGCGAGAGGCAGCGCCTAGGTGTGGCCACGCTTTGGTGAGGCCGCGCCTGAGTGGTGGCCGCGCCTGTGTGAGGCAGCGCCTGGGTGTGGCCGCGCCTGGGTGCTGGGACCCCGGTTCGTTCCCCTTGGTTCTGGAGCGGGTCGCCCTGTGACACATGGCGGCCGCTGATTGGCCCGATGAATATTGGATGTATCAAATACCTTTGGAAGAGTCATACCGAACACCGAAACTAACTCCTCTGTTACTGTTAAATTAAAATCCCACCAACTCCCTCTCTTTCTCTTCCCTCACATTGAAACCAAACCTTCTCTGTTTGTTCTTCTTATGATCCTTAAATCCTGAAACGAAATTTATAAACAACGTCTAAGACCCAATTTTCGTTTTCCACAACCCAAATAAAGAAAGACTCTAATCTTTAAATCAGTTCTCTTCTTTCTCTCTCTCTCACACTCACTCTTTCATGGCTATCATATCGAAGATCAAAATTTATAGGTCTCCCTTGAGTTCTTCTCCATATTTCTCCAAATCCCATTCGAGTTTAAATGGTTTTAGAATAACCCATTTGAGATTTCAGTCTTTAGTACCCTCTAACTCTAAGGCGATCAAATGGGAGAATTTCGTCAAAACAGGGGATTTCGTGAAAATAGGGGATCTGGTGAGAGATGAAGAAGGGAATAGTAAAAAGGTGAGGAAAGCAGTGGCAGAAGAAGATAGGAGAGGAGAGTCGATAACTTGTAGGGTAGAAAGGGTGGAAAAAGGAGGGACATTGATAGGAACAGAAAGTGGGATTTTTGTGCCGGAGAGGTTGAAGGTAGTGAGTCTCATGGCATTCGTCATGTGTCTCTGTAATGTTGATCGAGTCGTCATGTCCGTTGCTGTTGTTCCTCTTGCTGCTAAATACGGTTGGAACAGTTCTTTCTTGGGGATCGTTCAGGTATCCTTCTCATATTCTCAGATTTTTTGGTTTTTCTTCCTTCAATTCCTCTAATCTTAATCCTATTTGAGCAAAAGAGTATCCTTTTTTCCCATGGTTTTTGAGAATTTGAGATTAAGAATGAGAAGTTGCAGAATTGGGATCGGATACTGACTCACCTGAGTTGATTCTCGCTAACTTTTCAACCGTTTAATGGGGGTGGTTGTGGATACCAAAACCACCATGCAACCCATAGTGTCCTGATTCCAAAATTTGGATCCTCTGCTGTCGGGCAGTCGGCTGGCATGCCACTTCAATGCCTCACACAAGCAGGGCGTGGACCCTACTCAGGCAGTGGATTAAGTATTGAGCGGTCATTTTGCCCCTGCCAGTGTTTCGATTGGATCCTCTGCTGCCGGGCAGCTGCTCACACAGGCAGGGCATGGACCCCACTCAGGCAATGGATTAACTATTGAGCGATCATTTTACCCTTGCCAGTGTGAGGCTGCCGCCGACTGCAAAAGATCTATCATATACCTCTATTATGTATGAAATTTATGGTTTCCACTGGTGCAAATCCAATCACCTCCATTTGAGATGAGAAGCAATTCCCCATTGGTAGCAAATGGTTATCCATTAAGCGGGAAAATAATATTTAAGATTAAGAAGCAGAAGAATTATGCTCCTACTCTTGCAAGAATAGACTAACAGGGTCAGCTACCTAGCCAACCTTCATAAGTAAATGCCGTTACTGTATAGGTAGATCTCATTGTGAAAAGACCTAATTACTAGCGGCTGTCGGGCAGCAAAGAATCATGATCCACTCTTCTCTAACAAACGGGAAGCAGTTTTCTGTACGGGAGTGTGGCCTACGCCAGCACTCCCATGTGTCTATCTCTGTCTTCCTTAAAACAAGGGGGCAGATCGAAGTGTCTTTTCACATGGGGAGGAGAGAGATAGACTCATAGGACTGCTGGCATAGGCCACACTCCCGTACAAAAACTGCTTCCCCTAACTTTATTACTAGATTCCACTCGGTTATGTGGGGGTATATACCGCATCTAAGTCCGTAGCTTTTGGCCTTTTTGGGTCTTTAATTTTTTTTTCTCCATTTTGGTGAAACAGTTTAACAGAAATCAGTCAAAAGTCATTAAGTGTTTTTTTTGTTTTCTGTGGTAGAAGTCATTGAGCTTGCCCACCATGCCAGGCAATGAGGACAATAAGGGGGTGAAATGATCATCCCACCCACCATGAAAAATAGAAATCCTACCCCAATGATGACTATGCGTGCGCTTTCATTGTCCCTTGTGCACACATAGGCCATGTTCTCCCATAGGAAATGCCGAACCTAATCAGTGTGAGTGATTAAAAGAGAGCATAGTTTCTACGGGTGTCAAGTTGGCCCTGTCAAGCTTAGTTTCTCAGCCCTTATGGAAGGATTGGGCTGAGATTTTCAGGCCCAAGGCAGGGTCAGGTCGGGGCTGGTCTAAGCTTAGGTCTCAAGGTGAGTCCAGCCTGGCCCAATCCAATCCTATCCTAAATATGTATAAGTAAATTATAAAAATATATTCTTCTTACCCAAAAAAAAATTTATAAATATATATTATGTACATCACTCAATTGTCTTCACAGTCTTTGGTTTTGAATCATTGATGTTCTTTACCCCAAAAAAAAAATAAAATCATTGACGTACACCATTCAACAAATTTTTTTTTTTAATCACTGAGATTTTTTTATTTTATTAAGAATTAGAGCCATCCTAAAGAGTCAATCAGGTCCAACCTTGACCCAGCCATCCCAGCCCAATCAGGGTCATCTAGGTTTGGGCTAGGTTGGGTTGAGCCCGACAAGGCTGAGCTTGGGCTGAGATATCCCAGCCCAACCTAGGATTCGGCTGAGGTTTTAAAAAACCAGGCTCATTGACACCCCTAAGAAAAACCTTCCTTAGGCCTACATTTTAAATGTCAACAAATGTCATATGGTACACGAGATGTACTGTTTCTATCTTATAAGGATTTTCCACATAGGGTTGAAAATTGAAAGGCTGTGAAAGAATGTGCATAATAGTGATCGATGTATAGTGTAGGAATGTGTGGACATACACAAAGATGCATTCATGGGGGTGGGGCGGTTATTTTACCCCATCTTGTGTTTGGGCGCAAGTACTACACTCTCACACGATCTCCTTTTCCCATTGATTGAATTAGCAATGAAGCAACCTTACCATTGTGCCATCCATCTCTATGTTACCAATCCAGACCATTCCCAAATACATCCAATGGTTAGATTTTCTAAATTAGGCTTCCATGTGGCAAAATTAATTGTGCTCATCCAGAATACGATATAAATGAGATCATTTAGAAACACTTTTTCTATTTAAAAAAGGGAGGAAAAATGCCACCCGGTCATGCCAAATACATCGGCTTAGCCCTTGACACAAGGACATGTGAAATGACTGTTGCACCCCTGGAACCCCAGAAATGACCAGTGGTGCGACGGTCATTTTGTGTGTCCCCTGTGTAAGGGCACAAGGAAATCGTTATCCCCTCCAATTCGCTGCCCCCTCCAATTCCTCACATGGGGGTGGAAATGACCACTCTACCCCTTGCCCGAAAACACTGCCCAAGATGGGGTCCACTCCCCCCTATTAGAGGAATTGGGGGAATTAGAGGCACCCGCAAATTGGAGGTGATAATTATTTGGGCACAAGGGCGGTCGGTGTGCTCTGCGAGACCGGGTGGCGTTCTCTTTCCCTTAAACAAAAGAAAAACTTTGTTCATGCCAGTGCACCAGGTGTGATTGTCCCACCCATGACCCAACCTTGGCCCGGGTTGGGCTAACAGAAATAGACCGGTGTAAAGCATAATCCTGGGCCTGGGCTTAGGTCTTGATTTAAGAAGAAAATAGTACTGGTAAATATAAAGCTCGTAAACATCTTTATCCCCTCAATTACACTGCCTGTACTTGACGTCAAGTACATCTAACAAAGAAGGTAGAAATGACTATCCTACCCCCTGCCCGAACACACTACCTGAGGTGGGGTCCATGTGGGGTCTACCTCTCTCTATTAGATGTACTTGACGTCAAGTATGGGCAGTGTAATTGAGAGGATAAAAATTCGTCAATGTAAGTTCTTAGCTACATCTGATTCATGCTATTCTACATGATCTATACGATCTTTCTCCTATATATATTGAATGCTCTAATGGCATTGCATGCATGGGGTTTTCTCAGTCATCGTTCCTATGGGGATATGTTCTTTCATCTGCTGTTGGAGGGGCCTTAGTAGACAGGTATGGTGGGAAGAGAGTCATGGCATGTGGTGTGGGTATTTGGTCTTTGGCCACTCTCCTCACTCCTTGGGCTGCGGAACACTCTGTTGCTATGTTATTGGCCGTCCGTGCACTCTTTGGACTCGCAGAAGGAGTTGCTCTACCTTCAATGAACACTCTTTTGTCTAGGTAAGGATTTTCCCTATCTTCACGCTCAAAATTTAAAGTATCGAGTATCGTATCGAAATGATGATTTTAAGAGATGTATCAAATCGTATCAAAGAATGGGTTTTGGTACAACGATAAAGGTTGCTTCATTATGACCAAGTGGTTACAGGTTCAAGTTTGGAAACAGTCTTTTTACGAAAACCAGGGTAAGACTGCGTACATTATTACCCTCCCTAGACCCCGCAATATTAGGAGCCTCGTGTATTGAGTATGCCCTATTTTATCATATCGTATCGTACCAGAGTACAATCTTTGTAGATGATCAAGTTTGATGCATCAACTAACTTAGTTTGACCTAAATTTATCCATTCATAGCAAAAAAGAAAGGATTGAAAAACCATGATTTGAATATAAAGATTAAGCTTTCTCTAAAATCTCATTTTTTAAAACCTACATTTTTTTTTTAATTTTTTTTTTTTGAATCTCAAAAAACAAAATCAAAGTCAGATAGTCACACGAGCTTCTAATGGCCATATCAACATGTATCGATTGTTATCGACGTATATCGGTTGGCATCGATTACATTGGTATATACTGGTCTGTGTCGAATCATATCGATCAATACATCCGATTTAAAAAAAGGCTTATGCCCGAACTCTAATACCACTTGTTAAAGATTTGGAGGGAACTTATACTAATAAGCTTTCTCTAAAGAAAAGAATGCTCTTCCTCCACACCTGTTATTCACAATATCAAATAATTGCTTTCACGAGCAATATTTACTGAGACATTTTCTTTCCTCTGCTATTCTTTCAGGTGGTTCCCATGCCACGAACGTGCAAGTGCAGTTGGATTTTCCATGGCCGGATTTCATCTAGGGAATGTTATAGGCTTGCTTCTAACTCCTATTTTAATGCTGAAACTTGGAATTTCTGGTCCTTTTAGACTCTTTTCAATGCTTGGACTACTCTGGCTCACGATTTGAACATATCGTGTCACAAATGATCCAAGAGAAAGCTACACAATCGATCAGATGGAGTGGCGATTGATCCAAGCTGGAAAATCAGATCCTCTGCTTAACAATGGCAAACTTCCATCTTTTCACCAACTCTTCTCTAAGCTACCCACATGGGCAATCATCTTCGCTAATGTCACTAACAATTGGGTATTTATTTTTCCTATACTTAACATAAGCACAAGATGTTTTCTGCTACCTTTACAATCAAAAACACTAAAAGTCTTCCATAACATGCAGGGGTACTTTGTTCTTCTTTCATGGATGCCTGTGTATTTCAAGACTGTGAGTTCTTCTTCTTCCTCCTCTTCTGTTCTGCCAATCTTTGTCTCTGGTACTTGGTATTTGTCAAGGGCTGGAGATCTTACTTTTAAGCCCAGCAACTATTCGCATAAATGGATAAGAGAATATCAAATAGCAAAATTTACATTTTTATGTAATATGGAAAATGGGTTTCATGAATAATTAATGCAGGTCTTCAATGTCAACTTGAAACAAGCTGCTTGGTTTAGTGCTATCCCATGGGGAACGATGGCAGCTTCAGGTTATGTAGCAGGTGCAGCCTCAGATTACTTGATCAAAGAAGGCTACTCTACAACACTGGTCCGGAAGATCATGCAGGTAACTCTATCTTTCTCTCTATAATCTCTGGCCTTTTAGTCCTAAATGATATAATGATGTTAAGATAATTCTTGTAAATATTTCATTATGTACCTGGTGATTGTGGCAGTCTATTGGATTCATTGGACCTGGGGTATCATTACTCTGGTTGAATTTTGCAAAGACACCCGCTGCTGCAGCCATGATCCTGACTGTTGGATTGAGCTTGAGCTCTTTCAGCCAAGCAGGTTTTCTCCTCAACATGCAAGTAAGTATTTTATCCAATGCCATTATAACCTACAAATCCATGATCTATATGTTAGATTATAAGCCAAAAGATTAGTGTTCTAAGTGAACTCTCATAGGTACATGAAGACATGAAAATCCCACTCGTAAACAATGTGGGATCCTAACATGGATCGGAATAACCCTGCTCATGGAAGAAGAATAGGGTCAGGATTGGACCCACCCTGCTATAATACCATGTTAGCTTCCAACCCAAAAGACTAGTACAATAGGTGGAGTGATTCAGAGATATATGGAGAACGGAAATCCCACTTCTAAGGATGCATATATTATGACCCTCACTAGACCCTGCAGTGGCGGGTGCCTCGTGCAATGGATATGCCCTTTTTTGGAAATCCCACTCCTAACCGATGTGGGATCCTAACGCCATGTACTAGTAAATTGTTACAGCATAGAAGATTGTTTTGAGTCCCATACTAGGCAAGATACTCCCAGTGTTTGATCAATCACGAATCTTCAGTTATGGGTATGTGGCATCCTAACACTGCCCCTCACATGTAGTGGATCTAAACTGACCCTACATGTGGAAGGGTCCCAAAGAGGTAGGATCAGCACGTGCTCTAATACCATGTTAGATTCCAACCCAAAATGCTAGTGTATTAGGTGGAGGGTCTCACAGATATATGGGGACACGGAAATCATACTCATAACTGATGTGGGATCCTAACACTATGTAGTAGACTGTTAGAGCATAGAAGATTGTTTTGGATCTCATGTGAGGTAATAAATCATGGATCTTCAGTCATGGCTGGATTACAGTAATTTGATCAGCAACTGAAATTGTGCTCATTGATTGTTTTGATCAGGATATAGCTCCCCAGTCTGCAGGGTTGCTCCATGGTATGTTATTAGATCTTCACACCACCAGTTTCCTTTGTTTTGTTTTTAATTTTTACTTTTTTGGACAATAGAAACAGTATTTGGATTTTTTGGGTCCTTATATGATTAATCAGGGATTGCAAATTCATTTGGGACAGTAGCAGCAATAATCAGCACTATTGGAACTGGTTACTTTGTTCAGTGGTTGGGTTCTTTCCAGGCATTCCTAACTGTAACAGCAGCTCTCTACTTCATTACAGCAATCTTCTGGAACCTCTATGCGACAGGAGAGCGTGTCTTCTAGGCTGGAAGAAATGTTCAATATTAACTGATTGGTTTGTCAAATTAGACCATCTCAAGGATGAAACATTTCAGCACCAAAAGAGGCTATACAGGCAATCTAAACTAATGGCTTAGGTGCTCAAGCAAGGATTGCTATAAAAAGAAGACAAAAGTTATAAAAGAAGCCAAGTTCTGCAGGTGGAAATACTTGATTCAGGCGATTAGAATCTCTTCCCCCCCCCCCCCCCTCCGCCCCCAAAAAAAAAAAAAAACCCACAAAAAAAATCAGTTTTTGTAAGTAATTCCTCATTCCTCCTACATGATTAAAATGATTAAGGTATAGAAAATTATACTATGTATGGAAAAACAGTCTCAGAAAAGAAAGAATTCTATTCTGTTTATAAATCTCTACAGTTGTTTGCAGCGGAAATTTTTTACGGATTGTAATTGGGAGGGTGGAAAGACCTATTTGTGCAACAGTAGCCTGTCAAGAATCATGAGCAGTTTCTCTCCAATGAATGAAGCTCAGAGCATTTGGTGTTTAGGACTCTAACAAACACAACGAGAGGTGGATTTTAACCATGGCTTGATGCTGCCACATGGAAGAATGATGTGGCAAATTTCCATCTGAATGCCATACCCTCTTGTGAATTCTGTTTTGTCACATTGGAAAACTCTGGTTGAAACTTAACATGTGAATAGGGGATCTTGGGATCTATATGTCCAAATCCAGATTGATACGAGCCGATTTGGTTCTGATATCAAATTGGTATACCATTCCGATACCGATTACTAAAATCCTGTTCAAATCTCAAAACCAAATTCAATTCTGTATCCATTCATCGAACAATAAATAATGAGTCCCGCAAGGAAGATATGCATTTTCATCGATGCAACTAGGGAAGGGGTAATACATTTTTTGTTTTTTTTTTTCACTCCATAAAATTCAAACCCAAAAGCAGATTTCAAACGTAACCAAAAGAATGTATAATACGCGAGAAGGCAGGCATGAGAGCAGGTGAGAGTGACAGATTGAGCGAGGCTAGCAATCGGTGTGGATGAGTTGTTGTAGTAATAATATGGTGAACAATAATCAAATGAGAATATAAGACTTATCTTTTTTTAAGAGACGTGAATCAATCTTCTGTAAGGTTTCCTTTTGGTTGGGCTAACATAGTCATCCTTTTTTGGTTTTCTAAAATCGGATTGGTAAGTATTAACTGCTGCGAATTTAGCTAACTCAATCCATTAATGGAAAGTGATCACATTGGACTGAGATTTGACACACCTTATTTGGTATGAAAATATTGCATAGCGTGGACCTAACTAATTTATCCTTTAATGAGAAAGAAATTTTTTATTTATTTTTACAAGGTTAGTCCCTACCCTCACCCTATATAGTCAACACTGGCCCATTAAATGAACAATGTAAGAAACCCTAAAATGAGTAGAGAAGATGGTAGACAAGACCGACGGCCATTGTAATGGAGCGACGATGTTCGTGCAGTCAGTGTTCTTCGACCTTGGATCTAGGTATGCCGAAAACCACTCTCCATTATTGGATTTTCCATGCTCTTCGTATCTCCACATCCTGTTGGATGTATGTTTTTCTTTCATCTTCAACCATAAAAAACTCTGAAACAACAATGTAGTTGCAATGTAGGGTTGAGTCATGTCACAGATAACACTCCCCCTAAAGTAGTAAATGTCTCTTGTTAGTAGACTTCGGGTACTGTACGTTTCAACTTACAAGATAAATCAATTTTCCTAGGAAATCACATGAGTGTTGCAGTCACTCTCAGGATTACACAGATATGGGAAGGGCTATGCTTAGGGGTGTCAAAACCTAACCCGAACCAACGAAATTGAACTGAACCAACTGGAACTGATTTGAACTTAATGGATCATGTTTCAGACTAGGGTTCTATCACATCGAAACCAAACCAGGCCGCACCGAACCGAACTTAAAAAACCGGACGAATATCGAACTTAAACCAATATTACCTGATACCAGCCATAGTTGGAAAAAACAGGTTTTAACTAGGGCAAGGCATCTAATTAGTTGGTTCAAAATTTTCAAAAATCTAGTCAAGAGTCATGTAGACTAGACCGGGGTAAAAATAACAAGAATTGATCGCAACTCATCCAAGTTATCCCAAATTTGACGAGTCCGATCATTATAAAAAAAAAAAAAACTCATTAAACTTTTCCACTCAAGTAAATGGTAAAAACCCTTGAGGCCACATGTTCGATAGTTTGTCGAGGGAAAATGAAAACCTAGGCCCCTCTACAACATGTTGATGACTAACACCTGTGATCTTTGCATTTGGTTATTAAATTATTCCTAAACTAAATGGTGTACCAAATGGACCTGTATAGAGCCTGTACTACAAGAAGAATATGAATCTATTTAATCAATCACATTAGTCCTCATGATTTAACCTCACCCCTTTTTTGGGGTGAAGGTGAGGAGTAGAATTTCATTTCTGTTTTCCCGTTGATGAAACAGTATACATTTGTAAATAGAAAAAAAAAATGATTAACAATGAATTTGTAACATATACTACAGAAGCTTCAAGAAATTTCTACCCAACTTTTCAATGAAGAACAACAAATTAATTTGTATTTTTTTTTGTTTGGTATTTTGCTGATGTTTTCATATTTTTCTATATTTATTTATTTTTATTAATTTATTCATATTTATTTTATTTAAAAATAATAAAAATGTGACTCACCCTGACAAGGATTGACTAGACTAGTCACTAGGTTTTCTGAAAGGTGATTCAAGTCAGAAAAGCCAGTTTACCAACTACGATACCAACTCGAAATTCATGAAAAAAATTATACTTCTTATTATATTTACATGGTAAACCGAAACCAAACTGATAATAAACCGATAAGAAGTCAAAACCAAACCTAAACCAAACCAAAACTAGTGCACCCTTATTGGATCATGTTTTGGATTAACTCACACTAAAACTGGTCCAAAACAACCAATTGACACCCCTAACTATGCTCAACAATTCAAAGAAAATGAAAAAGATCAAGATTGAAGTCTAAACTCACAACACACAGAGAGAGAGAGAGAGAGAGAGAGAGAGAGAGAGCTCTAAATAAATGATTCTAGGCTACCAATAGAGACATTTATAGATGTGGAAGAGACATTTCCAAGCACCTTTTGGAAGTGTGGGAAGTGGTATATTTGTACGTATAAGTATGCATATTGTTGATGCATATACACTGCCAATTATCATACCACCTCACCTCATCTAACGGAACCCAGTATGGCTAGAAGTGGCACGTGTGTGCGCATGTGTAAGCACCCTGGACCCAACCTTGAAATTCCCCAAGGGAAGATAGTTATTATAAGAAGCAAGATTATTTGCTCAACACAAAACAAAGTTTGGGATGAATAAATGATGATTCTACCAAAATAAACACAAAAGGATGAATAAATGATCAAGCCTTGAAAACTACAACAAAACAATTAAGGGAATCTGAATATCTGGTCTATACAAATCTGAAAGATTCTATTTGGTAACCTTTTTCAATAATAATTTAGATAAACATTCATTAGTATGGTTTTTTAGTGTTTTTATTATTACTTGTTATTTTATTTGGGCAGTCAGAAACAAAGTTGTTGTTGGGTCCGAAAATCCAAATCCAAATTGGATTATGACTCAAATCAAACAGTGGTTAGTAGATTTAAAATGATCCCCTCCCTCAATTTTGTCCAATTATTTATATTCTAGTAATAAGGCAAACTTATTAGTTCCTTTCTCTTTTTTCTTACCAATTTTAGATTTTCTTGTTTTAATTTGTGCAGGATACTATATACCTGGATTAAGTTTTGCAGGATGGTCCTACATCTTTTTGATAGAGGGCAAGCTTACCTTTTTTGCTGCAAGACATATTACATCTACTATCTATATGGAACCAGAACTAGTCAGTATCCGAATAGGCCTGGATCATGCTTCTAGTATGAGGTTGAAGATTAAAGAAGTGTGGTGTTCAAATCAATAGATCACTGATGTTCTTCCATCTCCAACCAATTCTCCTTGGCCTTGGCATCTTATAAAGGACTTAGTTTATATTTCTGATATAGATATATGTTTTGGCAAACAAGGAGACTCATTTTGTATAGCCTTAACTTTTAATCTTGCCACACACGCTCAATCTAAAAACATTGTATATTTTTCAGTTCCTTAGTAATATATTTTGTTTTTTACCATTAAAAAAAAAACAATTAAGGGAAAAACTTTTAAAATAGGGCAAGAGATCTCTACTTGGTCGCATGGTCTCTACACAAGCGTTTGGGCCAATGGGTGAACACACCTAAGTATCTACCTAGGGGGCAGAGGCATCATCTCACGGCGCCTTGTGAGAAAGTGTAGGAAACACCAGCAAGTAGAGATCTTTTTCCCTTTATTGAAACTCACTTATAGAACATAAATACAACAGTTGCTAAGCAACTCCAAACCAAAGTAATTATAAATTAAAAAAAATAAAGAGATAAGTTTCTTGTGGGAGAGTGTACCACCTACACCCAAACACAGTGGGGGGGGTGAAATGACCGCCCACCCCCCAATAAAAGGTGGAAATCCCACCCATAGGATGCTTCCACATGCATTCTAACTGGCCCCTGCACGCGTAGGGGCCATGCTCCCCCACAAAGAACTCTTGCTCATAAGAAAACCCATAAAACCTGGCTCAAGTCATCCAAGCTTCAATCATTGCTAGACTCAGTCGAAGCCTTGTGGACTTTTTTTCCCCCCAAGGCATACAACACTTTCTCTCTTTTGAGGAATCAGTATTGGATCTGCCGATTTGTATCGGTATCAGTGGAGACCGACACCAATATCTGATTGATCCTTTATCGGTACAAGAGGGGTAAAATGTAGAAAAATAAAAGTTTTTTTTAAGAAAACAAGACCGATTTAAACTGATATGGCCGATCCGGATTAGTGTTTATACCGATACTGCTTACTAAAACCTTGGTCGCAGGGCTGTACTTTTCTCCTTTAACAGACAGGAGTTGACTTTTCTTTTTCCTCATCCAAATAAAAAGAGCAGGTTTCATTAAATTCTCTACATGGGTGGGTTTCCTTTCCGTATCCCTAGTGTTCCAGAATTGGATTCCGGCTGATCCATACTGGATTTCTATGGTTGGGGCATGTTATAGCCGATTTCTGGCCGAGTTCTGGATTCTATTCTTTGAACCTTGATATGTAGAACCTAGTACCTGCTTAGCGATTCACTTATTAATTCACAAGCGTTATTATTTATTTGGGAGAAGAAACACTACCTAGGCACGTGCGTTACAATGGTATTAATGCAAAAGTCGACCTCAAACCAGGGAAACCAGTGGGAAATTGATTGCAATAGGATCAATACAATGCATGGAACAGCAGTATGATTCGAGACTGAGGTCTAGTGGGCTCCTTAGGGGTCTGAAGCAGTCCTTCAAGTATCACTCTGATTGGGAGGAAGAGTGTTGAGATCAAGACCGAAAATAGAAACTACTCTAATTACTAGGACTGAAATAAAATAGAAACATAACAAAACCTTCTAAATCTTCTTAAATCTTCAAATCTCCTTGTGGGATCCATTTGGATGACTTAATTGTTGCAACCGAAATCTCCAACCTGTGGTCCCCATCAGTTCAACCTATTAGCTGTAGAAAAAATGCCAAAATTACCCTTCACTTAAGGACTTGAATCACTAATACTTATTCTTCTAATCTGCCCCCACAATTCTTCAAGGAATATTCCCTATGGTAGCATGGTACTTTTGCGCATTTATGTGTCTAGGTGCCACAGTCCCTTATTTTTGGTTGGGTGAGAATATTCCTTGAAGAATTGTGGGGTCAGATTAGAAGAATAAGTATTAGTGATTCAAGTCCTTTTCATAGGGATCTTTGAGGCTTTATTTTGCCACATGGCCAACTTTATTTGGACTGAAACTCAACAAGTGAGAAGGCCTCAGCCCTACTACCTGCCCACAATTAAGCCACACCTGATCAACCATGTGGCAAAAAACAGGTTATCCACGAAAGCCTTCCTATGTGGATTTTGTATGAGAAACCAAAGCCAAAAGAAGTTTATCTCCAACAAATTCTTTGTCACTTTACCCAAAATCGAAGAAATCAAAAAAAAAAAAAAAAAGAGTGAAAAGACAATAAGTTCAATTGGTTAGTTTATTTACCAATTCATTCTTCTCTTGAACACATAGACTATGTGTTCAATCTACAATTGAAAATTTACCCGTTGGTTGAATTCTTGCACCTAATTTTATTTATAAATTATGAACAAATACATAGGCAATGTTGTCCTTCCACAACTCATCTAAAAATGCATTCACCACTTTCCAAAAAATGGTGTTAAACTATTAAAAACAAAAATCATGTTAACAAGAAAAATGAAGAGGACAAGTTTCTAAAACATAACATTAAGGAACAAAGCAGAAATTGTGAAAAATAGACATTCCAATAGGCCACAAAAGTATCTATATACGCTGCATGCGTATAGACTACCATGCAACTGAGGATTTGATATGATCATAGGTAGATGGGATATTGTGTTGGATTAGTCTGTTAGGGGTAGATAGGTAATTTATTAGAAATAGGTTATATAATGTAAAACAGCAGTTGTAAAGAGCAATGAAAAAATATCAAATCTCCTTCCTGTTTATCTCCTTTTTCCTTTGTTCTAGGAGGCCGCTGCCCTCGAAGCTAGCATTTCCCTTTACTTTTCCCTTTTTGCAATCGTAATTTTCTCATTTAGTTTAACCCAAAAGTCCTTAGAGTTTCTCAGGCACAAGGGGCACAAGGGAACCCTAATCCCTTGGTTGAAAGTCAGATAAGGCATAACAGCCTCGTTTGAGCCTGCGTTAAAGGTTCTGCCAGTAAGGGTGTCAAACAGTGCGGTTCTAGTTATTCGGTTCGGTTGCGGTGTGGTTTACATTTTGATAAGGTGAAGTCAAAACCGAACCGGATAGGAATTAGCCAAAATCAGAATCATTTTTCATACGGTTCGGTTTTACCGGTTTCTATTCGATTTGCGTTATCCAATCACAACCGGTTTACATGCGGTTTGTGTAGTATCGTTTTGGGAAACAATAATGTAGACAACCTTTGTTTTCAATGCCTTTATATGCCCGTGTTTTTCCATTCTCTCCCAGTCTCCCTCACTCATCATATTTCCTATGCCTATGTGATAAAAATAAAAAATACACCATATTTCCTTTCCTATTCTTTGTTTTCCATTTTTTTTTTGTCTTCTTCACTCTCACATGATGAGCAAACTATTCGTTGTATTAAAAAGCAGGATTTTGTTAATCCATTTTAACATCATCAATAATTTTCAATTTATACTTGGACTAATATAATATATAGTTAACCCATGACATTTTACTTATTTTATGCTTCAAGTTGATGCAATAATTATATTTATTAAATTAATTATATATTATTAATTAATCCAATTGATGCATGATCGAGTTAGTATTAAAGTAAGAGGTATCGGTTTCTATTCGGTTTTTCTGGTTTCTTATTCGGTTTAGAACCGCGGTGTGGTGGTGAAAGTCAAAATTGAACCGGAAAAAGAACCTATAAAATCAAAACCGGATCATTTTTTTACAGTACGGTTCTGTTCGATCATAAACGGTCAATTCCAGTTTCGATATTCGGTTTCGATTCCATTTTGACATCCTTAGGTTCTGGCACGCTCGTAGCTACACCACATTCGTGCCATCTTGTGAGGGTGTTGGGAAAAATCAGCAACAACCCCTCAACTATGGCCCGTTTTCAAGTACACCCCCTAATCTTCAAAACCTTCTGAGTCAGTCCACCAAGTCAACTCACAGCTAACTAACAAGAAACATAAAGTTAGATTAGACCGAACAGACCAAAATAGACCAAACCCAGCTGAATCAAAACAAAACTTAAGAGAAAGAGATGGTCTTTTGAAACTGAATCTCATCTTCTCCTTCCTCTCCTCTTCGTGGATCTACAATCGCCCCAAAATCATAAACTTTGCAACCAAGGTTCATTCATTATGGGAGACTTGCTTGGATCACCATTAGTGTGGATGATAGTGGTTAGTTCTGCTTTTCTCTTGGGATTGAGCTGCAAGCCTGCAATAGATCAATTAAATATTGGGAAATTTTCAGCACCCCCCCTATGTTGGACCCCAGTATTAATGCCAACCCATTAAGTCAAAAAATATGAGTTTGAACCCAAAAACTAACGGACTTCACTTGGGACCAGTTAAACAATGATGTCAGCTTGTAAATTAAAATTTAATTCCAATTTTGCCCTTCCCATTTCAAGTGAAAAACCCTTATTTTCATCGTCTTCCTCAGTCTAGCTTCTCCTCTCTGCTACTCTCTTCTCTATCTTTGAAAGCTTTCACCCCACTCTCTTCTCTGTCTTCTCTGTCTTTGAAAGCTTGCACCCCACCTCAGTGGAACGAAGAAGCAGGCGGCTCGCATCATCTACTGATCCTTCTCAAAATCACCTCTCCAACTTTTCCATCGGCTCAAACTCACCTCTCCAACCTACGGTTCACCTCTGCAACTCTGCTCCACGCCTTGGCACACATTCCGATGACCAAAGAGAAGGAGACGAAGCTCTGAAGGAACGACTTCACTCCAAATGTGAGTTCTCACAAAACCAGACTCCTCAAAATCGAATTTTTTTCCCCTAACCTACCTGTGTGAATGCAATTTACACAGTTTTAATGGAGTTGAGTGTGCTGAGTTTGTCTAAGCAGCTGGTTTAAGCTTTGGAGGGAGAGTTGTCCTTTTCAGTTTCTTATCTAAATCAGATTTAACCAACTGAATCCTAACAATGAACAACCAAACCATGTAGATAGATAGATAGAGAGAGAGAGAGAGAGAGAGAGAGAGAGAGAGAGAGACCATAGGAAGAAGAAGAAGGAGGAGGGGACTATGAGTTCAATAATTTTAGATTAACCCTTTTCAGATAGTTTAGTAATGGGTCCTTTTTGAAGTAAGTTTTCTCTGCTCCCTTCTTTAGGGATTATACTTGATTGATTAATGAGGACCCTCTAACCAGTCGTGAACAGAAAGACAAGTTCTTACACATGAAGTGCTTTGGATCTTGGATTATCAAGAACTTGAACCACCCCCCTCTCTCTGATTAGATGAAACATTCATGTATTTTTCTTTTGGTAGGAATATTCATGTAGTTCATGTATTAAGAAAGTGCTTTAATTTTGAATTTTCCCCCTCTTCGCTGGAAAACTAAATATGGGTTAGGCAAGGAATAATTTAGAACTCCATTTAGGACTAAATTAATAAAGCCAGGCCAGACCAAATGATTGAGATCACTTGTGTCGTTGTCAGTTAAATGGTTTGGAATATGATCTTTCTTTCCCTATCACACATCCCTCCTTCTGCCCTCTTGCATATAGTAGACATACATGCCCCTTTTTGCTCTTATTTGTGGAGTGTTTTATTAAAAACTTGTGCTTATTTGTGTAATGAGTGCAAGATAGACTTATTCATAGTTTATTACTATTATGATGGGAATGTGTCACATAAGATAGTTGATAGAGATAGGTATGGGTATATTGATATGATACATGACATCTACAGCACAGTCCTAGGTCATATACCAGATGGTAGAGGTGTGACTTTCAAATGCAAAACTATACTATCTGGTGGGAATGAGGATTTGGAGGTGTGGGATGATCAATTTGTGATGCAGCAGTTTGACATCTTTGAGGCTGACAAGGTAATCAGATTGTATGTCTCTAATCTGCAAGAGAGTGAGCCTCAACAAGGAACCAAATCTTATAAGATTAATGGGTTTGAGCGTGAGGTGATTGGTAGGACCAGTAATACAAGAAGGCAAAGATATGTGGCTGGTGAATCTACAAGGGTGAGACAGCAAAGTGCTATTGTTCCTAGTAGTAGTAGACCGTCAAAGAAGACAGTAAAAAGAGGGGGTGGTACAGCAACTGGTGTATGAAATAGGACACCTTCTAGTCTTGCAGGATCTAATGAGTATGAACCTATGGAATTGAATGATTCAGGTGATGATGATAAATGGCAACTTAGTGAGGATGATCTGGATAAAGAAAGTGATGGAATTTCAGATTCTTCAGATGATGGTGATGAATCTGAAGAAGTAATAGGTGATGAGAATACAGAGGAAGTTGGTCAGAAAGGGGATGAGGAAGAGGATGATGAATCAGATTATGTTCCAGAGGAAAATAAAGATGAAGATGAGTCAGATAGGGATAGTATTTCAGATTATGATTTTGAGGAATACCATTCACAATTTTCCAAAAAAAGTGGATCTAGTGGTGGGGGAATATTGGAGTTGGATGAAGGGATGGCTTTTGATTGTATGGATGAATATAGAACCCACTTGAAGAACTATGCAATTCAAGAGGGGTCTGAACTGTATAGGCTAAAGAATGAGAAGACTAGAGTAACAGTGATTTGTGCAAGTGATGGTTGCCCTTGGAGGGTACATGCTTCTCTTGCACTTGATGGCAAGACTTTCATTGTGAAATCATTTGCGAGACAAACATACTTGTAGTAGAAGAAAGACAAAATTGGCGCGACTAACTCCGGATGGATAGTGGTAAACTTGGTCCCCACATCAAGGCAGATCCCGCAATGACTATTAAAAGCATGAAAGCAATGATGAAGGTACAGTATAGACTGCAACCAAGCAAACAACAGTTGTATAGGGCAAGAATGATTGCCAAAGAAGAGATTGAAGGCAACCATACTAAACAATTTGCACAGTTGCCAGTGTATCTTGATATGATTGATCAGTATAACCCAGGAGCAATAGTCAATATTCAAATGATGGATAGACATGATATGAATCAAAATCCAGTGTTTCAAAGGGTGTTTGTGTGTTTTAAAGCATGTATAAAAGGTTTTGTACAAGGTTGCAGTCCATTTCTGGGACTGGATGGTTGCCACTTAAAGGGAAAGTATGGAGGCATTTTTTTGGCAGCAATATCATTAGATGGAAATAATGGTTTATTTCCAGTTGCTTTTGGAGTAGTAGAGGCTGAGAGGAAAGACAGTTGGATATGGTTTCTTGAGTGCTTACACATTGCTCTACAATCAGAGACAGACTTCATACCCTACTTGACCTTTATGTCTGACAAACAGAAGGTTAGTAAATGTGGTGAATTTAATAGTTGTGCTTCCCATTTTTACATTTATATGCTTAAATTAATATGTATATTAATTTTCATTTACAGGGTCTAATTGATTCAATTCAACAACAATTCCCTTGATGTAATCAGAGACATTGTTGTAGGCATTTATATGCCAACTTTAGGGATGTTTATCCTGGAGCAATGTTGAGGACTGCCTTCTGGACTGCTGCCAAAGCATCCACTGCTGCTGATTTTCAGAAAGCTATGGGGGAGCTGAAAGATATAAATGTAGAAGCTCATGACTGGTTGATGAGAAACCCACCTGCAAGCTGGGCAAGACATGCATTTGATCATGGTGCCAAGAGTGACCATGTGACTAACAACATGACCGAGTCATTCAACCAATGGATTACACCTTATAGAGACAAGCCAATAGTGACACTGATTGACCAACTTAGGGTGCAGTTGATGACAAGGTTTCAACAGAGGTATGCTACTGCATGCAGTTGAATGGGTACAATTACACCAGCTATTAAGAAGAAATTGGATTCTATTGAAAGGGCAGCAAGGGGATGCATTGCACATGCAGCAGGATTGTATGAGTTTGAGGTTAATGATGGAAATAAAGTTGTTGTGGTTAAGTTGGATGAGAGAACTTGTACATGTAAAGTATGGGAAGCAACAGAGCTGCCTTGTAAGCATGCAGCCCATGCTATTGCTGTGAAGAGCCAGAGCATTGATGACTATTGTGATCCATATTATACTGTTTGAGTTAAAATAAAACCGCAAGCGTACGGGTCAATCGTAGCTACGGATCGAACACGAGGAGATATACGCCACTCTATTTAACTAATCTTAAAAGTAATGCAAAGTGAACCAAATTACTTAAATTACTAAATTAATGGTAATTAAACTAACGGATCCTAACTCACAAGCATCTAACAAATTACGCATCTACGGGATTACGTTGGCGTCCTAACACATGAACATGTAACCTATCAAACTAACGTAAATTGAGAGTAATTAAAAATAAAATCCCATACTACCAAGTTGGAAGTAATAAAAATGCAGCCACACATCCACATCCACATAAACAAAATAACCACATAAACAAAGTAACCCATAAGAAAAATAAAAGAAATAGAGGGAGAAGAAAAAGAAGGAGAAGAAGAGAATGAGATTGAGAGTTTAGAGAATGCAAACCTAGGTGTGCTTGAACCGGATTAATTGAAGAAGCTTGAATGAATACTTGCATGAACTTACCATGACCTCCTCTTCTAAATCTCCAAGTCTTGTCATTAACATAGGAACTTAGACTAGGAAGCTTTAAACCAAAACTATTACAACCATATTGAAGACATTAAAGCATAAACTAATCCTATTACAACCATTAACTAATCTTATGAAAGTAAAATTAAGAACTTGAAAGAACTAATCTTATGTAATCAAACTAAGAACTAAAGCCAAAATAAGAGAAGAAGAGAAAATTTCACTAAATGAATGAGCTAAAAATTACACTAAAAATAGAATTAGAATTGAACTAGAAACTAACTAAAAACTGCACTAAAAAACTAAATTCTTACAAGCCAAAGGGCAAGGGGTATTTATAGGGGGAAGAGAGGAGAAGAGAGAAGAGGGAAGTGTAGGAGAAATATTCTCTAAGAAAAGAGAATATTCCCTTCTCCTTCCTCTTTTACAATGCCTTGAATCCTAAGAAAAAAGGAAAAAAATAGAAAGAAGAAGAAGAGAAGATTGTTTACATAGACTTTCTATTTCTAGAAAAGTAAACTTCCAATTCTAACAAGTGCTTCATTTTCTTTGTAGATATCTTCTCCAAGCAATAAAATCAAAGATGCTTTGATTTTTCAACCTTCCATAAATGAGAAAATATCTTTCAAAATAAATCTATCCCAAGTAGAATTCCAGAAGTGCCCTTAGAAAGTTAGAGGAGAGAGAGAATGATGACTAGGATTCCTTCAAGAATAAATAAAATACCCATTCTATTATTCAGAAAACGTGGAGCAGGGGGTGCTTATATAAGCCTCACCATTGTGTTTCTTGCAAAAAATCACCCAAAATAGATCCAAATTTCGTCCAATTTGGAGTTCAGGAGCCCAAGGTATCTCAAGTTGAAGTTGGACTGTCCAGAGCCCTCCAAATGGAATCTTTTGGGTACAGGAAAGTAATTTTTGATAATTGCGTTAAGGCCCCTAGAATCCAAACTTCCGCTTCACTTTATCCCCGGCCGACTATCAATAATTATAAATAAACCCTTATAGATCATTTTCGCGCGTCATTACAGAAACGGCTGTAACTTCTTCGTTTCAACTCGGAATCAAGTGCCGTTTGAATCGTTACGAAGCTGACTCGATGGGCTACGTATCTAAGCAATTAACACCTCTAAACAGATTAAAAACATTTTCTTAGCATCATCTCTTCCATTTTCACAAGAATTCACCTAAAACCTGAAAAGCACAAGAAAACACCGAGTAACTCTGTCCAATTTGGTAAAATATATGCTTTATGCCCTAAGATTTCACACATAAATGTGCTCATCATATACTATGCAGAGATATCAACTAGCATATGGAGAGATGGTCCATGCACAGCTAGATACAGTTGGATTATTTGAGACTAGTTTGTATGGTGTCGTGCAGCCCCCCCCCTTATGAGAAGGAGACCTGGCAGACCTAACAAAAATAGAAGAAGAGCTATTGATGAAGGTGCCCCTCCAGTCTTCAGAAAAAGATCATCATCAGTAAGATGTAGCAAGTGCAATACAGTAGATCACAACAAGAGAACCTGCAAAGGGGGTGCAGTGAAAGGGAAAGGAAAAAGGAAAAGAGGGGATAGTGAGGTAAGGTTTTTTTTATTATAAATCTAACTAGTTATTCATTAGATAAATTTATATATTTATATTCATATTCATATTTTTTTTTTTTTTTTTCTGGTGTAGAGAATGGAAAGTGAAACCAGCAGTCAGGGTGATACAAGTAACTCCCAGAGGCAAACAAGATCAAACACTGCATCTACTGGGTCTCCAAGTGGGTCTGTACAAGAGAGAGTGAGATCAAAGATGGTGGCCTATAGAGCTAGAAGGAATTCAAAAATTGCTAGTAGTTTAGCCACAGAGGGTAGTGGTCAGTAGTTCTAGTGAGTGGTTTGTTTTCTGTTAGGAGTGTTTTTAGGAAAATTTGAGAAGTTGTAACTGTGTTTGGGAACTTTTGAAGTTGTAATATTTGTGATGGAACAAATGGAGTCGATGAACCAATGTTTTAAATGTTTTTTAAGTTGTAATATTGGTGATGGAACGGATTGGATGCTATGATTATGCCAATGAATATGATTATCTTAATATAATTATCTTGATTGTCTACACGCTCTGTAGCTGTGTGTTCCTTTCAATAATTATCTTGATTGTCTACTCTAACTGTCTTCTATTGTGAACAGCTCTTGAGAAATTGCTGAAAGATTTCAATCTCCCCCCCCCCCCCTTTTTCTTTATAATATTATTAATGAATTCAATCCAAACATTAGGTGAGAACAATGCAGATGTAGGGGCCTCCACCCTATGAACTACACCAATCATCCTGATGCTCATGTAATGATTAGTTTTTGAGAATTGAGGGAAAACATTTTTCGAAAATCTGTTGGTATTATCAGATACCTTGAATGTGCTATTAAATTATTTTCTTAGAGCTTCTAACTTCAAATACATGATATACTGTTTTCTCTATTTTCTTGTTTATGTTTCTACCTCTCCTGATGTTCTAGTACTCTGCCGAAGATGTTTCTCCAATAACTTCTCAGGTCATAATACTAGTGGAAAATCTCCTCTCTGATTATTTTTCTGATAGTTACATTGTGATCGGGGATTAAACTTGCATATTCTTCATATTCTATTCTTTTTGTCCTACAACTCTGGATCTTCCTTGAAAACTTGTAAGAGCCAGACCAAATAAAAGCTACATCTTTGTTTTGTCTTCTTTGTTCTTTTGATTTTCACTTCCACTCGCACCTTCTTTCTTGTCTATTGCCTAGTAGTGTGCAAAAACATCTAAAAGTTGGAATTGTAAAAGCCAGTTTTTTCCACTTCAGCATGAATTTAACCTGTTTTAACATTGGATCCACATGTTACCCCTCCTGAATAATTTATTATTTATCCACCATATCCAGTTCAATGGATCGTAATGTTCTTCCTATAGTTGATAGTTTTTCTTTAATTGTTAATAATTCATAATCACAATTGAATTTTAATTATTTTAGTTTTATATCCTCTGTTTGAGTTGTGAATATAATGCATCTCTGATATTTTCTAATCCTATTTTTTGTCAGTGCAGGACTGGGGATTTTTTGTGCCATACGTGATTGGGAGCATCTCTTTGATAGTTTTGGCCATTGGGAGTATCAGCCCTGGGTATGTTTCAAGGAATATTCTAGCCATTCTGAATCTCAATTTCTGTAGCCTAGAATGGAAGGGGAGGGAGAAAAGTATTTCTCTTTTTTTAGTATCTCAACTAGCCTGATGAATAGTCTTCTGTGTGGTCTTTGCCCTAGCACTAGGAGAATCTTAACCATATATTTTTCAGTATGTAGCCAGATAATGAATTTTGGGTGTCACAAAGGTTTGCAGCAATCAACACATCAATTTCAGTCACAAAAATCCATAATTCCTCTTTCTTGATAATGATGGTATTGATTTTAACTTGAGTGAGAGTGATGAGATAGAATTTGTATAGCCAACCTCAAATATTGAGAACAAGGCTTAGGGAGTTGAGCTGTTGACCATAATTAAAATAAGATTCAACTAACCCAGATTTAATTAGACGGTTTACCAGAATAAGAGAAAACATAAAATAGAATTTAGATAGGGAAATGGGGAGTTAAGTCTGTGATGTGAAGAGCTGTAGCCTCTTTCTTCTTTTGCCACAACTTTAATTTGAAAACCCTTCCACAAACTCAACTTCTTGCTCTCTAGCATAAGAATTTAGATAGGGAAATGGGGAGTTAAGAACTATTTCTCAAGCTTCCACTTCTTCAGTTTTCACATCTTGTTCTGTTTTGTGTTGCTCTCAGATACACAGGGAGGATAATTTTCATCACCCCCATGCTAGCCCATTGACCATAGATTCGCCTCCCCACTCTTCCTTCTAGAGGTTAATTCAGTATTTTCTGTTGGGATTATGTGGAGTATGGATCGACACTGCCATCACCAAGGTAGTAAGTCGGTCTTTGTTTTGGCCAGAGTGGATCAAATTTTCTTGTCACCATGGAACGGAAATGGGGAAGACAGGTGAGAGAAATTTTCTACAGTTGTGCAGGAGAAAGGAGAAGAAAGCAGGAGAAAGAGAAGGAGGTATAATGGAGAGGAGGAGAAGATGGAAGCAGGTGGAATCAAGGGTGCCATAGGTTTGAACCTGTGTTGCTGCTTCTCCAGTGTGCAAGTCGCAAAGATGAGTTGCAGGTTCGATTTGGGGAAGATGAGGTATTTCAAGGTTAGAAAAGATCCAACAATGACGAAGTGAAAAGCCTTGGCAGCACGATATCTTTATCCCCTCAATTTGCCTGCCCGTCAATTTCCTCAATTCCTTATAATAGAGGGAAATGGACCCCACCAGACAGTGTGTTCAGAAAAGGGGTAGGATGGTCATTTCATTCCCTATTAGATAGAATTGAGGAAATTGAGGGGCAGGTAAATTGAGGTGATAATTTTCTCGGGAGAGGATGGCCAAGTATCTTCTGTCATTCATTTTAGGGGATATAGGGACACCCCTCAACTATGACCCGTTTTTACTTTTTACACCCCTTAATCTTCAAAACCTTCTGAGTCAGTCCACCGAGTTAACTCACCGTTACCTAAAGAAACCTGAAGTTACTAAAATACCCTTTATACCTTAATAGTTAATACATTAAAAAAGAAAGAGACCAAACTACCCCTGCTATCTCCTCGACCCCTCGACCCTCCACCCTCCACCCTTGCATCTCCTGTCGCCGCTGCTACTCTCCTCCGGTGCTCTCTCTCTCTCTTCAGTGCTCCAGCAATTAATTTCACTTCTTTCTCTATCCATGAGAAGGAAGTGATCTAAAGCCGGACGCATGGGTAGTCAAGGAAGCTTTGCCAGGGACTTTGGGGAGGTCAAAAAAGAAGGCAAGATGGCTGGAAAAATCTCAACGACTTCTTGTTTCACAGCTGTATAGCGAAAGTTGCATAGTTCATTAGGAGTAATTTTTTGCAGTCTGAGTTTCAGCTTCGCTTCTCCCAGGAGAATTTTTTTTTCTCTTCATTTCCCTTCTTCTCAGAACCCCTTCCCAACCCTGCAATCTTCTTCAGATACCCTCTTCCATGGACAAAGGATTGTCCTTCAAGCTTCTTCTGAGCAGGTTTGTTAATCTCCTTCCATCTCTGCCCCTTTCTTTTCTGAATTCGATCTTTAATAGCCTATACTAATTGGTAATTTTGGCTACATTGCAGACGGGTCGTTCCATTGGAATATCTCAGAAATGGTGGAAGAAAGGGATCCATCCAAATATGAAAGAGATCCCTTATGCACAAGATCTTGTGGATTCCTTGTTAAACGCTAGAGATAATCTCGTTATTCCGGATTTTTTTCTCCCCGGATTCTGGGGGATGTTGAGCTATCCATCCCAAGGTGCTGCTGTGCACTATCTTGGGTTTCTCCTCTTTTGTGTAAGATTGAATTCACACCTTGGTTTTGATGAGATAATCTACTTGGGAGGCAAACAACAATTGTTGAAGTATTTGGGCTGGTCTGAAGAGCAAATTTTTGTTGCCTTTACGAAATACCCTGTCTAGATGACATGCACAGAGAAGAAGATGAGGCTAGGAATGGATTTCTATGCAAATGCGCTCAATTGGAATACTTCAATTGATTCAAAACAATTGAAGCAATCATCATCTCCTGCTACTCCCACTCTTAACATGCGCGAGGGAGACAAAGTGCCTGAACCAAAATGCGCCACCGTGTATCCACGCCATATCCACGGACACGCCATTAAAACTGCCATCAGGGACCCAACCTCAGTTTTGAACAACCTCATCACCCTCTACTCCCAATCAAACCTCCTCTCCGACGCCGTTCGTCTCTTCCACCAAATCCCATCACCCAACGTCGTCTCATGGACGGCCCTTATCTCTGCCCATGCCAAAACCCACCTCTCTCTCCACCATTTCATCTCTATGCTTCGCCACCCTACACTACCCAACCAGCGCACGTTGGCTTCCCTCTTCAAGACCTGTGCCTCACTCCCTCAAATCTCCTTCGGCCTCCAGCTACACTCCCTCTCCCTCAAACTCTCCCTTGCTCACCTTCCCTTCTCCGGCTCTGCCCTCGTCCATTTGTACTCCCGGTGTCGTCTCCCTGTAGAAGCAAGAAAGGTGTTCGATGAAATCCCTTTGAGAGATGAAGTTTGTTATGCGGCCATCATCGTTGGCCTTGCACAGAATTCTCGATCCACAGATGCGTTATCCCTCTTTACTGATATGAGATCTGTTGGTATTGGGTCCACCATGTATAGTGTGTCAGGTGCTCTACGTGCTGCGTCAGAGGTTGCTGCACTTGAACAATGCAGGATAATTCATGCTCATGCGGTTGTTATTGGGCTTGATTTGAATGTTGTTGTCGGGACTGCCTTGGTTGATGGGTATGGAAAATCGGGTCTTGTTTTGGATGCGCATCATGTCTTTAGTGCGTTGTTGCCTGATGTGAATATCGTTGGGTGGAATGCAATGATGTCTGGTTATGCACAGCAGGGGGATAAGCAATCGGTGCTTGAGTTGTTTTCCAGGATGGTGGATCACGGGTTTGTTGCTGATGATTATAGTTTTCTTGCCATCCTTACGGCATGCAGCAATGCCGGTTCGTTGCCTGAAGTGCAAAAATGGCTGAATTCTATGAAATCGGATTATGAATTGGAACCAGGGATCGAGCATTATACATGTGTAGTAGGTGCAATGGCCCGTGCAGGCCAGCTAGAGGAGGCCAAACACCTTGCCATGACAATGCCATTTGAGCCTGATGCTGCAGTTTGGCGGACGCTGTTATCAGCTTGTGCAATTCATGGTGCAGCTGACATGGCTTGGGTGGTAGGCCAGCGATTATTGGAGCTTGACTCACAAGATGACTCAGCATATGCGATTCTTGCAAATGTGCATGCTACTGCAGGGAGATGGGAGGAGGTCGCACAAGTGAGGAAGCAGATGAAAGTTAGGAGGGTGAGGAAGGAAAGTGGGCAGAGCTGGATTGAAGTGCGTGGCGAAGTTCATGTGTTCTTAGCGGGTGATAGGAGGCATGAGAGGACAATGGAGATATACGCCAAGCTTACAGATTTGATGGAGGAGATTAAAACATTGGGGTATGTGGAGGTGTCCGATGCAATGTTGCATGAGGTTGAAGCAGCTGAGAAGAAAGAGGCACTTTGGTATCATAGTGAGAAGTTGGCCGTGGCATTTGCATTGATTAGTGGAGCTGCTCCACCAGGGAAGCCTGTGAGGGTGGTGAAGAATTTAAGGATCTGTCGAGATTGTCATGAGGCTTTCAAGTATTTAAGTAGGGTGATAGAAAGGGAGATTGTAGTTCGGGATGTCAACAGATATCATAAATTTGTAAATGGAATTTGTGCCTGTGGAGACTACTGGTAATTTGAAATATCACAGAGAAAAACTAGGCACTCACATCTCATTGAAAAAGTGCCAAAGAGAAAAGCCATCAATGAAGTTAGAAGTTGAACTAGAATAAACACCTTTTCACTGAGGGAGGTAATATGATGACTAGTCACCATAAACGGTTCTCATCAGATCAAATAGTAGCACTTTAAAGTGTGAAGAAACTCGAAGGCTTGCTTCCAGACCCATTAATAGATGAATCCAGAGCCATTGAGGTGTTTGCAGATGAGTAGGTTGCAAATCCTTCCGTTTAATTTAGATAGCTACTTGCTTCATTGGATGTTGGTTCATTTATAAAACCAATTCATACTCAATTCTTTTTGTAAGTTAGACCTTTGGTTCTTTTTGTTATCCATAAAGTGTTGAGAATTGCAGCTGGACAGGAAAGGTTCAGGACATTAACAAACGTGAAATCATTTTGTCATTCTGCATAGACAAATCTTATTTCTCTAGTTTTATGCTTGATTAGAATTATGTTGTTAAATTTTGGTCATTTCCATTGCCTGGTCCTCTCTTTGACAACTGCTGAACAACATGTCCAATTGCTGGTTTATAAGTAATGATCTTGACACTTTTTTATAACATGTTCAATCTCAAGTATTGGTTTTTTTGGCTTTGTGTGACGTGTGTTGGGGTGGGGGATGGGGCGCTGATGCTCTCTTAAACATCAAAATATCTGATAGCAAGTCTAGAAGCAATTCTGCAAAGGCTGGAAAGAAATTTCTGATAGCTAAACTAGACTTTTGTGGTTAGACAATCGAACCGATTGAAGTAGCAAACTATTGTTACTTGAAATGTACATAGGTTTCTGTTGTATTATGTGTGACCTTCTTTACTTAACCAAAGTCTCTATAATCATGGCTGCCCTTTTCTTTCCTGGATTAAAATTAACTAATTCATAATTCGCTTTTCATTTTAGTGTATGATGTCACATGGCGAGAAACCTTTACAAACTTGTCAGATTTATGGGCGAAGGAGATTGAACTTTACTCCACTAATCAGGATTGCATAAAGATGCTTGTTGGAATTAAAGTTGATAAGGTAAGCCCTATATTGTTTCTCTATTTGCTATGCATCACTATGTGTTCTCCAAGGGAAGAATTTTTATTTTTTCAACTTAGTCTGAATATTTCTGGGTTCTCGTATATGCCACTGCTTGCTGAATTAATGGGTCTTTACTTATTAAATCATATGAATACTGTTTCCTGATTGACATTCACTGCCTCCTCCCCCCAACCCCCTGGAACTCATTTCAGAATTCTAGAATTGGTTATGCTAAATGAGATAAAATCTTTATAGTGCAATTTAATGTGTCCTTTTGTATTGTTCTTATGTTACTTGTTAGTTGCATGAGAGTTCAACCTTCTGCATTATGCTGCAGGCCTATCTATTTCTATTGCAGACAAGTAAACAAATGAAAAGGTTTAAGGCGATATTTCGTTGGGCTTTTGCTCTATAAAGGAACAAAATCAGATAGTAAACTGTGTTTCGTCCTTTCAATTCACCACCCCTCTCTTCACGCCTGACATATGCATGAAGTGCTACAAGAAGTTTAGAGATGTGCTCAAACTTTTAGATGTTAGGCAATGCCCACACATTACAAAAGTGTACACTAATTTGACATCTCAATTTGGTTGATATTGCAAAACTAGAAATATTTCCTAATATTTACAAAACAAAATGGACCCTCGCTCCCAGTTTGTTGAAATTTGAAAGAGTCAGCATCTTTGGGAAGTGAATTCATATCTTTTGAGCGGACTGACAGAACTAGAATAATTTCTTACCAAATCAGTGAGAGGCAACATCAATCTTGATACCAATGCTAAAGCTATTGGAAGAGAGGTTTCTTCTCCACATTTGTTTTGTAAACTTGGAAATACTTCTTTGCTTTCTTTAATCCATGAAGAGTGGTTTTCAGTTCTTCTTAATTCTTAAAAGCTGTAAATTATCTTTGCGTTATTTCTTATTCAAGTCTTTTATGGTTCCATTTTTTTGTCACCTCTAAACCTACTATAGAAAGAACAAAGAAGTTTGGATCCGAAAAAGTATGCTTAGGCAGTTCCTTTGCTGAGCACAACAGAATGAAAAGGAATTTGTATCATTTCAAGTCCCTATTCTTATCGAAGAGAAGGAGCTTGTACCCTTGTCTTTTGCTCTATGGCAGGAAAGGATGCGCCTATTCAGGGACATTCAAAGCACCATTCAGCCTGTTCAATAAATCTTGTTTACTTCCCTCCCACAAACTACTTTTTTGTCAGTATTCCTCACATTAAAAAGATGTTCTTAAGATTTGTCCTCTCTTTTTTTTTTTTTTTTTTTCAAATTTCTCAGTTCTTTCAGTAATATTTTCCAAGAGAGTTATTACAGGTACTTCGATCCTGCATTCATTTTTCTAAGTATATTTTTCTTCAATATTAAAATGTTTTTTGAAGTTTTTGTACTCTAGACTTCAGACAAGCAGTACTTACTCCTAGTTCTTAGTAAACCAGTTAGTAGAAACCTTGTGGTAGTAAAAATTTCAAGAGAATAGCTGAAGGACTAATTCCGAAAAATGAAAATTTCCAAAATGTTTTATCTGAACCTTTATCAAATATTCCTCAGAAAAATAAAAATATGCTTTGTTACATAATATAATTGGTTTATCCTATTTGTTAGCCATCAGTATTTGTACATCTTTTGTAACAGAAAAGGAACCTTTTCATAAAGTGATGTCTCAATATGAGAAGCATTTGATGAGTTTAAGATCAGAGTTATTAAGAGACATTCACAGTAATTGAATTGATTGGAGAGAATACCTAGGTAATAATCCCTCACTGAGGAATCGCAAGAAGTAGAAGAAAATTATTTACAAAAAAAAAACAACGTAGATTGAATCTGCTGTCTTAAAAAATAATAGTGATCCAATGATTGGATCCGAAGTAGAAGTAATCTTCAAGCATTAACAGCAGCTTCAATATGAGATTCTCCACTCGATCCCTCACTTCTGGTAAGCAGTAGCAGTAAAACCCTAGTTTTCAATTGAAAACTTCATCTAGGGTTTAATTCTCAGCAATGTGCAGCATAGGGTGCTGCACCCTTTGAAGAAGAATAAGCTTTGTAGACTCTCAAACCAGAATTGCAGATCACAAACAACCTAATGGTTGTGCTCTGATACCATGTAGCAGAACAGAACCTTAGAACACCAGAACCGAGAAGATGAAGAGAAGAGATGGAGAAGAGGAGCAGGGACAGTCGAATTAATCAGTCCCCCCTCACAGCCTTTATTTATATGTTTAGATTACAAGAGGACTCCTAATCGTGTCAGGATCCACTATCGTAGACAAAATAGGAAAATAGAAACTTCACCTAATCCTAATTACAAACCACCAATAATAAATAATAAAAGTGACAATATAGGGGATGTCGATTAGACTGGACTATTCTAATCAAGATTCCTTACATGGTCGATATACTTCAACAGTTGTTATAGTGCCAGGGTTAGCCAAGCCTAGCCACCTAGGGTTATTAGGCTTCAGAAACTCAGGGAATTTCCAGAACCGCAGGTTAGGAACTATGAACCAGAATTAAGAGAAGTCAAATATAAGAATATTAGTGGGTCTGATCTGGCCAACATGCCGGTCGAGTCCTCAGTTTACTTAGGAGAGCAGAATGGTAAAACGTCAAGATAATCCAATGGTCTGATTTCAAACTATTGAGGAACGTACTTAAGATAGGATAGCTCAAGAACTAGAATTCAATGGTTTAGTCTAGAAGATTTAGAATAGCAATTAATGGGAATAGAACAATGGATAAACAGCAGCAGAGACTCAGCAGAAACAAGAGAATATTAATCTGACACCAGATTTCACAAATTAATTCAAGATTAAGAGATTTTAAGAAATCAGACTTGAAATATGACTATGAAATTAATGTAAAGATGAGTTTTAGAAAACAGAAACAGAATGAGAACTAGAAGTGGAACTCTGGAGAAGGAGATGACTGATAGAATATTATCTAGCAAATAGTATTAAACAAGCAGAGAAAAGCATGCGCTGAATTCCACCCAGGCCTCACTGCATCTCCTTCTCCTGACCTGATTCGATGGAAGAAAGAAGAGAGAAGGAAGAAGAGAAAGTGATAAGTGATTCAGGAATCCCACCTGAATCCAGACATGGAATCCCACTAAGGCTTCACTGCATCTCACAGCAAACTGTTTCTCTGAATCTCACAGAACAAAGGGCAAAAGCCAATTCCGTTCAAATGTAAATCGTGGGGAGGCCCTAGCCCTCTAAGGATCCATGTAGCCGACCCCATTTAGTTGGGATAAGGCTGAGTTGTTGTTGTTGTTGTTTGTTGCAATTGATGTCAAAGGTGGGTGAGCTCATGTCATCTTCTGTCATAACTCACTGCCTAACAAGACAGCTCTTGGTAATGTTTGTGTGTGTGCATAAGATAAATGGATGAAAGCATATTCCCTTGTTATCGAAAGGACTAAATGAGAAAGTTTTTCTTGCTACATCTGCAGATGCTGCAGAGTGATGCTCAAGGTGAAGATCCACAGAATCCCTACTGTGAATGAAGAAGATCAGGTTGTAGGTGAGTTTCTATTGATTGAGATCCTTTCCTCTTGGTTATTCAGCACGTGGGCATTTATATAACTAAATTTGAGTATGAAATTTGAAACTTAACCGATGCAAACCATTTGTCAGGCCTCCATGTTGAAGACAGTAGGCCATTGTTCATGGTTTTAATGATTATTGACCTAGACTTTACAAGTACATGTAGAGACCCGATCCATTAAAATGGACAATATTGAGATTTGGATTTTAGAGCTCATTGTTCAATATGGGATCATTGAGCTTGTCATGGGAGCAACAACAACCAATCATCATTCAAAGTTGAGAGATGGATTTTGTTTCTTTTTTAGGAAACCTTGTACAAGGATATTCTAGATACATTTACAATTATGATCATTTTTTTGAAAATTGTAAACATTTGGTTGTATAGTTTATTTTGGATTGAAATGAAAAAACTCTGGGTGTAAGTTTAAAGTTTTTATGTAGTCTTACATGGAACAAGGGAAAAAGAACAAAAAATTGGGAAACAAAAAACAATTTAATATCTTTTAGTGGCAGAAATCAACCGCCCCAAAAAGATAAGAGAAAAAGCTTTAGAGGCACTTGCAAACTGCCTCTAATATTAACATAAACCATCTCTAAAAGTTTTGTTTTGTTACTCAATTCAGAATTAGCAGTGGTAGGGAAACACTTCAGAGGCATTTCACAAATGCCTAAAAATCGTCTCTGAAGGACCCAAACATGGGCATTTGCTTGAAATTCCTCTTTTGATTTGTGACATGACATATGGAGGTGTTTATGCGGCATTTGTAGAGAACTCCCTTGAGAGAATTAGAGGCGTTTCACGAATGCCTCTAAAGCCAGATTTTGTTGTAGTCTTCTTGGCATAAAACCAAATTGATTTTCCGTAATAGTAGTTTATTGTCTCAAGTGAATTTCCATAACTCTCTCCGATAATTTCATAGTAATATAGCATGGCTCATGAGTTTTATACCTTTATTTTTTATAAATCGGAATCTCCTCCATTCATCTGGCATTTTCTTTGTGCTCATAATATTATTAAACATGGTTAGCTAAGATAAATCATAGATTCCTTAGTTCTTCCACACTTCTATTGGGACCCCATCTGGATCTGGTGTCTTGCCTACTTTCATCCTCCTTAATGCTTCTTTACTTCAGAAACCCTAATTTTTCGTATATATATATATATCTTCGACATGTTGTGTCTTGATGGGTATGCAGTCTTCCGGGATTCTATTACTCGAAATGGCTTCATTTAGTAGGCTATAGAAATAATCTTTCTATCTCTTCTTAATATCTTCATCCCTTACTAGTACTTTACTATCTTCACTTTTAATGCATCGATGATCTAACATGGTCGAAAATATGGTGTGGGTGGTGGTGAAGGTGCTACCGTGCTAGCGGAAGTGAGGGCAGAGGTGGAGGCGGAGGTGGGATGAGGTGAGATTGGGGCCTAGCGGTAAGAGTATGGGAGTTGGGATGAGAGAACTGGCCACAGTTACAGTTGGAAATATTTCCACCTTAGAAAAGAACTGGCTAAAAAGGAACCCTTAAGATAATTTTTCAAACTTGAGGAACCAGGTCTGAACCAATTCTGGAAAACTGAACCAGAAAGCTGATCTAAACCAGGTCCAACCAAGAACTTTAAACAAAGTTCTGGTTTTCTTCCTGCTGTACTGCAACCTGAATCTTGAATCTGCATCTTGATGCCTAAGGAATGCCTGGGTGAATACAAGGCCCGAAAGTGACAACCATATTCCAGGTATATTTGCCATGTTACAGGTATCTTTTCCTTATCCAGGTATGTTTCCTTCATCTTGTAGGTCTGGATACTTGGGCATTAAGGCCTACTTTGTCACTTATGCGACTCCTTGAGCTCACATTGAGTTTAGTGTGTTCAATCATTTGTCTTAGTGAACTACTTGATGTCAACTTCATGAACATGTGGCTCCAGTCAATCTATGCAAGACTATATTGTTAATCATGAACACTATTGTCTGTGTTCATGGCTCCAATCCAAGTCATTTCCTGCCTTCTCACTATCGTCTTAACGCTTCTAACTTTTAAAACATCATTCCTTTTCACTAGTGCATTTGTTGGTTTTCATATGCATGATAAAATTGTCGTAAATGCATTCGTTTTGTATCCAACTATCCATAGTTAAGTGGTAGAGCATTCAACTGCAGATCAAGAGGTCATCGGTTCAGGCCTGTCTGGGCCCTTTCTTGGAACATCTTTAGTACTAACTCTTGGCTCTCTATTACAGAAAATGTACAAGTTTCTTGCTTAGGTGTGTATCCGTTTTTTCTTGGCGATGATTTAGTTCCCTAAATTCTAGCTCCTAACAAAAATATTGTCAAAGAACCTAGGTAAAATGTTTGAGCAATGTGAAAGAGCTTTTCACTTTCAAGGTAAATTCAGACTCAGGACATTCTTGTGGTAATTGGATTTATTTTCTTGGTGAACTGTACTTCAGCTGTTTGGTTTCCATTCTCGAATTAAAAAGAAAAAGAAAAGAAGAGAAAATCTCTTCATTTATTTTGGACCTCTTGCTGGCTGCCATTCTTATGGATCTCTTGTTTTGAAATCTTGATAAATACTTAAAGATTCTTTTTCTTTTTGGAGATGATTCTAGATGCAGGGTTGAGATCCCAATATGGAAGTGATGGAATCTCTTTCTAGTGTACATAATTCTGTTGGTCATTTCACAACTTATGTTCTCCATAAATTGTCATGTTAAATCTTAAAAAAGGGTGGGCTGCAATTAAAAAAAAAAAAAAGGATAAGCTGACAATGCCAAGTTGAAGGGAGACTCTTCCATTATGTGTACTTTCTAGTTCTCTGTTTCTGTAAACCATTTAGTTAGACTTCATGTTGGGAAAAATCAAATAGAGAAGGAAATTGTAATATGCTTTGAACGCGTACTAGCTATCTAAAAGGAGATATTTGCCCCCACACAACAAATTTGACTTTCAGGATTCAACAAAGCAATAAGGACGAAACAGAAAATTCCTTTGAGAGACACTAATTGCAAGAGAGAGATATTTCCTTTGAACACTGCACTTCTATTTTATAGAAGTGAAGCACTTCTTCTGAACAGGCATCTTTGTTAATTTTGTATTTAGACCATTAGATCGATTGCCATCCGATCTAACGGTCCAGATTAAATCTGAGATGAAGCTGTTCACAACTGTTATACCATATCAAATATGACCGTAGGAGTTTTCTAATCCGATGGATCTGATCACATCATTAAATCAACGTACCAGATCAGATCGTTTGAAACGCGATGCAAGTGTGTCAAGTGTTAAGTGCGTGTGTACGTTACTAACGCCTCTACAGCCCACTGCCTACGCCGCGCGTGCGTGCGCAGACGGCTACGCCGTCCTCGCATTTACACCATAGAATGTCTCCCTTTTTCGGTTTAAATCAAGAGCTAAAGAAGGTAATATAATAAATACCATTTATAACTCTTGTAGTTTTTCGATGTGGGACTAAAGCACTTTACCCAAATAATATAATATTTATTTAATCTCTCATCTTATTACAATCTATCTAACACTTGAGTCATATAGTATGTATCTTGAACAAGTCTAACTTTGGACTCATAGATAATATTTGGTTTCAGAATCTTGCACTTTGTAACATGTTCAATGCCAAGTGAATGATTAATCTCTAGACTTGTCAGGTGTATACTCTCTAACAAATTGCATATGAAAAATGATGAACAAAGGATGTAACAAATATTAGGTACTATAAGTGCATTCATTATGCAAGCACCAATCAACAGTTGGCAAAACTTAGTGTCATGAGAAAAAGTACCAAACCTTTGCCAGTTTTAGAGTAAATTGGTATCCTCCTTTATCAAGATCTTTTTTTAGAGTAGTGGGATTGATACTGATAAGTAGACATTATGAGGATCTAATTGAGAAGCTTTGCACAACATATACCTTATCAGAGACAATATATATCTCATGCATCTAACTATTCAATAGAAAAACAAATGCAATTGTATTTTGTTCAGTATGCGAAGATGTGAAATGTCATTTCGATGTAGTTTACCTCTAAGAACACCTTCTGAGGCAGTTGAAATCGAGAAGATTAAATGGAGGAAATATTTTGAAGCTTTCTATACATCACCCTTGTCACACTAATCCAATAGAAAGCATTTATAGGCAAAAAAAAAATGAACTAAATCTAAATTTCTTCAATATGTTACTTTGATCCTACCTGGATATGGTATTGGAAAGATTCAAATTCATGTATATTATGATCAATCTCTATTTGGATTTCCTGAGTATCATAAGAATGGCATTTCTATGCTTTTTGAGTGTTACTGAAGAAAGGAAAGGTTCCTTTTTAAGGGTATTCTCGAGAACAAATCAAGTGGCACTACAAGAAATCCTTTTTTCAACGACGGTAAAAAACCGTCGTAAAAAATATAATGCTACCGTAGATGTAACCGTCGCAAAAGTATTTTTGATGACAGTTTTTTTCTTTCTTCGTCGTAGTATTTTTAACGACGGTTTATTCTGTCACTATAGGGTTATATATTAGGCAACACTTTTAAAGATCCGTCGTAGATAATACATTTTTTCCGACAGTTGATATCCGTCACTATAAATTCGTATTTTAACCGATGTTTTGTATTTTTGTCATAGAAATACATTTTCATCGATGAATTCTCTATAAATGTATATATTAGATTACAATTGCTTATTTCCATCGTGAAAATTACATTTAGATAATGATTATATTAAATCGTCGCCAAAAATCTTTATATATATATATATTTTATTTTATTTATTTTTTTTGAGGTGTTGGGAATCATTGTTTGTATTTCAGCAAAACTTTTTACCAGTAATTTACATCCATATATAATATTCATTTCATAAAAAAACTATTAACTAAAATCCATATAAACATTACTTTAATCCATTGTTTTCCTTTAGAATTTAGAAAGTGTCACAATTATCATAACATTCATTGAAGATCTCCACTAATGTTGTTAACCAAAAATGCCAAGAAAAAACCCAAAGAGAAAGAAGATCAGTTTGACCAAAAAAGTTTCTATCTTTGACATAGTTAAACAAAACACCAACAAAAAAACTTCACCACCGTTGCTCTAGCTCCACATTGCCAAAGGAACATCATAATCTTTTACAAGTCCTTCCAATTTCATCATCCTTTCAAATTTCATAATCGGAACTTTATATCTTCTAACTTCATTGCACTTGAGGGAAACATAGACAAGCAGATTGCATACAAGTTCCTCCTAGTTTATGAACTATGATTATAAAAATATTATTGAAATAAATAAACAAGCATTATATATGTCTTATTGTATTGTTGGTAAGTAAAAAGAGTTGCATGGAAGAAGAAAAAAAGAGAGATATGTACAACAAGAAAACCAAAGTGATTTGATTAACATCGATCTCTAGACAGTATAGAAATATACAGTGCCTTTATCAGGAGTAGGTGCGGTTGGATTGGACGAAAGGAGAGGAACTTGGGAAGCACAAACAGGGAGTTTGGGTTCTAGGAGGGAAAGCTTGCTTTGGTTTGGTTCTATGTAGGCTTCACTTAGGTTTTCTACACTGTTGTAGAGATTTCCCAAAGAGCCTACCATGCTGTCCTTGGTAAGGAGCTCCACAACCTCCTTGACTACCTCTGCAAACAGGATTTTTTGGACCTTCTTGCCCACTAAAAGTTTCACTTAGCTTTTGGATTCTAGAAATGAAAACTTGGCAATCTCAAATTTCATAATGGTTGAGCTTGATAATCATTCTCTTAACACTTCCATGAAACATAAAAAATCATGTTTTCATAAGCACCCAAAAGTTAAAGAAAAAGAAAACAAAAAGGATTTCAACAATACAGTAGGGGCCACAGCTAGCTGGAAGTATATAGAAACATGAAAAACGTGGTTCAGTTTTTCTCATTGATAAAATGGATATTGTGCATATTGGATGTGGAGCTAAATGGCTATGAAGGTAGCATCTCTAGGATACAAGAGTTGAGCTCCTACCAGCACAACAATTGGATTATGCAAACCTCAATGGTGAATAACATGTTTTCTCAGATTAACAGCATAACTATTTTCAGATTCAAGGTTCATGGTAGGGTTTCAACTAAATAAAACTTACAAACTTTTAGAGGAATAATACACCCACCCCATCACTAACCCTCTCAATCGAAAACAGAATTTCAAAACCAACTCACATTCATACAACCATAGTAGTTAGTAACTACTCTAAATGGTTGGTTTGGAGACACACACACACACACACACACACATGCAACATACCTCCAAGCATGTTGTCTGTGAATTCATGAGGAGCTCTTCTAATTACTGCAAAAAAAAAAAAAAGAAAGAAAGAAAAATTCCCTCAGGGCCTGGTTTTGAAAACAAATTAATGGCTTTCAAAATATATCCAAATATAGCTGCAAATTCAAACCCAAGGAATCTGAACAAGAATAGAATGAGTAAAGAATTACCAAGTTTGATAGGGTTCACCACCCTGTCCTTGGTATTTCTATGCTTTGAAAGGCAGCCTAAAAAAATATGTAATTGCATGACATGTATGATGTATCAATTAAGAGCAACAACTAAAAGGTTTCCATTTGATGCCATGATATTAGAGGTCGATCATAAAGTCATTTGACTATTGGCATTGTTCAAAAGGTTAGTGTACTGCATTCAGAGTACTGAACACATAGCAGAAATAAACTTGCCTTGCTGATTTAACATATCTACCCCAACACAAACTATATATCTAAAAACTAAAAAAAACCCCAGAGCAGCTTTCTGCTGAATGAAAAATGTTATTTCTCCTTCCAAAATGCAAGTAGTTCATATGGCCAACCCAAGACTAAAAAAATTAAAATCTTCCAAAACTCGAATAGTTCATTTAGGCCTATGCAGGACTAAACAATTCTAATTGATCCATATTGGCTTCAGCCAACTTACAAGTGGCAATCCTGAACAAACAATGCCCTTAGTTATCATTTAATCACGGTATGGCTCATTGTTATTACATCATCACCATTAAAACTTAAAAGAAAGAAAAAATGGCAATACAGAGTAATAATCTATAGCCCAGGGGGCACTGAAATTGCAACATAAACATTCCATCTTTATATTAACAGAAAATAAAGGAGAAAAAATAAGAAAAAGATCACACAGATCGAGCACATGTTCTTCTGATGGAGAAATGCCCAAGGGAGACCAATCTTAGTCATCATAAAACCATTTTACATACAGTGCTGTAATCTGTCCCAGCAAAGGACAAGTATCCTTATGAGAGCAACAACTCACCATGCACTTGCAATATGATAGAATCCACAACAACAATTCTACTTGTGCAGTTTATGTAACAACTAACAAAGCAATGCAATGATGCATGGACAACCATTGGACAGAGACAGAAACATTGACTGTGCTTGTTTAACCTACTTGATAAATATGAGAATTATAACTCATTTAAGTTGATGGAAGCTACTACTAACTAGCTGTACCGACCTATGGATGACAGAAAAATTTTCACCATTAGAAAAACAGTCAATACTTGCTACAGTCCAACAATTGAAGAAATGCTCAAATTCCTAACTAGTGTTTCTTTTCTCCTTTCAAATTCTCTACGCCTTCAATGCTCCCCATTGACTGGCAACCTACCAGTTAAGAGAATCCTCTCCCTTGAAACAAAATCAAGGTACTTAGTTACGATGTGGCAGCTTGATTCATATTCAATTTCTTAGACATATTAGGTTCTTCATAGCAGTAATGATACTCCATGATGACCTAGTGGTAGTGGGTTCGAATAAGCTAAAAGACTACATACATTATGATCCTCCCTAGACCTTGCAGTGGCAGAAGCCTCACGTACTGGGTATGCATTTTATTAGGTTCTCCATAAAAAGAAAAAAAAAGGCACATTTCAGTACTCATATCATGAACCACTCAAAGCACACTCAAAGATTCACATAGCTAAGGTATGAATGCTCATGCTTAGCAAGTTGGGACAATACTTGTGTACAGTATCAAATGCAACTCAAGCAGTTGTTATTCTATATGGTCAAATACTATTTGGGAATAGATGGAATTGGTCTATAACCCCTAAAAGAAGATCCTTTACGTCATGTTGGCACGAATTATCTATGCCACACCAACACAAGGGGATATAGATAAGAGCATCAAAAAGGTGCTTGGGAAAAAATTCTAAATTGACAAATCTATACAGGTATAGGTGCAGTTGCTAAAACATCCTGGAAATGCGGTTTCTCTTTTCATAATGAAAGCAACCATGGTAAGCCCTGTATGCAGGAGAGAAATAACAAATGGCGTTAGAGTGTATTATACCTATCATTGGGAAGACTGTGTTGAAGACATGAATTCCTTAAATGCACGCATCTAGGTCCCAAATTTAGCCAACTTTGCATCCTGGTCAGCCATCCTTGCATGTTGTTCAGCTGTTCTCTGCTTCCACTGAGATATTTCCTCTCCCTGTTGAGAGACAATCTCGATCAACGTGTCATTTTGCTTTCTTAGGTCTGCAATCTGAGATGCATTCTGTTGAGCGTGCATTGCCTCTTTGCCCCACATCTTTGTTGGGGTTACTCTAGCACCCCACAAGCGCACTCTCCTAGGAGAATCCAGTCCAGTAGTACCTTTGAAGACTTCTTCCCAGACATCCTTGTTTCGTTGATCTTCTTCGCTTCTCTTACTGAGGTTTTCGTTTATTTGTTTCTGCAAGTTACATTGAACAAGAACACTTTAAGGGAATACATTAATTTACGGTATTTAAGGAAAACAAAACATCATGGTTAATAGAAATAACTAGGTTGAAATGTAAACCATTATCCTTGTTGATTCAGGGTCTATGAAATCGTTAGTCTTCCTAGACTTATGCGTGAATTTGAACATCTCAATACGAGAAGGAGATAAATGTTATGCATGCCCATTTTTCTTAAACTAAAAAAATAGAAAGAAATATCAGAAAATGTTGGTACTAAGAGAAAGCCAACTTCAATGAAAGAAATATTAATGTAAAATAAATCTGTAAGTACCGTGGTCCTCGGGACGAGGGTTCCTCAGCCTCTTGGCGACAAGAATTGGCTTGGATGAATAACGACGTATCGTTCCGATATATCATTATGGGGATTGGGATCATGCTTTATAAAGGAATGGAGTCGCCACCTAGGGTTAGGGCCTAGGACCCTATGGGTGTGGCCCCATCCGGGGTTAGCGGAAAGGACTACGTGATTCCATATGGTCTGGTCAGAGATTCAAAATAAGTAGTCAGGTTACGAGGGTGGGAAGGTGTTAGGCACCCACCTCGTCCGGATAAATCGGTCTTTCTACTAGATGCTGGTTTTCGAATATTCTCCCTTAATAATATATCTTATACTAATATGTAAGGCTAAGTTATGATGCACTAATCATGACAAAGAAAGAAAAATCATTTACTATGTACACTAAAACGAATTACTTTAATTGTCTACATTATGCCAAAAATAATAAGAAGGAAAGAGACAGATACCTGTTAAGAAATACACAAAATAAATGAAAGCTCACAGAGTGCGAAATATGTGATGTCCCACAGCTCAGGTAGAGATGGACGATCGACTTGTCTCTCTTTTGTCGGACAGAATGAGGCTATACGAGATGAGTTTTGCTACTCAGACTTCGGGCAGAGTAACGACTATATAAGAGATTCTCGTTATCTGTATACAGACAGAATAACGGCTGTGAAGGGGGTTTTTCATTATCCGTACACTGACGGGATAACAATACCTAAGAGCATAATCGCTCTATATTTGGATGGATAACCGAAGGATCTACCCAGGTCGAAGAACTCCACTCACTCACATACTCATGAGAAAAAGACGGAAAAAAAGAGGGTGAAAAGAGGGCAAAACAAGCCCTGGAGGGTCTCCTTACCCGAGAAAAGCTTAAGAAATGAGAGAGGGGGACCCTCACCCTTGGCCGGATAAGCCCTCCACGGCGCCATGGGTGACGTCAGCAAGCTGATGTCACACCCCTTCATGGCGCAGTAGAAATCAAGTACACGTCTCCACGATGTCGCGAGAAGGAGCCCATGGCGCCGTGGTGGGGGGAGGGTGAGCAGTACCTCCTTTAGCGTTTAGTAAAAGGGTCTGATAAGTCATTTTAGGGATGTTAGGGTGATTTGGTTCAGATGTAAGGACAAGAGTCCTTCTTGAGAGAGATATCGATGTCTGTCCGTGTCCAGCTGTCATCATTGCCGGGGGGTGACAAAATTCAGTGTCTACAAAATCACTTACCTTCCTCTCATGTAATACTGCAAAATAAGTACTTCATATCTATGACGCATTATTTGTTTGGCCTTAATATCTTTATTTCGTTGTAATAGTTCCTACCAAGAATATTTCATTCAATTAAAACTGCAAAAATAGTAAATGTAGTATAAAGTATTTAAATTATATTCAATTCCATAGAAAAGTATTTTTACTAAATGTTTTTTGTCACCCCACATCTTGAACATAGTTTCCCGTTGTTTTTTATACATACATTTCAGATCAATGTTTGCCATACGCTCTGAATCCATCTCATACTTATTATAATGCTTGGATTTTAGAAGAGATTTGTAATCCCTCCATCGATTACAAAGTTTCTCTAAAATCCAACTTTGGCTAGAATCTGCTATGTCAAATTTCTCCTACAAAAAAAAAGAAGATATTGGTTATCATATTATTATATTGTTATGTAAGCCATACAAATTATGGATCTGATATCAATAACATCATTACTTTGGTGCATGTATCATCTTTGTACACCTGTGGCACTTTTCGCCAATTAAAGTACGTTAATGGGAACAAATCTTTGGTTTTTGCTATTAATCCAATCCAAATGGCCATTTTAGCTGTCATTTTACTATTTGTTTGGCCATACTTATTTACGTTAATAACAATCTTTTCACCATCAGCCAAGTTTACAATGTCACTTGCCTTTGTTTTTCCCCTCTTTCCTATTCCCCTACGTACTATAAATGATTAAAGATAAAAAGAAATTAATTATCTGTATCAATAATACTTAATATCAAGTTTAAAGAATAACATTACAATTGACTAACCTGGACTAGTAACGCCACTATCCTCCTGAGTCCAATTCTCCTAGCTCATTATTCAAATGTGTTTCACTCCTGCAAAATCAATAAACTCAAATCATATATCAGATAAATTTTTCATATCATAATATAAATAGTATAAACTAATGAAAGCAACTAATTTATAATTACATGACTTTTAGTGTAAAGTATACATAAATGTAAGCAACGAATATGACCCACTATCAAGTAAAAAAATTTGAAGTCTTTTTATGTCACTGAAAGACTAAAACTCGATATAGTTTTTTTTTTTTTTTTATATTAGACTTTGTATGTTAGTGAAGGAATAAAGAATGCATTGCATTTAAGTCAATACATTTCCATCTATTCCTCAAAGAATATGCGACTTCCCTGATTTTAATGTTCAATCAATTTGATATATCATCATATGAACTTTCCATTGCATTGATCAATATGATGCAAGTGTCAATTATAATACCTTTCAAATCAGATCTTACCCAACTAAGATTGGTATCACCATCACCCTCTGAATGTTCTACATTTTGTGTATATTGTAATGTACTCTATGTATATGTCTGATTTGAATCATTATGACCCGGATCATGCTGTCCCATATAAAAAATAACTCTAATCTTAGACCTCATGGCAACTTGTTATTTAGGCCTATGAGAATCTACAATATAAAACACTTGTTCTGCTTGTGATAGAAGTACAAATGGTTCGACAAGCTGATCTCGGCCACGATACAATAAAAGGTTAAAATTGACAAGTACAAAGCCCAATTCATCTTCCTCTACTGTCTTTTTGTTATCAGCCTAATCACAATGAAATAATATTACTCTGAGATCCTCCATCCAATTCAATTACTTTTTCAAAAAACCATAATACATGATAATTCCCTCAATAGGGTGTCGAACTGGAGTAATCTTCTGAAATTGCTGTAATAAGGACCCCGCTATTTTGAGTTTTTCTATGCTTTTCATGTGACTTACTACGAAACTTGATACCATTATAGATGTATTCATTATAACTTCTCACATCGAAGTTAGGAACTCGAGCAAGCCATCTGATATGATGAGACACCTCCCCATTCTAGCGTAGATGCAAAATTTGATGACACAATATTAAATCACATATTAGATGATCTAGGCTTTAACCTAGCTCCCGAACAATTGAAATTGTTACACTTACATGTTCATTGAACCAAATTGAAAACTCCTTAGTATGTCTTGTCGAAATAAGATGTGGACATGATTTACGACTCATTAATCATTGCAGCTTCTCTTTGTGGAGTCTAAAAGTATGTACATAATTCTTTTAAGAACTATTACTTTCTCATAAACATATAAAATATAAAGTTTAATCAAATATAAATATATTTTAAATACAACATTGATATGTGATACTTACTTTTGGTATTCATTTAATCAATCATAGTTATTTAGCACGTATCAATGAGCTTGGTCCCTTTCTTGAATATCTAGTCGTAACATTTCACACTTTCATACAAGCCTACCTATTCTTGAGAATATAGAGATTGGATGTTCTAGTTCTGTTGAACCTGAATTTCTAATCGATCTATTCGACCTTGTCTGCACACCTTCAAAGTATCTAGAGTAGAATGTCAAACACTCATCCGCAATGTATCCTTCTGCTATTGATCCCTCTGGCTAATTAAGGTTGCGCACATAGTCCTTAAGTTGCTTAAGGAACCTAAACACAAACAAATTTATGACAAGTATTTAATGATCATAATATGAAATCTACACTAGTAAATTCATTATTTAAGCCAAAAAAGTTCACACTAACTTCTCTATTGGATACATCCAACAGTATTATACTGGACCAGCCAAGCTAGTTTCATGGGCTAAATGAATATTTAGGTGAACCATAATATCAAAGGATGAGGGTGGGAAAAGGTTTTCCATCTTGCCAAGTGTTAAACCAACCCTTTCACCAAGCCTCTTAAAGTCCTCCTTCCCAACTTTACTACACAAAAATCCCCAAAAAAAAACACATAACTCTATCAATACGATGCTAACATTCTTAGGCAACACACCACACAATACTATCGAAATAAGTTGTTGTATCATGATATGACAGTCATGGCTCTTCAGTCATAATATGTTACATTCTTGCACACACCGTGAGATATTACTGCAAAATCCATCTGGAACTTTTACAACCCTTAAAACTGAACAAAATAAATCTTTGTCAGCAATAAACATTGTGTAGCATGCTGGAGATATGAACATTTTATCCTTCCCTTAAATAAACTTTGGGTGAAGATCTGATCGTATTTCGATCTCTCTCAGATCTAAACGTGTCTTCACATTATCTTTTATTTTTTTTTTTTAAGATCCAACAATGTGAGAATGATACTATCACATATGTTCTTCTCAATATGCATTACATTTAAATTGTGACGGATTAGATTAGATTTTCAGTATGGCAATTCAAAGAATATACTCTTATTTTTTCAATTAAATGGAAGCTTTGGTTGTTTTAACTTACTTCGCTTCTTCCTCTTCTTCCCATGCATGTCAATAATATATTTTCCAAATAAAGGAAATTGAACACTTTACAACTCCTCTAAAATATCATAACCCAATAGTGGCTTTGGTTGTAGTCCATGTTCTTCATAGCCATCGAAACTCTTTTTATCACGTTGAAATTTGTGACCTTAGGGGAGGAATCGACGATGGTCCAAATAACAGTGTTTCCTCTTATATTTAAGCCAACGAAAAGTAGTATTCTTGTTACAACATGGATAAGTGAAAACATCTTTAGTACTCAACCCGATTGTA